>NC_139775.1:12595685-13195685 GCF_965231275.1 Zosterops lateralis
ACTGCCAGTAAATTATAGCCACATGTATGTTGTAACATGGTATTATCATGCACAATACCAGTGGAAAAGTATATTTTAACCAGCTATGTTGAGGTCTAAGGGCATCCCACAAAAAAAATAAATAGCAAAAAAGCACAACAAATTTGTACCAGAGTGTACTGAGCTGAAGAATCAGGGCCTGGTTCAACATGAGAGCAATTCTGCTGTTAAACACCAAAAAACTTAGAGCACCAGTCAACAACCCTTCCCAGTGGTGCCCAGCTGCACCTGACATTTGGCCTCAGCTGTAAAAGAAACAAGCAGGATGTCAGCAGAACTGAAGAGCATCATGATGACTTTTATTGCTCTGGAAATATTAAAAAAAATAAAAGCCAACCCTTTTTTTTTTTTTTACCTTGCAAGAGTCTGTATTTAAGAGACAAATGTGGCAAATCATAGGAGGGGAAAAAAGAGGGAACATTCTGCTTTCCTTTAATATCTAGATCATGTTAATTGATCCCAGTAGAGTCCCTCATTGCCAACCTACTGCAATTAGCTCACCGATTTCTGTATTTGTATGATCTTGCTGCTGCTAATTACAGATGAAACAATCCTTTGGAGGAGGTTAAAATTCCCCTCTCTTTTCCTGGGGAAAAGTATTAACACCTTTTTCAAGCACTTGCAAGTTTGTAAGACCTTCCAGGGTCACCATCTGCATCGCAAGTTTCAGTTGAAGAGCACAGCACAGAAATCAGCAAAGGCAATGACACTGGGCAGGAGAAGCAGAGACAGCAGCAGTTCCATGAACAACCAGATTCCCATGGAAAATGCCTGTTCTTCACCCATGGAAATGTTTTTCACCCATGGAAATGTTAATGTTCTTCACCCATGGAAATGTTCTTCACCTGCCCAGTTCTGCCAGGCACTAAGTTTTAGCTACATGTGAAAAATGAAAATAATAAGGAAAAAACCCCAAAAAACTCCATTTAAAAAAAAAAAAGTATGATTAAGGCCCTAAGATGCTTCATTGGAGGTCCCACAAATAATCACTTAATCCCAGAATGGTTTGGGTTGGTGCCCTGGGCAGGGACACCTCCCACCATCCCAGGCTGCTCCAAGCCCCAATGTCCAGCCTGGCCTGGGACATTTCCAGGGATCCAGGGGCAGCCACAGCTGCTCTGGGCATCCTGTGCCAGGGCCTGCCCACCCTCCCAGGGAACAATTCCTTCCTAAAATCTAACCCAGCTCTGCCCTCTGGCAGTTTAAAGCCATTCCTGCTGGTCCTGTCCCTGTTGTGTGAGGATTTATCCACACCTATGGGATGATGTTAAACTGCTGACAGCCGAGTTAAGCATTTACAGAGTTCCCCTGCTATGAAGATACCGCGTTGTAACTTCACAGATGACTGGTGGCATCTAACAACTTATCTGAGAGAAGAAAAAAAGCATTACAAGAAGCATTGCTGGAGTCAGTTTGTTTCGTCCAATGCCTTCAGGCTATCCATTACTACTTCAGTCTTAGCAAAGTCTCTTCATTTTCCATAATATTGAGGTGTTTTGCCTTTTTTTGCCTCAAATAACCGCAGTAATCTCAAAGAGAGGAGGGAAAATATCTGAACTCTTCCACTTAGATTTTACAGAATTATTCATAGCAGCTTGCAAGTCTATTGAGATTATTCAAAACTTGAAAAGAAACCCAGTACTTCTATTCTAATATTGCATGTACAGCTCTCCAGCAATTATAAAACACACTGCTCAGTACTTTCTTTAACATAGGCTGGCTTGAAATTAATTGTTCTGGAAAGAAGTAAGTAGATCTCATTTACTGCTGGAACATAACTTGAATACAGTTTTCATGTATTAAAATTATTCCCTGGTGGCCCAAAGAAATGAACAAAGTCTGGGAGAAGGCAAGGGTTTGTTCCACAGCAATTAGCTACCATCACAGAGCCTGAACTCGCCTTCTCTTTATTATTGCTCCTGTGATGGGAGGTGTAAAGTGAACTGTTAACACTTCACACAGTCAAAAATAGGTTTGGAAAATACACTCTGTACCAGGCCATTCCTCACAAAAGGGATGCTATGAACACCCAGGATGGTGGTATTGCATTCACAACTTGGTCAGCTCGTATTTTAGTCATATTGCAGTATTTTTAGAGGGAAAAAAACCCTGAACATGAATTCTATTTTCTACTTGCAAAGAAACAGAAACACACAGTTTTTGTTGTCAGATCACTTAAGCAGCCTGAAAACCATTTCAGGAATTATTGATCACTTATTAATCTAATATTTAATTAATTTTTTTCTATTGAAAACAAACACTCTGGAATACTTAGAACTCTTAGGATAAATTATCTCCTTAATTTCATTCCTGCATTCACACTGTAATCATGGAGAGAGTCTTGGTTTTTTTGTCCCTTCAGTCCCCACAGGTACAATCAATGTTGGGGAGGAAGAAGAAAAGCCCCATACAAACACTGGCTGATCATTTCCCCACAACAACAAGAAAATTACACTAAAGGGAAACAGAAGTGGTGAGCTGCAGCCTTGAATTGCTGGCTTTTCTCCAGCAGGGCATTGGGCTGGGATGGCTGGACAATTCCTGCTCACACTCACCCAGCTGAATGTTCCAGAGCCAAAGAGGCTTCAGCAAGGAATGCAGAGCTCCTAATCTGACATAGCAATTGTTACCAGCACACTTCAACAGGAACAGGAATATTTTCATTTGCTATTTGTTTAAATAATTGTCCCCAAGCTTCTCTGCTTCAACAACTTCATCAAAGAAGAAAAGCCCAGCAAGAGCAGCAAAGTGGTTTTGTTCATGAAAACCCCTCCTACATTTGCACATAGGAATAGGGTCAAGGTTCTGCTGAAGAGTTTCAAGATCTGTGAAGTGTCAAAATCACAGTGCAATTGATGCACAAACACTTGTATCTACAAAGTGGTAAACTTCTACAACTAAAACAAAAATCCTCATCCAAAACTGGAATTAAAGCAGTCAGGGATTTCCAGAAGGCACAGCAAAATGATCCACAGATGGGTTTAGGTAATACCTCAGTGGTGAGGCAGCCATCCATTCCCTCAAACAACAGCCCTTGGACACCCTGAATGCTGAGCAGCTCCAAGATCAGCCATTTATACACCCAACAAAAACAAATAACTGAGAAATACATTTGCATTAGCTATCCACAGCAATACAGACAGCAGCAGAGAAAGACACATGAGTTTTGCATTCCTGTTCTGTTTTTAGAGCCCACCTGACCCCCAGTGATTTGTGTGTCTGTGTGAGGAGTTGGGCTCAGTCTCCCATGGTGCTCATGAAGAGTTTTATCAAGTGGAGCTTTTCTGACGAGAGAGAAGCTGAAAAAACCAGTCCTGGCTCCTCTGCAGCTCCCAGTGGTAATTTCCAAGCACAGCAGGAAGGACCCAGAGCCCAGGGAGAGTCAGGAGAGCAGGACACACCTTCCTTAAATAGCCTGCCAAGGGTTTTCCTGCATGGACCCTGCAGCCTCCTGACACCCTTCACACAAAGCTGGATCTTAAAGAGTCAAGCCAACAGCAAAGTCGAGTCAAAATAATGATGAGCTGGCTTGTAGAGAAAAACTTCACAATAAAAATTAAGTATCAGTATTAAAGTAGTAGTAGAAAAGTCAATACTTTAATAAGAACTGAAAGACTTAGTCCTTCATGTGACAGATGCTGTATTTTGGAGACGATTCAGGTTGGGTTTATAATAAGTAGATGACCGCTGAATCCAAAGTGTAGCCACAGGTCTGGCTGTACTTTTATTACTAAAAATCTATTCTCCAATCAACACCTAACACTGAAATTAGTAACGGTAGGCAAACATGGGCAGAACTTAACTAAATTTGACTTCTCCAGGGGTCTGTTAGAAGCATTATTTTTCCCACCAGGTCTCTAAGCCTTTCTAAAACCGAACCAATTTGCAGCACAGGTTGCTCACAGCTCAGCCACAGTCCTTCCTCCTCATGGCCAACAGCAAGAGACCAGTGGCCAGTGCTGAAATGCCTGGAGATCTCGCACACATCTTAACATTCAGTTTGCTTTGATTAGAACACATGGTTTCCCATGGATTTAAGGATTGGCTTTTATACCCCAGCCCAGCTGCAGCGCTGGAGTGCCACTTAACGCGGTGTTTAATCAGGAGAACGACCGACCAGGCTGCCCCCACTGCTGCCTGCTGGATTTTTTCCCCATAATTGCAGGATATACTTTATTGTGACAGGGGCCCGAGCAGTGGAATTTCCAATATGCCATCCATCAGGTTCTCCATTATTGGATTAGCTGGATGTGGCATCATTACCGCTGCACTTTGGTGCCTATCATTGATCGCGGCGTTCCTTCTATTTCACAATTAATGCAAGTCAGCTGGATTGATCAATCTTCTGATGAGTTTGAGCCACAGTCAATATATTCTTATGGCTCTGTGCTACTGATCTGTATGTTTTATAGCTGTGCCTAAGGATTTGTCATTCTGGCTACACATTTTCTTGGTGTGGTTTTTTTGTTGTTTTTTTTTTCTTTTCTTCAGATACTACTGCTCCCAACCTTGCTGTCTAAACCACAAAGTGTTTATGAATGACTCACGTCGTGTGAAAGAAAAGAAAAAAAAAAAGAGGGGGCAAGAATGTAACTAAATTCATCACTGGAAAGAATTTTCTTTAAAAAAAATAAATAAATAAATCACACTCTTGAGTTGGCTCAGCAGCATCCAGCCTGAATGCTGAAAACACTGAGCTTCCAGGGAATTGCAGAGATTTCATATGAGTGCAGGAATTTTCATTCCTTGTTTTGACTGACAGCAGGTTCGTGAGATGTAGAAATATATTAACAACTTGACTGTTAATATATTTTCTAACAAACACCACGATAGCTCTAATTGTTTTTTAAACCTTACTCTTCTTTCAGAGGGTAAAGAAGTGTGCAGGAAAATCTCTCCACAGTGAGAGGGAGAATGAAATGATGGGGCATTAGGAGAAACAGGGAACCACAATATTTGCTTAATAACATTCTTCTGTTACCCCGTGCCACAAACATTATCCATTTCTGAATATTTTCTTTATAGAGGAGAACAGAGTTACTGCCATGTTCTAATAAAACACAGACTATACAGGAAAGTACAATAATATATTTCTGAATATTCTTTGTAAATTTATCTTTTCTCTGCCTTCTACAGAATATACCCAGATCAATGCCTGTACTTTTTAATGTCCATAAAAATAATGTGATTTGGAAAAAAAAAAAAAAAAAAAAAAAAAAAAAGGAAAAAAGGAAAAAAAACCCTCCATCAAACCAGAAAAACCCAAATAAAATTATCACCAAACATAAACCAAATTAAACCAACCTGAAACTTGAAGGAGCCATGTTAATGCTTATTCACTATTATAGCTCCATTTCCATTCATCTACATCCCAGCCTCATGTCTATTATAAGAAGCCTCAATTAATAAAAGACACCAAATTTAAATATAAGAAAATGAACTGAAAGTTGGACAGAGTAAAGGATGTTAATGAATACATTCAAATTAGAGTTTGGACTTTCTGGACTGGTTTGCACACACAATGCCTCATTAAATGAAGAATAATTGCTTTTTTTCAACACTCTCTCTCATCTGGTTGCCAAAGCCAGGACTGGTGAGAACTACAAGGTATTAGCAGTGACAATTACACTGTATATTTGTGACAGGGGTACCACATTTATAAATACCTTCTTTTGAGGAATCTAAATTTATGGATAAAAGCCATTTATAACTCAAGTCTTCTTACAATTTATTCCCACTCAAAAAGCAAAACAACCCCTGAACCATTTTTTCCTGTAAACCCTGAAAATACCACCAACCCAGGAAGAAAAGGAAACACACTGTCTGACAGGTGGAAATGCCCTGTTAAATATGAAATGAGTTTTATTCAAAGCAAGTAATGTGTTCTCTTAAACCTCCTGGCTTTGAAGAGAGCAGGCATTTCACATTATCCATACATAATTCAGTCCCACTCAAAGGGCTCCACCTAAACCATTTTTCCATTGCATTCCCAGGAAATTTGGAATTTAAAAGACAGAACTTGTGCCTCAAACAGGGATAATATAATACAAGACTGAGCTGTTACAGAGCTCTCAAAAGCACTTTGGAACACAAGGAGCAACCCTTTCCCATCAGTGCCAGGCAGACAAGGATCACTGCTGCAACCACTGGTTTTCTCCATCAGAAATAACATGGACTACGAAACATGCCAAACCATTTAAAGTTTATTTAAGTCTTAAATTAGTTCATGAATCTATATCCAGGCTGCCTACATGTATGGCCTGGATTTGGAAATGCAGAGCACAGCAAATCTTAGCGAGTCACTGTACCTAAAAGTGCTCACATCCTCCAAGAATCAGGCCATTATATTTAGATGCCTAATTATGGGTACGAGATTTGAACAAACTTAGCCTAGAGAATTTTAGCCTAGAAAAGTGCACGTTACCTCACAAAGGTTTTGAAGTTTCTTTGAGATATGATACACTACAGCAGAGAGCTCATATTCATGTAAAAGTGAAAAAAAAAAAACCCACCTGCTAATTATAAATACATTACAATTATAAATATATTATAATTTATGTTGGGTACTTATGGAGGGGAAAAAAACCCTATTTATTTCTATTAAAAAGACTGCAGTATTTTAGCTGCAAAGGGAAAAATTAACATTTTATTTAATCCTATTACCAGAAGACATATGCTAAGCACAGAAACTTCTGTTTCAAGAAAGTTGACAATGAGATATTTAATAAATACAACTCTAAAAATAAGGTAATAATTATGCTTAGTGTGCAAATAATAATTTCTCAGATATTTGGGGTTTTATTTTAAATCATACTATATTTCAAAGGATATTGGAAAGCAATCCCAAATCTTGCAACTGAGAGATTAATAATGAATTTTTAAGTTGTAAATACAAGTCCACTCTTAGGGGAAAACATGATAAATTTTTGGTTTGAATTGAGGTTTTTTGTATTTTCTAGGGGGAATAATTTGCTTTTTTTTTTCTATATAGTCACCAAATGACTCAGTCTGCTGGGCAAAATGGATATTAAATGTTTGGGTTCTGACATTGGTGTAGCCTGTTGGAGCCTCATCAGACTTTCAAAGAGAACTTTCTGCTTTTCTCAACTAATTCCCTGTCTAAGAACTGCTGGCTGCACTTTGGCCTGTTGCTCCTGCAGAGATCCCTGCAGGTTTGCTCCCACAGAAAAGCTCCACTTGATAAAACCCTCCAGGAGCACCAGGGGAGGCTGAGCCCAACTCCTCACACAGACACACAAATCACTGGGGGTCAGGTGGGCTCTAAAATAAGAGCAGGAATGCAAAACTCATGTGTCTTTCTCTGCCGCTGTATTTTTGTGGCTCACTAATGCAAATGTAATGATGTTTCCAGGAACTTAACAAGAAAAAAAAAAAAAAAAGGCAAAAAAAGCCAGAATACTAAATTTTTAACATTGCTGTGATTTACCATGTGTTTGCCCAGTTAATCTCACTTCAGTAAAACAGGGAAGAGCATCAGGAATTTAGATGGATGTGAAGTCAAAGTAATTTCCAGGAAAATGCTCCATGGCTACACAAACTAAAATTCCATCCTCAATTACTCAATCTGTAAAAACCCCTAACAATAAACATTTCATATATCCATAAATCTTTACTTGTCTTTTACGGTGACAGGAATGAACCATATATTTTTGCTTTCAAGTTTTGTATGGAAAATCACAGAAAAAGAAATCACTGCAGGCATTATATACAAAAGAAACAATCCCTCCCTGGGCTTAATCTTGTGGATTTTTAGTTTTTCCATGGGCAAAAGGCAGAGTCAGAATGTACACACAGGCAGCTCAGATAACAGGAGACACACACCCACCTTCTGTTTCCACTTCCTCAAATAAATGTTCATTACTTTTTCAAAGGAAATGACAAGTAATTTATGAAGTAATACACATAAATGCTCCGAGCACGAGAAAACACAGCTTTCAAATAATGCAAAGAAACTTATGTCTCTGAGGACTTTAAAGGTATTGCCAGGTTCTCTGGTGCAGAGGTATAGTATAAATACTATAAAATGCAGTGGAAAGCGTTAAGCAACACATACTTCCTGCTGAATTATAGATGTAATCAAAATGAGCAAATACACAACATCACTCTTCACCATGCTTGTCTTCCTAGAGAATTTAAGCTGAAGCTCCAGCTTTTGTGTTCCCTGGGTTTTATGCCCTCTCCATTGTTTACCTCGGAGATTCTGCGTTTCGTGTCATAGCACATCATAAAAAAGGTTATAAACCTGGACATTTCTCTTGAAAGTCACAGATCAAGTTTCCGCCAACACCAGCCCCAGGAATTGATTTTGATTCCAGCTTATATGTATATTTCATTGCTTATGTTTCAACACCATGTTAAATATTTACTTAGCATCTTTCTAAAGACACAGCCGGTGTCATTAAATCAGAAAGAAGAATTCTGTTATGGAAATTGTAATCATTACAGCTTGACCTAAAACTGCTAATGCAGGCTTTTCTGTCGTCTAATTTTGCAGCCAGAGAAGCAGTTTCCTGTGGCTCACTGATCCTGACAATACCCTCAGACCAATTCCCATGATTCCCTCATCATGGGCAGATATCATTTCAACAGATGTCAAGAACAGCTAAGTGCACTTAGTCCTATTTGTTAAATTCCTAGGGGGAGGTAGATTGGCGAAATTCATCCTGTAATTAAACCGCATATTTCTTTCAAGCTGCCTCTTCCCTCTTCCCTTCATAATCCCTCTGCCTTGCATCAAATCATTTAGGCACTTATTGGCCACAATCAATACAATATGAGATCCATTAATTTAGTCCCTGGGAGGTTTGCTGGGAAGAGGCAGCCTTGCTCTGCCAGCATTCCCAGGCGTTCCTGCAAGTCCATGGAGCACCTGCAGTGCATTTCTGGCAGCTGCAGCCCCTGTGCCCACAGCTCTGGGCTGCAGCCAAACCCACAGGGATGGGATGGGAACGGGAAACACTGAGTGCAGCACCTTGTGCACCACCTAATGCAGCGCCCTGTGGAGTCCCTGGAACCCCTCAGGGCAATTCCCAGGGTCCTGCCTTGGAAGGATGGACCACGGAGCCTTCCCTGCCCTGCCTAGGCTGAAAGAAAGTCTTCCCCCCATGGAGCTTTGCACACTGTGATCCAGCCCAGTTTGCTTTCCCCAATATGTCCCTAATTGTAGTGGGGTCTCCTTTCCCTGTTTCTCCATTGGTGGTGGCATCTCTGGTGGCCTGCCCCTGTGTCCCCTATAGGTCACTGACCTCTGCCCTGCCCCTTGTACTGCCCCTGTGCCCTCAGACCATTGGTTCCTGAGCCCTATTTAGGGCAGTGCACAGCACACAGCCAGATCTTTGTCCCTGATCTCCTTTAGGCTCCAGGAATAAACCTCTGCTGGAACTGAATCACACAAAGTCCCTCCATGCCTCTCCATGCTGAGCTCGCTGTGTGATGTGTGAGATTGGCTGCTTTGCCTGAATTCCCCCCAAGCTGCTTTTCCACAGGAGATGTTGATTGAGATAGTGGTAGCAGCTCCAACACCTAAAACACACACTGCTGAAGGGTCCAATGCAGGGCCCCCAGCGCAGGGCAGCCTCATCCCTGCACAAAATCAAATCCCAGCCTCCCTCCTGCTCACTGCCCCACTGCAGACAAGGAAATTGGGACTGCAGAGAAACTTAACCAGAGTTCTCACTGGCAGAGAAGAACACCAAATATCCTTCACTCTCACCTTCTCTCTTGCACATCCTCCTCTTACTGAATAGGGCTGAATTTGGCTGGGATTGGATTTTATCCTCATAAATGGATGAAACCATGTATTTTTCTGGTTTGTTTTTTTTTTTTTTTTTTTTTAGAAAGAGGAGATAAACAGAATTCTAAAATTAGCCCACGTTTCATTTTTAAGGATTTACTGTTGCATTATATATTTATAAGCAAACACATCAAGCAGGTCCCTAACATGTAACTGTGAAACTGAGGACCCTGAAGTGTCAACAAGAAACCATATTAAAGGCTTCATAAACCCCAAGCATGTAACACGCTGGGAAGCCATCAATATGTGCACCAAACAACGTGTCATTTGCAATTAAAATTGTATTTGTACAGCAACCAGGACTAAAATTGGTACACACACAGATTACTAATGTGGTAGGCTAACATGGGAAGGGGAGAAAAAAAAAATAAATTCTGAGGCTTAATTAGATTATTTTGCTGCAACTGCAAAAACAATCAGACAAACAAAAATTCCATATACTATTATATGTATTTAATTTTTAAAGCAGTGGACTAATTAGAAAGTATTTCTGTCCGTTTCATAACGAGTAGAACTTATAACTTTCAGATTAGCAAATTCTAATTTCAGGGACGATCTGTTGTCAGTTTGGGCTCATTTTTCCATGACAGAAAGAGGAAAAGTGTTGTGCTGGGCTGTGCTGAAGTTTGTTCAGCCCCTAAGGGGGCTGGAGCACACGAGGGCAACTGCAGGGAGGGTGAGAGGGGAGGATGAGGCTGAAGGAAAGCCTGAGCAGATTCAGCATGTTGCAGTGTGCATTTTGGATTTTCTAAAGTTCTGTATGATTTTTTTAATTGAGTTTCTGTAAAAGTTCATCCACCTCCCTTTCCTTAATCCCTGTTGTTATCCATATAATAGCCCTCTCCCTCCCCATTGTACCCCCTCAATAGCCCTGTCCCAGTCTATTGTATGTTCTATTGTATCTTATCAATGAACATTCTCTGGTACTTGATTGCTGTGGCAAAGCCAGATGGTTCAGCCAAGGCTTCAGGTATCCCCACATCCCTCTTGTCCAAAAATGGCCATGTCAATGCCCCCTTAACTAAGTCACTCCCCCTCATTTCCATCAGTAACGCCCCTGTACTTAAGGGCAGGTAAGAGCCCAAATCAGAACTCACACACTCACAATTCACAAAAAACCACCTTCCTAATTACCACCAAGTGTGAGCTGCTCCTTCTTCCAAGCAAAGTCACACCTCTGTCTGAAATCTGGACCCAAAAGAATAACTCGTTTATATGGATCTGAAAAGCAGAGCTAGACAGGAAACAAAAAAACCCACCAAAAAAAAACCCAACAAAAAAGCCCCAAAAACAAACCCACCTGTTGAAAAAAATAATACAGTGGATACTTTCAATGTGGAAACACACTGCCTTAACATCACACCCCTGAGAGCTAAAATTAAGCACACTAGAAATTAAGAAATTATTAGGAAAAAATACATTATCATCCAGGCAAATACTTTTATTATATTTAAATTCATTAGAAATATTTCTAAATTCTCCCTGGGGAAAGAGTACAGTTTAAAATTGCTTACATCTTTCATAAAAGCTGAAATAAGCTTTCCTGTTTCATCTTCTACAACCTTATTTTTAAAGTTTGCAAAAACTGCTGACTTGGTACTGCAAAACAGATAATTATCCCAAATATCTCTTTTGGGGGGGGAATTTTTTTTAGGAAAGCCTAATTGTTGTTTGCCCTTTTATTTATATATCTGGATGTCACAGAGATTTGCAAACAAAAAAGAAAAAAAATCCAACAAGAGAAAACCCAGACTGGGTAACACTGTTAATGACAATAATTAGGTTACCACGAATTCCTAGAGCTGTCACTGTAGGCTGGAGCAGGTAAATAAAGGCAGGCAGCTTCAGATCAGAAATAATTAGTCTGAGGGGGTTTTTTTAAATATTACTTTGAGGACAACAGCTTCATTCCATCTGTCTGATTTGGGGTTTTTTGGGGGTTGGGTTTTTTATTTTTGGTGATTTTTTTTTGTTTGGTTGGGGTTTTTTAGTTTCTTTTTGGGGGTTTTTTTGTGTTTTTTTTTTTTTTTTTTTTTTTTTTTGTTGTTGTTGTTGTTGTTGTTGTTGTTTGTTGTTTTTTTTGTTTGTTTGTTTGGTTTTTTTGTTTGTTTGTTTGTTTGTTTTTTTTGTGGGGTTTTCTTGTTGTTTGGTTGGGTTTTTTTTGTTGTTTGCTTTTTGAGTTTTTGTTGTTGTTTTCCCCCAGGTAGCCATCCCAAAATTACAGGACAACTGGCTGAGATAACTCCTCTATTTTAAAGAAACCTCTGCTTCCACATTTCCACCCTCTGAACTGTTCCTCATTTTAGATTCCCTCATTTCTAGGAGGGCAGAGGAGGAAGAAGCATCGTCCCACTCACAGCAGTTTGTGAGTTTGAAACTTCTTGGGACATTTTTGTGTTTGTTTATGATTTCCTGATGGATTTCTTTTCCCTTAAAATCTCCAGTCTTCCCTTGGACACAAGCACAGATTTAGAATCTGCAACATCCTGTTGCATCTGTAAGATGCACATTAAGGTGTTCCACACTAAAAATATATTCAACATACAAGCCAAAGGAACTGACCCAAACATGGATTCAAAGAGGAATATTAAGAATATTTCACTTTGCCATTTATTTTATTTTAATATGTTACCGCTGGTGTGAATATTTCTCATAAACTACAACTCCTATTCCCTAAAAATTGCATTAGAAAGATATAAAAAGGCAAAAATAAGTCATAGAATGTGGAGTTTCAGCCTTTATCAATTTAAAGTCGTTATTATGCAGAGCTATTCCAGCACAGACAGAACAAAAACAATTTTGGCTCAAACTAAGACAAGTGGTCAGAAAATTTAATTGTTAGTTAGAAAAATAAGTAAATAATTTTAAAAATATTGCAAAACACTGAAGTGACACATGGTAAAAACAGCAAAAATATTGAGAAATGCAAGAGTTTTCTGCAAACTCTTTATTTTGTTTCAATTACCTTCTCTTCCAGCTATAATCAGGTATAACAACAACTTGGCTCCTTACAATAATTACATTCTAACTGTGTGATTGCAAACAGCCTGAAGGCTCAGATCTGGTAGCACCTATAGATTATTCTATTTTATAAGTATTATTAAAAGCAAATGAAGGAAAACTAGAAGAATAAGATTAGCATTATATTTAAAAAAAGACAAAAACCCACTGCACTAGAATACCTCATTAGGAAAATAGAGAGTTTTCTCCTTAAAACAAGAAAGTATAAAGTTAAGAAAGTTCCTTTCCAGACTCCTAAAGGGAAGAGGTTTTGTGCCATTTATTTTTACTCTAACATTGCATTTCATCATAAAAGTGGAGAACATAATTCCCATTTAATGTATTTCTGCAAAAAACTGTTCAGATCTTTTAAGCTTGTAGAAATCCCAGCTTTCTTCAGAGAGGGAGAGTAGGAATGTTCATCCCTGTTAATGAACAGGGCAGCAGCAGGACAGACACACAGAATTCACTGAACTCCTCAGCCTTTGCAGCTCCCAGAGACACCAGCCAGGCTTTGAAACCACAGGTTGGTGCTTAAAGTGATCCCCCTTCCCTTTCTTTTCATGTCTAGAAAGCCTCAGAATTGTATTTCCTTTCCATCCTCAGAATGCTTAAGGCCTCTGCTGTTTCATGTGAGATTATCCTTCTCTGACACCAGTTTCCTTTCTTTACCCTCTTCCACAACCACTCTGCTCCCCTCTGGCTCTACAGTTCTCTGGGATTTCTGTGGAGAATAACCTCTCTAAACCTGCTGGATCCACAGTCATGACAGAGTTCACAGTGACATCCAGGAGTTTCCCTGTGACAGCTCCCAGTCTGTCCTCCCAAACAATCCATCAGCTGAAGGAAATGCGGTTGACAAAGCCCTCTTATGAATTTTTTGTAAGCCAAAACTAAAAATTCTTTGTGCTCAGCCAAGCTTTAACCCACATTCTGTGCCCTCAGCCAGAGAACTGATGATAATTCCTGTTGTAATTGCCCTCTCTCATTATCTCTGTCAGCTCCTTGTCTGCCATCAGCTTTTTCTAGAGGCTCTAAGAGGTGCCTGTCCTTGCTTTCCCTCTGTTTTTCCTACACATCTTATATCCGGCCATTTATCACCTCCCAGGACATTTTCATAGGACTCGTGGGGTCAGTTGTTTAGTGCAGACATTCGGAATTAAATATTCTCTTTGTCAAATCTCCTCATAGATATCTAACAATGGCTTCAAGTTCAAAGCAGAATTTTCTTTCTCCTATTGCCCATCAGCTTCCAGGCCCTTCTTTTTCAGCTTCCCATAAATTCATTCACTTAAGCTCATGGAAAAAATCTTGCAGATTTTTTTCTCTGCGTAACATTTCTAAGATCAGGTGCTTCATATTCACATGGAGAACTTAAATTCTCACTTCATCACATCACTGTACAATTTTATTTTTTTTTTCCATCTTGGCTCTACTCACAACCTTTCAGATTGCTGCTGCCAGAGCAACTTTGTGAAATTATTGTTCAGATAATTTCAACAATCTTTTTACATCATCCCCCCTCTATCCCCTCAAACACTCTTTCCATCTCTCATGAGCAGAAGCAGCAGGATGGCACTTCTGTAAACTGAATATTGACTTCCTTATTCCTTTAGAAAGTGATCTGACACTTCATAAGTGATATCAGTGGCATCACTAAAGTTATGATGAAAGGTTATAGCCAAAGTAACCCCTTTTTTAACAGAAAACAACGCAAGATTTCACAGTTTATCATTGATCCCTCTTATCCACCCTAACATAAGCACTTTTTCTCTTTTCACAGAATTAACTAGGTTGGAAAACACCTCTAAGATCAACAAGTCCAACCTTTCCCCTTCTTATTTTTTATTCCTAAATTCTTGAAATGGTTTAACTCCTCTTCTTCCATAGCTGAAAACACGACACCAATTAATTTGCTTGCAATGCTGAGATTTTGGGGAAAATGGGGAAAAAAGTACAAAGGTGTGTTACACCCTCAAAGCTTTAAATGTTACAGTCAGGATCATTTCTATCATTTTTATGGACTCTCATCCTTTCTGTAATGTATTGTTTTGTCAGCTTCTAAATTACTGATTTTAATCCATCAAGCCAGGCAGGCCCACAATCAATGGAGAGGTACAAGAGAAAAAAGGTAGCTCTTCATCATCATTAGTTCTTTGTTCAAGAGAACTCTGCTTTAACTTTTGATCTATGTACTTCAGACAACGCAAAAATCTATTTGTTTTGAGTTTAATCCTAATCAGTGCTTTGTCTGAAAATGAGCCAAGGAGAACAACAGCATTCCTGGGTAATTTCTAATAGTTTGCACAAAAGGGAGTAAGATCACCTCACTCAGGAGGATTTTTTCATGTAGTGTTATTTTAGAACAAAAAATAAATATTAATATGCGTAAAACATACATCATACATCCTACTTTTTTTTCCTCAAGACAAATACCTATCAAAAAAAAAAAGTAGGAAAATAGTTGGGGTTTTGGTTTTTTTTTTTTTTTGTTTGTTTGTTTTTTTGGTTTTTTTTTTTTGTGATGACTCCTACCTGAGCCACTGAATAACTTCTAACTTGCAGAGGTAACAAAACATCAAACAAATCTCTTGATGTACAAACATTATCCAGTGCTTTTGAGAGAAGTGAAAAGCTCTGGAAGTGTACAAGCACATGTAGCACACAGCAGATTTATTAATGAGGGAAAGATTCTCCAGCCCAATGAAACAGTGACCCAGCTCTGGGAGATACATGAGTCCACTCTGCTGCCCTGATTTTCCTTGGATGACATCCCTGCTCCAGTCCTCAGACACAAAAAAACACTTGACCTCAATCTATGGCAGGAGCCTGCCAGCCAGGGCCTGATTGACCCCAAAACCACCAGGAAAACCTCAGTCTGGATGGGCAGAGGTGGAACCAGGAGCCTTGGTGGAAAAGGAGTTTGGCTCTCGTGGTTTCATTTTGCATTATTTTAATGCTAAACCTGTACGTTCCTCGAAAAGGTGAGATGTTGCTCTCCTGTGTCACTGTAGGACACGAAAGAAAAACTCCAATATTTCAGAAGGCAAATGGCATAGAAAAAAGGCTTTATTGTCCAATTCTTACTACCTTTTATAAGGTGTTCCCATACAGACTGAACATGGTTGGTGAATAGGAACGACACCTCTTTGATCCCATTGGTTAAACTGGAGAAACAGCAAAACACCACCTGGAGAAAGACTGTTTTGAGAAAGGAGAGTTGTTTGCCAAGATTGTTTTGAGAAGAAGCTTTCTCGAGAAAAATTTCCTTGGGAAAAAGTTGGCAGCTGCCAGAAGGCTGAAATGTCTCAGGCTCACACTCCTGGCGTCAGGCATTTTGTCAGTGCTGTTCAGGCTGGGACACCCAGTTAAACAGCCTGTAGCTAATCCCAGAAAAACTCCTCATCTTCAAAAATGAGCAATACCCAGGGAATTACCCATATAGGGAATCTCTGCCTGGAGCTGACATTCAGTTTATGACTGGTTTGCTCTGAGTTATTTCAGCACAACAAAACTTAAACTTTGAGGGCCAAATGGCAGCCCAATAAAGGCAGTGGCAGTTCCTTTATTAAGCAAAGCACAGCAGCCCTGTCAGGTCCCAGGATGAGGTGGTTCAAAGAGCCACTGTCAGCTCCCTCCTGCTGGGCACTTCCACTTAATGACAACATTCCCTGCAACCCCTCTGGGAACATAAAACTCATTTTATGGCTAACAAAGGGAGGGCTTTCCCTTAAAATATGACTGTATTATTGTAAAATTGAACTAGCACCGGAGAGTCAAGAAAAAAAATGTAATTTTAAAGTTATACCACCACTTTAAATTCTTTTCTGTCACTCTGCACTACTTGGTTGTGTTTCATATCTCAAGGTATAACAAACAGCAATGCTTGAAAGCAGGGTTAAACACCTGCAGGATGTAACTTTATAGCATTAGCCCTGATTATAAACATAAAGGTAAGTGATGCATTGTAATAGAATCATCTTATGGCCCAGGCTAAGACTGTAAAATGTAAAGCTTCATACTGTGCTCACCGTGTTCAGTTAAAAGCAGAAAAAAATAGCGTTGCATTTTCCCCATCCTCAGCAGAACTGCCATCCCTTCTCACAGGGTTTTCTAATCCTTTCTGGCACCTGAGGCATCTGAACAGTTGGTGGGAAGAAGTGAAACTGTGACGAAGTGAGTCTCATTTCAGATTTACAGTCCAATCACTCACAAAACCTGCCAATTCACTTTATGGCATGTACTGTGAAAATTCATTATTTAATATGAGCCTAAAAAAAAAAAAAATCTATTGGTGCACTACAGTAGCTTGACTTTGAATTATAAAAGAATGAGTAACTCAGTATGTGGGGTCTTTAGGATGGCAGTGAGACAGACCAGCATATGTGCTCAAAATGTCCTTTGTATGTTCCACTCAGGCACAGCATTTGTACAGACAACAAACTGCTCTAGTTCAACTTTTGTTCTGTGTATTTTTTTATCTGCTATATATGCACAAATCCATGTACTCATGTACATGATAGCTGCTAAAAAAATACAAAAATAAATGGCCAGGCTAGGTTAGAAATCATTTTGATTTCAAAGAATTTTCATTAAAAAATAATAATGAAAGGTATTTTAATCCACTAGTTTTCAGATAATGGAAAGTGTAACTACTCAAACCAGGTCAAATCACTAAATACCTTTGTTATTTTATAATCACGTGATTTAGGGAAAAAAAAAAAAGAGTTTAGGTTCTGTGAACTGCATAATCATGACTCTGTTAGGTGGTATTGATGCTACCTTGGAGCTCCCAGCTCCTCAATTCCTCCCCAGTCTGGCTTGCATCTGAAAAATGGAATTTCTCCATGTTACAGACCTGTCAAATGCTAAGACAATTACTGAGAAAAAATTAACTTCCACTAAAAAGAAATACCAGGATGTCTCAAGGTGTTTTCACTTGTGCCCAGCCCTGTTGATTGGTGCTGCAGAACCAAACAGCAACATCCCTGTGCCTCTAAAAATAAAATGCTTCTCACAATAAAGTGAGCAGGAACTGGGCCATTCATGTTTGTAACATGAAAGGACCATGGGCTTGGAGCACCCCAAACCCAGCCCTTGCTTTCCTGCTGATGTTCACAGAGCAAAGCCTCACCTGGGCAGGGGCTGCACCCCCAGCTCCTTTTGTTCCAGAGAACATCAAAGCTGCAGCACAATCCTGTAGTTTACAGAATGCCAGCTAGCATCACTTATGGAGTCAGATGGGTTGACTAATGGCTGCATTTACAGCTGATGACTGTTTTAAAGTTACACTCCAATTTTTTTTATTATACTTTTACGCTGCAAAGATACACAATTAAATTTTTTTGCAATTATTTATCGCAACAAAATTAAAACATGCAAAATAAACCTCAGATAGACCCGTAAGTCCTGCAAGATTTTTCTTTCCCCCTTTATGTCTAATTCAGTCTCTTTAATTCCTCACTTCTTACAGCAGCAGTTTGATATAATAAAGTGTAGTTTGTAAAAGCCATTAAAGGGAAGCTTGCTATAGCAATCCTATTAAGTTACCTCATCAAGTGATGTGCTGTAACATTCTCACATCAACTTTCCTCAGCTTTTCATTGCAGCATTTATAAGTGGCTGAGGCTCCTAAAGTGTTTTCTTGAAATTATGAGCAAAAATGTCTTCATGGAGCATAGAAGCAATGTAAAAAATCCAGTTCAATTACAAGAGTATTTTTGAAAAACTGGTTAATGGCAGCAATGTTGTAACAGCATTAATTAAAAGAAGGGTAATCCTCAGGGTTCAGAATGAGAGTGCCCTGTCTCAATTCTGTCAGCAATTACAAAATCAAGCCCAGCACACTTCACCAGGGTCATCACAGTTATCACATCCTTTTGGGATTCAAACAACCCTACCTCTAAAATGCTGAGAGGAAACATTCACCCAAATGTGGAATACAAGATAAAACACAATTCATGAGACATATCAGGCAGCATCTTATTTTTTCTTAAAAAAAATATGGTTAAAAGTTTTAAAGCTACTGTACTTCCTATGTCAGTATCAAGTTCCCTTCCTATAATATGTTTGGTCTATTGAATTATGAAATTTCTAATTAAAATGAGTATGAAATGATTAATAAAAACTGAATAGATTTTCTTTTTTATTTTCTAACCACCTTCTCAAAAATCAAGTTGCAATACCCTTTCAGCATTTCACCATTATCAACTGTATTACACACCAGCCTTTATTAATATTTCTCTTTCAATATCTTTCAGGATATACATTTTTGTTCTGCTTAGCAAGTATCCAATACTTTTGGTTTGCAATAACTAAAGCCACAGCACAAACTTCCTGTATGTGTTACTTTTCCACAAATCCCAAAGCTTCATTTTACTTCTCTATCAAATCTCAAATATTTTGACGCTTGAAGGTTCATTTTTCTCTTTTCATCACAACAAGAGCTTTTAAGATAAAGCAATCCTATTGCTGGAATTCCTTGCCAGGTGAAGGTCACAAAGCTATAAGGGGCAAGACAGTGAGAGCAATGGTTTTCCTGCTCCTGGGACCAAGTGCAAGTTTAACACTCCGAAACTCAAAGAACTGGATGCTCTTAAGGCACTGTCAAGGCACTATTAGACTGCCCAAGGAGGGAGGTGTGTGTGCAGGGCTTCTGCAAATGCCTGTGACAAAAACTCTGCAAAAGCTTTTTCTTTAATAAAATCCACAGGTGATAGTTTTAATTCAGGTTTTGCTAATCCAGGATATGCAAGTTTTGATTTTCATTTTTTCTATATTTTTTCTCCTGTAACAGTTTGCAGCGGTGACACACCTTAAGGAACAGGACATCTGTTCTGCAGCAGTGGCTGAATTGTCACAAGCAGCCTGATGATTACTCTCATTTCACTGCATCCACCCAGCTCTGCAGGAGACCTGTCTGAGGCCATTTGCCTTCATTATCTGACCCCAACCCAGTGATCCCTGCACAGCCAAGCATTGGTGAGCCAGGGGAGTGCCCACCTGAGCAGCCTGTGGTGAGACTGAGCTGTGTTGGACAGCCTGGGGCAGCTCTCCCCAGGACCTGTGTCCTGGGTTGTAGTGTAGGATGTACACAAAGTATTTATTCTATCACCTCATGAGCTGTTGGAACCAGGTGGGGCAGTGTTTTCCCAGGCCCCTCCTTTGGGCTCTTCTGCTCATGGCCCATCAATGCCTTGCCCAGGACTCACAGGGAACTCCCTCCAGGAGCTCTCTCTGTTTAATGGGCCATCAAGGAGCCACTGCACGACTCCTCATCCCATTGGGAGATGCTCCCAATGCCCAGGGGGAGGAGCCAAGCATTCCCACCTGGAGACAATCTGGGATTTGGGACAGGACAAGCAGCCCTGAGCCACTGGATTCCCAGAGGAGCAGAGCTCCCAGACCTTTCTGTGGGATCACTGCTTCAGGAAGAGCCCCTCACCTGGACTGTTCCCACCACCCTGCTCAGGGTGTGTTCTGACTCTGCCAGTGCTCCTTTGTGTTATCGCATTTATTTTATTTTTACCTTTTTACCTTTTTTTCTTATTAAATTATATTTCTGACTTGGAGCCTCTCACTCATTTTGCTTTTCAAACCACAACAACCTGGCAGCAAGAGCCTCTCCTGCAAACACCCCTCAGACAGCTGGGGTTTGTCAGAAAACGATGCAAAAGAGAGTGACCAAAAAAAGGAGGAAATTCCCTCCACAGCCAAGGTCTGACAACACCTTGGGGACTCCCATCCAATCCTACATGACTGTAGGGTCCCCACCTCATGACAGGATGCTAGATCTACTCCCTATTGCTATTCCTCTTTTTGTTTTCTCTCATTGAACCAGTCATTTTATTAAGCCACTTCTTTCAGACCTCTCTTACAAAGGAACCTCTCACCACCTCTCTGCCCCTCCTTGCAGAACAGGACCCAGCTGGACTGGAGATGAACCTGCAGCCCCCAGGGCACTCTGAACACACAAAATTCACTGTTCTGCAGGACTGACATTCGTGTTTCTACTTCAACACCCTCTCATTGTGTTTATATTTAATTGACCAGTGAAGTAATTACTTCCTCCAGAAAGAAACCAATTTAGTTTCCTGTATTTTCCTTCCTTTCTTTTGTTGCAGCCAGTGCAATACGGATGGTCGATGTTGTTTCTAATTTTTCCTGTTCAGCTCCTCAGGTGTACAAAAAAGGTATTTCTTGCCCAGATTGCAGTTCCTGTTTCCCATGTTACATGCCCCATCAGTTAGTTGTGTTTCTGCTGCCTATTTCTCCTTGTTATTGCACTGGGGAAACAATATTTTTCCCACACTGGCTGCTGTTCAGTATTAATAGCCTATTTCAAAAGGAAATGTTGGAAATCCAAAAGCAGGCTTATCTTCTCCCAGACATCACATAATTATTAGCAACATATGGCATTGTTTTCAACAAGAACATTACTTCCTTTGTCCAGCCTTTACAAGCCTGGAAATGTTTCTGGTGTCCCCAGCCCGAGTAATCCACAGCACAAAAATGCTGCAAAATTCTTTTTTAACTCTAATGTTTTTACAAGGGCATACCTTACTATGTTTTATAAACCTACTTTATTTTATTACATGGATTCATATAAAAACTATAAACCAGGTTTTATATCACTTTCAGCTTTTGACCATTCATCAGTTTTCCATGATAAAGGCACAGTGAAATCAATATCCTTGTAAAGCCAAGCTGTCAAAAGTTACTAGACTATTTCCAAAGGCAATTCCAATGAGACAGACTACCAGATGTTTTCAATATATTTTATACAAGATTGCATGATAATTTTAGTGAGACCAAAGGAAACAATACAACAGGTAGTGTTGGGAGGTTTGACATTTTAAATAGCGAGCCAAATTGATTTTTACAAGATACCAGAGACAAAAGTGCCACTTCTGGAAAATTTATACCCAAACATTCATCTACAGAACTTCAGAGCAATTGTGTTGTCAAGCAGCAAGGAAAGGACTTAACCTTTAGCAATAAAGTCACATAAAAATGTTCACTGTACCTGTATGTGTATGAGCATGCCTGTACCTATATATAACTATATTTTTTATTAAATAATATATATTTAATATACACACAGGTATAGGTGTATGGAAGCATCATCACCTCACTCTATTAATTTTGCCCTTCTGCTGATTTACAGTTTTATTTCTTGCAGAAGACTGCCAATTATGATTAAAATCCCCCTTATAATTAATTCAAAATTTTATTAAATCCAGCTTTTATAACTTTAAATATAATAACGCCAGCCTAGCCAGGGCAAAGAATATGTCTAGTCATTAATTCTACTTGTATCATTTCTCATTCCTCAAAAAAAAAAAATGGCAATAAAAGGAACCCTCCTTAGAAATCAGCCTGGCCATGGCCACACTCATCTCCATAATAGCACAATCTCCAATTCACGCCTCATTTTCATTAATGATTCCAGCCATAAATTTTTAAGCATATGATAAAAAATTTCTGAAGCGGCATAAAACTAACATGAAGAGGGAGTTCATTAGTATGTGACCCTAATTAGAAATTCCATATTAACTTCCCATTTTTACTTGTGCATATCCAGCAGCAGCAGGCCTAATATGCTGTGTACCACTTGTACATTTGTTTTAAGAGCTCTTTCCTCCCCTCCCTCCCTCATTTTTATTTTTACACCATTTCTAAGTTTCCCCTGCTATTGAATAAGTCAACAGACAACTGTATCACAGCAGCACCTTTTGTGTCACAAATTATCCTGGAGAATTGTGAGAAGCTACCAGCTCAATGCTTTATTAATGATACCAGATCATAAAAAGAAAGGGGAAATTGCTGACTCCAACTCTTTTCTAATGTTGGGTGATAAAAATGCTACTTCAGGATTCAGAAGGTTAAGTTCTAATGTGTATTTTGAATAGAGTATGCTGAAATAATTGCCTCATAAAGCAATGCATTGACCAGCCTGCTAATGGCTGTATAGTGCAAAACTCAGCAAAGAGTGCCAAGCTTACTGGAAAAAATGCTGTGGCACTACTTTTGTAGCTTTCCATATTAACTTTACCCTTTTTTCCACTTTTTTTTTTTTTTTGTTTTTAATCCTGCCAGAAGAAAACCCTCCCACCTAAACCATTACTGACTCCTTTCCACTAAGTGAGGAGCAAATTATTAAAATGCAAACACCCAAGTGAATCTGAACACTACAGTAAGAAATCAAAATCACATTCCACTCATATGAACCCAATCACTGATTTATTTTTTTTAAATTATTTTTTTTCCTGCTAGTTTCAGTTTGATATCAAGCCTGTAGCCAAACTGAAAGCAAGGCAATAATTGCCTTTTAAAATATGGATGGATTTCCAGCTTATAAACTTTTCATTAACAAGAATCTGTCTGATAAAGCAGAGTCCTTCCTGACAGGGCACATTCTCAGCAGAGAAGTGCTTCAAGCCTGGCCCTGTTTATAAAACTCCCAAGAACAATTAAATAAATCAAAAAGAGGTCAATATTCATGGAGAAGCACACAATACTCCACATGCTGTAGCTAGAATTAAGAAAACGATTCCATTAAAACTTCCAGTCAGGTTTTGAACTAAAACTGCAGGTCTGGGGAACCTGGCAGGGCAAGGAGGTTCCATTCCTATTTTACAGACCAAGGTGTGTGGGCAGCACAGGGAAACACTCAAAACACACCAGAGTGCAGGAGAAAATGAAATAATGAGATGAATGACAGTTAATCCTATGTAACTATCTGTTGGAATTGTCATTATTTGAGGGATCTAAGGTGTCTTTATCCCTGGGGTTTGAGTGAATGAGTGAATATGAAAAAAAAAAAAAAAAAAAAAAAAAAAAAAAAAAAATCTATACACATCTGTTGACACTCCTAGAATGTTTTTATCCAGTGGCCATTTTCTCCTCAGCGAAGCTCCAAGCACACAACTCTGACATTTTCAGCTTCTAGTTCTCCTGCAGTCAGGCAGTGGCTTGAGCATGGGTTTGGTTCAGTCACTTGGGCTGTAATTCATGGGGCACACAGTGCCCAGAGCACAGAACAACCCCCCAGACATCTCTTCCCCTCCCCAGGGACCAGAGGTCACTGCCAGCATCCCTCAGCCCTGCCCTGCCCTGGTCACAGCTGGGTTTGAGCAGAGCCCACCTGGCACCAGGTGAAAGGAGCTGTAAAATCACACAGGACACACCCAGAGTTCACATCCTGATGTAAAGAAATGAGGCAATTCTAGCAAAGCTCTCAGTGTTAGCATTTACTGTCCCACAAAAGGGTAATAAAATCTGAATTATCTTTTTTGTACTGATTAAAGTACAACTCATAACCACACATTTTAATTGTTTCTCCCTAAGCTGGACAGGTAGAGCTTCAAATGTTTTGGTTTTGACTATTCTCTTTAAATCTCCTTGCTTTGTTGGAGTTTCTTTATGTACCTGAATTCAGTGAGTTATCAATAATTTTAAGTAGAGAAACAACTCTAAAAGCCCATCAAGTTCAATGAGAAAACTCCTTTTGATTTCAAAATTGTTTGTATTAACAGATACAACACTGATAACTATTACAAATATCTAAGAACTTCATACAAAATATACTCTGAGCTTGATATAGTAAAGTATTGATATAGAGAGAGGATAATAAAAACTTTTAGGCTACATATTGGTCAAAAAATCCCAAACTATAAAGTGCAATGAAAAAAAATCACTGAATAATATACAACACCAGCATTGTACAGAAATAAACCTACAGGGAAGGTACTAAGTTTTAAAAAGTCCTTGGTTTTGTCTTGATTGACAGATGTGCAATTTTAAAATACAAATCATTCATGAAAAAAAAAAAACAACAGTGACATGTCTCTACCTTATAAAAACTAATGGATCAGAACACTGATTACTGGAAAAATAAATCAGCTTTTGAGACCTTAAGATGTCATAAACTAAGCATCACACACTGTGGATATGAGATGTATTACCAGACCCATTTGATTGATTTATTATTAGTTTTGCAATCAGTCTTTTCAACTTTTTTTTTAACCCATTATCACTAGCGAACAAATATATTAAAAGTCCTTTGAGTGCTCTTTGTACCAATAATTTCATCTTTTTAAAAAAGATTTATTGTAAACAGTAATTAAAGATTCAGCTTTATTTTTGAAAGTTCCCCATTATACCTTCTTTTAATGAAACACAAACAGAATAAAAGCAAACCAGAATGGCCTTTCCAGATTGCTGCCTTATATGAAAATTCACAGGCAACTAAAATTCCTGATTCATTTTAAAGGTAAAAATTAAAATTATTTTCAGTGTTTCTATCCTCCCCCCACCCCCTCCTCCACACACACACATACTACTTCCCCCCTGGGAAATAGTAAAAAAGAACTATTAGTTATTACTATAAGTAGTAGTCAAAATGCTGTCAAAAGGCAATTTTGATGGATTGCTATTTGAATAAAAATAAGACAGGCATTGTATTTATATGACAAGTATAGACGTGAGATTAAACGATATTACGAAACTTCAGAATAATCTTTTTTAATTATCTCTGTTTGGATCAAGCACATTAAGATGAGACAAGCCAAAGTTAGCTCCAATTCATATAACTTAGCAACGACCTGACCCACTTGAAATTTCTTTTCTAAGACTTGGCTGACTTAGCCAAAGCTGAGGCACACACCTTAATATAATGGGCCAGAACATCAATCAAGACTTATTTTTATTCCTTTACTGCTATTCTGAGCTCTTATAGAAATTTATTTCGATCCAGTTATTCAAATGCATGTTTTCATTGAACTCTGCTACTTTTACACATTTTCTACAGAAACAATGGGGAAAGGATAAGCATGGGAAACTCTGGCATGTAGCAAAGGGCTACAATATGGAATTAATATTTTCCTTTAGTATATTTACATCAAAATGGCATCTCCATTCCAGCCTAACATTCCTTCATGTACATCCCTTTCAATTAAAGGTTTGCAGCAGAGCTCAGACAAACAAAACAACAACTAAGAGAGATTGAACCAGGTGGGTTTGGACGTGAACCTGACACCTCCAGCTGGGTGCCTCAACCACCTCAGCTTCTCTGGGCATTTCCTTAGCCCTGTGTTTGGAACCCTTTAGCTTTCCATCAAAAAATTCAACAGACAAAAAGCATTCCAGCCACGTGCAGATGGGTAAGAAACTCCTCTGAGGTATCAGAGTGAAGGTTTAACCCCAATGGATACTTCACTACATTTATTAAATCAAATCATGCCCAGGAAGGGATGTTTAGGGATGTTTCCAAGAAGGTATTTCAGTTCACCCTACACAAGGAGTTCTCACTACTGGTTGCATTTTGGTCTCAAGAATTGCAGCCCCACACAATAAATCAGGCTGGGAGGGGTCTCAAGGGATTTCAAGCAGAAACTCCAGGCTGAAGCACAGTCATCAGTGAGATCACACCACTGGTTTGATGCAGATGCTCTTTACAAATATCCAAGGGAGGAGATCACACAGCTGCCTCTCCAAGCAACCTGTTCTAAAGCTCAAATATTCCCAGGAAACAAAAATTTTCCAGTTTGAACCCACCTTGTTTTAATTGCATGTTTGCACTCCTCATCCTCTTGCCACAATATCTCTGTGGAGGAACAGGCTCTGTCTCACACTCTCACAGGAACTCAAGGGTTGCTCTTTGCTCTCCAAGCCCTGGTCCTTTAGGGTCTCCTCCTGGGCTGTGGTGCACCCCTGACCATCCTGAGAGACCCCCTGCAGCAGCTGTTACCTGATTTTATACTTCAGAGGGGCTAAAAACCAGAGTGAGTGCTGAGTAAAGGGCATAATCACTTCCCAATCTGCTCTAAAGCAAAGCACCTGGGGCTGCCAGGTGCCAACACTTGTCCCAGCCCAACCTGCTTTAATTACTCCTCCTCTAATTTTCTGTGGGCACTAAGAATTGTGCAGGGCAACCTCTCAAACAGGGGGAACTTGAGGGGCCAGGCTGCTTTGCCAGCAGAATGGCTCACCTGGAATAAAGACTTTACACTAGGGAAAGGTAGAAGGAGAATTCCCAGCAGCCCTGTGCAGGGGGTGATGAGCAAAGGGAACACAAAATCAACTCCTCAACTTTTACAGAGTCTCCTCCAGCACATCCATGTAAAAGCAAAGAAGTGCCTACAAAGCCAAATTTTGGTCAGTGTGATAAGGCACAGGCAACCCAGGAGGTTCCTGGATGTGGATGTGCACTGATGGATCAATTCCTGCTGATGCAGCCTGGCTGAGGGGTACAGCACCCTCAACAGTGTGTTGGGGACACAAAACTGGGACAAGGGGCTGAGGGTCACACTGGCATCCAGAGACCGCAGAAATCCACTGATTTCTTCACTGTAACCACAAGAGCAGTCTACCAGACAGGGTGTGAGACCTTCCTCATCCAAAAGATACTGGACTACAAAGAGATATCCCAGGACATTCCTGCTTGAGCAGGGTAAATATCTAAATGTAGACATTTTACACCAATCCCAGATTCTGGCCCAGAAATACCATGCCTTTTTCTCCAATTCTCCACAAAAATGTCACCTATAAAATGCAGCCATACAATTATGATACAGATATAGTGTGTTCTAACTCAGATATTTGTTTCTAAGTTACTTTTGTTGAATCCAAAACTTAAATCAGGGTGATGCAGAGAAGATTGCTGGGATTTTCTATAATCTTTTTTTGCTATATTTTTTCCTGCATTTATTTGCCTGCATTCCTTGTATAACCTATTGTGGAGTGAGATTAACAGACCAAGACGTGTTAAAGTTGGTACCCACAATAATATGAATTATATTCCTACTTCCTCTTGATTGTGTCGAGTCTTGACTTGATCTCAGTGGTTTGTATTCCACTGAATTTGGTTCTGGAAATCTGAAGAATACTGGAACCATTTCACACTTTTTGCTTTCAGTCTCAAACACAATGCAAGTCACAAGGAGGTACAGAGGTCTGAAAATAAATTATTTATGCCTTTTCTAGTGGCTATATATATGTATATTTATAAGAAACCTCATTTGTAATCTCCTTCTCATATGGTATTGTAGCATTGTGGGGGAAGAAAGGCTAAAAAATAGCTGTACAGCAAGAAAAAGAGAGGAAAGAAAACTCCTGTCAAGCCACTGCAAAGTTGAGTCCCCTTTCTCTAAGAGAATAACACTGCTGACTTGGCTTCAGAAAAAATAAACTTGACCTGATAAGAACCTGAACGTTCCCAACTCCCAGTCATGCAATCAAATCATGGTTCTAACCCGGCACAAAGCTGAAAGCTTCATTCTGTGTCAGTTCTTTGGAGTTATTTAGAGCTAAAAGAAACAGCCTCAAGTTGAAGCTATATTTAGGAAAATCTGGCTATTTTAAAAATAGGACCCAGACATGAATTTGCAGTGCCATTAGGCTGCTAGTTCAAAGTGTCTGTGTGACATATTGACAACTTATTTCTGCTTGTCTATTTATCTTTTGCCTTCTCCCCTCCCTCTCAGATTTTTGGGGGTTTTTGGGGTTTGTTTTTTTTCTTTCTTTTTTTTACATACATCTTTCTCTATTGCTTCCTCACCAGCACTGATAGCTCCACCAGCTAGTTCATAAATTCCATTGCTGCCTGCTGCCATGGGATGTGGTCATGCAGAAAATATTTCATAGGGGAAAGTGTTAGCTAGCTAGAGGCAGTATTGTCGATCATTACTGGGAACTGCAGCCGCTGGGATGTGACTGTGTATTCATTTCATGCATTATAACACCTAATGTACATGACAAAATGTTGAATATTAAGTTAATTCACAAACTAGAGTAGCTGGTGTTGTACAGAAAATACATGTTATTGTTCCTGCTCCTTTTCCAGGGCTTTCTAGCAAGCAGAGAATGGTTTGGTTTCAAAATTGCTTGATTTTGCCATTTATTTTACCTTGATCTAGTTCATTACAGTTTGAGCAATGCTTTGATGTCCTTTGCTGGAAGGTTCCATGTGATTTTACTATTGTCTCTTTATGCTCCTGGCCCTGTAGAAATTCCTGATGACAAAATCTGCCCTTAACTGTTTTGTACAGAGCAAAATTTTCAATATATTAGAAGTTAATTTAATTGGCACTATTCAGAGGCAAATAACAAAAATAAAAATAATGCCTAAAAATTAATATTATTGTTATTATTAACACCATGAAGCAAATGGTTAAAAGCTAAAAACTACATGAGGCAGATCATGCTTTTGTACAGAAAACTCCTTGTCTAAGAATTTGAACATAGCCATAAACCCAGCCAGGCTAATAACCTACTTCAAATGGGAAAATGCAGTGGGGAGCACACAGAGGAGTTACCAACCTCACAAGAACTCTTTTTTACAACTTCTTCATCCCAAATCAGAACAAACAGGTTACCTTAGAAAACCCTGCAATAAAACTGAGCAGGAGGAACCTACTACCACAGGAAAGAAATTCAATTCTTTTCCCTTGCCACAGTTTCCACAAGAGCACAGATGTTTCTCTTGAGTGGTGAAGAAATGCAATGAATAACCCACACAGCCATTTTCAGATGGAGGTGTCATCACACTGTACCCCCAGAACAGAATCTCCATGCAGGAGATGATTAGAGAGAAGGAAACCAGGTTCCCATGAACCAAATCAGCCACAGGAACTCCTGGATTATTCTTTCTTCATTCCATACCGATGCCCATAGTGCTGAGACACAAAGGTAAAAACAAACAGAAATACTCTGAGGCCATTTCTTGGGAACTCCCTACTTTAACTAAGAATGTTGCCTGGTGACAGCTGTTTAACTGATGTGATGTGAATAAGGGATGTGAGGAGTGAAATGATACACAAAGTTTGCTATTTGCCCCATTTAAATCCACTCACTGGTGTGAGTTCTAACAGCAGCTTCCTACCATCCCCTAATAATTCCACAGCTCTCCCCAATGAGGAGGAAACCAATGCAGTGGAAATACCTGATACACAAACTGTGCATTGTGGAATGTTTTATCCACCAGTGAAAGAAATCTCTCACTGGGCAAACCCCTAAACAGAATCTGACAAAACAAAGTGAAGATCTCCAACTTCTTACACAGCCTAAAGGTCATATTGGTAGTCCATGGATGTAAAAAGCAGGTTATTTTAAATATATTAGAGTTCTTCCAGTATTGTATGATAATAATGACAAAGAGCTAAGGCCTCAATACAAAGCATTCTGCAAAGTTTAAAATGAAGACAGCTTGGGAAATCCAAGCCTCCTGAAAATATCACTGTGTGACATGAACACTCATGGAAGTGAACCTCCACTGCCTTGAATGGTGTTCATTTAAATAGGGAAAATATAATATGATTTTCTGGGGAGGTTTTGATTTTAAAAACTGCTGTGACAGACCCCATGCTGCTGTTTACAATCAGTGTTACTTTGAAAAGAGCCATGGGATGAAGTGGGAATGTGTGACAGTTTTGGCTTCTTTTCTTCTCTGCCAAGGTCAGGATAAATAATACTCAGGAAATGTAGAATTGAGTTCAGACTTGGATGTTAATTATATCTTATCTATTTACAGGCTCACAAGCCATCAGCTCTAACTAGCAAGTTATGGAAATGAGATAAAACAGAGAGCTCCTAACTCTATCCAAGGTCTTTTAAGTGATAATTACCCAATACCAAGGTAACACCTGGATTATTTATATTTCTGACCCAATAATGACCACCCAAGGCCCTCAATGCAGACCTTTTTCACCCAATTACAGAAAACCACCCAAACCCATAAAAAAAGAAGGAAGAAAAAGGTGAAGAAGAAGGACAAAGACAACACCCAAAATCTTCCATCTTGACTCATATGTATTACAATATACTAAAACCCCAAAATCTAAGTTCCTGGGACTATAACAGAAATGCCCTGCAGACAAAGAAAGAGTGGCCCTTCCTTTGGGAATACCAGCAGAGCTCACAGGGGACGTTCAGCTTGGCCAGCACGAGGTGGCAGAGGGGAACTGGCTGCTCAGGAAAACCACAGGGATGGGCAGGGGGCAGCCAGAAGGGGCTCTGAGAACAGAGAACCTCACAGGGGATAAAGGAGACTTGGCAGAGCTTGTTACAACCTGCAAAGCCACCCACTGAAATCAGACGTGTCAGTGAGAACCAGCCTTTGTGGACACACAGCAGGCAGGAGAGTTGCAGATAAATCCCTTTTATTTATTACTTATTTGCTCTGAGTGTCTTCTGTTCAAAACCCTAAGTATTCTAGTTTTAATTTAATATAACCTGTCATTTAAAATATGCAAAAAAGCCTTTTAGCTTTCTTTGGGGAGTCTATAAAGAGGAGGTCTATTTAAATCCACTTAAAAGATCCAGCTGACTCAGGGTCTCATTATGTGCGTGATCATATTACTGACACCCAAAAAAAGAGCAAAATAGAATGGGAAAACACTGGCCTGCTATCATTTGTTGGAACACTGAGAACTACATCCAGTATCAGAACAGATTAATTTAATTAATTCTCAAGTAAGCAGGACAATTTTCACTGGAATGCAGAGATTGGATCTTCAAACACTAAACACTGATAATGTTTTGGTGAATGGAGCAAAATGAGAACCTTGCAACAAAACCAAGCAAAATCCCCCAAAAGACTGACCTGCACACCAGAGGCCTGGCTGCAGAAATGTGCAGAAAGTGATGCAAAGTTCATCGCCCTGCTGGAGAAACCCCTCTGGCTACAGATGGAAATTTCACCCTGCCCCAGGGTAAAAAACATACAGCAAAAAGTCTGCTGCAAACACAGCATAAACCACAGCAAAATGCCATTGAAAACATCTTGACTTTCAAACTTCTAGTACTGCTACCAGGCTCTGGAAAAAGTAAAATGATTCTTGCAACACATCACCAACATTTTTGAAAGAATGAATCTGACTTCGTGCTAGTTTTATACACCAGTCTAGGACGGGACTTTCCAACTTTACATGCACATTTCTTTCTGAGAGTTGTCACCACCAAATTAAAAGTTCCAACATAACACATATTAATATTATTATATAGTATGCTCCATTTCAGTTAAACAAAAGGCTAACTTTTAAGTAACTTTTAAGGCCACAAAAGAGAGTCAGAAATCCAAATCATAGAATTCTTTTTAAGCTGAAACATGGAGCAAAAGCTCTTGTCACTCTACTCCCAACTGTCTTGCCATTTATATTATGACTGGCATAAAGGACATTTGCTATAGAAATGATCATTGAAAACTAAGAACAGTAATGGGGTAGCAGATTTTAACTGCTTGGCTAAGTTGAATTTTGTGCTTTGTGTGGAACGATAGTAATTTGGAGGCTCAGTATGGTGTCTTCTGCTGAGAAATCCCAGAGCCAGAAGGATTCTTTCCCAGCACTGTTCAAGATAGTGGAGCAGGAAATCCCACACCTCACACTTCCCTGGGGACAGGAATTATTCTTTTCCTCTTAATAGACTGAGAAACACAGAGTGAAAACAATAAAAAACAATAGACTGAATAACAAACGAGTCCCCAAAAACTTACTTGCAAATTCAAGCAGCGCTGAAGTTGAAATAGGAAAATATTTCCAAGTTAACAAATGTTTGGTACATATTATAGCCTCCTATTAAACAAATAGGACTTTTTCAACCAATATTCTTATATATTTATGTATAGGCATATGGAGACAGGAAGTAACTTTTTTTTTTTTTTTTTTTTTTTTTTTTTTTTTTTTTTTTTTAACTAGGTTAGGACAACAAGAGCCTGAACTTTTCATACTGGAATTAAACCACTGTTTAATGAGTAAATCCTTTGAACACAATTTCATAGCTACAGGAAGTCCCCTGAAACAATCATTTGTAACTATTTTTCTCTGCACTTCATAAATAATGAATAGTTTAAAAGAAAAACAACCCACTGGTATCACATTTTTTTTTCATGCACTGGTTATGCAAGCAGGCTACAAGATCCTTTTGAGGAAAAAAATGTATTATTTTGACACCTTGCAGTCATTCTCTCTCACAACTGGATTTTTGAGGCTTGTGGGAAAAAGCCCCAAAATATAACACGTTTTGCAAGTAAGTAAAACAGTTTATAAAACTGTTTGAAATACAAAACCATTATTCTTTTAATCTAACATCATAAAAATGTTTCTTCTTACAAGTAATGAGCTATTTATATTTTCTTTTTATTATCTATTTCTACTCAGAACACTTATCTACAACCTGGCAAAGTAATTTAGTGTGTTTCTATAAATAATGATGAGTGACTTAATTTTTTAAAAATCCTGTAAAAGAGAAACTGTCTCACCCACACTAAATTCCCAAATGTGAAAACCAATTTGCCTGAAAATCTGTACTTTTCTCTTTTTTTTTTTTTTTTTAATGGAAAAACCTGGGGAAACAAGGTCATTAGAAAGTGAATATAAAACTATTGGATATATTTACCTTACACTTTATGTGTTTCAAGCAAGTAATTTGGATAATCTTTCAATAATTACAATGCACTGCTCTCAAAAGAGTCTCTAATAACTCCATCCCATTAAATATATTGAAGAATATACCATGCTGCAGTATAAAATGTAATAGCACATCAGACAACACAGAAAACCCCAAAAGGTTCATGTAGGAAAGGTGGATATTAGGAATCCTTGGTGGGAACCAGCTTCGCCCTCTTGCTTCCTGTGAAAACCCCATTAATGGATATGGCTCTAACGTAATTCTCAAAGTCAGGGTAAGACAAACAAAATGACACCACAATTGAGTGGCATTTGCTTCATGCCTGGAGCTCTCCTTGGGCAACTCCTACCAAAACATCACAGGTTTAATTATAAAATCTGATGAGATCATTCCACCTAGGAATGATTGAGAAATCAACAATTCTGGAAAGCTGGAACGCAACCCCTTTTTCTTTTTCTTTCCCCAGTACATGGTAAGGATGTGCTGTCCAAACAAACTCTGTGTGTGTGTGTGGGTCCATCACAGCTGCAAAACCCCCCCCACCACACCAAACCCTGCTGGTGCCACAATGCTGCTTCTACTCAGTCCAAGAGATCCATCAGGGCTGAAATCACAGCTCTGTCTCAGGAATTTCTATCCTACTTAGAGCCAATCTCAAATCTGAGATTTCCCTTCAGGAATTAGACACAGCCCCACACTCTCATTGAGAGCCAGGCTGTCACCCAGACCCCCCCAGCAATCAGCCTCAAATGTTGCACTGGAGTTCTTAAAAAAATTCAGTCTTCTGTAAATCCATTATTTGTCATCATCTCACCCCCAGCAATAAGCCTCAAACGACACACTGGAATTGTTAAAGAAATTCAGTCTTCTGTATATCCATTATTTGCCATTATCTCTTGCCTTGGTGGCATTGGGAAAACAGTTTAAATCCTCACCTGGGAAACAGCCTTAGTGTTAGTAAGGTATATGTGTGCTTATGTAGTTTCATAATAGAACATCTACACTTGCATTTTCCAAAGCAACTGAAAAAAGTTACCACCATTCTCCAGATACACAAGGAATTAATACATTTGTAATGTGCTAAGTCGAAATTTAAATTAAATTTTAAAAAAACACAATGGAAAGAGATTTGCACAGTATTTATTTCATGGGTAGTTATAAGTAACAGAAAAGTAGCTATTGCTTTTTATGCATTTATTTGAAAATGATGAATGAAGCAAGATTTACTGTACCTGAAACATACAAATGGCACAGCATGTTTAAAGAATAAATTGCTGCAAGTTTTCTCAGCAATGAAGCAGCCAGATAAGTTATTTTTATGCATCCAGTTGGCAGAACAAGTTAAAAGATTATTTTGCACACTGAGAGTGCACATTACCCTCCTTTTTGGTAGTGGGATAATTGTTAATTGTGACAGTGGGAAATGCCTTAGCAGGTGTGTAAAAAAGCAGAGCAGAAGGGAGAAATAATGAAGGAGAGCATCGTGCCTTGGAGAGGACAATGAGAAAACCTGCTAACACAGAGAACTGATAAGACATTAAACCACAAAATAATAACAATGATCCTTAGGAAGTGGGGTCATTATTGACTGATCCTTGACCAGACTTGATTCTGGCTGGCTTTTAAGGCAAACATTAAAATGATGTGCAGACATAATTTGGATTTTCCTCTATTTTGATTTTCCTCACATTTTTTTTCCCCTTTTTGAGTTATGTAATTTTAAAAAGTGTTTTCAGTGTTTATAAACCTAGTAATAAAAAGGTAGATCACTGGGAATTTTGAACAAACACTGGCAAAAATAATGAGACCAATAGCTTTGAAAGCCCAGCTTGTTACAATTTCTCTTATAAAAATGCTAAAAATATTTTTAAATACGTTTTTGGAAGTGAGCCACCATCTGAGTGACCATCTGAGTCTGGTGTGGTGTGCAGTGCACAGCAGAACTCTGTGGAAGATCCTGACAATAGTGAGAACAAACCAGAGGCGTTGGCTCATATACTCTTTTCCTTCCAGATGATACATTTTTTTAATTTCACATTCTCACTACCAAGATTTATCCTCCTGCTCAGACTTTGCTCTCCCAGCCCACCACATTTTTTCCCTATACTCAATTTACTGATTCTCACTTCACTTGCATGAATGCAACATCGTTAACTCCACTTGACACACCTCTAACTTACACCAACACTTCAATAACTTCAGAATCAATCCCATTATCTCCATCACTCAGGAAATGCAGAAGGAACTTGAAGCCTACACTAATGAACCTCAGTGTTAAAGGGATAAAAAGCATAATTAATGGTCAAACAGCAAATGTGTCCAGTTTTAGATTTAGTACTCCTATTCTTCCAACTGGCCATTTCCTACAGCAGGCAGCAGCAGAATCATCCCACCAGCTCTGCTGCCACAGCACACTAATAAACCCAGGGAACAGTTAACAAACATTCTGTTAACGATGGAGAGCCCCTGCATCTTCCTCTGTTGTGCCCCTGTAATATTACAAACCCACTGCACAACCTGAAGTCACTTTCCAGCCCAGAGAGGCACTATCACTCACAATGGCTGAGGCTGGAAGGTGCTGCAGCAGCCCTCTTATTAGAGGGTAAAAATGAGCCAAGGTACAGACTTCTTGTTAAACACAGCATGAAAAGGGTCCTGTTTTATTCCTCTCCATGGCTTAAGGCATCTTAACTCCAACTATCCCCTGACTCTGGCTGCAGCAGCTCCTGCTGTAGGTTTCCTTTGCAGCCTCTGACTGCTGGGTATTTCCTGCTAAACTCTGACTGCAGGGATTGGTGTGCAGACTGTGACTGCAGCTTTTACCCAGCCAGACTGTGACTGCAGGGGTTGGTGTGCAGACTGTGACTGTAGGGATTGGTGTGCAGACTGTGACTGCAGGCTTTTCCTTGGCTAGACTGTGACTGCAGGGATTGGTGTGCAGACTGTGACTGCAGCTTTTACCCAGCCAGACTGTGACTGCAGGGGTTGGTGTGCAGACTGTGACTGCAGCTTTTACCCAGCGAGACTGTGGCTGCAGGGATTGCTATGCAGACTGTGACTGCAGGCTTTTCCTTGGCTAGACTGTGACTGCAGGGGTTGGTGTGCAGACTGTGACTGCAGGTTTTACCCAGCTAGATTGTGACTGTAGGGATTGGTGTGCAGACTGTGACTGCAGGTTCCAACAACAGGCTCTAATTGCAGACCCAGACTGAGCTCACAGCAGTGACTCTCTCTCCCCAGGATCCTGCTTCACGAGTCTCTGTTTCATGATCCTCTCCCTCATGTTGTTCAAGGATCCTCCTCCATGATAATCCTCCCCTCACCAGCTCATCCTCTTTTTTATCTCACTCATCCATACTGGATACAGCTGTGACTCATCAGGGGCAAGGCTGTATTGTTAATTAATACAGCTGTTACTTATTAGGGGTGTGGTCACCTGTATTTCCTTCTCCTACAGGAAGGGACCTCTGGAAGCCTCCTGGCCCAGCCCCAGGCTCCAGCAGGGACATCCAGAGCTGACTAACCAGGACAGTGTCCAGATGGAAACAAATTTTTTAGAAACAGGAGAGCTGGCTGCAGGAGAACAGGGAGAATTCCTGCAAAGCTGAGATTCAATTTTGCCACTTCACAAACACCATCCAGTTGCACTTGATGAAGATAATTATGCTGTCCCTGGAGAGAACAGTCCAAGGTTGACACTGATGTATGAAGTGACTCTGGAGAGTGTTGGAAGCTGCAGAGTGCAAAGGCTCCTGCTGTCTTTTAGTTACACAAATCTCATCACCGGGGTGGAAAGCTTCTCTGTTTTCACCATGATTAATAAAGACAAACTTGTTCCCTTGCATCTTTTACTGAGTATACATCAAAGGCCTGGAATGAAAGAGCACTGATTTATAGCTAAAAGGTGCACAAAAAAAACCCAACAAAAACCAGTCTCTTGGTGCATTCAAGCAGAGGATCAGAATAGTGAGAAGAATTCCTCACATTCCAGTGAGTAAAAACTGGTGGATTTTAAAATCTTTCCCAGATTATAAAGGACTGTTTCTACTGAATTCAGTCTTCAAGTTCAAACACCTCAACAAAACTGTATTGAACTTAATTTTGCTTTTATACTGCAGTTCAGATACACCATTATTTGGCTCAGGTTCTTTCAGATTTCTCTAATCTAATTAAAAACCAATCTCTGCATAGAACTGATTCAAACATGGCAAAGTGATGGCTGTGCTCTGTTCTAATGGCATTCAAGGTTAGTCATATAAACCTTTGGATCAAAGAGCCTAGGAAAAGTAAAAATCCTCCTGCTAAACCAGTAATGAATTTCTAAGAAGACAAAGGAGTTACTTTTCCTGCAGAAAGATTGTGCTACTTTTGCTATGTATATTCATCTATAAACAGCAATTGCTTTGTGTCAAAAGACAAGCAGCTGGATAGACAGAATGTTGATGCCATTGAAATTCCAATGTTAAAAGTTAAAGGGATTTTAGTAATTCTATAATTCTACTCTTCCAGTAAGGCTTCTGAAAACTCCATTATGCACTGACAAAAACCAAATGAAAGAAAAGCTTTTGTTTCATATATTGTGCATTTCCTGGTTCACAGACTCTCACTTCAGATGCTGCAGCTCACTTGAAACCATGAAGACAAACAAAAACGATGGAAGCAGAAGTGTCCTTAGTCATTCTGACAGTGAGTGACACTGGTATATAACCAATTCCTCACTGGGGTTTGGTCAGACAGCTGAACATTACACAGGTAAAGGCCCTTTAGGCCACTGTTGGGTAGGACAAAACCTGAAAAACCCAAAACCTGAGCTTCCTTTTGGCAGGCAGAAAGCCCAATTTCTCGTTCAGTGCTCCTGGATACAAACCAGCATTCACGTGCACATATACAGAACCAGAATCCCATTCTTCCTGCCTAGGCCAAATTTGGGAGGCATTTCAGCTCTGAGGAAAAATAAGAGATGATTGGCATAGGTATGAATTGTGTGGTTTACCACACCCACACAGGAGCATCTCATGAATTTACAGGCATATCCAAGAAGCTCATGTTTCAGTCTCCAGTTAGCTCCCAGGTGAGCACACCATTAGCTCTTGTGTAAGTGCTTAATTAGCTCATGGGCACTATCAGTTAACAAACCCTTGTAGGGTCCAGGCAGCCTGTCACAGGTGTGTCCCCACAGCTCTGACAGTGGGGTCACCACAGCCAGAACCTCTGCCTGCCTGAGCTGCACATGGGCTCAGGAATGGCCAGGAAGGGAATCATCTCTCAGGGAATGAGGGAAAACAGCCTCTTCTTGAGAAGATTCATTGCAGGAGAAACTGCTGGGAACATCCAAGTGGAGCTGCAGAAGGGGGATCCTTTGCTGAACGTTTTCAGTTTTGAAAACTAATTACTCCAAATGAGGGGGACCAGCTTTGGGCTCCAGGTCTCCTCCACCTTGGCTGTTTCCTGCCCAGCCTCTTTCACACACTCACTCTCTCTCATACTGACACATCTTTCTGATGAAAATTAAAAATAAATCTTTCAGTCTTGCTTCTGGTATCTCCTACTACCAGCCAGGTGGGCTGTGAGTTAGGATTGTGACCATGGTGGTCACAGTCCAGCCTTTTGTGTGACAGTAAACTTTATGCTTTTCGGAAGATAAATACTGCAGGTGTAATGCTATAGATAAATGCTTGATAGCACACCAAATGCTCTAGGAGCAAACTGTTTTCTAGCACAAATTTGAAATTGGTTTTGTCGCATTCCTTCCCTCTACACCATCATCACATAAATTGTAAATTTAAAACTTTTAGCTGTGTTAAAGCTCAGAATCTCAGTGACACAGCAAGTGCACACATACATATTTAAATATGTACACACTTAAATGCTTCCAGTCCTAATTCACAAAGTACAACATAATACGTACGTTAATCAGCCAGCACAAGGTAACTTCTACAAAATTATAAATCACAACGATTTAAGAAGGTTTTGGTGTTTCCCTTATAAAGCAGCACAAACAAAATCTGCAGAGCACCAACAGCTGAGTGTTTCAGAAATGCAATTATGCCCCATGCAGGGATTGCAAACAGGCTGCAGCCCCCCAATTCAGCCCATGGACTCTGCAATGTGCTACCAAACACTTAACCACTGGTTGCCCATGTGCTCTTATATGGAGATCTCTCTGGTGTGCTAATTAGTTCAGACTGTAGCTGCCAAAATAAAATGACATAAAAGAGACTAATGCATCATATATATCCCACCTGAGTAAAATAAGAAAACATCTGCTAAAGAGCTTTAAATGTTTGTTTAATTATTGGGAGGGGGCAGGTTGAGACTGTAATGGATAAAAAGGAAAAAGGGAAAAGGCAAGAAAAAGCAGGGAATGAATGTCTGTTTGTTCCTCTTTTCTAGAGTTGGGTTCATTCATTGTGGTTGGTGGATTTTTCTATGCAGCTGGTCCAAATACAGGCTTACTTGCACACTGTACTAGAAATTTGGCCTGGGTTTTTGGTGAAAAAATGGAAAAAAATGCTATTTTTCCCTGATCTTCATCACAGAGAGTGCACAAAAGTTTCTCACCTCAGCACATAAGAGTACAAATCCCCTGAATCCCAAAATCTGGCTGTGCTTTTGGCTGCAGTGCCAGCAGTACAGATGTCCATCAGTGCTTACTCATCCACCCTGAGGATGGATCCTCCATCCCAAACTGCTGCTCTCTGGAACAGCTTCTCCACAGGTGGGACTGGGGAGCTTGAACAATTAACAAAATAAACCCAGCACAATTAGCAGGCTCAGGGTCACAACTAGCAAAGCATTCCAGGACCCAGCCAGATGCTGACATGCAGTGAGTTCCTGAGGAATTCTAACGTTTCTAATTTCCTAAAGGCAGAGTGCTTGAAAGTATCTGATAAGCACTTCTGATCTCCAGGGTTTTGCAGTTTTTTTGTTTGTTAGGGAAGAGCTGCAGCACTGAGGAGGCTGCAGTTTAAAGGGGGCTGAACAGTCTAGGCAAGAGCATTCCACTGCCAACGCAAAATAATAAAATATTGCAATACAAGCCTTCCTAGATAAATGCTAAGCTGAATTAATGACAAATGCTTCTCTTGTGTCATGTTCAATGGTCTTAAACATGGTCTTGTTTCTCTCCCTGAAACACCCTCCTCACATTCAAACACTGATTTGAAGTGAGACATTTCTATGGAAAAAATACCCAGCATTAAAAATTTTGTGGCAGTTTGTCACTCAGACATCCAGAAAGGACCAAAACAGGCAAAACAGTCCTGATTTGGGGAATTTTCCTTATTTTATTCTCATAAACAACAACAAAGAAAAAAAAAAAAAAAAAAACAAAAAAACCAAAAAAACAAACAAACAAACAAACAAACAAACAAAAAAAACAAAACACAAAAAACAAGAAGACACAGTACAGTTCTACTGTCTGCTAATTGAAAATTAGGAATCATCAGGGTCCTACAAGAAATAATGTGCATTGGAGTGCTGACTCTTTCAGAGCTCCTAAGGATAATGGCAAACAACATTATACAAGCTTACATTGTGCATTTCCTGCACAGAACTAGTCTGATTGGGTTTGATTTTCACTTTGGCCAGGCTTACAGTTTGTTTTTAAACACTGTTATCTTTTAATTATTTTGTTATCAATACTGGCATGCAGCCCAGATGATGGGCACTGTTGATATTTTCCCATTTTCTCCATCTACTTTAAGGCTGTTGACTAACAGAAGTATGAAAACATTTCTGTCTTAGCCAAAATTCATTACTGCTGTTTAAAAATAGTTTGATGCACTCAAGGCATAGTGATGCATACACACACACCTACAAATCTGATGGCACAGTTTTAAACTTATTAATGGAAACACAACAATTAGCACAATTACTGGGAAGTGATTAAGGATCAATGGATCCATTTGCTGGGGAGGAAATGAGAAAATAATTCCAGTTCTTCTGATAATGCTTTTAAAATTATCATACTGGCATAGGAATGCATTCATTTACAGCAACAGTTTGGAAGCAATGGGATTTCTGACAAATGCTGTGCTGGGTTTTGATTACTAATGGTTACAACTGCCTGCAAAGAACACCACCTTTTAAGAGATAAGAGAGAAAAATATGGCATGAGGGGAAAAAGCAGGGGTTAGGAATGCTCTTCCCTCTGAAAGCAAAGTTAGTGCTGGGAACAGCTAATTACAAAATCGTCACGACACAGCCCGAGCTCCTGGGCTGGCAAAGTTACACACAACAGTCCCAGGAGAAATAAAGGGAAGAATTTCTAACAGAGATATGCCTGCAGTGAACAAGTCTTAGAGGAATTGTAAACCTACAAGGAGAGATCCTGAATAAAAGCTGCTGCTGCTGCTGCTGCCTTGTGTTTGGGGCTGGAGTCAGGCTCTGCCAAAAGTGCAGATTTCTGCTGGTGTAATTACAGGCTGTGCTAATTGCCACGGTCAGCACACGGTGCAGAAATACCCCCTGTACCCAATGCTGCACAGTCCCACTGGGAAAGGACAAATGGCTTCATTCAGGAAGAAAGGGGATAAGTGAGATTTTTTTTTTTATATATATATATATATATTTTTTTTTTTTTTTTTTGTTACATTAATCTGGCTAAAGAAAAAAAAAAAAAAAAAAAAAAAAGAAAAAACAGCTCTTTTGAATTTCTAGAGAGGCTTAGGACAGTCAGGAGGGACAACCTGCAGCCTGCACTGTGCAGCCCCAAACCGCTGCAGCTTTTGGGCTCATACACAGCAGAACACCTTTGAAATTCACTTTTTTTAGCACCACAGACTGCTGATGGCTTTGTCATCTGTCTCAATAATTACTGCAACAAAGAAGCAAACTCTGTGGGCTAGAGAATATTTTCCCATAATGTTTCCTCATGTATTGTTTATACTATATATTTTACCATTTGCAGCATTATTAGAGGCCTCAACAATCATTTGGTAGTGTCTGCAACATAATTGAATAGAGTTTTATAATCCCAGTGAGAAGGAATAAATATTTAATCCTTATGTACCACATGACAGTGGGAATTGTTTCAGCCAATAAATCTTTTTGTTATTCTACTTTTGCATATGCACTTTCTGTTGAGACAGAAGTGCTTGTACAAAACCTTCTCAGTTACTTCAATGAAAATAAAATATTTGGCAAGTCATTTTTATTTAAAACTTTGCCTCTTCTTTCTTTATATGAAAGCAACAATTTTTTTTTTTCGTGTGTGTTTTATCCTTTTAAACGAATCCAAGAAAATAGAGACTTAAATCAAGGAAAGGAGAGGAGAAAAAGAAGCAATAAAAATAACAGTGGAATAAACACACATCAGTTTAACCCTGTGCTTCCCAAGAGTCACATTCCCCTTTCATTTCAGGTAACACTGAGCAACAGCAAAAGTGGCACCAAAAGGACAAACACCTTCCCCCAAGCCCACGGTATTATAAAAGCTTCAATAACACAAAATTATACTGAACCTCAAATCAGCCAGAGGTTCAGAACATTACCAGGGATTTTAACATGCTGAACACAGTGTTATTTGTTGGTGTTTCGAGACAATGGATAATTTGGCAGAAATGTGGTTTGTTTTATTTTTATTTTTTTTTTAATGCAAAGAAACAGAACACGACCATGAGGGACCTTGAGACTGTTTTTAGCTGCAGCAGGAAAACAACATTTCTGTCTCCAGTGGGAAGTTACCTTCACAAAGAAAGTAGGGACTTGAGAATAGATAAATTGGGGATTTTATTTTTTTAAGAAATTAAAAATTCTCTACCTAAAGAAACGGAGGGTAGAGACTTTCAATATGTAAAAGTAAAAATAACACTGTCTCATAAATGTTATTGGATTCCAAATTTTAGTTATAAAAAAAATAAATAGAAGTGGTAGAAAGTTTTTACAGAGTTCTATTAATTTAAGTCTGTGTAAACTGAAGAAATTCAGCAGGTCTTTTGATATGCTAACAACCAGATTTCCTCAGCCAGATGGGGGTGTCCAGAGAGACCAAGTCCCTACTGTTATTGTTTATACAACAAATTATTGTTCTGTTGTCCTGGGGAATATGATAGTGGGAGTTCAAGGTAAAGCCTAATCTAGATGGAGCTTCTCACAAAATTAACAGCTCTAATTTGTTTATGTTCAAACCCAACGTGGAATCAGAATAAGTGCTCTTATAATTCAACTCAGAATTTCACAGCAGTGCTTCCAGTGCTTTTTGACCAGCAGAAAAAGATGAGCTGTTTTGCTTGTGTTTGGGCTCTTGGGGGTTTATTTTTTTGTTTTCCTGTTGATTTTTTTTTTTTCCCATTTCAGTGATTAAATGGAATGGATTTACTAGTCTTTTCTCAGAAGAAAGGTAAAAGTGCTTTGGGCTGCTGATGGACAAGACAAAATGGGGCAAGGTGCTAAAAATCTCCAATCAAATTGAAGCAACTATATTATGTCCTATAATTCTCATTAAAAACTAAAAACATAACAAAACTGCACTGCTGAGACTTAAATACCTGACTGAGATTTCTAAGAAAATGAAGTTTTGCTTCTTTTCCAATGAATTACAGGAAACACAGCATTACAGAAGGAAATCAGGGAAACACGAAGCTGCTGACAGGACAAACTGTTCCCCACTAGGATGGTGAGTTCTGCCTTCCCCATCAGTTACCTGGTGCTGGAAGGTGGATTTTTTATATCCCAACTTAGCCACTATGGAGGTGCAAAAAGAATATCTAAAGAACTTCAGGTAGCGCAGGCTGGGATCTGATCTGCACCAAAAGAATAAAAATCTGTCAAGGTAGAAGTTTGACTTGGAAACAATCTGCTTTCCCTTGCCCCATGCTATCTGGGATCACTAGAGTTAATTTTAAGGACTCATCTAGGTGAGCAATATTTTTAAAACGTGTATTTATTAGTAGTCTCAACAGGCCGTCCAAAAAGTGATGGAACAAGGACTGCAAAACACAGGAGTGGAGCAGATTAACCTTCATGAGCTAAGCAATATCTGAGAGACTTGTACTTTTATATTGGCCATATTCATTTGGGCAGGGAACTTCATTTCACAACGCTGTCAACCCAACAGCACTTTTATGGGTGAGATTCACTCTATATTCACTCTGCAAAATACATCAAGGAGATGGACTGCTCCTGTTTTACTTTAGCAAGGGAAAAAGAGCTGAGCAATAACTGTGTTATAACGATTATTAATGTAAGTGTAAGAGAGCACCGTGGAGACAAAGGAATCACATCTCCATCCAATTTGCTCTATGCTAAAGCTGCTATCACTTTGTTGAATGAAGCACAGAAACACCAATTTGTAAAAGCAGGAACTTGGCCAAAGTTGTCTTTATAGTTTCATATAAACTAAATGGTAGCATTCAGTACTTTAGATGGCACTGGGAGCCACTTTGCAAAGTTGCTCTCCTTGTTCTGTGCCTTTTTTCTTCTAAATAAGTGGTCACTATATAATAGCTGGCTGCTCACACATTTCCTCTCACTGTTCCCAAGATAACAAGCTGTAATAATTGTGGGGAAACCCAAGCTCGTGGTTGATTATAGGATATCACTGTAAAACAGCAACAGGCCATAACAGCATTTAAACTCTTGTCTTCTGCACTCCCGTCACAACATCCATCTCAGTAGATACTTTAAAAACTCGTGGAATTGTGGAATTCTTTCCATTCACTTTATATTTACTAAAGGTTTTTTTTGTTTGTTTGTTTGTTTGTTTTGTTTTGTTTTTGTTTTTGTTTTTTCTCTCTTGAAAGCTTAGCATCGTTTTATGGGAAATGCAGACAGACCTTACACTTTAGTAACTTTTCCTTCCCCTTCTCCCACTCGACATTTTCACAGCACAGGAAGCTACAGGCATCACTTTTCCTTTCTCTCTCTTTCCCAGACTTGATGATATTTAGAAAATTCCTCATTCTAAGCAGTGGCTTTGCTTCTCCATAAGTGTTCAATAACCTTTCTAACTCTTACAGACAGTTCTGCACCCTCCTCCTTAAGGCCAAAACCAGGAGTGAAACATCAGAGCTGGGGGCAGCATCTTTGCAGGTTTAAGGTCTGAGGTCACCAACAGTGGCTGAATCATGAGGAAAAAAAAGCCTGCTGATCTCATACAGAACACAGGCACTTACTCATAGCTCTCAGTTGTTCTGAGCCTTCTGAAAGTAACCTTTTCAAACCTTCAAGTATTCTTCAAACCTAAAACTTATCTAGAGAGAATATTGAAATCTCCAAGCAATTCTGTTTTCAACTGAATTTTTTTTGTTCTTGCTCTTCTGTTTCTTTGTATTTATTTACTCCCCCCACACACCTTGTCACAAAATCATCAATCTCCCTTGTTCCAGCTGCTCTGTAGCATTTGCAATGGGCAGGGGGAACACATCTGTGGCAAAGCTCTGATCAGTGCAATGCAATATATGGAAATCGTTTGACACACTTCCTCCACATGTGGGCTCAGACAACTTTAAAACAAGCATTAAAATGTATGAATATATAACTGGAACAAGTCTGAGAGCCTTCTGATGCCACATGTCCCTTGCATTCCACTTGTCTGAGGAGCTCCTCTGTGATCCTTCCAAGACCAAAGGTGTTGGAGTGCAGTGAGTGAAAGTGTTGGAGCCCAAGGATGAAGATTTAGGCACCAGTGCCATGTTTGGCTTCTTCTCCCACAACATCTGCACTGCCATTCTGTGTTAGGAATTTTAGCCAAGCCCTAACACAACTCTGCACCTTTACAGATGTGGATAATGCCAGGGCAGTCACCATGGAGTGATGCAGGGCAAAGACAAAGCTGTGACAAAATTCTGTTTGTGAACTAAACAGAGTGACCTGGGGGAGAGGGGACACACAACTTCTTTCTCTTTTGTAGCCATGCCTATTTCCTGCTGTAATAATTAGGATAACACAAATTTGCTTGTATCAAATAGTCATTTACCAGAAAAAAATGGGCTTGTTTACAAGGAGAAATGAAGCACTAAGATTTTCTCTATACTTTACACTGGGGATAAGTGACAAAAATGGAAACTGTGTGGAGACCAAATTGTTTCATAAGAAAGAGAAATTGAACTGAAATTTGAAAATAACCATTATTTGAAAAGAGAAAAGGAAGCCTAATGAAATAACATTACACAACTGAATTTGATTCTTTCAGAACCACCAAAAAAGATAGATTGATTCCCATTTATAATTTGGATTTCCTGTAACCATGCCAGAAGATGTCAAAATCTGTTACAGCTGATGTCTGCCTCTTATTGTACATCAGATTCTCAGATCCAGCTTTATGCATTTTTTCACAGCACAACAGAATTTTAAAGACATATCTTGGCATATTTGTACCCAAACTAATGGTACAACAATTGGTGTCTGGTACTGCAGAAGGGATGAGCTGAACCACCAGGACCAGCAGAGTTTCTGTTTGCTGCATGAAGAGAAGCAACAGGGACAAAAGCAGAACCTTTGACTCCTTCATTCCTCAGCTCCTCTGTGGAGTCAGCAGCATCAGCTGGGGTCTGGTTTCATTGTATTGATGTGCAAACTTTACACCTGGACACAATCTAAACCTAACCAGGTCATTTGTTAGCATTGAAACACATAATAACAGGATGATTATCTGCAGGGGTTTTTATTGACTAGCTCTGGGAATGAGGGGTACAGGGTACAGACCCAAATCTGACTCCAGCATGGATTCAGGATGGATGTTTTTATACCCTTTTGTTATATAACTACATATTAATTATTAAACTCATATTGTTCTATTGTATACATTGATCTTATCCAAGCATGAATCCTTGTAGTTTCCATCAGCCCCCCCCCCCCCCAATATAATTTCTTATGTTTCTTGTTTAAAATAATAATCATATTCAATTACCAAACAATCATTACAATTGATTACCAAGGAGAAGTTCTCCTACTGGAAAATGAACTTAGCAAGTGTGATGGCAGAAGAAAAAAAGAAACGTGAGCAACAATCATAATTACTAGAGAATCAAATCAACAGAATGTATCTGTATGTTCTAATTTTGAATAGGCAAGTTTATCCTTCCTTCCTCTGAAATTTCATAAAACATAGTTAATTCTTTTTTCAAGAACCTCTATTTAAGACTTTCATGTAGGAATTAATCAGCCTATTTGTGTGGCCTCTGCAGCTGGTCAGTGATGCACGAGAACCACTCCAGTTCTGGGCTCTAACATTGACAAGAAAACCTCCCACTCCATAAAGATTATTAATTCTTAAGGCTCTTTCCACTCTGACAGTGGTGCTTTAGCTAAGAATTATGTTTTTAGGAGTCAAGATTCCTTTAGACTATTTGAAAGCAAAAGATTTGCACTGCATTTGAATTCCTATCTCCTTTTTGTGAGTGCTGCTTATAGAAAGAACAGAGAAGAGGCTGAAAAGTTTTTTAAAAGGCGGTGGCAAATGCAGAAATTCCCAGTTAGTGCTGTAAATATTGTTGGGGGGGAAAGGCAGTTGGGAACATTATTTACAGCAGAGTTTAGATACCAGCTACAAGCTACTTTCAGAAGCTGCTCTTATCTATATATCACACCTTGATGCTCGAGTTCTTACAGCTGGATATTTATGAAGGCAATTTGAGTGGTGCCTTGAATAATAACACTGAGGGAAGGCTTGGCTCTGATGGAAGCACCCCCTTTAAGCAACTGCATTTGTCACAAGAGCAACACAGTGATTTAACATAATCAGCCCTAAATGACATTGTTCCCATAGTATATGTAAATAAACCAGGGCCATTAATTCAGATTTTCAGTAACAGACAGCTGCATTTGGGAGAAAAAAAAAAATAAGTAAAAAGCACGGTCTAAAAAGATATTCAAATTGTGTTTCCCTAATTCAGCAATACAAAATTACCCAGGTAAAATATACCCTGGCATAGATCTGAAATGAACCTTTAATAACAGCAGCAAAATCCCCATCTCAGAGTGATGATCTATCAGAGGGACGTTGCATCTACTTGTATAATTTACATCATTAACAAGGTTTTCTATAATAATGTTCTGCTAATAAAAAAATAAATAAATCAAAAAACCCAGGTTATATGCTGGTGACTTTCTTCCTTTAGCTGTTTATCATTTAGAAAACAAAGCATGAAAATCTTAAATCACACATAAAAGCGAATGTTTGTTTTAGATTTTCAGACCATCAGTCACCACAGACCCAGCGATTCAATAGGTAATTAAAAACAAGCAATATATATAAATTTTTTTTTTGCATTTTTCTCTGAGTAGACAGGAGTAGAGCTGTGACTCCAGGGAGACAGACATTCCTGACATGTCTGCAGGAACATTCTGGTTCCCAGCAATCCCTGGGGACATGTTCTGCCTATCCCAGCAGGAATGACAAGGAGCGTGCTAAGGCACTGGAGCTGTGACAGTCCCCAAAGATGCTGTGTCTTCTCTTTTTTTCCCTGAGTTTGAAGTAGCTTCTCCTACAATTTTGTGGCCAAAATTTAGTAATGCCAATTTTTTTTTTTTTTTTCTTCATTGCTATCTGAACACATCCTGGATACTTTCTTTTACCACTCTTTGGTTTTATTAAGGAATTATGACCTTAGCTGTTGAGAGTAGCATAAACCTTTCTGCTTAAACTTTTCATATTTTCAAAATTTAAATCAATATTGCATTTGGACAGTGAGATGGACCCTATTGGACATGTAACTTTCTAATAGCAGCAAACTATCAAAAGAAAGAAAGAATTTGATATTTATTTTTATGGCGTTTTTTTTGTTGTTTGGTTTTTTGAAGTGATGAGAAGCCATCACTAAACTAATGGTTTGGGGTTTTTTTACCTTAACTGAACCAGCATTTTTTGCTAAAACACAGAGCAGTCAGTAGCTGGCCCCAAAGTGACTACAAACTCACATCATGCATATTTAATACAATGCTATAGCAGAAATATAGCATACATTCTGTACTTCTACAAGAAAGCAATATTCATTATTCTGCAGATTATTCCTTAATAAATATTTCAGAAACTTGAAGTAGGAAAAAAATGAGAATAGCATATACTGTGCTCTTGATAGTTTGAAAGCATTTTTGTTTTCTGACCTATGATGAATCCTTATGTTCTTTTCATTTCTGATGCATTTTAATGCCATTATGGGTTCGAAATTCATCTTTTGGTCAGTTGGAGGGGCTAAGGATATTTGATGTTTATTTAGCATGCACTAAGAAGTTAAAAGTCATCTTCTATTAGCAGGCACAGAGCTGACACTTTATTATTATTATGGTTCCAGATTCCTTGGGTATCTTCACATAAATATGACAATACATAGATTGGTATCAAGAACAAACTGCTAAAAATGCTCACAAATTCAGAAAGTCAAGGCAACTCACTGCTGGGCTGCCACTCTTCCCCATTGCACATGGTAACATCAGAAACAAAACAAAGAAAAAATCCCCCTGCAGTGGTGTGGGGTCTGAGCTGGTTTGTGAGGCTGTGCAAGGGATCTCAGATTAATCCCAACAATCACAGTGGGTTCAGACAATGCAGCTGCTCTGCAGTTCAGATGCAGAGAAACTGTTGGGAAGGGTGTGGGCAGGGATTGTCACCATCCCTGGGGTGTGGGCTCAGGTGCCAGCCATGGATGGGATGGGGATGTGCCACCAGTGGGTGGGAATGTGCCACCAGTGCACGGGAATGTGCCATCAATAGATGTAAATGTGCCATCAGCCATCACCAGATGGGAATGCAGGTGTTTATGGGGGTTCTCTTGGCTCTGCTGTGGTGCTCATCCTCAAGGGGCAGTTCCCTGGCTGGAACCAGCAATGTTTTTGTTAAATCAATGGACAGACTCGATTCTGCGTGATTTAAAACAGGCAAGTTGTGAAATTTTGGAAAGTTTGTATTCACACATGGACACACAAGCTGGAGAGGAGTTTGAGAGCAGCTTTAAGGTTGTAGGTGGCACAGACAGGGCAGAGGAGAAGTGCTGGTTGTGTTTAGCTGCAGCGAGTTCTGTCCTTTGGTGCTCCAGGCTCAGACACTGCCTGGGCAGATGGAAGCATCACCTCCCTTGCCCTTCCTGCAGCACTTTCCCAGCACATCCCAGATCTCAGGGGGATCCTGGGGCTGGCTCATGGTCAGGACCCTCAGGGCCCCCCCTGAAAAGCTGTTCCCACTCCCCATCACTCTCCAGGTCCAGCTCTTCTCCAGCCTCACAATAAAACACAGTAAAGATCTTCATCTGCCCTGCATTCAGAGGAATTACCATGGGAGAGATTCTCTCAAGGCAAAATAGTGACTTAGAACCATTGAGAACTGAACATCTTAAAAGATCACACTAAAATTGTTTAAGGGTTTGGGTTTTTTCCCCTTTTGCTGAAGCACAGTAAAGGAGAAAATCTGGGGATTCAAAAGGGATTAAAGGTCACCACAATTGTGCTGAGAGCAGCAGAACTAAATGTCTGCTTAAAACTGCAGAGGTGGTCTTGAACATTGAAACAAAGCAGAAATACCAGGGTTGCTCTCTCTGCTTTATAAATTACAAAAAAGATTGCTGTTGAAGTAGTCTGAAATTTGACTTTAGATCCCTTCTAAAAGATGAAATAATTAATGATAAAAATAAAGTTAGACCTGAGGGGAAAATATAGCCAGGGTCTCCAAAAAGAATATCCCTTCTCTTCAGGAAAAAACACATTTAAGCCCAAGGCCAGAATCAGTCTCTGGGGTAGGAAAAAAAAAAAAAAAAAAAGAAAAAGGAAAAAATTTCTTCCTAGGATCAAAAAAAAAAATCTTGAAGTAGCTGATATTTAGGCTGGAGAAAACTTTTGTCCTCAGCCTTGAAACACATCAAACAGAAAGCTGACTTTTGCCTACATGGAAAGTGTTTTGGAATATAAACTATTTCAGGACATTAAAGAACCAGCCCAGCCCTGCCAAGCCTGTCCTTCCCCCAGGTGTTGTGGGATCCCACCTGTACCTGCCTGAGCAGGACAAGGAGGATACAGGGATGCTCAGCACCAGGGAGGGCCAGGACACAGAATAAAGATACCAAAAGCGTCCTCTCCTTTTTAATGAGTTGTTAATTCATCTCTCCTAGCCAGGGCCTTTTATTAGAGAATGTAAATCTCAGGCAGACAAGGAATCCTGAGACTTTGAAATTGCCTTGTAAATTAGTTACTGGTAATGAAACCATTTAGTTTTTGAAGGGATGGGACTGTGAGGGCTTTCCACATTGAAATAATTATTTAACAATCATTACTGAAGCAAATAATTAAACTGTGCTGTATAAAAACTCCCATAATAATCTTCACACTATTTCCTTTTCTTCCTTTTTTAAAATTTCACATTATGAGACTTGTTATTGATACGTGAAGTAAAACTCTGTCACAGCCAACCTTACATTCATTGTTTCACCTTACATAAAAGATGTAGTACATGATGTATGTGATTCAAGAGCAATTCATCCTCACCATATAATCCATCAAGAGTCTTACATTTCAGAGAGTTTAAAAATATACCCAGATAAAGAGGTATTTTAAAAAAACCCTTAAGATAGTCATAGGATTTAAATTAAACTTTGAACAGGTGAAATAATAAAAATTCAGAGTCGTGTTGGATGCTTTATCAGTGCCATCTCTAGTCAGACTTCAGGTTCCAAGAAATATTTTTCTTATCAGTGATGATGAAGGAGAACGATAATCATCCAATTTAATGTGGGAGAAATAGTCCTCAGCCAGTCTGGCCTCATTCAGGTTTCTTCGCTGCTGTTTGGAAAAGAAGGAGGTAGGGAGGAGTGCTTTGGATTAGACTGGAATAGATTTTACTCTTTAAAAAAGTAATATGGAAATTAAAGGATTTCCTATCAAGGAATTCCCATGCTGGTCTCAAAAATACATCCAGGAAAGTCAAAACTGGAATTAGCAGCATTTCCCTCCTGTGAACCTTGTTCCAAGCACCCGGTTGATCCCTATTCATAGGGGAATCAGTGGCTCTCAATTCCACATTCCTCTTCCGAAAGACTTCAATGTCCACATTGAAGCATTTTAAGAGAATCTGAGGTCAGATAAATACTCAAGGGTTCAAAGCATCTCAAGTGTCTAAGCTCAAACGACTCAATACTGAATAGGAAAACCCTCATTTTTTACACTCACAAACAGATACAGAATAAATAGATACAAGACACAATAAATGGATGGGACACAAAGCAGCATCTCCAACTCCCCCTGTGCCCCTTGGGCTGGGCTGGGGGCGGAGGAAGGAGCTGGGAATGAAGAAGTGAAGTTGATCCTGGAAAGAAAAGCTGCTGTGCTCAGGTATTTTTATCTTTGTTTTTCACCAGCCAGCTCCATGGTTAATTGGCAATAAATGCAATTAGTCTTTCCCAAGTTGAGCCTGTTTTGCCCTGGGAACTGAGGTGTGATCTCCTCATGGTCCAGGAGCTTTTTTATCTTTCCTCCTCCTGCTCTGCAGCAGAGAGGGAGCAAGTGAGGGCTCAGAGGGGTCTGGAGCCAGCAAAGGGCAACCCAGCACTACCTGAAAGTAAAGAATTCTGAACCTGAATCCTGAATAAATGCCATTACACTCACTCAGCTGTCTGAGGGGTGAATATTAATTTTGCATACTATTGGAGAGTTATTACACTAAAAATTATAAGAGAAACATGCATATCTTAAATGCCAACAATCTAAGAAAGATCATGCAGAATAAATGCTAAAAAGTTCAATATCTTTGACAAACATTTGAGTTTGATCTTTTATTCCTAAAAGATATTTTTTTAAAAAAGAAAAAGAAAAATAAATAAAAGTCCAGAATTGAAATAATCTAATTCTAGACAATTTTGATCTAAAACTTCTGAGGAAAAACCACCTTTTCTCTCTGTACACAAATCTACTTCTCTGTAAGAACACACTAAAAGCATTTATCCTAACACACACACACACAAAAAAAAACAAACCCTTCACATTGTGTGGAATCCCCAACAAAAATAATCTTCTCCCCTAACTTCTGAAGATAGCTTTTTGAGCATATAATAATACTCCAGTGAATTCCTGACACAGAAGTATGGCAGGGATTTCCCCCTGTGTTAGCATGAGATAACTTCTGATTTGATGTGATAAGAGGTTTTTCTCATTTCATAAAACAGAGGTTAGCACTGTGCTCACAGCTGGAAACACAGTTTCTAGATGTGAATTACCAGGAATATTATTTACCTGTTTTCAGAGACTTTGAGCTAGAAATTGGCATTTATGTATGGGGAAAATACACTTATATATATATATATATAAAATTTCTACAGGTTAGGAAAAAAAATTCAAAGGAGATTAAGCAATATGTAATCCTAGTGAAGGAAAATTAAAAATAGATTTTGTAATTTCTTTTTCCCAGAAATGTTTTAGTGAAGCTTTATGGTGAGTCTTTATTAGAGGGTTTTACTCAGCTGAATGTGGGTATTTGTGGATAATCTGATCTCCCAATTTTGCTGGTTAATGCCCTGGGGGATGTTGATACAAGAACTCAGGGATTTCATCTAACAACAGGTCTGGCTTTATTGACATCTTAACACATTCCTTTTTTTTACTTTAATCTTTCCCCCACTTACTCTGATAAGAGAAAGAATAAATTGAAAGAACATTCTTGTTCGATTTTTAATAAAACCCTCATCATCTAAAAGTGGCTGAGTGATGATTGCTGCTACCTGTGTGCACAAATTGTGGATGAAAAATTCCAAACTGTATTCTGAGATTGCAAAGATTTCTCAGGTGAGTCCTACTGCAAACAGAACCTGTCTGGGCAAGTTATTTTTCTCAGCAATAATAAAGGAACTTGATATTCTATTACTTATTCAAAATCTTCAAGTACTTTATTGTGCAGATTAAAAATTCACTTATTAACTGATTAGGTTTATATTCTTATTTTATTATGAATTACTGAATACATAAATCTAACCTGTTAAAAATGACTTTTATCAACCATATTCCAAAATGATTTTAAATTATATCTACTTATTATACTGGTTATGGTACAGACTTCAACAAATCAGAATGTTTTCTCTGTGCAGATCTGCAGGTCTGGGGTTCTGGGTTGGTAAAGTTAAATGAATGTATTTACAATATATTGTATCTACTTATTGTACTGGTTATGTACAGATTTAAAAAATCAGAATGTTTTCTCTGTGAAGATCTGCAGGTCTGGGGTTCTGAGTTGGTAAAATTAAATGAATGTATTTACAATATTGCTGCATAATCTGAAACACTCACAGCAGCACAACTGGCGTTCGCTCAGGGACTGGAAACCCCACAAATGCAATAAATGGATTTAATGGCACGTTTATAAATTTATAAATTCCAAGCTGGGAGTGAAAAGACATAATTCCAACAAAAACAAGGAGGAAGTTCTGCTGAGGAGCCTTTGCCACCTCCCCAGTCACAACACAAGCAGAGCAGTGAATCTGTCCTGGTGACAAAGGTGACTTCTAACCATAGCCCAGGCCCCAAATGCAAGCTTAGCATTAACTTTATTTCTCCTGCAGCAGCAGCTCTGTCAATAAGGCAGGGGCTGTCAGCTCTGATCCCAGCCCTGGGTGCAGGAGGAGCCCAGGCAGGCTCAGGCTCCCAGCAGAATCGATGGGCAGCTAATGAGCACTTGCAGCTGGGGAGGGCTGCAGCCACTCAGGAAACCACCCAAGTGCTTCAGCAGCCAAGGAGAACTCTGCAGCACACCTTCAAGTCTTATTTATCTCACAGGGTTATGGGTACAGGCTTAAAGCTGCAGGGATTTCTGCATGTGCAAAGTCTAAGAATAATTCTAAATTCTGGAATGAAAGCTGCTTCCTGTGCTAAGGTGGGTGAGGAGGTGCTTAAAGTAGGGATCCTGACTGAAAAATGGAAAATCAAGTCACAAATGACACTCAACTCTCTTGAAGGCCTGTTCAGAGAAATCAGTGGTCCCCCTATACAGGGGGAGCTGTACTGGGCACTTCTCTGCTGGAGAGAAATTGTCACTTGAGCTTTCCACTGACTGGGGAGAAAACCCAATCCCCCAGCTTAGACAAGACTTACAGTCAGGACTGGAAAACAGTTTCAGATTTCCAGAGATCAGCCTCTGAATCACACAATCTCATTTCCTTTTCCCTCCTGTTTCTTTACTTCTGGAGCTTTTTCCTGCAGTGAGGCTTGAAGATTTTTTTTTTATTACTTTTTTTAAGAATGTAATAAAATCCCAAGAACAGAAACCTTATTTATACAGATATACATTTAATAACCACAACAAAGGCCATTTTATCAATTCTCCAACAAACAGCACTACTCAAGACACTGACATCTATCAACCTCTAATCTGAATCTCAATTTTTACAAAGAAATCCATGATTATTGCTGAGATGCAGAGTACACAGCTTTACTTATTTATGATTCTCTCTGGAAAAACTACACCAGCTGCAGACACAATAACTTCTGCTGGCAGCAAATACCTTGCTGTTTGTGCAGTTTACCTTCACCTTGGTGATTCACAGACCCCTTACTACTTCTTGCAAAGTTAGCAACCATCACTTGGTGACTGTGACTGTCAGGGTGAGAAGCAAATTACATAACTGCTAAAAAAAAATAATCACACAAAAATCCCTTAAAACAAATTAAAGAACTCTCCTTAAACATATATGGCCAGAACTAAATAGGAGAGGACAGATTGATAACAAAATTAAATAGGAGAGGACAGTTTGATAACAGAATTAAACTGCAGAGTCAGTTTTATAACCAATGTGGGTAATTCTTGCCATGGCAGGGACATCTTCCACTATCCCAGGGTGTTCCAATCCCCATCCAGCCTGGCCTTGGACATTTCCAGGGATCCAGGGACAGCCACAGCTTCCCTGGGCACCCTGTGCCAGGACCTCCCCACCCTCACAGAACTGATAATTCAGTTGCAATGGTGATATATAAGTTCATAATCTTTATATATATATATATATATATACATTCCTGCATATGTACACTCCAGCTACTGTCAGTGCTTATATATTTTTGTGATGCTACTTTTGCAACACTTTGGTTTCTTACACTGTGTCTTTTTCTAAGTGAGTACAAAGAGCTTTGAGAACAAATCAGATTTAATCACTGAAGAAGTTGATGAGCAAGCATGAGGTTTTCAGTAGCTGTGCTGCTGTTAATGCCACATCATCCACACAGATCACAGAAATGTGCAGAGACTAAACACATCATTGATGGGACAGAAAGACTCTGGTGAGGGGCTGGGAACACAAACCCTGTGAGGAACCACTGAGGGAGCTGGGGGTGTTTATCCTGGAGAAAAGGAGACTCAGGGGTGACCTTGTCACTCTCTACAACTCCCTGAAAGGTGGCTGTGCTCAGGTGGGGTTGGTCTCTTTCTCCAGGCAGCACTGACAGAACGAAAGGACACAGCCTTAAGCTGCACCAAGGGAAATACAGGTTGAATATTAGGAAAAAGTTTTTTACAGAAAGGGTGATAAAGTACTGGAATGGTCTGCCCGGGGAGGTGGTGGAGTCACCATCCCTGGGTGTGTTTAAACAAAGACTGGATGTGGCACTCAGTGCCAGGGTTTAGTTGAGGTGTTGGGGCTGGGTTGGACTCGATGATCTTGGAGGTCTCTTCCAACCTGTGACTCTGTGAATTCTGTGATTCTGTGATTCCCTGCTGAAGCTTCTGAACTTCCCTGGCACCAAGGAGGGGGCAGAGGGAGAGTATCCCAACAGTTAAAGTAAAGTAAGCATATCCAAATACACGCAGTGGGCTGATTAGTTTAGTTTTGACAGGCTGCTAAACGGGAACTCCGAGAGAAGAGCTGCAAACACTCCACAATTAATTACCTCGCTATGCACTGCCTGAGCTGGAGCCTGCAGAGGAACTGCTGACAGCACAAAATTCGCATTCCAGCGCCTCTCCCGCCTCTCCCAATTTACAGGAGAATAGGAAATCATGAACAATTGATACACTCTGTTAGCTCCTATCATGGAGGGTGAGCTCACATGTAGCCTTAGGGGTATCTTACACAGTTTAATGCTGAAAATAAAAGGTAATGTTCTTGGCAAAGAGCTGGGGGGATTAAATTTGGAAGGCTTGAAGCAGCTTTGAATTGTAGTCAATAAAAAAGAACCAAATAGTAATTTTGTAATTTAACTGTGCTGGTTATGCCCAATGAGTCAGACACTTGTGAAATAAACCATGTAAATAGAAAAATGGCTTAACTCTTTCTGCAGTCGCCCTGTATTTTCTCCCTTCTTTTTCCTGCCTTCCTCCTCGTGTTGTTGCCTTGGTTAAATAATACTGTATGGCTACTTTGTCCAGATTAGTCTCTTGGGACAGCTCATCATTCAAAGAGAAACTCTGCCTTTTTGAAATTGTTTTTTGGTTGGTTTTATTGGTTTTTTTTATTTATTTTTAATTTGTTCTGTGGACAATGATGATGGTGTTGAGTAGAGCTTGTAATGACAAATGTCCAGAAACTGCTCCAAGCAAATTAACTGGGGAGTTCTGTTCTGCTGGAAACTCTCCACTTGAGGTGACTCCCCTTCAGAACAGTGTCTTCCCTGCACCTGATGTGTGCAGCCCAAATCAGCCGGGGTAAAGAGGATTTTACATCACACAGGGCTCACCTTCCCTTGTTTCTGGTGAGCTTTACACAGGTGGACAAGGCCCCTGGACAAGGGGCCTCACCAATTCCTCCAGCTCTTTGGCCACCCCAGTGCTGAACCACACAGCCCTGGTGCTCCAGATGTTGGAAAATTATACAAAATTTTTTTTTTATTATTTTTATTTTTAACTTTAGTCGTCTTGAGGGAAAGGAATTGAATTTTTTTCCAAAGAACTGTTTCATCCCTCATGGCATGAAGAGCTTAACATCTCAACAGACTAGGAGTAGCACAGAAGATACACAAAATATAATGACAACCAATGACCATTAACCCCAAACACCACCCCTGGCATGGTCTGGGAAAAGAGACATCAGAGAACTGAGGAAGGAGAACCACATGAGCAGCAGAGGGGGAGAAATCCACAACCAACAGGAAACCAAATACTGAGAACTGTGTAAATTGGGACCACTGAACATTGAACCAGCAAATTTCCATTCTGACTGTATAAAGTTTGGGGAAAATCCACTAAAAGTCATGTATCATGGAATGATTTTCTCTTCACAACCCGGGCTATACAGGAATGAAATAATTTCTGCTGCACATCCTGGCCAGAATAAAGTAATGCCTTGATGGACTAACACTAAAAACGATGTTTCAGGGATTTTGTTTTCCCACAGTTTTGGTGCCACAGACACTCAATCTGATCATCAAGAGGTGGCAGAGCCTGTTCTGAGGTGCCAAAGCCCCCAGGGTTGGAGTGAGCAGCCTGGGAGCTCAGAGATGCCCCCGAGCAGCCACCAGCCCCAATTCCCTGCAGCAATAACAGCAAAAGTCTCCCTGCCCCAGCAGCTCCATTGTCTGATCCCAGCACTAATCCCTACATGAGCCATTTGCCAGCCTCCACTTAAATTTAACACTTCTACAATTAAAACAGGAATTACTTTGGTTTCCATAATGCAGCTACACAAGATAGACATTATTAACCACTTCTTTAATTGCAATATTTTTTTTATGATTTCTCTAATTACTGAACCATGAAATTTATTTTAAAGACTCCAAGCACTTTTAAGTAGAGGTAAAAATAATTTATTTTTTTTTTTTAAAGTACCCTTCTAATTACCTCATACTAGTAAATTATTCAGATTATGATTGCACTGATTTAATAAGGTCATAACCACATACAGACTCATTTAGAAAATTATGGAACACTACAAAAAACGAGGTCATTCACCACTGTTTCAGTGGTTGAAACACTGCCTTTCAAAACACAATCTTTACACTCTAGATTTGTGGCAACTCCTTAAGAGTAACTTAACCTTGGTGTAAAAAAAAAAAAAAAAATTAAAATGTATCTCAAAAGTGAAGGAATCTGTAAACAAAAGGTGTCCTAAAAACAAAACAAAAAACCCCAAACACAAAACCCCTCACGTGTGTTTTTACTGGAGAAATTCCTAAAAATCTGTAGTCTTCTGGATTTTTTTTTTTTTTTTTTTTTTTAGATACATAAAAGCGTACAAACAAGATCTACACAAGCACAATGTTCTAAAACCTCCCTGTTTTGGAAGGAAAGAGTTAAGACTTCAGAATTAACAATTCCCAGAAATTTCAAAAGGGGCATCCTCAAATCTCCAGAAAAGAAATTAAATCAAGCAATCATGATAGAAAAGTAACTTGATCATCCTCAGTGCTCTCAACCAAGAGATATTCAACAATACAATTTACCCATTCTGAGGACATCTTAATTCTCAAGGGGAAATTCCCATCCCTGGTTCTGGAATCTAAAAAATGCATTTAATTCTGAATGTCCATTCAAGAAACTACATTTATAAAATGGTGTACACATACAAGAGACCAAGAAAGTTCCTTTTCTCTACAGCTGATTATCTTCAGTATTGTTGTTGTAATTAAAAATAAAATCAGTGGGTGATTTATTTATTTGGTTGCTGGAAAACATTGCAGAATGTTTTTTACAAGATTCACCATCCCCATTTTGGTCTAATTTTGGCAGTTTTAAAGATTCTGCTGTAGATTCTACCCCTTTGGCAGTTTTGTTTGGGTTTTTTTCCCCCAGTCCTTTTACTAGAATCTTCTGTGCTTCAAGTGGAAAAATAGGTATCTGAACATGATGGTCTTAATCTACTCCATCCATTTTAAACCTTTTGCCCCTTCCACTGAAGTGAGTGACCCTGCAGCTCCCTTCAGTTCTGAACTAGCAGCAAATGTCATTACCTTTCAATAAATCCTCTTTCCCATAGGTCACTTCTATTTGAAATGAACACAATCAGTCCCTGGTATAAATTCCTGTCATATTCAGCCAGTCTCTGATGCAAAGACGGACATAAGAAAGAAAGATATCAAGTTCCACTCTCTTTACCAAAGAATTGAGACACAATAAGGAAAAGAGAAAACAAGGTTAATATGCAAGGAAAAAAAAATAAAATAAATAAATAAATGAATAAATAAATAAATTAAAAAAAAAAAAAAAAAAAAAAAAAAAAAAAAAAAAAAAAAAAAGAACTGGAGTGTGGGAGAGCTGTGTGTGCAAAGGAAAGCACCATGGTGAGATACAAGGGGAAGGAGCAGCAGATTAAAAGAGACACAGAATAGTTCAGGATGATGTGGAAATTTCTGAAGACCTTTGCCCTTATGAATCATGTATGGAAGGGCCAGTGGAGCCTCCATGGCCTGACAAGCAGCACACAGAATTTCATGGCTGGTGATGTTCCCAGAGAGGGAGGAGAGCAGGGCTGACCCTGCTGGGGTGCCTTGGGAAGGGTGACCTGGAACAGAGACTGAACAGAGCTAAAGAATAAAGTAGAGTTTTATTGAAAGGCCTTTAAAGGTGCACCTTGGGCAGGACAAGAGCCTGGCCAGGGCTACACCCAGAGTGGATCCAAAATGGTCGCAAAATTGATCCAAAATGGTCACAAAATGGACCCAAAATGGTCACAAAATGGGCTAATGGTCATGAGGTCTCACATTTTATAAGTTTTGGTCTATTTGTATATTGAGGTGTAATTGTCCAATTACAGCTCCAGGTTGTGAGGTCTCATCCTTCTCGTTTCTCTCTTCAGTCCACCTTTGTTTGCGCTTTTGGGCCTGAAACTTGTAACTTTATCCTTGGTTTCCAGGAGGAAAAGGATTTGTTTTGTGTCCCTGCTGTGTGCAGAGCTGAGTGACACTGACTCTGAGCTCAGAACTGCACCCCTGGGCAGGACAGAACCTGAAATGCACGGAAGATAAAACTGAAGGCATCAACTGGGCAGTCTGAGAACACAATCAGCTGCTTTGTTTGGGAAGCAGTGCTTGCAAATGTTCTCCTTTCCGTTGGCTGGCACACAGGGACTCTGAGGATACAGACACCAAAGTGCTGCTGCTGGACAAAGCCCTGCCCTCCATCACCACCCAGGCCCTTCAGGAAATCCCACAGAAAGAGGTTTGGAGGAATAAAAAGGAAAGCAAAGAACTAAAGTCACTTGACTAACCTTAATAGAACTTTACTGTCATTCAATATTTTGAATAGTAATCCCAGATAAAGCATTTCTTTGCACATTCTCCATGCCCTTACCCACTCCAAGTGTTCATTTGAGTTTAGCTCCACTTGTGCAATGCCATAGGGGAGCTAAGGTTTGGGAGGAACAACACTCTGAACCTGTACAATAGGTTAATTCAAACATTCTTGTGTGAAAATCACCAAAGAAAGAGCAACCTGCCCTTTGCTGCTCCGGGGGCAGCCTGCCCAAAGTTATCACAGGTCAACAGCACAAACCTGCTGTGGGGCTTAATCCACTTCTGAACAAAATGAGCTGGTTCCTGTCAAAGACAATCCATACTCATGTAACCGTGTCACTCCAAGGGCTTTGTGCTGGAAGAGACACTTTAGTTAAAGAGCTGTAATTAGGAAATTCAGGGGGTTTTGCTCCTATTCCTTACCAAAACAGGTTATATACAGAAACTGGGTATAAACAAGGCCTAGTAAAAAACTATTTTACACAAACTTGATAAAACTTCGGATTTTTTTTTTCCTGAAGGGAGAAAGAAGGGACAGCTGAGCTGAAAAGATTATGGACTGAAAAATATGTGAACAAACACTTTGCAGTAAATCTTGGAGGAACTGTTTACTCCATCACAGCGAAGATCTATGCAAGATCCTCATATTTATGCATAAAAAAAAAAGTTGCATAATTTGAGGAGCATCAGATCTACTAAGCAAATCTTAAAGGATGCAAACACTCGTATTTTTTCTCAGACATCTGAGACAGAAATAGTGCAGCCCTCCCTTGGGCACTACATGATGATTTAAACCTCTCTGTACCTGAATCACTTGAGCCATAAATAATATTTGCTTAGTCCTTAGAGGAGTGCTGCCTCATTAAATAAGAACATTATAATTATTGCGATCAGTTGTTTGAAGAAGTGATCAAAGAATTACCAGCAATCAGCAAATCCTTCTAGACTGGAAATGAAGAGAGACTTGGAGAGTGAGATCAGGGAATTTGACAGAGAGAGAAGGAAAGACCAAACCCTTGATTCAACAGCTCAGCTGTGGCAACTGAGAAGATTGTAGCCAGAAATGTTTTGGGGCAAGCAGAATTCTTTCATTCTTCACCTGTGGATGTATTTTCCTAGAACTTACAGGAACTTTATACCTCTCAAAGTTCTTCTCTCCTTTCACAACATGGTTGGAGAATAATTACTGCTCTCCCTGAGTGCACCTGTGGGCTGGACCAGTCCAAGTTTCTTTTGGAAGCCACAATTGCTGCAGTTCCTGATTTACAAATACATTCTAAAATATTGTCATTGGTTCTAAATCAGGCTGAAAAGGTTCATTTAAAGTTAACTATATATATATTTATATATCTACACTAAGTAAATAGGCCTTAAGAGAAGGTGATTTCTGAAACTGACTCTCACTGCATCCCATTATCCCTGTTATCACAAATTCACGATATTCCTCTCTCACTCCCACATGTTTGTCCCTCCTCCTTCGAATTCCATTTTTTGACATTTCCTCTGGTGAACAAGAACACTTTTTCCTCTTGCCTGAAAAGCAGTTTTCTTTTCACGTGGTCTTTGGCCATGAAATTAAGAAGTACATTGAAGAAAATAACAGCCCTCAGTAGCAGAGCGTGCAGGTTCTCCTCTTTACTGCTGCACACCACGTGCTTTGCCAACTGATAAATCTATACAATAAAAAATGAAGCTTTAGTTTTGAGTGAAAAGGGTAGATTTTCCTAACTAAAGCCCCCAGTCTGTTAAAGGCAAAAAAATCTTAAGGATTTGGGTCCAGTTTCATAGAGACTACTCAGCACCAAGTGGGTTTCAAAGGGGAGAAAGTCTTAATTAAATACACAAAAGTGAAAGCATTGAATTGTGAAAAGGGTCATTTTTTAATAATTTCTTATTTACTAGCAATATGCAATACTAAAACCCATTTATCACACATTGAAAGCAGTCCTGTTTCCAACTGGCTTTTATTAAGTATTGGAAAAATTTCTGCCTTTTTATCATATTACAATTAGTCAGTCCTTTGCATTGCTGCTGAATATGTGAACTCATACTCAGCCAACTACATTGACTAATAAAGAAATTTTAAAAAAATCAAATAAGGAAATTTAAAATAGTTGTAGCTGTCAATAGCATAAATTTTTTCTCGAGAACAGGTTTGGTTTTCTGGGGTTTATTTTGAGAAGCAGATGAAAGGAAAGGAAAATAGACAAAAACAACAAACACGCACACACAAAAATTACTCAAAACAAAAAACCAAACCAAAACAAACAACCAAAGACACAAACAAGCTAACAAAAAAATCCCAAACCCCAAAACAAGCAACCAGAAAATAGAATTGTTGTGAAAAACTGACACAAAGGGTAGTAATCGATCTGATTGCAGCATTGGCAACAGATGTCAAACAGAGTCTATTCAGCCCAGCCTCAAAATAATGCACATTATGGTGCTGGTAGGAGCAGGGAACAGGAGCAGGTTGTTTCTGGATATAAATAATAGCTGGGGAGGACTGGAAAACCATCCCATGATTTGGGTTTAATGTCAGACACATCTGTGTGTGTGCCCTGTAAGCATCTGTGTATAAATAATAAAATGTTTTCCTATACAGGACATCAGAGAGTTTCTGCCAAGTAAGGTGGGAAAAAATAAAAATTAATTTAAAAAAAATTAAAAAAGTTTCTCATTGTTCACCCTAATTGTTTTCATTCACCTCAAACACTTCCCCCTCTCCTGCAGGCATCTTAAATACCCAAAAATTCAAAACCAGTCAAGTGAGGTTTCCAGGATTTAGGGAAAGCAGGTCATTATTTCCAGTGTGCAAAGGTGGATTCTGGGAGCACAGTGGGAGATGTCCAGGTGAGAGCTGTAATTTTTAATATGCACCATAAAACCCAGGCCCATCTTTAAGAACTCCCATATTCAAGCATCAAAAAAGAAGGAACACTGTGGAAACAGACCTTCAGTTGATGTATTTAACACCAGTAATTACAGACACAAACCTCAAAGTTCAATTATTTCTGTGCTGCATCTTCATCTGCACTTAAAGGCATTAACAAACCATTGCAGAGCTGATGACTGAACACAAAACAGACAACAAAAACCTCACTGCCCTGCTCCAGGTCAGCAAGTGCTCACCTGTATATTCCTCCAGGAATGGCTTTGAGCAGACCACACTGATATAACTCACTCCAGGAGATGGGATGAGTTGTACCAGCTACCACAGAAATCCCAAAACCTGGGGAATGCTCCTCCAGAGACAAGAGACACTCCTAATATGAAGCACAGCATTAAATCAGCAAAACATTGAGCTTTTGCCACTGCCTGACCTCGGGGTCTCTGCCTTCCTGTAACAATTCTCAATTCACATTCATTAACCAGTTCTTGATATTTCCCTGCACCCAACCCAAAAGCCTGGGCTCATTCTTTGTTTGCCAATAAGATGGGTGGCATTAAAAAAAATAAAAATAAAAGAGACAAAGAAGAGATATTTGACTGTTCCCTGCATCAGTTATTTTGGAGAATCAAGGCTGCAAAAGTCTTTTGTCTCAGGTGAAAAGTTTTTCTTAAATACCAGGAGATATCTGGAGCTCAAGGATTAAAGCAGGAGTCAACAACACCACACATGAAACCAAGGCAGATCTGTTTAGGGAGACAATTAGACAGGGGGGAACAAACTACCCCAAATGAAACCACAGCTCCTTTCAACAGCCAAATTAATTTATTGCCTTGCCTGCTCTAATAAAAGCAAGTAATGCTCGAAATAAAGTCCTTTGACACTTCCACCCTGCTGCTCTAAGGAGGCAAAACTTGGGAACTGTAATGAAATATGACACTGCCCACACGATGTTTTCCTTGGGAAGGGGGTGTGTGAAATGTTTTACCAGAGCTATAAGTTTCTTAGCTTATTATTAGATTGCAATATCTGATAGGGAGAAAAACTTCAGGAAGTTTGAGGGGCATCTTAAGCCTGTTACTTTCTGAGGAAACATGAGTTAAATGAATATTAATAACTTTAATCTTGGGAGAAGACTCAAAAGCTCAGGTTCCTGAGATAAATCCATTTGAAGCAAGTGGGGAATGTTATTCCTTGCGCCCTGGAGGGAACAAGTGACAACACCTGTCTGATTTAGAGGAGGGAGTGGTGAAGAAGGAAGCAAAATGCATTTTCTAATTTTGACCCAGTGAATTTGTACTAGATTTGACCATACTAGAAATACAAAAAGTCTAATTTTTAAAAAAATGCATAAATGGATTAAAGAACCAGATTTTGCTCAGCTGAACTGGGACCAAGCCCTGTGTGGGAATGCAGAGCAGCAGAGAAATGCAACTACTCAATGTGTGTCCTTCCTCCCAAGGAAGGCAGCAGGGACAGAGCCTGCTCAGTGACAAAAACAGCCCATTTCATACTTACCAAGGATAAGAATAGAATTAAAAATAAGTTTTAAAAGCCTTCATATACTTATGCAGCTATTAATTGTTGGGAAGTGATGATTTCATGTAAACCTCCACTGCCATTTTCTAAAAATTTTTTTAATGCCTTGAAATTTTGCTTACAGATCAGAGAAAACACACAATAATGGTTTGCTAAATAATAAATGACTAATTTTAAATAGTTTCTGACAAATCAAAGTGTGGGTGGAAGGCAGGTCTATTAGGTTACAATTCAGTGCTGTTAATTTAGGTAGAGATGCTGCAGGAACAACATCAAACAGAATTTGAATATCAAATTACAAAATTAGACCCAATAGATTGGTACAAAATATTTCAGAGCTGTAATGATGGCAGTTCTTATTCTATTTGCTACATTACAGCCCTATGCCAACTTCACACTATGCCTGGGTATTTCAATGTAATGTAATCAGTTTTATTCATAGTTGAAAACTTTGAATATTTTTAAAAGAACTTGATTATTTCCTCTGAAAAGAAGCTGAACAGATTAATGCTGTCCCACAGTGCCCAGGTCTGTGAATGCCAATTGATAACATTGCTGTAAATGGCAACTCTTATTGCAACCTGAATTAGAAAAACCAAGAGGAAGGAAAACCATACATTTTATATGGAATTTGTGTGCTAGCCAAAATTCTGCTCAACAGAAACTTTCAGGGGAAAGACAGAGTATTTCTGATATTTTAATGCAATCCCTGTGTGACACAGAGCCCAGAGCTGCTCCAGTAATTCAGGGCCTGAAGAGAGTCTCTCTTCCCTGTTAAATAAGTTACCACTGTCAGCCCCAATAAAACGTGCCCGAGACTGGAGCATCTTTTTGCTTCATTTACTTTTTCATTTCATGAACAGGCACTGCTGAGGCTCTCATCCAGGCTTGTGGAGTGGGTCTAATTAAAATCCTTTTAGGCTCATAGTGAAGTGAGTAGAAAATGGAATAAAATTATTGCAGGGTTGCAAAGTTTTGACACTGGAGGAGAAGTCAGGCAAAGGAGAGCTTGAAACACACACACACTACAGGCTTGTGCTTCTCATGCTAAAATGCAGACAGCAGAATAATACTTGGCTTTCAAAATTTCCATGGCTTTTCATCAGATTTCTCATAGCATCTTACATGATTATCTACAATCCTTTCATTTGGAGTACTTCACACGCGCTTTCAAATGAACAAAATGATTTTCTAGAGAACAGAGAAGCATTTGGGATTGCAATTTTTTTTAGACAACACCTCTTTCAAAACACATCCACGAGATTTCTTATTTAAACCCCACACATTTTATGTGCAATTGCATTACAAACAGATACTGCATGTTCCTAGAATATATTCCAAATAATTTTAGCAAACTGTTACTGTCAGTGGGCATAACTGCACCAAACCCAAAGACATGCAAATAAACACTGTATCTTGCATTCTGCAATATCACATAGATTTAAAGCATTAGATTTGAGCTCTTCTACAACTAATAAAACACCCAAAGCAATACAGCAGCCACAGTAGGTTACATTAAGATCATTATTAGAGCTCAACTGAACATCATTAGGACATTATTTCATTCTTTGGCACAAAATCCATGTGCTGGAGCAAAACTGCTTGAGCAGCTTGAGCTGTTCTCCTTTCCCCTGGTCCCTGTTCTGTGTCCTGCCATGGACAGCACCATCCACATGCTCTGGTGACTCTGGAAACAAGAACAGAGCAGTGGATGCTGTGTTCTTGGGAACAGTGAAGCTCACAAAAAGTTTTTATTGGTTGATAATAATATGAAATGATAACAAGTTTAGCTTGCAGCTGTACTGATTCCAGAACAGCACAGCACTGTGAGATGAAAGCAAAACTCTCCCAAGGTGTGTCTGCTTTTATGGCAAAGGGATTCCTGATAAACCTACACGACAAGGAGAAGGACACGTTTTATTTAAGTAAAGAATGCAAGGTTCTAGCTTTTCTATTTCAGCCAACAGATTAAACAAGTGCTGAGAATGCTGTGGAAGTGAAGGTTGTACAAACCCTCAGCAGAAACCTCCTAGTGTGAACCTGAAATCCAGATTTTCTGTACTTTTGTGGAAAGTACAGGGACAGTACAGATTCCTTCCAGAGATATAATCAACTGGGGTTTTCCCATCATTCTCAGAGGTGCAGGTGACATGAATTTCTCCCCCTTGCACAGCTCCATGCACACAGTCAGGAGTCAGTTCTCCTTTCAAATCTCCCATCTGCAGAGAAGCAGACACTTCTCCATTTGGTTTTCCACCCCACAATCAGAGTGGATGGATGAACATGGAAGTGGTGAATATTTACTCGCAGAACACTGGGAAGTTTTGTCCCTATTAATATGTGTTCTGTGAGTGCCTTAGGCACTGGCTTCACACAACAGAACAGACATGAAAGCCATTGCTCCCAGCAAAGTGCTGTCTCCTATTATCTGCAGCACAGAGTGGATTGCTGCTGTTGTGACTGTGAATTCCACTCTCTCCAGCCCTGAGACACACCATTACACTGCACTGAGAGCAATAAATGCAGTCATTTCAATCAGCATTGCCTCACACGCTCTGCATTTTGGGACCCAGCATTAATAGATGTGAACACTGACAGTATGAAGTGGAATTGCTAAAGCACCACATCCATTGGCCAGGAAAAGAACTAACAGGAGAATATTACAAGGGTGAGATGACCAACTGTGCAAAGTACAGATTAATGGCATGTAATCACCCAACAAAAAAAACATGCAATATTTGAATAGTAATTAATGCCTGACCTGAGTTCCAATCTTCCTCTTATATGTGGAAGATCAGATTCAAATAATATGTTTTCTTAACATGGGTATTTTAATTAAACTTCTAATTAATATCTACAATGTCTGAGGCTGCTAAATAATACCCAGGCTTTTCTGATGGGAGTTTTGAGGCACAAAGCACGACAGTGGTTTCTGTGACAGTAACTAACCACCACAGTCAGGTTTAGAACAGCTTTCACAGAAAACCAAGACTGACAGGGCCAAACCATCTGCTCTGACATCCACAGGCCATTAAATCAGTCCTAACATCCTTTGGAGAGGGCAGGAGAAGAGGTGGATGAAAGTAAAAAGGCAGATACCAGAGCAGGGCAAAGAACAAACAGCACTCCCAAAATGGCAGGGAGATGATTCTATGACACTCAAATCGTTTTCTTTGCTGCAGACAAGACCCAAAGAGAGGTCCCATATGACCTGAGAATAAATAAATAAATAAATAAATAAATAAACAAAATAAAGTAAAATTTCTGTCCTGTATTTGGTCAGCTGCTCCTAACACTGGTGTGTGAACCAGACACAGCAACAAGACACCAAAACTCTTTTCACACTCACCCATTTCTGGCTGGGTTTGTGCTTTGATGCTTTAGAGAGAATAAAAAGCAAGAAGGCCCCTTGTCTTTACTGAACCAATGCAACGGAAAAACAAATTTTCATTTTAAGAGAGCTGAAGAGAAATATCCTTTGTATACACTTGGGAAATGTCTTCATGCAGAACAGCAAATTGTGCTGGGGAAGGAGAGCAATGCAATGTCCCCCAGAGAATGGAAGGAAGGACTGGAAGGAGGGAGGCAGATCCAGAGATTTTAGGGCCAGAGGAGCCTGGCTCAGGCAGGAGGATCTAACTGGGAGGACAGGACAGGAACTGTCACCTCTTGGACAGGGCAGGACAGGACAGGCCAGGACAGGAATTGTCACCTCCTGGACAGGGCAGGGCAGGCCAGGACAGGAATTGTCACCTCCTGGACAGGCCAGGAGAGGACAGGAATTGTCACCTCTTGGACAGGGCAGGTCAGGACACTGCTCAGGTCTGTGAGACCAAACCCAGTGTGGAGCTAAACCCTCCTGGAGAACAAGGTTTTCCCACTTGTTCCCTGTAATCCTGATACAGTGAAAGCATTCCTTGATTCAGGAAAAACATAACATAACCAAAGATGTCCTTTCTTTGCCCAAGGGGGTGGAAGAACAATATTAAACTGTAAAGGGGGGAAAAAAAAATCACCTTGAAAAACATTCATTCTTGCTACACAGATGTGGAAGGAATCTGATCTTCAGTGGGGATTTACACAGAGCAATGAAATGGAGCTTTCATCACCTAATAAATGATCAATTAATGCATATTTCATGAACATTCATGTGTTTGTGTTCACTATTCCTTCCAATTTTCAAACATAATTCATAGATTTTATGGTGTTTTTCTCCTCCTAGAAAAATTTCATATACAAATTTTGAGTTTTCATCTTAAAATGAACTCAAGCAATTTCATTCTGCATCTTGAATTTCCCCTATACATTAAAAATGCTCAAATCAAATCACCTCCCACACCTTTACTGATATTCAGCCATTGTTTTAATTGTACAACACTTCAGGGGCTCTCCTGCATTACACCCCTGGTTGCACAGTCACCATTTTATTGCACTGCAGAAATGTCAACTGCAAATGCAATTTCTGAAAAGGAGAAGGTTGAAATGAATACAATGCAATAAATAACTTCATTTGTGTAAGTGGCTGAATTCAGTCTCTCAAAAATATTGGGAAAAAACCTCTGATCTAGAGATGTTATAAATGTCCATTGGAAATTTTGCTGAGCAGTGTAAGGCAGCAATTTAATTTTCTAAGCTAAAGGAAAAACTAACAATTAAAAATCCTCATCAGTAATTTTCTCTTTGAAGAGCAATGACATCAGTATTATGAGGGGCACTACTCAGGGATCAGTGAAACTGGAGGTGAACAATTCAGTTTATTTTGAATATATTTAAGATCTTGGTTTTAGCTTGTTAATTTTTATAGCTTTTAGCAGTTAATTTTAGGTACTTCCTGAATCAACGTGTTGACTCAAAGACTTCAGTAATTCCTCTGAATTCCAAACCTGGAAACATCATTTCCACAATCTGGAGCTTCTTTTAAACCTAATTCAAATTTATTGCAGGAAAGGTGGAAATCAGGATCACAGTACAGGAATAATTTCTTCCTTTGCTCATCTCCCTGTTTTTTATAAAGCATTTAAATACTTTAGTTCCAGGTCTTGCTAATTAAAGCAGATGGACAAGATGAATTCTTAGGTTCTTTCCCAAGGTATTTCTATGTAAAAACTCAGACCTGACATTTTCACCAGGTAAAATGAAAGCACTTTAATTTCCCTTTCATCAGCTGGGAATAGAATCACAGGAGTCCTGTGTGCCATGGCAGGAATTCCACACAGCATTGAACTCAAACTCATTCCTCTGCATGTCAGCCCAGCATCTTCACACAACAAAATAATTTTATTTCACAGTAATGTAGTATTTTTGCTTAGTTTCATAGTATCTGGCAGAGAAATTGTAAATACTGTGAAAGAAATAGAACTTTTTTTTTTTTTTTTTTTTTTTTGGTCAAATTTGGGGAAATTTTGGGTTGTTCCTATTTTAGCTTTTCTTAAAGAATGCTCTTTGTATAGCCCACAACCAAATTAGCAAAACATTGTCCAAGCAGAGCAATATATGCCCCTAAAAGTATGAGAAACTTCACAGTACAAACTCTTTCTAAAAGAACTTTATCAAATCTGCTTGAAAATATGAATTAGTTTAGTTAAAAGTAATTCACTACACTTATATTTCATTATCAAGAGGCAACAAATCAGCTGTAGGACAGCAAACACACCCTAATCCCAGCTGGGTCATTTTTCTAGAAGTGCAAAAAGAAAATTGCAGTGATGACATCAGGCCCTACCCTTTTCCAACCATGGAAATACAGAAGTTCAAGCAGATAATAAAAGAAAATAAACAAAACCTGGCAGGAAGCTGAAGGAATTTGGTAACGATAAACAGCCACAAACAGAGAAACCTACTTTGGATCTGTGAAATCATTATAATAATTTGTTTAGAAAGCAGTGAAAAAAAAAAAAAAAATCCCCAGTAAATACTTTGGAAAGTGCTGGATCAATTTGCCAGTGCTGAGAGCACACCAGCCTCAGAGACTCGGGGACATTTGTATTAAGCAAGAGACACACAATTAAGCTGCATCTCAAGCTAAAACCCTGAGGGCTCCACATTTCATTCCAGTCAACCACTGCTGCTTTCTGGCACTATTTTCTTTGCAAATATGAGTAATGCAGGCCCTTTAGTCACTATTAAGCAGTAATCTGGGGAAATCAAGCACTTCCAATAATCTTATACTCCAATTTAGGGCACTCTGAAAGCACATAATGAATAACACTGTCGCCAGTTCTCTCCTGTAATGACACATGGCATATGCCTGCTATTCCTCTTTTCAAATCAAATCCAACTGTGTTGCCTTTTTTTTTTCCCCCAGAAAATCTTGTCTATTGTGTTCATTTGGGTTTCTTTCTTCACTCATTTGATGAAGTAAATTTCTGTTTCATGAGCAAGATATTCATTGTTAACCCAGCATTCAGAAGGCAGCTTTCCTTTGCAATCAAAAAGCAAAATATTTTTTCAAGTGAGAAACAACATCATGTTATGTTACAAGTTACTCCTGACTAATAAAAAAATCTATTTTCACTGTGCATTAGAAAGCTGATTAAGAGACCTTCCAATGTTCTTGTCCTTCCTGGATGGATTTTACCTTTTTACTTCCACTGAAGAATTTACAAGAATGATTTCCCTGTTGACAGATGCAGAAAAGGTTTCATATCTAATCATGCTGAATGCCAGAATAAAATCAAGCCACTTATCCAATTTCATGTCTTATGACTGTTTTTTGTTTCTTTTTTTTCATAACCATTGGAAAATTCTTGTCAAAAACATACACTGGAGCAATGTTCTAAGGAATACAAGAAATTCCAATCTATGCTGACTATAAAAGAAAACAACAACCTGCAACAGAAAAAGTCTTTGAAAGATGCACAAAGAATTTAAGAAGAAAAGTCTCAGAGATGAAGGTAGAAACTTTTTGATACTTCTGCTTTTGTAACGTGAAAATTCAACCTTTACCTTACTTTTAGAAGATGGATTGAAAATATACTTTACCAAAACATTGCTTTTCTGATTCTCAAGTAATCTAAGGCAACGTGAAATATACTGTCCTTTATCAGAAATATCCCCAAATTATTCTGCTACTTGTGCCGAAGCAGCATTTTTAAGTCATAGATAACTCTGTGGGATAATTCCTTATTCTTCCCAGGCAAACACAATCAATTGCACTCCTGAAATTTCATTTAAAAGTAATTTATCTTACATGAATATTCCAAATTCACAAGATTTCGCATAAAGCTATTCCTGCAGCACAGTAAATCTCCAAAAGAAATTGTTCTTCAAGTAGAAATGGCCCTGTGCAAAATAACTTACAAGGTGTGTGGTGCAGTTTCTGTCCCTGCAGTATTTGTGTGTGTGGTGGTGGCAGGCGGAGCTGTGTGAAACCTGCTGGAAGTACAATTCACAAGTGAATTTTAAATAAACTTATATTAGAGGAAATCTCCATGAAAAGGCAGCTTTGCAGGTGACTTTTCCAAGCAGTTTCCATCACCTCACAGGCACCCTGGCTCATTAGTCAGCTCAGAGCTTTCACAGGCTAAGTGGTGATTTCCCTGTGGTCAGATGCTCTTTTGCAGGGAGGGACTGCACTATATTTGTGTGCTGTGCTGATTATTTATTTCTTCTCTCTCATACTTCATGACTATTCAAGAGTTTTATTTACCGTAGGAAAAATGGATTATGGAGACACCTGAAACTGACACCAGTGAAATGAAATATGAGTTTGGTTCCTTAGTGATCTCACATTCACAGACACTTTTAGTCTGGCTGGATTTATCCAAGGAGGGAACCAGAGAATCAGAAATCATCTCATTTCTATGAGTAAACTCTATCACAGGAAAAAAAAAAAAAAAAAAAAAAAAAAAAAAACCACCACACAACAAAACCAATAAAATCCCACTCCACAATAATATTGTTATAACACCTACTATAATGACTGACTGAATTAGCACAAAACCTGTTGCCTGATTGTTTTCTTCAGAACAGCCAACTAGTGGTAGATAAAATAGATTTTATAGAAGAGGAAAACTAGAAACTGTTATACTTAAGTAACATCCATTAGAGGATAATTAAGTAAAACCCATCAGAGAAGGTTGAAATATGCCTATATTAAAATTTTGGTGATGTAAAGGAGATGAAGGGATAGGTGGAGGTGGTTACCACACCTTACAGAGTTGGATTTTTCTCAGAATATCATTTCTCATTCACAAAATAAAGTTATTGAATATTTTCAGTATTTGAAAATACAGTATCTATGTTATTTACTTGCCCTAATTTCCAATCTTTGACTTAGATCTTTATGAGAGACTTCAAAAAAATCACATCAGAAATCAAATCAGAACTTGTTTTGCCACAAGTGCTCACACCATGATCAGTTTGGGCTGGATTTCTGTAGGTCACAGCACACACCATTCCTCGTGCAAATGTACACACAAATGGGGCAGTCCCATCTCTTCAACACACTCCAGACTGTGGTTTAGATGTGCACAAATCCATGGGGGAAAAGAACAACAGAAATCTGAAATCCATCTGCCGCCTGGTTCAGTGAAACGCAACATTCTGAGATTAAACACTCAGATAAAAACAAAAGTTTCAAGGATTATTCTAAATAGAGGTACAAATTCAAAAGAAAATATTGAAAACCAGATGTTCAAAGCAGGCTTCTGCCATGGAAAACTTATGTTCTAATATTCCATATTTTCAGGAAAGAAAAGCAACACTCTTTGCAAAATCATTCCTATGAATGTGCCACAGTTTGCTGTTGTCTGTTAAAGCCACCTGAGCAGAACAGGATCAGAAAAAGGAGAGCTGAGAGGCAGAGCAGTGAATTCCAGCACTGAGGATCTCAGCACACACACTGCAAAATAAAACCCACCAAAAGTGCTTCTACGTGCCCACAACATTCTGTAGTTCTCATCTCCCGGGCTGAAAACTGAGTTATTAGGATCTATCCAGAAGGATTTTGACTTTGTCCTGACTTTGACTTTTGATTTTGTCTTTGACTTTAAATCCAGAGTTTGTTTCATGTGCTACTAGTTTTTATCCTTACTTGATTATCCACGTTTCCTGAGTGCTACATTTTCACCCTGCAAGGAAAGAAAAACAAAACAACAAAACACTTCTGTAGAGATCTGAGCTCGTGTCTCTAAAGTGCATCATTTTTAATGCAGCTACGTTTAACTAAATTCATTTTTCTTTTGCTTTTATTCTCCGACTTCCACAATGAATTTTCCACAAGTTAGAAAGTGGAGATTCTTTAAATAATGTTCTTCATTGATACCCAAACACAGTGGAAGTAGGTGGCTAAATGTGCTCTGCTCATAGTGAGGCACGTTATTTGTATTTACCACCAAAAAAAGAGAGACAACAGCCTAAAAATGCAGGCAAAGAACATCAATAAACATGATGTTCCCACAGCTACAGCAGCAATGTTAACATAGCAAAAGCCTGTCTGTAGAGTGAAAATAAATGCCATATAAAAGATTTCACACAGGTAGATGTTCCAGATTAAATTTTTGGGGTGTGAACATACTGGACAAGCAGTGGGTCAGGTTGTGTTCTCACATGAGCTCAGTTCCTAAGGAAATTAGAAAAAAAAATGCAAGTAGTAAATTCAGAAATATGACCATTGGGTTCTGATTATTTCTAAGACTCTTCCCTACAATTTCTTCAAATTCAAACATGAATTTCAAAGATGAAAATGCAACTGATTCCACAAATAATTTCTAGTCCTGAATGCAAGCACAGAGAGATCTGAGTATGACACAGGATATTCCAGGGGAGGCAAGGACAATTTGAGCTCTCTCTGCCCTAATTTTGTTTTGATGTTCTCAGGGCATCAATTATCACTATAGAGAAGTACAAGGAAAAAGCTCGGAAGCAACTACAGTTTCAGAATCAGCTTAAAAATCTGATTTCAGTTTATGAAAACTACAGATATCCCAGTACGATTTTACCCTTGGAATTAATTAATCAAAGTGAATAGTACAGTAAGATAGAGGTAGTTCTCCCACCCAGTTTAAAAGTGGTCCCCACACTCAGCCAGTATTTCTCAAGCCACAGGAAATTGAATCTGAAATTACACACACCTAGGGTTTGCTTCTTGCCTTATTATGCTGTTTTCCAAAATGTAATTACATTATGGCATCCAAAGCAGTTCTGTTTTGCACAGGTATTTCCATTTTTATTAACCAAAGTTACAATGGGTATATATCATTTACAATTAGTCCCTCTAAGTGTTTAACTAAATACCTCAGAAATTTTGGAAATTAAACCAGTAACAAAAAAACCTATTATTTACTGACATGTTTTAATAGGATTAGAGCCCTCTGTGTTTTATCTTCTGAAATTATTTCACTCCAGTCACTTTGGCTGGTGTGAAATTCTTGACTAAGATGCATAACCCTATTGTCACTCTGAGCAGTGGCTCTTCACCTCATGATTAATGTCAGCTGCATGCAGTGGGTAATTTCAAAAAAAATGCAGAAACTTTGCAAGCAAATTAATGCCCTTCAGAAATCTCAGCAAAACGAGTACAAATTCTGCAGGAATAAAGTTATACTGTGAGTAAAGTGGTCTCAAAGTTAGGAGAAGTTTATCAAATGTCTTCACAGCCAGTCTAATATTCCAGCAATATCAGTGTTCTACAGATTGCACTCCTAAAACGTGACTCCCAACAAACACCTGATGTTTATTTTCTCTGCTGGTATTAAAATTGTAATTATTCCGCTATAATTGCTTTTCAAACATTTCCTAAAATACTGGTTGTAAGCAACTCCCATAACCAGGGCACATGTATTCCCTTCCCAAGGGACAGGCAGATCTGGATGTACAGGCACACACAACCAGCAAACTGTAAAATTAGCAACTAAATGAAGAAACCCCACAAGACAAATCCTGAGTAGAATTAAGCGCTTTACAATAAAACTTCCTAAATTGTTTCTATTGCTACACTACTTTTGGATTGATTATTTCATGAATCCCTAAATGACAGAGAAAAAAAAAAAAACACACTCAAATTAGATCTCTGCCAGGGTCAAAAATCTCAGTTGTATTTGCTGTAATCCAGTAAAGTTTCATAATCCTCACTAAGAAAAAGAACTGATCAAGGAGACCATTTTTTAAAGTTCTAAGTGTACTTAAGCATCTTTTACTTATGCACACTGAGCCTGCTCAGCAAAGCACTTCAGCAAATTTTGTGCCTCTATTTTCTAATATCTCTATTTATGATCATAAATGCCATCAGCAAAACTGGGAATTGAAATTACATAGTGAGGGGGAAATAGTCCCTGTTCTATATTTGAAAGATTAAAATTGAATTGCAAAAAAAGTGGCTTAATATTCATAGATGTTTATGTTACTACAAGAAAAACACCCAGTTTATAAAATCTATCCCAAGAGCCATATGCAATTTGTATCGATTTTACTTTCATAAAATTGCTACCTCTTTATGATGATTTATAAGTAGGTGAGTTAAGTATTTTAATATATATATATATATATCTGTAAACATCTATCCAGACTATTGGCTATAAGGAGGACCACAAAGCTCCGTTTTATGTTTTACAGTAATAAAAGACCCAGAAAATATCATTTTTTCAGTTATTCCTTATTCACCACACTTTCACATATTATTAGAGCTCTCCTAGAATGGGCACTGTATGCATCCTGATATAAATACACTTTAAAACAAGCCAAGGTAGCAATGCAGGTCACACACACACACTCATGGATATATAAATGTGCTCTAAGAAGCTTCCAGATTGTATAAACCCCAAATATGCCAACACCAATAAAGTTTTAAAGGCCTGGTCACCGAGAGCTGGTGAAATCCAAACCATTTAACCTGTCTGAGCAGATTTAATTCTTGAAAAACACCATTCCATGCTCCACATTTTGAAATTACAAACTAGGAAAATGTTTATCAAAACTTCCTTTTAGGATGCGTTGATTATTTTAAATGGAAAATATTTCCTCAAATTCTCCAAGTCAAGCATCTCCAAATCACAGAATCTCCTTATTACCATTTCTAAAAACACATATGGTGCTCTTTTTTCTCCAATCACTGAGGGCTTTGACTGCCACAACTTTTCAAATATCCTGGAGAGTGTCCTAGAAATTACATCTGCCAGTTCCCTCAGGGCCCTGGGACACATTTGTTCATTTCCCATGGGCTTGTGGAGGTTGAGGTTCCTCAGGGGGTCTCAAACCCAAACTCCTCCTAAAAGGGAAGGACTTGGTTTGTCCAGTCCCTGTTTTAAGGCTCAGAGACTTCAGAGATGTGGGAGGAGTGATTGTGAGTAAAAACTCCCCAGCCTTCTCCATGCTGGCTGCCACTCGTTTTCCTGTCTCATTTATTTGGGACTGGGTGAGTGGGTATATTTTCTTAATTCTTCCTTTTCTGACCAATGTCCCAGTAGAAGCTCTTCCTTTGGTTCTTCAAATTGCTGGACTAATTAAACTCCAAGTGTGCTTTACCTTTCCTGATCCCATCCTAGCAACACCCCTGTGCTCTTATTAGGACTGATCCCTTTTTGTACTTCAGTTCCACCAGGAGATCCCAACTCAGATTATTCCACTGCCTGATTTCTCACACATGGAAATCAGGAGTTCTCGTGCTGTAAGAAAAATATCTTTTAAAAGCCATCAACTCTTTTCTGTTATCTGCCCTTATCCTTGAGGGAAGTTTCCCAGGGGGATCCCATCCTGAGTTTTGAGATTAAAAAAAGAAACAAACCCAAACCAGCCTGTGCAGTCAAGAATCCAGACCCAGCCAACCAGTGTCATCTTTATGAGTTCTGCTGAGCCACAGCCAAAGCCAAGAGGCTTTGGTTCATTACTTCCCAAAAAAACAGCCCAGGCCACATTCCCTTCCATAAATTGAAGATGATTGGTGCATTTGCCCAGGTCTGGAAACATTTATGCTCACATTAAAGCCCAGAGAGAGCCACTCTGAAAGGACAATGGGACTGAATCCCCAACCTAAGGCCTAACCAACACCTGCTCTGCACACAAACTGGATTTACTGTGTTCACTGCTCATGCACCTTCCATTCCACTGAGCTGCCTGAATCCTCACCATGTACAGCATCCCTTGGTTACATCTTTGCTCCTACCCCACAGATGGAGGAATAAGTTTGGGGGGTTTTGTTTGGTCTTGACAAAGTTCCAGAGTGCAAGAGACTCACAGCTGAACTACTCTGTTTCCACAGAGCTGGAAATTTCCTGCTTCATGCAATGAATGGGATTACTCATATCCCTTACCTTTAAGCACACTGAAATTAAAAATTTCACCCTACTAGGAATCATCATTATTTATTATTGTAATCCTGCACCAACGGCTGCCACTTAAATGTCCCTGTAAATGACACGCCCTTCAAATACAAACCTAAAGATTTTCCTGAAGGTTGATAAACAAAAAGCAGCCCTGAAAATGGTAAACCCATAACATTTATGGCTGAGCCATCAAACTAAAATACACCTCTACAATATGGCTTTTTGTTACCAAAGTACAAATATATTTATAGATATAACAGATAATTCCACAACAATCATCATTGGTAGTAAGAGGAAAAAACAAACCAAATTTATCATGGTTTTGTATCATATGATAGAGGTACAGTTTAACTTGTAGCAGCCCAGCAGAGAACTTTATTACATGTAAACATATGGGATCTCTAATCCTACAGAGATTTATGCATTGCCTAAATCTACTCAGTTTCATATCATTAATACTATTGAAATAGAGGTGTTGAGTACACAAAGCAGCAGGCTCAGACCAGCAGAACTACTTAGATTAAAAATGGTCTGACAAGAACATTATTTTTAATTTAGATTGAAATAATTGACTTAAGTGGAGGCTTTTTGTTTCCATTACTTAGCAAATCTGATTCTGCTTGATTAAAAAAAAAAAAAAAGAAAGAAAAAAAAAAGAAAAAAGGACTGAGTGGGAGGATTCACTCTGATCTTTCCCAGATTTCATAATAAATCGCCGTCCCTTGGCAATCATTTACCTGAGTCAACTTAGTATTCCCTAAGTCAGATGAGCTTTCTTGCCTTTCATAACATAAAATTAAAACAGTAGAAATTATTGATTAATGACAAGAATATATATGGCCAGCTCCATCATTTAATAAAGAAAAAAAAAAAAAATCCATACCATTAAAAAAATGGATCTGGTTCAGTGTCCATAAATGTAAAACGTGTATGCTTTACTACTCTCTGAGGAATTTCTGATTAACCCTCTAGTTCATACCCTGCTCAGAATTTTTGATTGAAGCTCCAGCACAGTTTCTGTTAAACAGAAATGTCGTTATTCAAGAAGACAAAAAGTCATAAAGCATAATGCAGCCCTGCACTGTCACCACAGGCAATAACCAATAGTGTGAATTCAGGCAAATGACTTCTGCTTAAATAGAATTTCCTTACAGTGAAATACATCACCAAAAAAAAAAAAAAAAAAAAAAAAACCCCAAATAAATCTGCTCGTAAAACATCTGATAATTCAGGAGTCGAACGTACTGGTCATATTTGCCAAGTTCTAATGACACAAAACACTGTGGTTCAGTGGCTTAGCCCTAGAAAAATGATAATATTGCTCTAATGCTCACAAGTCTGACATGAGAAGAGGCTGAATTGCACTCTCTGCATGATGCACAGTGATATTTCACACAAGGATGGAATTCATGAGGTGAAAAAAAGCACCACGAACAAGAGGCAGCAAAACAGAAAAACTGCTGTGCACAATCATTTCAATTAGCAGGTAAAATACAGGCAAGTTTTGCTCTTCAGTCTATAAATATGATTTTACCCTAAAACCAATTCAGAGATGGATTTATTGATTAAGGAGAACAATTGATCCAGCATTTGGTAATTCCACTCCACTTTTACCAAGCTGAATAAACCTTGGTAACAAACACTGCAATCTGACCAGCAGACCTCTGAAAAGAAAAGTATTCTTAAGACTGTGTTATATTTCAGTTTACAGGTACAGAATAATCACAGCTCTGTGATTCAGAAAACAGGAAAGGAAATGAAAATAAGCCAAATAATTCTGGGACATTCATTGACTCACTGCTAAAAATCTTAAGTGTAATAAATAATAACAGCTATGCAGTTATGTAAGCAATATACAATATTATTTTCAAACTATCTATTTCAAAATCATTAGTCACATAAAGCCAGGCCATAAAATTTGATTGAGAAGAGCCTTTATCCCACACAAAGTCCAGATGACTCTGGGAAACATCAATAAATATAACTCCTATTGCAGCATGGAAAGTCATTTCACTAACCCTCGCCTTGTTTGCTTGGAAAGTACTTGTGAGAACCAATAAAATCTTTCTTTGATTACAGGGGCAATCAATACTTTGTTTCCAACACAGGCAAACACTTTAAATCCTAAGATTTAAAATACATCTCCCTAGAGCATCTGGTTGACAAATATATTTTATTTTTTTTTTCCCCTGGCCCTTTTCTTAAGTGCTGTCCCAAAAACAGCAAATCAATCAGAGAATCAGAGAACAGCCTGAGCTGAAAGGGACTCACACAGATAATTTTGAGTCCAGCTCCTGGCTCAGCCTGAGACAGCCCCAAAAACCAGCCTGAATGTGTCTGAGAAAGCTGTTTCTTCATAAAGGATACCTGAAATATTCCCAAGACCACTCCCAAATCAGATACCACAGCTTCTTATAAGGAGTCTAAAAATTTTCCTGACCCAGTGTATTTGCCAATATCTCCACAAAAAGTGCTTTGCTCCCTTACAGTTGCCTCCTCATTAAATATCCCCCCATGGGAACTCAGACCAGTATCTTCATTCAAGCTGAGATCAGTTTTTTTTGCATCCTTTTCAGACTGTCTTGAATTTCTGCCAACACAGCAATATTTAGCCAACTAATTTAATATTACTGATTAATGAAAAAAGCCTGTAGCTCCCAACTCTTTTCATGTGTCTAGTGTTAACACTTGACAGGAACACCAGGAGCAGTACAGCTGCTATAAAAAGGTAATGTAAACAGGCAGATCTTTTCAGGTATTCTCAGGGGTAATTCCTCTGTTGGATCAGCTATTTTAAGTAGTTTTTGGGGGGTTTTTTTTTCAGACTATAACCACACCCAGATTGGTTCTCCTCCAGTTTAAGAGAGATGTAGAACTGAGGAAGGTCCTGCTGGTCTCATGGTGACAAAGGGCATAAAGGACAGAAGAAGAGGGCACAGACATGAACAGTTTGGCAGAGAAAAGGCTAAAGAAAACCTAACAGGAGCTTACAATTGTAAATTAGCTGCAAGATGTCAAAGCCAAACTTTTCTCAGCCTCGTTAATACAACAAATAAAACCATTTGGGTAGGTTTGAGTCTGCAAACTATGGAAAAGCTCTGTACCAGGTGGGTAACGTGCCATAGATTTTATATTAATTCCATTTTCAGATGATTTCAAGACTTTTCTAGACAAATCCACAACTGACCTGATTTACCACTGGCATTAGAGCCACTGTCAACCAAAGATTAGATTTGATCATCTCCTGAGGTTGCACTGAGTCAAATATTTCATGGCTGTGGGATAACCTGTAGGAACAGGACTCATCCAGGCACTCCCATCTCATTCTGAAACTGAGACTGTTGATGCCTCTTTGAAAAAGGCTCAGCTTTCAAGGATGGGGAAGCCATTTGAATAGATATTCACTATATTAAGGACAAGAGGAGTGTTTTAAATGACCACAAGTGAGTACAGATTGAATTACACTCCCTGAAGTCCAACAGAGAATACAATCTAATCTCATTAGGTCAATAACATATTGTGCTAGTAAATCTAGTTTATTTTTTACTCTACTCTTACCATCCTCCATTGATTGTTTTCATCATTTTATCCATATAAATATGCTAGATCACCCAGAAAACCTGATTACTGTAGTTAAAATCATCTAGGAAGAAGCAAAGTATTTATGGTTGCAGAAAAAAAAACCCCATCAATTTTCACAGAAACTTTCAATAGTCTGTCCTGTAAATGTTTGTCAAGAAAATTACCAAAATATATCAGATGCATTAATTTGTAACTCTGAGTGAAACATATCTGGAGGATTATTTTTATTCCCTTTGAGTTTGCAAGATAATTTAGAGATACCACTCCAGCAGTGATTGTGCTGGAATGCAGACCCTGGTCACCCAAACCAGAGAGATCAGCACAGGAGAAAGGACTCATGGAGATTCCTACTCTTCACTTGCTCACTGAAGGTGCTTTCCCTGAAGGAGGAAGGGAAACAAAAGAATTACAGCAAGTCCTGTGGTCTGAGAGGTGCCGGCATTCATTTCCTTCATCAAATTCAAGTGCTGTAAAAAAATCTCCTGGTGATCACTGCAAAAATCAGATTTTTATTCAGGTAAATCATTATTTTTTGCATGCAGCCAGAAAGACTTTGGCACCATGTTTCTGTATCTTCGTCTTGCTAAATCTCTGGAAAGTGGCAAACACCAGAGCCCTCCCAGCCATGAGGAAACCAATGTTTAAACAATATTCCTTTACATATGGAGCTCCTCACAAGTCAAAAGAATGATGGAATGGTGTCAGATTGGTTATACACAGCCCAGCCAACCCTGTGGCTCTTTTCATCTCTTTTTCTGTTCTGTCCATGGCAAAGAATAATCTGAGGAATTCAAAAGCTTAATATACTCACTAGTGAACAGAAGCATCTCAGCCATTACAAATGGTCTCTGTGGCATTATTGGTATTGAACCAGAATCTGGATTTTTTTTTTCTCCAGGACTGATAAGGAGCAAAACATTCAATTTATTCATAAATTGGATTAAGTCAGATATCTGTTTTCTGATCTTTTATACATCTTTCATAGCTACCCAATTCCTATCACACATTTTCCCACTAGTTTTGATTTATAAACAAAATAAAAATATTTCAGACTGAAATTACGATGATAGGAGAAAGAAATTTCAAACAACTCATGGCAAAATTTAGCAAAATTAAGCCATATTTAAAGTAGATATTTATTTTAAAATCAAATGACAAGTTTACACATTACCTGTTTAAAATAATTAGCAACTGAAACAGTGGCCATATGTGGTCACTAGGATAATGATATTAAACGGAAATGCAAATTTCCACACAAAGAAACCTAAAGATCTGTGAGAGAGCAATGCAATTAGGACACACGGAAAAAATTGAACTGCACCATTAACAATTCAAACTGCAAATATTTCAAATAAGAATCCAGCAATAATTCCAGCTTTGCAAGTCTTGGACCAGCCTAAACCTATTAAGAAAAGTATCAGCACAGGACTAGAAGTGTGATGTTTGAAAGTCTGATTGTGGTGAACTCTCTGCTCGTGTCTTTCAACAATCAATCCACAGCTCAGCCCCTGCAGACAGCGGGACCGACACAGGAGATGCAGCAGCAACTCTGAAACCTGGGATGTGCAGAGCCCAGTGAGCAGTGTGCTCCATCCTTCTCCATCCTTCCCCTCCTGGAGAGCATTTACTGCTCCAGAGCCCCTCCTGTCACAATAGGACACGAAATAAAGGTGTTTGACTCCAGTCAGAAGGCAGCAGAAATGAGAAGGTTTATTCACAATCCATTCAGCCCTTTTATAACACGCTGTGCTAAAGGCACGTTATTGGTCCAGAGCACTGACACCTCTGCCATTGGCTCAGGAACAGAAATAGCAAACAGCACCTGTTGTGATGGGACAGGAATATTGCTTACACAAGGTTGTTTTGGGGAAAAGAAAACTATGAAAATCTTTCCCTTGGGAAGAGCTCAGGCTCAGAAAGTCTTGGGACCCTCCCTGTCCTGTTTCCCCACTGCTGCACCAGGAGCAGGCACTGCTCTGACTTATGGCAGCAGTGGAATTTGGCTCCATGCTTCATTAGCTGGCCGACAAAGCAATCCAGGGCTGTTATTGAATCATATACCATCCTTACTATTCTCCCTTGCTCACTTTCATTTCACTGGGTAATTTTATTTTTTTTTTTTTCCCTCCACCACCCTATTTCTCAGGAGAGAGAAAAATGCTTTGCATCCTATTTTTAAAGCTATCCCCAGCAGCAATACCAATACCAGTATTTTCACAGACTGTCATCTCCCATCCACAAATTCTAATAATACTCCATAGAAACCAGCTTAAATGTTCCACCTAATTTAATATGTTAAATGAACAGGACTGCTAGGAACAGATAATTATTCCATTTCTGTCTATTTGATATTTTCAGTTCACTTTTCTATGTAGGCTTCCCTTCATGCTAAACTATTTTCTAGTTTATTCAATAGTCTGTCCTACCAAACATAACATTTCCCATCAGCAACTGAATTGATCAGGAGGTGATCAGAGCAGGACAGCAGCACAGCAGTGCCTGGCAGAGTTATTGATTTACTTCCAATGAAGCCAATAGGAGCTTGCAGTCAGCAGAATATTCATATTGCCATATTGAACATAATTCGGTCTTTAACAGTTGCTCAAAATTAATAATTTCAGTATGCTTAGAATCAATTTCAGTACTGGAAGTTGCAAAGATATTGCAAGGAATGAATGATGAGACATGAAGGCAAGCAAGTATATGCATCATTTTGGGTATTTTTAACATAATTGTCTCTAAATTTCATCCCTCACCACCATGCATCGTTCCACCAGCATTGCAACATAAAAGCCCACTGCTTCTTTCTACTGGTTTCAATTAAAATCAAAAGAAAATCTTTATCATTTACATCCCATAATGCCAAGAAAGTATTCTATATCATTATAATCTGAATTTCCAGAAACTTAGCTCCAGGAAGGGCATCTATGCTTCCTGAATTATTCTCATTTGATCCAGATGTGAAAGGAAAGTCAAAAAACAATAAAAACTTGCACCCCATCATTAGGGGTATTTTTATACAGAAATATTTCCCTCAGAACTCTATTTCCATTTCCATGAAAGCTTTTGTCAACGTGTCAAAGCAATTTATTAATATATTCATTATAGAGAACATCATTCCTACTCTACAAATCAGGATCTGAAACAAAATCATCTTGTCTGAAACTGTTCACACATTTTGAACTAAGTCTGCAAGACATGGCCCAGTTAAAATAAACACAGGACAACAATAAAACCAGCCAGGTTATTGAATTTATGAAAATAGAAGGGTGCCAAAATTTTTTAAAGATGCCACAGAAGCAGGTGAGTCCTTAATAATTACAATTATAATTGCAATAATACCAATAATTACAGCTTTTTACAAAGATGTGGGGTTTTATCACAATTGATTCTCCCACAAGAGTTTGAAATAGAATTCAAATAGAGGAAACAAATGTTTCCCAAGCCTTGATGTGGCCCAGTGGACAAAGTTTGGCCAACACCTTGTCATGGACACGCGTGCATTAATAACCTGCCAGAGTGACTTGTTTGTGTTGTGCCCCACAGACAGGGAACCCTTCTGACTGACTCTGTCACTGAGCCAACCTGAATCTGTTCTTTTAAAACAGTTTTTAAAAATTGTGAGTGCCTGATGTGTCAAACACAGGCTCCTGAAATTAATGAAGCAATAACTTGTGGCATGACAGTGGATACAGCTGCAACTATAACAACATGCTCCCAAAAAATATTTGCATTTGATTTTTTTTAAACAAAGTCAACATCCTTAATTCTCAGGGTTTTTTAATTTGATGTGTAGTAATAGAATTTTAATTAATAGGATTTTATACATAGGGAATTAAATAAAAAGGTGTTTTATCCCTTGAAAAGTAAGCAATTCATTTGTAATTATATTAATGAAATATCAATATATTTTAAATAATAATAAGTGCAAATACACAGATGGTAAACAGCAGGAGCTCCTAAATAACATAAACCAGAGCTTAAAATGCTTGTGGAAATCCTTTGTTTAATATCTAGTTTCATCAAGAACAGTTCCCACAGGAGTAACTGGAAATTGTGTTTCCCTTCCCTCTTTCACCCTGCAGCATTTCCACGCACCAGCCATCGTCATGTGCAGAGACATTCAACAGGTTACCACGTCCAGACATCACGAGTTTCCTGCACAGGCCTTTCCCAGGGAATCAAGCTGCTCCAAGTATCATGTCAGCGTTTAAATAAACCCCTGCCCAAACTGGGGAGGTGTCCTGGGTTGCAGTGTGGGATGTACACAAAGTATTTATTCCATCCCCATCCCCATGAGCTGTTGGAACCAGGTGGGGCAGTGTTTTCCCAGGCCCCTCCTTTGGGCTCTTCTGCTCATGGCCCATCAATGCCTTGCCCAGGACTCACAGGGAACTCCCTCCAGGAGCTCTCTCTGTTTAATGGGCCATCAAGGAGCCACTGCACGACTCCTCATCCCATTGGGAGATGCTCCCAATGCCCAGGGGGAGGAGCCAAGCATTCCCACCTGGAGAGAATCTGGGATTTGGGACAGGACAAGCAGCCCTGAGCCACTGGATTCCCAGAGGAGCAGAGCTCCCAGACCTTTCTGTGGGATCACTGCTTCAGGAAGAGCCCCTCACCTGGACTGCTCCCACCACCCTGCTCAGGGTGTGTTCTGACTCTGTCAGTGGTCCTTTGTGTTATTGCTTTTATTTTATTTTACTTTTTTTACCTTTCTTCTCATTAAATTGTATTTCTGACTTGGAGCCTCTCACTCATTTTGCTCTCAAACCACAACAGGAGGATGCATGAGAAACATTTCTCTAACACCAGTGATATTCTCAATAAACAGGCACTGTGGCAGGTCAGCCAAGTCTGTTTGTGCAAAGCTCTGTCAACACTGGATTATTCCAAGGAGTGAACACAGTGGCATTACCCACAGCAGCACAATTCTGTGTACAGGCTACATCCAAGACATTATTAGAGACAACTTTTCTGCTTCTCCCTCCTCCTTCCCTCTCATTAAGGCAGTAAATCCAGTGTGAGTTATCCAAACGCTCCTGAGCAATTAACTCGTGTCATCCTTCTACAGTCACCAGTTCTAATTTATCCTTAATGAGAAGAATGTTAGAGCCCACGTGCACCTCTGAGTGAATACAATGGCTTGTAGCACACTCGTCATCGTGGTGCTGGTGTGAAAGTTAACATGTGTTAATTGAAACAGGCCCGTGCAACAGAAAGAAAATTGTTACAATTATATAAAGGCGGGTAATGGTTTCCTTCAAATCAATTCAGGAACTCCAATCTCATATTAATATAATTTTCTGAATTATAAATAAAAGATTTAGAATACTAAAAATTAAAATATATTGAATTGTGCTTCCTAGCTGGTGTCTCAGTTCCAATTTTTTATTGGCCTTCTCTTTTAATTTAGTTTTATGAGATTTTCTTTCCATAATACAACCAGGGCAATGCATATATTTGAACTGTATTCCCATCTTGATATATCTGTTACTTTACTTATGCAGAAATTACAAGATTTATCCCATAAGTTATCAGTAAAAACACATACTTATATTCGTTATAAATTGATCTCTTCTGAATCTCAAATGTTGATATTGTTGCCTTTACTAAAATTGGGGGTTTTGAAAGATAGCTCTGCAAGGTTTTGGGTTTTTATTTTACCTTAATGGATTAAAGCCCTCCTAGGGCAACATGAGATCTAGTCAGCCCTTCTCCAAGGAGCATTCTTGGTGCAAAAAGTGAAAATTAAACCTGAAGGTTTGAGTACAAGGTGCGAAATGCAAAACTCCCCTTGTGTTTTCTCATAATCCTCAACTTCCTTGTTAAAAATTTATCAAACCTACCAGTTATGAATATCAAGCACGACCAAAATGCATGAGATTAAAACATCAAGATTCACAGCTTTAAGAAAGTGCCAGCCTGAGGAACTGGATTTCTTCTTCCTGAATATGATGGGAGTTCTCCATTTTGCTCCTCTGTTTTTAAGGTGAGAGGAATACAAACAGATGCTCAAGGTCTCCAGCCCCAAACAGCAACTCGTACCACAAAATAGCCCACAGAGGTTCTAGAACAACAATCCAGACTTCTTTTTTTTATTTATTTCCTGCCCTAATTGTGCAGGCTCTTAGCAGCCTGTAGCTGTTAGCTCCTCTCTCAGGCTGAAGGCTTTTTCCTTGAGCCCCCAGTTTGGAAGATATTTTTAATTCACATACACTACTGGTAGTCCCCTGCAAGGGAAGGGATGCCCTCAGTGACAGACAAGGACAGTTCTAATTTAAAGCTCAAAAGCAAGAGAATATTTCTAATGGAATTTTTAAAAAATATTGTAATATGTAGATACTGAGTGATAGATGCACATGTGTATATATATACATATATATATACACTGTTTATTTACCTTATAGGTTTATCTATTTACACATAACTTCTTTTTTTTCTAAAGAAACCATTCTCAAAGGATTTAGGCACGACTTCAGTATTGTGACACATCTAATTTTAATCTCAGTTTCAACAGTGACAAACTTAGCTTTCTTTGAAAGTACTTATATAATAAATAGTACATCCAGAATACAGGCTGGAGCTAAATATACCAAAACCATATTGCAACGATATATAAAGCTATTTCCTCTTGTACTGAGAGGATACATTTTTCAGTCATACATTATTAAAAGAAGAATTGTTTTAAAGTTTAAGGATGAGATTTGATTTTTTTCAGGGTTTTTTTGGGGTGGCAGGTCATATCATATGGCACAAAGTAGAAGCACCTTCCCCTCCCACCCTAAACTTGTACATATTTTAGTTTAATCACTTTTTTCAATCTATTAAAATAAAATTTCCACTGTGCAGAGTATCATATAAGATTTCAGTCTATCCTTCAGGAAGAGGCAAGCTTCAAGTTCCCATTCATTTTTACAAACTAAAACACAAGCATTTAAATCACCTTGTGATCCCTCCCCCTTCTTTTCCTAAACAAGACCTATTTATTCCACTAAAATATTATTTTAACTTTTCCATCAGTCTGAAGTGGGAATACACACTCATTCCTGGTTACTGATAATAAGCAGAGCAACAAACCACATTTAAAAAAACATCTTTAGGACACTTCCTTAATCTAGATGAGTCTTGTGCCCAGTTTAGATGTGTAGTGCTCACAGAGCTGAGAATACAAGGAAAGTACAAATTCACATTGACAAATTCCAGTCAGCACCACTCCTAAAGAAACTGTCCTATCAGTGTTACTGAGAGAGAAGCCAGTTTTGTTCTCCACCATTAAAATACATTTTCCAAGTGAAGTTTGAAAAGAAACAGTGATCACAGAATTTACCATTTTACTTTTCATTTTCTACATCTCAAACAAAAATAGAGACAATATTTCTTGGATTACATAAATATGTTTATAATGCACACAAAACCAAAGATTATTCTTAGAATTTACCTTCATCTTTAAAAGCTGCTGTTCAAATTTTTCAGATCCAGCAGTACAAAACACATTTTGATTTTATAAGCAAGTTCCTCACCTATCTAGTTCTGCAGTTTATATCCCACCTGTATCTGTTTTATGAATTCCAGTGGACTTTAAAGATCTACCACCTTCCCTTCAGCTCCTTTCCTCTCCTTCATTAAACACGTTCTTGGCACTTTTTAGGACCCATACTGCACTCACATAAAGGGGATTTATGAATAAACATGTGAGATGAGCTCCTGCTCACCCAGACTAACCCTGAAATGCAGCAGCAGCTCAATCTTCAGTTTCAGAGTCGGGTGAGAATTCCCTATGGAATATGCATTGTGTGATACTGGACACAAACCGAACATTTCTTTTTGATTTGTAGTTGTGTTCTCTGAAAAGCACAAATGAAAACACACAGCCTTGCAACAGAACTTTCTGCAGAGCTGGAAAAACATCCCTGTGTTCCTGTGGACTGTGAGCTGCATCAACTGCTTGGCTCTTTACAAATTCCAAGCAATCACAGCTATGTACATTTGTATTTAGTTAATTTATCAACCACACTGCTCTTCTACTTTATTCAAAACCCATTTTCCATGTGACTACAGTAGGCTCTCACTGAGACTACTTTTTTTCCATCTGTAAAATCTGTAAAGTACAGATTAAGTAGTTTTTAATTACAAACTAATGGTATAATTTATGTGGTAATCTAATTTGTCATTTGAACAGTGTAGAAAATAACAGTAGCTGCCAAGCAAGACATCCTAGAAAATTGTTGTAATAGATATTTGGATAAGTGAAATCTCATATTATTCCAAATTAGGGATTTGTAAGGAATACAGAGCAAATGCCAACAGCACAGTAAACATCACTGTTTGAAAGTCAATTTTGGTAAAAATATTATAAGTCATATAACTTTTGTCTACTATTTCAACAAGTTTCCTCCTCACACATTTCAAATCACTCTCAGGCTCTACACATTCCAGGTTTTGAGATACCTGGAGTTAGAGACAAACCTGACAGCAATGAGAGACCCCCCCATGATAAACCAACCACATGAGATATCTTAAACTGCTGTAGGGTGCATTTTTTTCAGCATTAGAACATTTTCTACAGCCACAGATTTGTGATTCAGCATTAAATTGTAAATGATGTGCAACAATAAAAATTATGTAACTGCTGGTTTGTGTGGGCTAGAGGTGTGTGTTCGAGCATAAAACAGGGCTGAGATGAGATGTGTGCAGAGTTGTGAAGGCAAAAGCAGGAAAAGCAAAGCAAGAGTCTGAGAAAGTATTTTTATGAATCCACAAATTTGTGTTAAAAATTAATTTTGGCAGATACAGGAAAGTTGTGCATTCCACAACTCAAAGCTGGAACTGTTTGTCCAGTTGTGGCTCATCAGTACCAGAAGCACTGTCCATAACACAGGGTTCTGACACCATCTCCTAAACTCAGAATATTTTAATTTTCCACGACTTTTATCTAATATCTTTAAATAATGAATGTACTCTTTCCTTTACTAAATGGTCAGTCTTTATTAAAAAATACTATTTTGAGTCATTGGTCTTCGTTTTGTGAATCTTGAAATTGAAAAGGTGTCACAGAAATAGCTTAAATATCATTTAAAGTTTTAAGCAAAACTTTTGGACCCAAAAGCATTCCACATAATATCTCCACTGTCACCTTTAATCTTGGTACACTGTGCCAAGCTGTATAAAAACAACTGTGAAAAATATCACATTATACCATTCTCAGCAGCTTCCTACATTCTTTACATTTAGAAATACACTGGAATATGAGAGAGATTGAAAAAGATTTAGGTTTACAAACAGGAAACCACAAAATATTTTACTTTCTTATCCCAAAATCGTAACAAGCTAAAGACATAAAAGAAAAATAATTGGATTTTATTTTATTTTTATATAAGCAGATTTTATTGATGTGAATATTTGCACATGGAAATTAAGATACATGTTATATGCTCTTTATCTCCACTAACATACAGACATATTCCTAAAAAAAAAAAAAAAACAAAAACAAAAAAAAACCACCAAGAACAAAGAACATTTTTTTAGGAGGTTTGATTACTCATTTCACTTTGCAATGGTGCAGGAATAAATTGATCAATGACATTGCTCAGTATCACAAAGTACTGGGTTGTACTTGCCTGATTCAGTGTTCAGTCAAGTAAGTAGAAATCAAAGAATGTTGTTAAGATGTTAATCAGACCTTTGCCCTTCACGTTCAATACCACAACTTTGTTCTGTAAATTCCTGGAAAATCTGAAGTTTTTTTGTTTTAAAGACACAAAACCTGAAACTTTCAGGCTGATTACAGATCACACCATTTTAAAAAATTGTACTCAATTACATAGCAAGAAATATTTGGCTTTCAGAACGGATAGTACGAATTCACACTGACAAATTCCAGTCATCACCACTCCCAAAGAAACTGTCCTATCAATGTTACTGAGAGAGAAGCCAGTTTTGTTCTCCACCTTAAAAATACAATGTTTTACAGCAGAGTGTAAAATTCAGTCTCCTTCATCTGTAGTTTGGACCACAGAATCACAGAATGAAGCGGGTTGGAAAAGACTGAGGTCATCAAGTCCAGCCTATGACCCAACACTCCTCATCAAACCATCAAACCAAACCCTGGCACTGAGTGCCACGTCCAGGGACAGTGACTCCACCACCTCCCTGGGCAGATAATTCCAGTGCCCAATCTGGGCAGACCATTCCAGTGTCAAATCACTCTTTCACTGAAGAATTTTTTCCTGATGTCCAACCTAAACTTCCCCTGGTGCAGCTCAAGGCTGTGTCCTCTCGTTCTGTCAGTGCTGCCTGTGAGAAGAGACCAACCCTCACCTGGCCACAGCCACTTTTCATGGAGTTGTGGAGGCAGGGGGCCTCCAAAATACAAAACTGCTGCTTTTATGGGGCAAGAGGAGATTCCAGAGGTCCAAGTGCCTGCCAGGTGCTGCCCTTCGGCCACAAGAAGCTCCTGCAGGTCCCAGCTGGGGCAGAGGGTGTGGAAAGGCTCCCAAGCAGGAAAGATCCTGGGGGTGCTCATCAGTGTTTATTAAAAAATACTATTTTGAGTCAGTCAGGCTCAGACAGGGGCTGCAGCAGAGCCGGGTGTGGCCAGGTGGGCAAGCAGGGCAAGGCACCTGGCCTGTGTCAGCCATTGGCTATTAGCAAAATATTCTTCACACAAAGGGTGGCCAGGCTGCCCAGGGCAGTGCTGGAGTCACCATCTCTGCAGGGATTTAAAAGAGGGGTAGATGTGGCACTTGGGGTATGGCCTTGGCAGTACTTGGACTTGATATCAAAGGGTTTTTTCCAATCTAAACGATTCAATGATTCTACAAAAAGGGAAAAAAAAATAATCATTGCTGGAGTACTCAATGAGCTACAAAGAAAAAGTGTGGTTTTGTTTACACTTCTCAATAAATAACATAAAAATTCCTGTAATAAGCTTTGTTATTTCAAAACACGCTTTGTGCCTTTTTGCTACTACCTTTGTCATGAGAAGGAGGTATCAGAATTATCATTCTTGATATTTCTGACCTTTTCAGTATTCAGTTGTGTTTAGATTCACTGTCAGTTTTACCTCTCCTTCAGAGGTTACCAAGGCTCTAACCAAAGAAAAATGCGAATTGCCAGCAAGTCAAATTACAGAACATTAATAAGGTCAAAGCAGTACAGTTTATTATCATCTTTCACAGAATACATGAAACATTAACGCTCTGCTACTTCATTTTCACTACAATAATTGTTAAGAGACCTTCCCGTGCAACTTATTCTCATTACAACTTTAAAATTACATTGTGATTTGTAATCCTGTAGCCCTCTTAGAATTTGTCTCTCTCTAAATATCTTATTTCCAACCGCACAGAGCCACACATGAAATATTTCCAAATAACGTGTTTGCTTTGCACTCCAGAGTTTCACTGAAACTAATGGAAAGGAGACAGAGGCACATTAGCAGGAAGACTGGAAGACAAGATGCCATTTCACATGCTGGCAGCACCAGAGATTGAGCTAAAGGCCTCCTACCAGCCCTACACAATTGGGATTATTCTCTATCATTGTGAAGATCAAAATACAAGTAAAGTCTGCAAAGTTAAGGTAGAGTGTATTTTATAGAGAATGGCAATGGTTGGTGCAGCCTGGTCTAGTGGGAAATGCCCCTTCCCATGGCAGGGTTGGGACTGGATGATCCTATTGTCTATTCCAACCCAAATCACACTGTGATTCTGTGAAAAGCTTTCAGCAGTACAACAAGGTTATCTCTCCCAGTCCACAGTGCAATACAGACTGCCCAGCCCAAACCATACCTTTCTCATAAATTAATATATTCTTCCAAAAGCTAGTTGGCTTCAGGATTACCTGGCTTGACCTCTGAGATAGCAAGGGATGGATTTTCAGATCAGTGCTAAGAAATTATATATTTTATTATATATTAACAAGTTGCATACCAACTCCCCACGCAATAGGGTGCCTCCTGCACAACAAACCACAGCAGCTCTATCCTGAACTCAGTCACTCAGCTCCCAGTTCCAACAACCAGCTGGAGAGCAGAGGAGGATCTGTCTGAGACAACTGATTTTATAAAGGTACAGTAATAACATTTATGAGATACTTACAAAGCATAAAAATACTCACAGATCTTCATAAAAGGCATAATTTTGTGATTAAATTTGGACAAGCTGAGTTACTTTGGGAGTGTTACCCCTGTGCCCAAGCCCTGCATGTTAACCTGGGCTCATGGGAGCAGTGTGAGCACACCCAGCTGAGAAACACTCTCCATTCTGAATAAAATCAATGAACATTCTGAGAAGGTTTGGAAGGTTTCATGACAACTGCTCAAAAGTGTAGCCAGGTCACTATTTTATTATGAACATATAAAATAATTCTTCTAGCATGTTAGAATTAAATTGCTCACCTGGGGATGATCAAAATTAATTGTTTTTAGTGTAACTATGGGATTTTGATATTTCAGTTCTTAGGTTTAAACCATGTAATGCATTAATAGGACTTGAATAACAAATCTGTCCAAAACCCTGTGCTCATATTAATAGTTTTTACATTATATTGACTCACATAAAGTTGTATGAAATCATGTCAGACTGAAGAATGTTTTCATGGCAGTTCCCCCATGCCAGTGTGCAAACACCACTGTACACTCTGTTTGCTGGTCATTTGTTGAATGCAGCTTCTATCACCACAGGGTGTAAAAATTCATTTTCCTTTTCATTTTTTAAACACTGTAGTCTCATAGTACTTGATAATTCACAATTACATTAGAGTTTGCAAAGCCCTTTAATTTTGTTTTCCCCAAATTATTTTTTTAAAAAAATATCCTTTTATTTGTCTAAACTGTAATTTTTCACTTCTGGATCTTTTTTGGTTGCCATGTTCCAAGTCTGTTGCTTTTCATGAAATCAAATTAATTGGAGCCCTTCTCTAACACACATGATAAATGGCTGGTTTCTTTCACAACAGAAACCACATAGAATAGCATTAAAAGATTAATTTTCTGGTTTTATCCATCTCTGTGATGAGTGTGGCCATAACACTCAAAACAGACTTACACCTGAAAAGCACAGTGCAAAATAAAATATTATATAATATATTAAAAATTCTAATAGCAAACCAAACTCAAAATTATGCTTTTACATCCAACACTTCTTCTCCCTTAAGAAACACCTGAGTAGGAAGGGACAATGTGAGAATGAGGAAATTAATACCTGTGGGTTTGTTGGGGTTTTTTAATAATAGCCTAAAAATAAAATGAGCTCCTAGAAGATTTAAAGTGTTTAAAGACAAAGTTATTATATTTACAATTCTGAATGTTTCCTTTATTTTGCCCATGAACAAATTAAACTGACTTTCTCCATCTCACTTCCATGTTTTTCAAGTATTGAAAAGAATTGTTAAATCCTTATAAAAGCATGAACAGTCAAACAGTCTCTAAAACCGCATGATGACCAAAGAGAATTAAAAAATTAAATCTTTTCATGAGATGAACAGATGACCAATAGAATTAAATCAATTTGAAATATGCAATAGGGGCATTAAACTATTGCTATTCTGTCATATATTAGGAATAAAACAAAACAAGTTCTGACTGTCATTTCAAAAATAAAATGAGTGTGTTTTAGGTAAAATCCTCATTATTTAAAAAAAAAAAAAAAAAAAAAAAAAAAAAAAAAAAAAAATGGAAGCACCATCTATTTCCTATCTGTACATGAATATTCAGCACAAACTCCAGCTCGTGCGATTCCCTGCTCCAGCAGTAATTAAGTATTCACACCAGTAAACAGCTCGGTTGGAATGATTTTATGACAAATGACCAAAAACATATCAACCATAAAAACCCAGCCCTCCTAAAGTCCCTGCAGCCCAGGCAGCTCAATCACTGTGAAATCAGACGGGAGCTCTGGCAGTGCCACTCCCACCCACTGCACATCAATCTGGGGACAGCTCCACTGCCTTCCCCACGCAGCAAACAAAGAGCAAGAGCAGCCAGGGAGGATTCAGAAGCCTCACGGATAAAAGGACAGAGCATTTGGAGAAACAAAAAAAAGCCAATATGGAAACCAGGCCTGTGAGTCCAGTGGCTGTTGGATTGATTGGTAGTATGAAATAAAATAAAGCTCAAATAAATGAATAAAGACTAAAATCAGTGAGTGTATAACCACCCTATATATAGGGCACACACATGCTGACTGAAAACACCTTTATTTTCTCAAGTTTCCATAGTACTGGAGGGACCAGAATGAATATGTGCTGCAATGCAGGAGGTGGTGGGGACCACACGTTTAGCATTAGAAAATCATGCAGAAGTTGAGATAAATGCTTCTGAATTCTTTTGATTTGAACTTCACCCAATTAAAAGAAGCTTTTGCTGCACCAAGTGCACTGCAGGATGTGACCCATAACCAACACAGAGCTGGATCCAGCCCCACCATGCACATGAACAGCTCCAGAACAAGGTGCAATAATCGAGGCAGGAGGAAAAACAAAAAGCAGGGGAGAGAAAGCCAAGTGCTGATTCCTCTCTATATGGAATATTAAATATTAAATATTAAAGGTGGCTGACTGGAACAATTACAACCTTCAGCAGCCTTCATTGCTGAACTCCTACTTTTGACCAGCTCCCAGGTCTATTTTCCCTGTGCTTTTCACACGGAAGCAGCACATTAATTAGGATGAGATCATGCAGCTCCATCCAACAATGCCAATGTTATCTGAGGGCTGGACGGCGGCCAAATTTCATTTCAATATATCACTTGGGCATTATAAATGATAAATCAATATTTCTAATAGTTTTCCATTCTAATGTATTGTGGTGGAAATAAGCCAGCAGAGCCTACAAGAAATATGCAGATTAAAAAGGTCAGACTTTGAGCGTAATGAAATGTAATTATTAATTTTGGTCAAAGGAAACTTGGAGGCAATTGGTCACTGAAATCAAGGAAAATTCAAGAGGAATTTGAAAAATTAACATAATTTTGAAGTTAAACCAAAAACTAACAGGTCAGCGAGTCAACTCAGTTGAAAAAAAATGTTCATTAGCTTTGAGCAAGGGAAGGGAAATAACCTCCTAAGAATTCAAAAGGCATAACTAAAATATATGTGCTCAAGTACAGCACATCATTGCTTTAATTCCAGAGAACATCACATGTGAACTGTGCCACTTCCACGGCCTGGTAGTAAATACATCCATTATTTAACTCTAGGGAATAATTTATATTTTTCCCCACATGCCTACATGCATTTAGCTCCAAGTTATTGAATGGTGCCTTTGTTTTTGATTTGTTTTTTTTTGTCTCCAAGATTTTAAGAGCAAAATGTACCTGACTGACAAGACATAGAATAGGAAGAAAATATTCTGCCTTATTTAAGTGGTCAAATAAAGATAATTAAGCTGAATGCTGCAACATGTATTTGAGTCTATTTCAGACATTATATTTCAATTAAAGTGAGAATATACACCAAAAATTAAAACAGATGAAAAGTTGAAAAAAAACAATTGGTAGAATAAAAAAAGACATTCCATTCAAAGTCCATTCTCTCACATCCTAAAGACATAACAGCAGCTTCAAAACACTATTCCAATAATACTTTTGAATATTTATCCAAAGAATATGCAATGCAAAGCCAGAGTTCTTATAATTAATCCGTATTAATTTTTAAGCTTGAAAAAAATAGATTCAAATCTCATAATATAAAAATAGCCAATTCCATTCAAGTCAGTGCTGAAAATCTTGTCTAAGTTGGGACCTGAGCCCCACTGAATTCACTAAAATTACCTGACACATCCATTTACTAAGTAAGCAAAATCAAATGCAGATCTAGTGAGTCTGCTCAGGAAACAAGGGGAATCCTACAGGAAAATTCTGTCATCAAATCTCAAAATATTAATAGTTGGTACTGAAAGTCAAGACTTACATTTTTTGGAACATGTATATCTAACCTGCTTATACTGCAAGACTACAAATCAGTTCTTTACAGAGCACACATGACACCTGTGGAAAACACATCAGTTTCTAAGACATATTTAGACTCTGTAGAAGAGTAATAAGGAATTTAGGGTTCATTCAATGCCTTTTACAAAAAGAATGGTAAACTAATTAATTATAAATAACATCAAGCCAAACGCAAAGTCAAAACCACCAGTGTTATCTTCACTGAAAATCTCCAGCCAAGAATAATCTCCATGATCTTTACAGACAATTGATCAACAATGAGCTTAAAATCTCTCCTAGTCATGTGGTCTTGGGTATGAAAAGATTGGGGGATTGCCTTTTATTTTAAATCTCTGTGGGAGGTTTTTTTTTTGGATTTTTTTTCTTTTAAGTGTATTGCAATTCCTACGAAGAGTAAAAATAATACGGCTCCTTTATGGCTTTCCTTAAGGAACAAAAAAAAAAAAAAAAAAAAAAAAAAATCTTAATTTTATCATAGTCCATTGTCATGAAAATTTGGACTTATTTAAAGCCGTGTGTGTGAGTATAAATCCCCAATTATGAAACACAGCTGCAAAGGTGTAGGCAGATACAAGAGACCCACTGGTCACAATGAGAGCACCCTAGGGAGCTCATGGAGAGGGAACAGGGAGAGGAGCTGCCACCCCCAAATGCAGGGATCCTACAGCCCAGGACACTGCCAGGTCCCTTCATGGCACAGCAGCAGCACAGGGATGTGCAAAATATCCTTTGTTTGCTTGCTAAAGCTCAAACTGAGGGAATTCCTCATTCAGGGGAAATTCTCCTCATTCCAGAGCAGTGCTGGTGGACACCAGTGCATGGACAACACCCATGCTCCTCTTTTTTGCCCTCAAGAGCATTTCTTTCTGCTCTTGGTCACCCCATCAACTCCACTCATTTAGCTTAACTCCAAGTCCAGGGATCCAAACCACTGCCCTCCTTCAAACACCCAGCACACCAAACACCCAAGAGCCCAAAACTCTCCATTTCTTGTCTCTGAGTTTCATGCTCATTAGTGAGCAGGCAGTTAGAGACAGTCAGTGGTTTTACTCTGTCCTTGCCTCGTGTTGAGGGTGGGGATGTTGGAGAAAGCACTGCAGAGACGGGCAGAGCCCGACAGACACAGCTGCACGCAACTGCTTTTGTCTTCAAGTCTGTCCCACCACCAACCCACTGCCTCACCCTCTTTTTCTTCCTCCAAATAAGTGAGCAGTAGCCTTAAGAGATGAAGCGTAGCTTTCTCCCCACCAGACCCAGACACGTTTATTTTTAGACGCTATTTGTTTATGCATTTGCCTTCCAACTTCCTTCACACTAAATCATAACACTTGCTAAATATGGGACATCATCTGGGAATGTTTTTGTGATAGTTTACATGTCCATAAAGCAAGTTCTGGTAAAACACATTCCAAGCACGCAATCGAGAGCTCTGTGAATACACAGTGATTTGCTTACTCCAAGGGAAAGAAAAACAATCTTCTTAAGCCTCCTTCGTTTTGAAGACTACACAATTTAAACAGACAAAAGCAGAATACAATTTCAAGTTCCAGAAGTTTGAAGCATGAGGGTGATTCTTGAGGAAATGCTGGTGAGCACATCTGAAGAGCCCACCAGGTAAATCTCTCAAAAATCCATGCCTGGCATTCCAATCTTTCCTGCCCATTGGTTTGAATGGTGTATGAATTAGATTAACTGTCCTGATTATTCAAAGAAATTTAGCTTAACGACCTGCAATTACTTTAATGGCTTTGAAATTCAGAAGGTAAGAAGGCACTATGTTTCTTCAAATGAACATTAAATATAAAATGTCTCTGACTGACTGTCATGAAAACCCAATTTTATTGCGATTTAAATTATTCAGAATCAATATCAGACATTAGCTATAGTTAGGAAGTTATGAAGACAGAAGGAGTTAAAAGCGACCCTTTTTAATACAGAATAATGACATATTGTTTTGAAAGTAACAGGTTATTTGCTATGTATCACTGTTTCAGAAGGCAGGATCTTTATCTCCTTTAACACTGAACTATAAAAAGAAAAATGGACTGAAGTTCATCTTCGATGATTTTGTGCTTAAGTTCATTTCCCCCACTTTGACTATTGAATTTTCTGAGTCCTGATGACTGTAATTTGTATTCTAGTACCATCGTGTGCCTCCAGTCAGAGGTAGTAAAACAGTACTAGAGATTCCACACACAAAATTGTAGCAGGAAACATTTCGGGTCAAGCAAGAATTAAAGAAATCTTGAAAAGATTAGATTAATGAAAAATGCATGATATTGGTGTGTAGCAATTCTCAACAGTGATTTAAAAATAGCTTTCAGTAGTGTTTCTGCTTAAGGATACATCATTTCTAAAGAGTAATGTGTATGGGTGAGGAATGATAAAGCCATAAAATTCATGAAATGTAGAACCCAACCTCCCTGATCCCTCTTGCCAGGGCAGAGTTGAGATACAGCACAGCAGAGGCAGCCTGTGAGATCCCTCACTCTGAATTCCAGGTACCAACAAGCACAGGGAAACTTGGAAAACTTTAAGTTAGAAAACACAAACACGGAGTTATCAAGAGCTCCTCACTAGACAAAGACAGGGGATTGTTCAAAGGGATGTGCTCAGGACTCCACTGGAGCACGTCCCAACATGACCTCAGCTACAGAACTGCTGTGCAGACTGAGCTAAAACTCTTCTGGAAGTCTCCAGAGGTTTTCCTTCTCTTCTGAGGAAACATTAGAAAGAAAGATTGCATTTATTAACTAAATATCCTAAATAATTATATTATATGACATATTACTTTTAAGTTAAGGCAAATGAAGCCACAGAGTGCTTGAGTATCTTTAACCTTAAAAAACAAAAGTAGGGGAGAAGGATAAACGTCACTGAAGTTACATTTCATCAATAAATGTAGGATTACATAGGGACCCATAATATATTGGCCATAATCTGTTGGGAAACAATAAAATATCTACAATCTATCCAGCAATCTATTTTTAATAGCTGGGAACCATAAGCAGTTCCCATCAACTCCCATCACCAGTCGTGGCTGACTCACACTCTGGGAATCAAATCCCATTTACATATGCAACTTTAGGTACCTGATTTAATAACTTTGGTCTGAGAGTTTTAGCTCTACACAGAGCTATTGTACTCAACAGAGCTGGCACTCACTCAAAATCTATACTTCATTTATTAATTCAAGTCACTCACAAAGTTTCTCCCACATTCTTCCAGCCCACTCCTGTTCTAAATTTGCAGGCTAGAATTCATTTCAGACACATTTCCATATGAAATCATTTCTTTTTCCCATCAGCACCCTCTAACTCCACAAATGGCATTAAGAAGATACAGTTGGGATATTTTTTCACTTAATAATCATTATAGTGCATAATAACGATAGTAGTAGTACAAGCAATAAATAAAAGCAGTGAAATGCAAAGTAATTTTGTGCCAGCAGTTTGTCCTTCAGAAGAGATAAACTGGTGCTGTTTGTGGTGGACCAGGGTCATGAACACATTTTAAACACAGAAATTACAGGGCGCAAAGAAAAAGAGTTGGTTTGGGAAATATTTCAGTGGATTCATCCACCAAATAAACAGCAGATATTTTTGTGGGACACCACCTGTGCTGCTCCCAGGGCATGGGGAACATCTTCCAAATAATGACACAAATTGCACTGAGGACACAGAACACAACATTCCCACTGCTCAGATCAGCAGGGCTTTATGAGTTCCCATCCAGCTTATGTGTGCCTAAATAATAGTTATTAATAATAATAATTAATAATTGAAAATAATCATTAACAACACCAGAACAACACCTCAACAAACCTCATAAAAATATCCCATTCGAGGAGATCAAGGTGAAAAGTGCTATTTCTGCTCCCTCTGGGATGAACTTCTGGACCAGCCATGAGTGAATTATCACTTCTGTTTTGTGGGATTTTTTTTTTTCCCAGAAACTTCTTGAAAATTACAGCAATTCCAAGCATTGAAAACATCCAAGGAGGTTATTTGGACGCCACTTTAATTGCACCTGAAATTTCGTGCTGATAACTTTGCCCAACAGCAAAAACAAAACTCCAAAGAATCCACTGAGTGCAACAGCTTCTTGTCCTCCCCCAGCCAATGTCATATGCACTAGATCTGTTCTTGTGTTTTCTCCCTCTCACAGCCAATAATCATTTCCATTTTACCTCCAAGCCAAGTAAGAAAAATAACTTTCAATCCTAAAATCTGCCCAGAAAAAATGATGTGCATTCATACAAACCAGACTTTTTTTACCTCCTATTCATTTCTATTTCATTGTAATATACTGAGAAATGCAAACATGCAATTTGGGAGTATTTAAAATCAGCTTGATTCCTCTGTATACATATGTACATTAATATTAGGGTTAGAAAAGAAAAGAAAACAAAATTATTTTAGCATAGAGGGAAAGTCTGCTCCATTTCATTAGTGCTCTTAGAAAAAAGAGTATTTTCAACAAAAATGACAAAAGAATGGAATACATTACAGATGAGATTTTAATATTTAAAATGCCTATCATATTTGTAGATTATTTTGAAGATATTGAAGATCAAAGTTACAAATGACTGATTTTGAAAGTTCTGGTAATTTTCTATTTTATAAAAACGACTGTCAGGAAAAGAGAGTTAAAAAACAATGACAGTGCTAAGAAATCGTGGAGTAACAATACAATTCTAATTTTAAAAAGTGCTATTTTTAAGAGGAGAGCCTTTCATGGTGAGAGAAGATTGGGCTTGATTCCAAAGACAATAAAAAGAAATTTACTGCCCCCTCCTGGACTGGTAAAAAACAAAGTTACATTTTCTCTCAAGCCACAAATCACAGAGATGAGGTTCTTCCATCAGTTAGCACAGACTCCATCCCTACAGGGAGCTGGGAGAACAGGTGAGGACTTTGGGTGACTCCTGGAAGTTAAAAGTAGCAAATTCAAGAGAGGAGTCAAAGAACTTCAGGATTATTTTCTCAGAATCATCTTTAACTTTATCTGTCTTATGGGAAAACGGTGCAGCAGAATCCATTTCCTTCCACAAACACAAGAAAAATACAAGGTGATGCTCAAGGGAAAAAGCATTTTGTCCTAAAAACATAAATATTTCTTCATTTATGTAAGTGAAGCTGATGTTGCTTTTGTTTTGTCCTTGGGATGTTTATTTGTGTTTTGGGGTTTTTTGTTTGTTTGGGGGTTTTTGGTTGGTTTGGGGTTTTGTGCTCATTTTTTGTTTTTCCAGTTTGGGTTGTGGTTTAGATTTTTGCATTGCAGGGTGGTAGTGGTGCAGGGTGTATGCCTGTGATCCTTTAGTGCTCAAGACTGTAAGAAAAATCTGGTTTTCTTAAAGACAGAAATATCAAATTCCAGCCGATGCTCCCAACAGAAACTATGTAATACTTCACCTTCAAAATTCTATGAAAAAGTAACCCATGCTAAATTCACCTTGCAATAAAAACCAACACATAAACTGGAAGGAAATTAATTACATGAGCTTTTAAAAACACTCATAAAAAGATTTTTTTTTTTTACTTAAAAAGAAAACAATTAATATGACTATATTTACAAACTACTTTTAGGCAGCAACTTCATAAAAATTGACGTCTCTTGGCACAAAAGAAAGATGAAAGACTCCAAATATTTCAGAAGGTAAAGAGCATAGAAAAAAGGTTTTATTGTCTAATTCTTACTACCTTTTATAAGATGTTCCCATACAGAGTTACCATGGTTGGTGAATAGGAACGACACCTCTCTAATCATTGGTTAAACTGGAGAAACAGCAAAACACCACCTGGAGAAAGATTGTTCCGAGAAAGGAGAGTTGTTTGCCAATATTGTTTTGAGAAGAAACTTTCTTGAGAGATTTTTCCTTGGGAAAAAGTCAGCAGCTGCCAGCAGGGTAAAATCTCTCAGGCCCAGAAATATCAGGCCCAGAGATACCTGACCTTGCCAGGGCACTTCTCCCAGGGTAAAACACACCCCAATAAATTCCCAAACTCGTCATGGACATCTTTTCTGTCTACATCAAATCTGCCTATTTTCTGCAACCTGTTGATATTTACCACTGCAGATTTATAGGAAATGCAAAGGAATTCTGCTTTATTCTTAAGTTTGGGATCCTCTCTGCCCTGCCTGGAGCACCAGGAACTGATGAGTTGATGATCTTGTCCAAAATGCTGCTGGATTTTGTTCATCACATCCTTTAGGAATAGTGCTACAGTTGTAGAAGCAGTAGCTACTGATCACTGCACTGAGTTTTGCCTTTTGGTATGGAAATTCACCTTATGCTACTTTATGCGGGCAGAGGAAGCTCTGAAGTGTTTGCACCTCTCCAAACTCCTCTGAAATGAGAGAGCAGCTGAAGCCATGAGAATGTGCAGCACCAGATCACTGAGTAGCCACTTGTGCCACTCTGCAGAACAATCAGCAGATTCTTCCTGCTCATTCCAGGCTCAGTGAAACCACTCTGCCTTCACCAGTTGAGTACAAAAATCATCATCTCATTCTGAGAGAAAAAATATGGGCTGTTCACTGCAGTTTGGATTTAATCTCCTGTGTGTGCTCAGGCCTCCCACAGATGTGAGGGTGCTCTGAGATCCCTTGATGATGAATATGGCAAAGCAAAACACCCATCTGGACACACAAAACCAGCACAAACGGAACCCTGGCCAAATCATTCACTCTGCATTGATGACTCTGGCTTTTAATTTAGGTTGCTCATGAAATTCATTTAATTGTAGACTATCCAAACATAGTTCTAAAATAATAAAAATTTTATTAATCTGAGGAAAAGACATAAAAACATTTATAAGCCTCTAAAGTTATCACCATAGAAACTCCTCTGGGCTCCAAAAGGCAAAGCATTTTACAATTATATGCTTTGATATGATACTCACTGTATTATTATGTTTAATCAACTGTTAATATGAAATTAGGAGGTCTTGTAAGTACCTCACAGAACAGTCTTTACTGATAATATATTGGGAGGTGTAGGTAGTCCTCAATCCTACTCATTCCTCAGACTATCATCCATATAAGTTATAATTTCAGAGGTGCTACACAGATCTCTTTTAGCTCTAGAAAGAATGTTTAGAAAGAATATTGAAAATACTACAAGCTTGAAAGCAATCCAATCTTAAAAAGGGTGGCTCAACAAACAGGAATCTGCCTGACATCAGAATCTGATGTCAAATCAAAAAAATCATAATAGTTGTAGATTTGAAAACAAAGAGCTGGGGGAATTTGTCATACAAATCAGCAGCCTTGGGAGTTCTGGCTCAGCCCATGCAAAGAGGAGCATTTTGTGCTCATACTTTAAATATTGCCCTTCTCCAAAGGCCTGTGGAAAGACTTGACAGGTGGGAGGTGGCTGCCCCCAGGTTTCAGGGGGGTCAGAGGGAAGGAGGTTTTTGGGGGACAAACACATGCACTGAGAGGCACTTTCAATCTCTTTTGATTCTTCCATCATCTACATGCCTGCTTCCTGTGTGGTCTTGTTGAAATAGTCCATAAAAAGTAAATCTGACAATTTGGGAAGCTAATTCCCCTTCATTTGAAATAAATCTTACGTAGCAGATAGCAGTAAATGGATTTGTCTGTGCAGTGGCATGCTTTAGCTGAGGAACTGCTGCACATGGCTGGAGAATCCTGACAACATTAATGCCATTTTTCTGCATAATGAAGAGTGGAAATGTGATCTGCTGTTTCCAATTCAGTTTGGGATGATGGGCACTGATTTGCCCTCATCAAGATGATAGAGTTACATGCTGTTCTAGAGTTCAAGTGATGCGGTTTTTCCTAAATGTGAATGTCCATATTTAAACTCTTCTATTTTTCCTAAACATGTTTTGGGGGCATTTCCACTTCCACTTCTGCAGGTTTTATCTCCAGGTGTTGACTATTTCTCCCCGTCACGCTGTGATATTATTTATTTCATACTACAAAGTTAGCTCAGGTTGTCAGACAGAAAGGAGGTGAATGAATGGAGTAAGAACTGCAAACTGATCCTATTTGCACAGGCAATGATGACACCAAACTAATGTGTTGTTTATTCTGTGACTGCAAACAGATTTTGATCAGGATAATCCGGAGGTGAGTTCCAGGATCTGCCAGAGGTTCGCAGCGAGGCTTTGGACCAGACATTTCATCTTCCACCTCCTCATGGTGCCTGGCTTTAGGCTGCCTTGCCTTTTAGGCATGGAAAGACACAGGTTTTACATTTCCAGGATCAGTCACAAACTGGCTCCACCTGACAGTGATAAGGTGCCAGAGGAAGGTCAGAGCAGAGCCACTGCCCACCAAGCCAACCCTCTGTGCTGTGGAACCCAAGCAAGCCTGCCAAAAATTCTTTTGACTGCTTAATTCGAGTTTGTGTGTACTAGAGGTTGTTTTTTTTTTTGCTTCAAACCAGTTGCAAGCTATCATCTTTTCATGCTGAAAACACTCACCAGCTTACAGTATTTCTGAAAATGGAATTAAAAAGTCCACAGAGGGATGAGAGATGTTGGGAAAGAGAAGGTCTGTTACACTATTGGTCAAAAAAACCTTAGCTAGTTTAAAAAAAAAAATAAAAAAACCCCAAATAAATAAATAAATAAATAAATAAATAAAATAAAAATAAAAAAACCCCACAAATGTTATAATAGTTTTGTTTATAACCACGACATTACAGCGAACTTGATAAACCAGAAAAGAATCAAAGGATCAAAGGTAAATCTTAAAGGAAACTCCTAGAGAGGACCTTGTGATGGCAAGTGGAGTTTTATATCCCTGTTTTAACTGGTGAAAAGGATTCTGTGCAGACTGTGACCCTGTCCCTAGGCAACTAAAAGCTGTGCTGTTGTTTATGATGATTAATTTCCTAGACTGTTATGTTTCAAGGTAATAAATTATTTACAACAAACTTCAGTAAAGCTAAATGAGCTCAGACTTGGGAAGACATTTTGAAGGTGTGAAAAGGATGGGGATGAAGGGAACTAAAATAAAATGCCTAAGACAAAGAAACCTGCCAGCTTCAGAGGATGAAAATTGTGAAAGGAAATGTGATGATTGGCTATAAAATATGGATGGGTGAAGCGAAATTTTAAGAATATAGATTTGATCCAAAGTTTTCAGGGCTGAAGCAAATGGAAATCTTAAGGTTGTGAAGGTGCTCTAAGTGTATCTGGTGATGTTACTGTATTGCAGAAATAAAGTAAATGCAATAAATAAAGTAAATGCAAGAGAAACTAAAACCAAAACATTAAAACTTCCAGCCAGGACTCCATGCATTGCACAGGATGCTCAAACCACACCTCACAGCAAAGATTTCTGGGTTCCACTCCAGCCCAGCCATGCAGATGCATTAAACTGATCATATGCTGAGCCACAATTAGACATGTAAACAAACAATTAGGAAAGCTCCTGCTCAATAACATTGGGCACAGCATCCAAACCCAAATGCAGCTTAATGGATAAATAAATCTCCCTGTTTTCTGTGCACCAAGACATTTCTGTCAGCCACAGCAGTAAGGCCCCATGCCATGGGGAGCCAAGAAACATTTATCCAGAGCAGATTTTTTTTTTCCACTCAGTGCTCTAAAAGACTGGAAGGGTCAAAGAACCCATGTGCTGATTCACTCCACCAATTTATTTTTTTTTAAATAAGATGAGAAAGAAGCTTGACAAATGTTTAAGTAATTAAAATAATGTCCAATTACTGTATCTTTCTCTCATCTCCCTTTTTTTAAAATAGATTCTTTGATGCTTTTTCCCTTCAGGTTAAAGAACTTCCCCTCAGTATTATACAAAGCATATTCACTAAAAAGAAAATAAAGTATAAACAGAATAGGGAATGGGTTGCCGGGGGAAAGTTAACCTATTTTACTATCTGGATGGATCATGACACCTTCAGTTAATTAAAAAAAAAAAAAAAAAATCTTACCTATTTGTACTAAAGGATTAAAGCATTATGAATCTCTTCCAATTCCTAACTCAAAGATAAAATACAGGCAAAAGTTGTAACCAGTAAATCTATTTTTAAAGCAACAGAAAAAATCTACGCTGAACAATTTAAAATGTGTCTACACCCACATAAAGAGCTCCCTATTTAAAACATTACAGACTGAAATTGCATGTCCGGGTTTGTTTACTTTAACTCTCACAAGGACGACACACATTAAGGATGATTTAAAGCTTACAATAATTAGTAGATACAAATATTGAGTAATCCCTCTCGTACCTGAGGAAATCGAGATTTGTCATCGGTGTGGAGGGAGCAAATAGCAACACACACCTCCATAGCACAGGTGTATCAAAGCTACTTTCTCCAATATTTGGAGAGTTGCCTCAAATTTAGTCTTCCCCAGACACTAAGTGCAACTATAGGGCTATTTTGAAGACGTGTCACTGGATTTCTACTCATGCAATTTAAAAAAAAAAAAAATAGATCCTAAAATTAGTTTCTGGGACCAGTTGAGTGGCTTTCAGTGAAGCACTTTTGAGATCCACTTTTGGTTACATTTCCGTGACACGGGCTATACTGTTTTTTTTAATCATCTGTGCTTTCAGTGCATGGTGATGAGGGAATTATCATGCACTTGGGGACACGGTGTAATTAGGAAAGTGGCACAGCAGGGGAATGGAAATGATCTCGAAACCTTCAGAAATTAACCAGCCACTATTGCGCTGCTGTTTGTTTAAAGTTGCTCTAGAAGCATCCAAGCGAAAAGCCTGAACAACGAATCAAAAGAACGCCTGGTAGTATAAATAATTAAAATTTCTGCCCTATCATTTCTCAAGGCTCATAAGAAGCAAGGACGTGCAACCAACTGGGTCAGACAAATGAATCCATTCACACAGCTGGTAAAAGAGTCTGCCTGAGCATAGCTAATGTGCTGGGGTAGGAATATTTGAGCAGGTGTAATTATACTAATGATTTATTGAATGTTTGATTAATTGGAAATTAAGTGAATGCACAGTGGCAGAATTGTCATAGCAAATCGTTCAGCTGTTTGGTTAAAAGGTGCTCAATCTCCCTTCAGTAAAGCAATTAAGAACATCCTAAATCATGGAAATGAATTATCTGTGCAGAATTATCTGATGTAATGATACTGCACACAAACTAAAACCTGTGAACACACTATCCTAACAAGAAGTGAATTCATGAACTCCAAATACAAATACCTTACACTGCTCATTAAAACAAGGGCCCTCCTGACTTCCTGAGACACAGTGTGGGGAAAGAAGATCTGTAGAGTCCAGAAAGCCTTGAAACCTCAGGAAGAGGCTCACATTGCACATGATTACCAATTAATTATTAGGAAATCTATACCCCAGATATTTTTGTTTTATGTTTTTAATGACTTGTTTTAGAGTAACTTGACAAAGAACCCCTACTGCTGCCTTCTAAAAATCTTTCCAGCATTCATTAGAGAATCTGCCAAAACAGAGTTCTGGTGTGTCTTTTTCATTCTGAGTTCAATGATTACAAGTCCACTCCAATTCAAAATTACTTGAGTGCCACAACTACAAGCTTAGCTTGGGCTATTGAAACCCAGTTGCTCCCTGACATATTTGGATCAAACATCACCATTTGGATCCAGAATATCTTGCAATAGCTTTTTTTGATAGCGCAGTTAACAGGAAAAAAAAAGCCAAGTCCCTTCATAAGTGGGATATTATCAAAAGATTAAAATTATATAATGCAAAGCCAGAATCAGAACATGCAAATGAGTAGTCAGCCTGCAGCAGGTAATTATCAGATAATAGGTTTACTATTCTTATCCTTTCAACTATTTGGTAAGGCAGTTCAGAAAATTTTAGAAAGGAACAGTGAGCCCACAGCTAGTTCTTGGAACTGAAATGTTCTTTAGGAGTTCTGTAAAAAATAAACATTGCCTTTACTATGAATCTTGATCAGGGCATGGATCAGGAGAGCAGAGCCACACTGCAAACCCCAGCTAAAACCTGGGCCAGTCATTTGTCTGTACTGGTGTGGAGGGAGTGTGTTTGTGTGTTTTTATGAGTGGGGTCAGCTGGGAAAAGGGACATCACCAGGGGCTCTGCTCTTTGAATGCTGCAGAGGTGCAAGAACATTCAGACCTAACACCCAAACCACAGCTACCTGAAACTATCTCTTTCCTATATAAAACCCCATTTTCTTTACTAACTGGTTTACACAGAGAAAAAAAAAATCTTTATATATACAAAGCAAACAGCTCTGCTTAATTCCTAACCACAGCCAGGAGTTAAGAGGATGTGGCAGCTACAGATTTGAAGATTTCCATGTCTCATCACAGTGACTGTTTTCCCACAAGGCTGATGCAAACCATGTGGAGCCTTTAGTTTAAGCCGAGAGTTCTAATGACCAAAACTGAAAAAGAAATAATCTGTGTTTTCTCCACCTACCCTCTTAACGGGACTCTTCTATCCACTGATTTTTTTTCTCCTGGGAGGGAAAGGGTGGTGGCCCTGTGGGCTTGCTGAAAGTTGTCAAAGCCATAGAACTGAAGAGAGATCAAGAGAGCTGTATCCTGTTCTTTGAATGCTCATTCCCAAGCTGAAGAGCTCCTTCAGCAGCACTTGAAAACACTTGATGCTCTTACCCCAGTAAAATGGGAGCCACTTGACCGAGTCAAGCATGGAGCAAGTCTATCATCACTCAGCTCCTCCTCTCCCGCTTTGTGACAGAATCCTCTGATCCCCCATTAACAGAAACGCTTAATTAAAATAAAATTAGCACTCTTTGCTTTCCCCGCTGTCCTCCCTGCTGTGAAAATCTACTGGTACACCGACTTGTAATTACCAAATTGACTTGTTTTAAAATGCGTTCTTTGACTCTCCATTGATCATATTTTGCTCTCCGGCCAGCCTGGCTCTTTGCCAGTTCAATGAAAGGCACCACCACCCTTTACCTCCACTTGAGAGATGCCAATACTGAGATCACTGTTAAACTCCACACTGTCTATCAAGCAGCTAAAATACTACTCAAGGTTTTACATAACCCTAAAACCATCAAGCCATGTGCATAATTGATGCTAACATGCCAAAACAAAAGAAGGAGAGTATATGTCCAGCAATCCATCCACAAAAAAACCTCCCCAAGTCAGAAACACTAAATATTGTGGGTTATTTCCAACAATTATCAACTCATGGCTCGTGGTGTTGTATATGGCAGGACTGGATTTCCTTCCCTGGAGACAAACAAGAGGGATGTTGCCTTGCTGCTACTGAGACAGCAAAGCTTGAGAAAATAAATTTGAGTGACTCTGAAACCACTTTACTCATCTAGCCTTTTCCAAAGAGAAACTCTCCATCTAACACTTTCCTTCACCAATAATAGGATGAGATGTTTCTATCCCAGCAAGAAAGAAAAAATACATGATGGGCCATATGTAAGACACAGAAAATGTGGTCTGACAAGATTTAAAGAAATAAATATTAATAATTCAGGCGATTTCCCAGATGTAGTATATTATATATGGAAAGCTGCAGAGGAAATAAGAAGGTTCAAATCTTTTTTCATAAACTTGTATGAATAATTCCACTTCTATTTGGATAATGGCACAGATTTGAATAGGTGTTAAGATTGAAATCATCTTGCATATAGTAATTACACACCACAAACTATTTTATAATGTGGGATCAAAAGAGGTTCTCCTTCGATAAAAGCATAGTGAAACATTAAATTTGTATCAACCAGCTAAAAGAAGGAACAGATAACGGGCCATCTTAGAAAATAAGAGAACATCGGCTAGTTCAGCATTTAATGAAATTCTTAGGTTTCTCACAGTAAGAGTTCTGTATAAATTGAGCAACAAAAACATACTGGATATTTAGGATTGAAAATAATTTTGAAAAATCTAACACTGCAATGAAGAGAGATTGCCATTTGTTGGAAGGAAGGAAAAAAGTGCTGATTTCTACCTTTCAACTGAAGTATGATACCTTTAGCTTTAAAACAATGCATATTCTTTAATTTAGATCTCGGGCTGCAGGGGTGAAAATGGCACAGGAGATGTTCCTGCTGGATGCTCAGGCTGCAAGAGTGGAAATGGCACAGCAGGATCTGTGCCCTGTCCTGCAGCACTGTTGGTTGTAGCCCTGGTTCGTGCCTGAGGTGTTTTGGTTTTCTGAAATTCTTTTCCCAGGGAATTTCCTGTAAACAGGAGAAATGTTTTTTGTAAACTGTACTTTGTTTTCATTCCTTTCCCTAAGAGGGACTTCTTGATGCTCCTCTGGTCTGACCAATGTGAGTGAAGAGGTTTGTCTTTGTGTCACCAATCAAATTGGTCTGTGTAAAATGGTATAAAAGGGGATATACATCCCAAAAATAAAGGAGTCATTTTCAGCCGTCTGAAGTTCAGAAGTGGAGTAAAACCACTGTGTCATTGTGGTGTAAAACAATGTCAAGTTGGTGTTAACCCTTTGGATGTGGAGCTGGACTTGGTGATGAACACTGGTCCCTCCTCAGGCAGCCTGGACACATCACCTGCCCTTAAACAAGGGAATGCAGGAACTTATCTCTGAATGGCCAAGATTTGCAGGAGAAATTCTCATTTCCTCATCAGAGACTTCCCAACAGAGACCTCATACTTCCCAACATCAGCAGTTTGGATTATACAGCAGAAAAAAAATGGGTTTCCTGAATTATTAACTGTCCTCTTCTTTGACCTCACATACTTTATTTTTCACTTTCCCCTTCAGTTTCTTCTTACTCTTATTCCATTAACACAAGCTGTGTCTCCATGACACTGTGCCAGCACAGAGTGTACGTCTGGCATCATAAAAACCAACTAAAACCTCACTTTAAGATATTGCACACACACACACATTGTTTGTAAAACCCATTAAATAATGAAACTGTAGCAGAGAACAAATAACACAACTCACACAAATCCTACAGTTTCTAATCCATGGTGCAGATCAGCTACAAATCTGCTGCTGGTACTGGGGGGGCTCCCTGCTCAGAGCTTGAGCCTGGGAGACTTTAGGAAAATGAGGACTCAGTGATGGAATGTGGCACAGAGTTTTTGAGCTATTGCTGCTCCCAGAATCCTGGTGCTGCCTGCAGGAGAGCAGAGGGCCTGCTGTTCACCACCAGGCACCAAAGCTCCATTAACCAACCCCCAGGATTTATTCCTGACCACGTTTTTTTGACATTTACACAACACTCTTCATTTTTCATTACTCCGAGGGAAAAACAAGAATAAAGGATCTCCTGTTTCCAGACCATCATTTAAAAAGACTGAGCTGGCTTTATGGAGGTGTTTTTATGCAGTAATTTTGATTTAGGATGGAATTATCATCGGCAAATAACTAAATGCATTTGTAGACTTTGTAGTTTGTAAAGGGAGTCATTAGAAAACAACACTTTACATATTTTATGTTTTATGAACAAACAACAAAAAACTGAAAATGCTCTTATCCCCACTTATCTCAGTCTTGGTGCTTATTTCCAGCATCTAGAGCAGCAAATTTTTTTTGCCAGTGTAAATATATTTATTCCTACACATGTGCATTAACCTCAGTTGACAGTGTAATATGAAAACTGTAAGCACCAAAATAAATTTGTGCAGATATTTTCATTTGTTTTCACAAATTAATCAGTTTTTCATATTAAATATTTTTTAATCTTATGAAGCTTTTCTCCCCTAGTTTTGATTTTTTTTTTTTTTAAGTAGTAAGCGATGCTTTTTGTATTGAATTGGCTGGAAAAATTACAGTTAAACCATATCAACTTGGTGCTCTATAAGGGGAAAATGGATTGTGAAAATATTGTTTTCTTTCTTCCATGCACTTAAACATTTTGCATGTTTTATCTGGAACTATGCATGTCTCATCAATTTAGCAAACAGAGAGAGAAAAAACTCACATATAGGAAAAGTTCAGAGCAAAACAGTTGAACTTTACATTTTCTTTTCTGTTATTTTTCTTTTTTTTTCAATGCACAGTAACCAGATAACATTAAAAAATCTGCTTACTGATAAGAAATACATTTCTTTCCTCAATCAGCTCCCATAACCATCATATTCCCCACATTGCAACAGGTAACGTTGGAGGTCAGCAGTTCTAAACTTTTTTTCTGTTTGAAACCCTGAAAGTGCTTCAGGGGCAGTTTTCCTGGGGACACTCAGTCCCTCTGCCTGTCACCACAATGCCCTGACAAAAGGAAACCCCTTTCATTATAGACAATTACAGAACCATTATTTATATATATATATAACATTATTATATATTTTTATATATAACAATGCAGCCATACAAAAACTGCCAGACAGTTAAGAATGTTTCATGAGAAATCAGAATACAAGAATGACTGAAGAGCTCAAAGCTCCTTGGAAATATCCCTCACATTTCCTTCTGTGTGTCTGTAACAGATGAGCTGCACAACCTCCTGTACAGAGGAAATTCCAAGATCAGAACACTCAGAGAGTCATTGGGAATGTAGAATAAAACTCATGGAAGAGGCTCATCATTAGCCTCTCTTTTCCTGCTTCCACTACAAACTAAGTCAGATTTTTATGTCTGGAATAATGTGCTCAGGCAAACATTAAAAAAAAAGATATTCTTCAGCAAAAAAAATTCAACATATTCTATAGAACACTGAATGTATTTGACTTTTCCGTTATAGAGAAAACCGAGATCCCACTTTACACCAACTTAAAAACAAAAGCCACAAAAAGGTTTCTAAAAATCTTAGAATCTATTTTCTGAAATCACTCGTACCTTTAATGTGTAAAGTAAATGAGTAAAGTGTTATAATTGTTCCAGAGATTATGTCCAACATCCAGATAAACCACAGCACCCTAAAGATGGCCAGAGAGGCCCCAGGACATGGATAAATTCCCCCTTTTGTCCCCTTGGCATTTACTACTGTTTGCATTGTGTTTTCAAGGTTTTCACCATCACTAGATAGAAATGGAAATTCTTTTTCTCTCCTGTTCAGTACACAAAGAGTTAAGAGTGAGATGACAAGAAATTTCCTAAGGCAGACTATTAAAGAAATAATCTAAAAAAAATTATGTAAGAATTATTGAGACTTTTTAAGGCACTGCACATTTCCATAAATGCACAAGTATATCTAAATAAAGCAAAACCTTTAAAGGACAGCTATAGAGAATTTTTAAATACATGACCTCAGAATATCAGTTGCTTTTCATGCTCATACTGAAGAGAACCTGGAACATTTAATTAAATGAATGGATTGATTTTACATTTTTCAGTTCAAATTCAATGGATCTGCTTTACAAAAACTTCCAATAATAAAACAATAATTTACAAAAGAAAGCGAAAAGAGACAAATTAAATACTGCTTTGTCAAAGATGTTATGAGTTGCTCAAAAGGATGGTATATTAACCATTTTAGCAAGACTGATTTACTAGCAAGGGTTTCTGATGAAGACAACTGATATCATCTGTATAATTAATCTGTGTCAACTCAAAGAGATTCTTATCTCCTAGAAGAAATTGGTAAAGATAAGAAGAATTGATTTCCTGCCCCTCCCATCTCTCAGACCCTTGTCTGAAGAACAGCATCACTGCTTTATTTGGTGCAAAAGAAACCCCTCACCAATATATTTACCAAATGTACAGGACTGAACCATTAGTTTCCCATTATCATCACATACAGAGAACAGAAACTTGAATTAGTGAGCTGTGGCAGAAGGTTTTGTTTGAATGCAAAGAATGCCTAAACTGAGAATTACACACATCTCACATCAACAGTATCATTTGTCTTCCTCAAATAAAAACAAAAACACATCACGGGGATCATTCTAAAGATTTGTGTCTGAAAAATTATGACAGTTCAAGATATTTTTTATTTCCATATATGATGAGTAAGTTTTGGAATAATAGATGAGCAAAATTTTTCTGTGACCTAATAGACAGTTCCACTTGTTCTGAGGCAACAACAAATTGCACTTGGAGGTTACGCAGGAAAAAGAACAAGACAAGTCATGCACAAAAATTCACAGAGAAAAATTAGAAAATCCTGGAATCCCAGACTGGTTTGGGTTGGAAGGGACCTTAAAGCTCATCTCATCCCACCCCCTGCCATGGGCAGGGACACCTTCCACTGTCCCAGGCTGCTCCAACCCCATCCAACCTGGCCTTGGACACTGCCAGGGATCCAGGGCAGCTGGATCCAGGGATCCCTGTGCCAGGAAAGGCAGGAGGAGACTGAAGACTTTTCCTAAGTAGAACAGAACAGGATTTCTTCCTCAAAGAGCCAAGTTCTCCAACCAAAGCACCCGGCAGGTAATTAGCTCCCTTCAGGCAACATCCAGCCCTCGCACAGAACAGTCATTTCAGTATTTTCAAAAGGAATTCAAGCTGGCTTAATTACTAAAATAAAAAGTGGAGAGATATTTTAGGAACCTCTTTTCACTGACTAGCTCTTAGCAAGAAATATTAAGTTAGAAGATAAGCCCAAGCAAGATACAGTTTATTTATTTTTCTACAAGACAAACTCCCTGATGTAACATTGAATCTCTGTCAGCTTGTTTATTTATTTTTTTTTTTTTTATTTTCCCACTTCATGGCAGGTAAATATTTATTGCCACTGGATGAGTTATTCATGTGAAAGATCTTTTAGGCTTCCCAAGTACTCACTAATAGAAATGCAATTAAGAATAATTTAGTTCAAAGCTGTAAAGGGTAACTCCACTCCCAGCTCAGCCCAAATATATTCAAAATACAACATCCAGACATCAAGATTTTTTAGGCACTAAATCCATATTAAAATGTCATTGGCCATTGATTTCAACTTCATTAAACTTTAAACAATTTATTGAACAATTTGGAAATACCATAAACATGTATCATATTCCTTCAAGGAGCACTGTCACAAAAGGGATGACAAAAATTTAGCCTAACTTTTTAAACAGACTCTTAAGTACAAATTAAAAAGAAAAAAAAAAAAAAAAAATCAGCCTGAGGAGACAAAAAGAATAAATAGAAACTGTGAATAAACAAGACTATGTACTAAAGACTTTATATTGCATATTGAGAAAATAAAGATTAGAAAACCCAGTAAAAGGAATCCAAAAAATGCCAAACCAAAAAATAAACCCCACCAAAAAAAAAAAAAAAAAAAAAAAAAAAAAAAAAAAAAAAAAAAAAAAAATCAAGACCCAACCAAGGCAAACTTCGTTATAGAATTTGCAAATTCTGAGCTTTGTTGCACAGGTTTATAGATTTCCAAGGCCAGAATCACAGGTCCAGTTGGGTTAATCAGATCTCCAGCCAGGCAGACATAAATAGGTTTGGGGTTAGCTTGAAGGACACATGGACTACTATGAGCACACAATTATCTGAACCAACTAAACCTACAGCCCCCAATTTCTGTTATAACTTATTGTTGTGTCCAGAGTGCAGTTGGATGTCTAACAACCAGAATTCCCCTTCGCACAGACTATAAAAGGTTGTGTGTAAATAATTATAACACCAGACTTGAAAATTCTGACACAAAGCTGAATGCCAGACTTAACATTTTGCTTCTGTGGCACCTGAAATTGCTTTGGCAAGTGTGGGAGACCTCACTCTGTGAGACAATGTCCATTATCACATCACCAGTGCCACAAAGGTCAGGCAAGTTCTGATTTATTACTAAAACCTGCTTTATTATAATATCTACAGAATAAAGCAGCTTTCCCTAGACACACAACCGTGGCACTTCACACTCCCTTATCCACCTGCTATTAATCTTATGAGTCAAAAAAAAAAACCCTGAAACCCCTCAGGTGCTGTAAATAAATGCCTGGCTAAGGAGGCAGCCCCTGTGCTGTGCCCTGCAGCCTCTCATTGACTTCCTGCAAAAGGCAAGTTAATAGTTGGAGGTCTCTGCTTTATCCCCAGGAGTTTCACGGGGCAGCTCCAGAGTAAAAAGAATCCACTGCTAATTTTGCCCTGCCTTATATAAATGTCAAGCATTGTGTATTAGCCCATCCTTCAGGGATTTGTGTGCAAATGGGGATTTTTTTTTTGGGAACAATATTGTAATAGCAAGCTCGCTGTGAAAGCACAAGTTGTTTGGCAATCTCACACACAGCAGTAAGTAAGAAAATATAAATAAACCCCACTATTACAGGTAATAAAGCTGCTCAGATAAATGCTCTTAAGCATAACAATCGTATTACAGAGCAAAGCAAATCTCAGCAAAATCAAAAGCCTTGGAAATGGTGGGGGTTGAGGTGTATCTTTCAGTTTAGTGATGTATTCACTTGTGGTTTGAACAAATTAATAGAATTGCTGTTATGAAAGAATTTCATCATGACTATTACAAAAATAAATAAAATAAACTCTGTTTTCAAAAGTGTCATCTCAGAACAATTCACATACTTATCAGCAAATCCTTCAGTCTGGCTTTGTGTTATATCATTCACAGTCCTGCTTTGAGAATTGGCTACCCCAAAGCTTCTCTTTGCTCATTAGGAACAGAAATAAATAAATAAAAAGGAAATCCTTATCAAGATACATAAATACAGAAATAATCCTCTCCCTCTAATAAAATAATCTAACACAAATAATATCTAAATGACATCAAGAGAAAAAGAGGAGGGAGGTGAAAGACAAAAAGGAAAAGCACTGTGGCTTCTGCCCAGTCAGGCCACTTGGTCATAACAAGTGCTCACATTTTTGGCTGAAATGTAAAAAAATACTGCTTAGGACTAGTTTCCAGAGGGCAGCATGAAAAGTAAAATGCATTTTGTAATGCCTTAAGTCAATACAATCCCTTCATTGCCTGGTTGTTGTGTGATTCAGAGGGAAAGAGCAGCTCCTGTCACACACTGATTTAATGCAACATATAAACATGGAACTACAGTTCCAAATATTTTAATATATTACAGAAATGTGGCCATTGGAATGTTTCAATTTTTACTTGTTACAATTTAATGAGCAACAGCAAAGAAAAGAAGTAGAATGAAGAAGAGTGGCCTGAGCCATTTTTTAAATTAATTTTGTTGTGCAAAACACTTACAACAATAGTTTTAGCCAAGTGAGGATTGCTCATATTAAAGAATAATACACAGGCAGTAGAAGAAATTATTTTGGAGTTGTATCAAATCTAAACCAAGTCCAATAAACATCCAGAAGAGGTTTAAGTGACATACAATAATGCAGAACCCAGACCATGGCTTCTGCTGAGGATGAACAGGCCTTAAAATAACTTAGAAGTTCTGAAATGAAGTCGTTGGGGCTGAGGAATAAACCCAACACAAATTCCATTGAAAAGGAGTCACTGGCAGGTGTGTTCTTTAGCCTGCAGTGCCATCGTCTGGCTATGGGAGCTATTTCACCGTGGGGTGGGGAAATGCAGCCTGCTGGATATTTAAATGTAAAATAAGAACAAGCCTTAATACTGTGCACATTTGTACAAGTACATGGTACTGAGGGGAGATGTGGTATTTACATGGAGAAGCATTGAATGCATAAATGGAAATGTGATTTCTCAAGTCAAGGCAGAACATGAGAACAGAATATTCAAACCAACTGAGTAAAAACTATGGCTAAAAATGCCATGTAATCTAGAATCGTGCTTGCCTTGTCATTTTTTTTCTTTTCTTTTTTTAAATAGGGTTATTAGTTTAAACTTTAAGTTAACTTATGTAATTTGAAAACCATTGCTAAATAATTAATGATTGCAGACCTTAAAGGCAAATGCATAAAGTGAAATTTCATTAATTAAGGGATTACAACAACAACATGTCTTAAACTGGGCATCTCATAAAATTTCAACCACATACATATGATCTACTCTGAGCTTCACTATGCCAGAAATAATAATAATAATAAAAAAATAGCATTTTCTTTTCTATAATAATTATAACAGCACCTACAGCTAACCAACGTTAGGGATAAGAAATCCAACTTTAGTGATGTTTTAGACAAAGCTCAAATAAAAGTTACAGAGAGACGTTTGTGGTAACTAAGGACTGTTAGGATCATCAATCTGGTCCTAAAATTCAGAGAGATGGGATAAAAAAATCCCCAGGACGTGACACATGTGGCCCTGGGAAAAGTCTCAATAAGCTTGGGTAGGTTTCAAATACACAGGAAAGTGAGAGGCAAAATAAGAGTTTGCGACATTTACATCAACTTTAAGTATGAAGTTTCAGAGCTCTTAATAAATTTTGCAGCAGTGTTTGAGGTGAAAGAGTAAGTGCAAGGAATGTTTTGAAAGATAAGTTCATTAGCATGCAGAATGACTTGGTCTGGGCTCCAGTCTCAGTTCTCAGAGTCTTCTGTGTCAGATTACAACAGATCAGATCTGAGCACGCTGCTGTTTGCTTTAAAGGCATAAAGTTAATAAATTCCCAATGGAGTTCAGCTTACAGAGCCTCCAAAATAAATATGGACACTCTGACAGAGTTTGTACTGGTTAGGAATCTTGAAAAGTGTGCACAACTTCTAAAAATTATGACACTTTCCTTTGAGGACTTGACTTTAGGAACAAAGATTAAAAGTTTTGGACCCAACAACCTCCAAATCTCACAGTAACAACTAATATTTACAGCTTTTCCAGTTAGGGTTAGGCTGGAAGGACCAAGTAAGTGAGCCCAAGTAATTTCTTTCTTTCCCTATAAGTGAGTGGATGCTTTTTCCCCTCATGCAGTGAGACAGAGCCTCACTGGAATCACAGCTGCAATGTAAATACAGCAACCTTACCCAGCTCTCCCAATTATCTTAATTGCCGTGGCAAGGACTCAGGGAATGCCCAGAATTACAAAGTTTTTGGAGGTTTTTCAAAGGAATTTCAATCACCAGCAACATTGCATTTAAATTCATTTGGAAATGCCAGTGACTGTAAATAAGGCGACCTGGGCTGATTTAAGGATGAATTTCCAAGTACCTCGAAAGCATTTTCTTCTCACTGCAAACAAAAACTGGCCAGAACTCCAGCACCTGGTGTGTGGGGGGTTATTCTGCACAGCGCAGGAAAGCTGTAACAGCACAGACCTCTTTGAAAGAAACCAGCCCTCAGCTCAGATACAATCAGCTTTTTGGGACAGAATTTGGAAAATAAATGCAGCTGGAAAACACAAGCATGTGCTGATTTGTGCTCCGATCAAAACTAGGTCCATGCTGGACATGGACAACTTTTGCACTTGATGGATTGACAGAAAAAGCTCTATTTCCAAGCATCCCAAAGGAATGGAAATACAGCATCAAGGCAGATTCAGTAAAGTCCACTAGCTGGAACAACATTTAAAACAACATGGCTATTATGTTATATAATTAAAGTGTCAAATTAACTAGGGCTCTGTAAGTACATGGAAACAGGAAAACAGGTTTGCACATTTAAATGTCTCCCTAGAATGAGCTGCAGAAAAAATTAATTTCTACATCACATTATCTGTGATTATATTAAATAGTGTATATTGTATTAAATAATGTATATTGATTATATTAAATAATGTGTATTATAAAGTGCATTGGGAAATTACCATGTTGATCCTGTAGACTAAACATCAGACATTAAAAACCAACACTGTGGAATGGGTGGCAGAAGAGTAGTTTAATACACAAAACTTGGTCACTAAATTATGGAGAACTTCATACTTCACAGGACTGAAGCAATTAATACATGTTCTTAATTAATAATGTTCTTAATCTGACAATTTTAAGGAGGTTTTGATACAGATGAAGCTGTACTGGAGAGGTGGAGGGTTACTTTTCTGCATCCTATTGAAATTTAATGCTCTCATAGATTGGATGCAATACAGATTCTAAAGGTTTTCAATTTACCTTTTGCATTTTTTTTTTATTTAGACTGTGTAGTAAAGATTCAAAATTAATTGCATTTTAATAAACAGTGCATCAGAGTTCTTCAAAAGCATTTTATAGAATAGAACCAATACAAAAGGGCAAAGTTCTTCAGGTGTTCCAACTTTTCAAAACTACTCAAATGCTTTCATGAGAAATTTTATCCCAATGTCAATTAGAAATAAACTGAGTAAGCATTTTGTATCTTCAACAGCAGTGAAAAGGCATCAAAGCAGATATAAATCCAACCCTTTTAATGTGGAAATGTGTTTTACTGATTGGAAAAGAATGGTGGAGATACTGACTTGTAAGGCCACGAGAGCCAACCAGTGTGTTCTTGACTGGGTGTCACCTCAGAGGTAAAAAGCAAAACCTAAGTTTCTTTGTTTGCTGAGAATCAAAGAAATACTGCAATCTGTTTACAAGAAATACAGGCAGATGAAGACAAGGGAAATACAAGCCAACAACACAATAAAACAGCAATAAACTTGGTCTGCAAAGGCAAAAAGTTACAGGTGGTACCAATAAGAGTGTCCTAACTGATCATCTAAGGCACAAATAATGTTTTCCATCCAGTTGTTGTGACAGAACCTCAGTAAGTTTTTACCCCTCCCTGCAAATTTTGTCTTGATTTACTCATTAACCAATTGCCTGCTCAGCAAAAGGCCACAGCAAAGCAAAGATTTAAAAAAACACATCAACCACATTTGCTGAAACAGATGTTCCCTGCTGGATTGCAGACAATTCACACATATAACAAACCTGCTCTGTTCATTAGACTTCAACATTTATCAAGTCTTGAAAGTGAAAGACTTAACAGAGATCAGATTTTTTTTTTAAATGGCATTGTTTTAAAGTCAAATTGTTTGCTCCTTGCATGGTAGGCATATTGCCATTATCTAGGAAAAAAGCTAAATTAACTTCCTTTTGTGCATTAACCTCTTGATAGGGAAGGAGAAAAGGAAGGATAAAAGAAGCCTTATTTTAGACTTTAAATATCAGCATTCTTTTTTCAACATTTATGCCCTTTCTTTTTCAGAAATAATCCCTGATCTTTTAAAAAACAATTGTGAGACAGCAAGTATGACATAGTGGGACATGCCTGTACACCAGTCCTTATAGCATTGCCCTGGGTGTCCTGGTTTAGGTCTGAAGAGATGAGATAAATGGCAGAATCCCTGGATTTTCCTGACCTTGAGCGAGAAGAACAAATTTTTAGCTGAACTGTGCAAAACTGCTATGATTACATCAATCTAATCTGGAAAGCACATGGTTTATATATAAACCATGGTCTCTGGCTCATCCATCAAACTGAAAGACAATAAAACATACTTCTGTAAGAAAAAATTGGGAAAAAAAAAATCCATTAACCCTTATTTTACTCCTCACATATGAATCCCCAACGATATTTCAAAGACTGCAGGAACATGCATACATATTCAGGTTTCTAAAGATGGATATATATCATTTAAATGGAAGTGGTTTTGAAAGAACAGGCTTCGTTAGAGAAAAAGACACCCTGCATCATTGCTGAAGAAATCAGTTCTGAAATAATGGAATGAGGAAGTTTTGATCAAAAAGTTTTGATCAAACTGCCCAACCAACACCAGGCAGCCATAAAAAGCCATGTACTGCTACAGAGAAAAGATTCACCTGGCAAGATGTCCTGGGTTGCAGTGTAGGATGTACACAAAGTATTTATTCCCTCACCATCCCCATGAGCTGTTGGAACCAGGTGGGGCAGTGTTTTCCCAGGCCCCTCCTTTGGGCTCTTCTGCTCATGGCCCATCAATGCCTTGCCCAGGACTCGCAGGGAACTCCCTCCAGGAGCTCTCTCTGTTTAATGGGCCATCAAGGAGCCACTGCACGACTCCTCATCCCATTGGGAGATGCTCCCAATGCCCAGGGGGAGGAGCCAAGCATTCCCACCTGGAGAGAATCTGGGATTTGGGACAGGACAAGCAGCCCTGAGCCACTGGATTCCCAGAGGAGCAGAGCTCCCAGACCTTTCTGTGGGATCACTGCTTCAGGAAGAGCCCCTCACCTGGACTGCTCCCACCACCCTGCTCAGGGTGTGTTCTGACTCTGTCAGTGCTCCTTTGTGTTATTGCATTTATTTTATTTTATTTTTACCTTTTTACCTTTCTTCTTATTAAATTGTATTTCTGGCTTGGAACCTCTCACTCTTTTTGCTTTCAAACGATGACACAAGAGATCCAACACAACATAAAAAGACAAACTGGAATCAATGAGAAATGAATTGGATTACTGGACAGAAGCATATTCTTGCACGTGTTCAAACTACTGGGAAAGTATCAAAGCCAGCAGGTATAAAACCCCTTCCAAATGCCTGATTCCCCTTTCCTGATCCAATCACAGCCACGCTGTTAATCAGCCTGGACTCCAGCCCAGATATTAATTTGGCAAACAAAACAATCATCTGATTCAGTCTGTCCCCTTCAAAACTGCTGCAAACAATCTGCCACTGATGATCTTGCCATGCCTGTGCTCCTGGAAATCCATCTGATCAATTTGTGCTGAGAAAGAGAAGATAGTTACACTCACATACAAACGTAGCCTCAGGCTTTCCCCAGCCACCAGCAGTGTGTAAATTGTTCTCTGCTGCCCAAGGAAGTGCTGGGGTATGCACAGGGAAGGGAGGCAGCTCAAACAGTTATGGACTATTTTTGAGTAAAAATAAATAAACTCTGCAGATGAACTCATAGTGAGTATGAGCAAAAGGCTGCTGGCTCATCACTGACCACAGGGATCCTGTCCTGCTGCTGGGATTCCTTCCTGGAAACACTTGCAGCAGCTGGAGACTTCCTCTGCATCTCCTGGGGTTTGGCTTTGGTAAGGGATTTTTGTCTCTTCACTTATTAAATTATCTCAACTCATGAATTTTCTTGCTTTTACCTTCCATCCCAGTGGCAGGTGATGGGGGTATCAGCTGCTGCCTCAGCCAGCTCATCACAGGTGTCAAAACCTTTGGGTGACATCCTGTCCCTCCTCCTGCACTGTGACAATGCTGCTCAACATGAGCAACACTTCTGTTTGAACCCCTGTTTCCAGAGAGCCTCAATGCCCAACAGGAATTCCCACCAGGAGCCAACTCCTGGGCAGTACCTGGGTACAAACAGAGAGGAGCAATCACAGAGCTCCAGCTCTGGAGCCAAACATTCCTGTGGAGGATCCCAGGTCTGGCCAACAGACCCAGATATTGCTGCAGGCACAGAATTGAGCCCACATGAGCAGAGGGTCATGCACCACCTCTGCTCCCATCCATAGTTATGCTGAAGACATGGAGTAGAAGAAACAAATGAGAAATTTTAATACCTAATATTCCTAAATGTTTCCATAAGAATATTTTTTACTCTGGTTATAAGGAGAACAAATGCAAAAATATAAGCAGTGGTTCAATTCCTAAAAGGACTCAAATTTTCAATATCAAAATTTAAACTTTCCATAGAGATACAGTATTTGATACAGAAAGAACGTTATTTATCTCTCTCCATTTTATGATTTACAGAAATGGCCTGCATGGAGTTCTTCTCACAAATCTCAGGTGCCATTTCCAAGTTTCCTATACAATAATTTCAGTGAGGAGTACACAGGATTACATGACTTTTACACCACACAGAAGCAGCCTGAGATCAGAGCATTTGTCTGGTGTTAAATAAAACAATGCAACCTCTTCTATAGCAGCACTTTGGTGTGCTTGTCTCAACAGCAGCTCTACTACAAGGACTCAGAATAAATCATAAAACAACTCACATTTCCATTTCTTTTTTTCTGGAGAAATACAGAATCTCCAGATTTCAACTTCACCAATCGGACTCTTTAGGGTTAGTTCAGGAAAACAGGCCTGTCAGTGGCTATTTTCCTTACTGAGAGAAAAATTAAAATGTAGGAACAAAACATTTCTGTGCCTAAGCACAGGTTGGCAGTAAGTTAAATAAAATAAAAGGCCCCAACCTGGGACTCTTGTCTGTACAGAGATAATTTTGCTCACACCACTGTAAGGCCTCCCTCTTCCTTCAGTGTTCTTTAAACCAGCTCCAAAAAAACCCTCTGTGACCACAAAAATACCTGCAAATAATGTAGATCATAGATACATGTTGTCAACTCAGTCCTCCTTTATTAAATCTCCCACATCTTTATTTTAAAAAGGGCGAAAAAAGACAAGAGAAGGAAAAGTCAACTGGAAACTTTTTTTTCTCTAAAGCATCAATGCCCATGAAACTCTCTGGCACACCTAAACAAAATTTCAGCCAGGCTTGAGTCTCCCATTAATTAATTGTCAGTTAATTTTGACAAGTAATTAGCATGAAATCAGATTTCAGTTTTCCTTTTCTCCTCTGATTCTTCCCCCCTGAATCTCAATATATATTTTAACTTTGCATTTAGCCAAGTGTTAAAGCAAACAGTTTCTGTCTCCTGCCCTCTCCCTTGTCCCTAAGTGAAACATAATTACTTGTATGCAATGCAAGTACAGCACATATGAATATATGCCAAAGTAACTTGTGTATACATTTACTTCAGTGCTAATAAAATATTTTATTCATGCATATAAAAGAATGTTCTTTCTAGCTCAGTGAGCTTTTTAGGAGTTATTAGCAGGAATGTGTCATATACCTAATGAAATTTATTTCAAGGTAGAAGAGATTTTATTAAAAAAAAAAAAAAAAAAAAGTAAAATAAAGCCTGAGAACTAATTCTGTAGACAATCCCAGAATTACAATTTCAAGATTTATCAAAATATCTTCAAAATGCAGATTTGAAAAAAAAAAAAAAAAAAAAACCCTCCCAATATAAATATAATTTATTTGCAGCAGCAATCATGTTTATACACATTAATACAAAAATAGGAGATGTGCTGGCCCAAGGTGGAACAACTGGCAGACAGACACACCACAGTAAAAGGTTTTTTTAGCACTCTGCCTTATTGCAGCACAGGAAACGCACTATCCATGTCCCTTCTGTGTATTCAGCATATGTAAAAGTCATGCAGCAGAACACGTTGACACTTCAGTGGGAGGTCAAATTATTGTTTTGGCACTTCTGTCACGCCTGTCACTTCAATTCCACTTTATCAAATTACAGATTGCTAGATAGAGTTGGATTAGGGGGAAAGACAGACACACACACACAGAGGAGCAACTGTCACCACTTCAGTTGTGAAATCCCATAATTGCATGTCAGTGACAGCGAGAACAAGAGAGCAGTAATAGGGCTGACATTATGAGCATTCAAATACCAGGAAACTTTGCAGCAAGACTTTGCACTCTGTCAAGCCACATGCCAGAAAATGGACTGGATTTCTGAGCAATCCCTCACATTAGAATTGCCAATATTTATTAGGCTGACTAATGCAGTGGCTTAAGTTCCAGGGCAACTTTCAGCTCCCTGTTTTTTTTTTTTTTTTTTCCAGAAGTATTGCTTTTGTTTGAAAAGAACATCAAACTAAGACACAAAGGAGAAAAGAATCCTTTGATTTAAAAATATTGATGAAAGTAGTATGAATAATAATAAATACTGCCTAAACAATGTAGATTATGGGCTTGATTCAACTTTCTGAGTTTTAGGATCCCTGGAGTCCAACAGATCACGATTTCAAACAATTGTGAAGGAATCTGCCACGAATCCCAAATAACTTTTCAGGTAATAAACAAACAAACAACACACACACCACACACACCCCTTAGATAACTTCACCCTTCTGTGGAAGTTGTGGAAACTTCCAGCTCTCAAGAAGCGTCACCTAAATCTGACTTACATGAGCTGAGCTGTCAGGGGAAACATCAGCTGTGCCTGACAGGAGGATGCTATTCCTGGAACTGCTCGTTATTCCCCCTCTGGGTTACTCCCCCTGGCTCCTGAATTCCGTGGTCAACCCTCCCCACTCTGTGTGGTCCTGTCCTGCAGAGGTTCAGCAGCACCTGGCACTGCCTGTGCCACAGGGAATGAGGCAGGAGGAACACGAGTCATTTGTTCACTCTGTTACACACCAGAAGGGCCATTAATGTCCAAAATTTCCTTAGATTCCTCTAAATCTGCACCCAAATGCAATTGAGACACTTCCCTACCAATCCATAGGAGTCTGTGATCTTCTCTCACAACAACAACAAAAAATTATTTTAATGGGAGCAAAAATGCATCTCAATAAATTACACAATAATGCAGATTGCACGATGCCTTCACAAGGGAATAAAAATTACAGTTATTCCTATTATTTGCCAAAGAGCCCCAAAACAGCAGAAAAAGGGACTATCATGAAAGAAACCAGTATAATAACACATCCACATCTATGATGGTCCCTCCATGGTGCTTCTCACTATTTGATACCCTCCCTAATTCCCCCTTAAAGTAATTTGAAGATCAGAGAAATTGGATAAATACTTTCTCCTAAAAAAAAAAAATTATCTTAAACTTCCAGGAAAAACTTTATATGATCACTATGAGTAAATTAGACCAAAAAACTCAAAAAAACCTCAAAAAAACTGCAAAAAAACCTAAATAATAATAATTAAAAAAAAAAAAAAAAAAAAAAAAAAAAAAAAAAAAAAAAAAACCAGCAAGAAGCCATTGAATAACAAAGCAAAATATACTTGTAATGTTTTTTCTGCTGATTTTGTCTCAGGCACAGTTTATAACCTTTCCTACACCTGCCCTTCACACTTCTATATATCTCCCCATATGCAACTCAACCCATATAATTGTAAGTACTTTCCTCATAGGTGTTTTTAATTTGTTTGTGAAGTAATTTGAGTTCCACTGACAGAAGGTACTAAAGAAAAAAAAGGAGAAAAAAAATCATAAAATATTTCCCACAGCAGGCAGAGAAAAGGAGAGGCATTACTGCATACCCCATATCCCACAGCAGGTAATGGGGAGTTAGGAAACATTATGGCACTCCAGGGAACTTCCCCACCTTCCTGACCCCCAGCTTATTGCCCTGATGCACTGCCAGAAACTCTGCAGCTCTCATAAACCCTCTGGCTCCCAGCTCCACAGTGGGACATTTTCAACTCAAGATGCATCTCAAGAATATTCTCTCCATGAGGCAGTTCCCTCTCCAGGAGGGAAAATGCAGCAGGTCACCCCAAGGGTGACCTTGAGCCTCCCAATGTAGCCCTGGTTTGTGCCTGAAATGTTTTAATTTCTGAAATTCCTTTCCCAGGGAATTTTCTGGAAACAAGAGACATGTTTTGGTAACAGTAATTTGTTTATATTCTTTCCCTAGGTGGGACTTCTTCTTGACATCCCTCTGGTCTGACCAATGTCATTGAAGAGGTTTGTCTTTGTTTCACCAATCAAATTGGTCTGTGTAAAATAGTATAAAAAAAAGAAACACATCCCAAAAATAAAATAAAAAATAAATCATTTTCAACCTTCTAAAGTCAAAATCTTTGTGTCATTGTAGGGTATAACAAGGTCACCCAGCAGTGGTGTTGAGCTGCTGCTGAAAGGGGAATTTGCTGCAGGAACAGGCAGGAGAGTGACACTGCACAGCACAGCCCCATCAGGGGCAGAATAAACTGAAATCAAACAGCAGAAGAAAACATTCCCAGCACAGTAAAAATGAGCTGAGACAAAGTTTTCCAGCAGAGAAAGGTCACTGTAAGTTAACTTCCAGTTTTCCATTCCAGGGGGAAATGTCACACAAAGGATGTCAGGGGATGTAACTTTATACCAGTTTTGGGTTCACAACATTGCCATTCATTAATTTGGTGATATGACAATTGCAGAGTAAAACAAAGTATGTGCTCTATTCAGATCTCAAAGACAGAGCAGGATTGGGAGAAATCTTATTTACGGTTTCTTTTTCTTTTTATAGTTTTGAAGATTACTGTCTGAAGCAAGTCCCATTTAAACATATATTAAAAAAAAAAAACAAAAAAAAAAAAAACAAAAAAACAAACAAAAAAAAAAAAAAAAAAAAAAAAAAAAAAAAAAAAAAAAAAAAAAAAAAACAACTGCTCAGACCAAATAAAGATATGAACTGAGATTAAATAAAAAACAAGGAAGATTTATAAAATATGATTTTATAAAAAAAAACAAGGCAGGTTTTTCAGGCAATTGGAGATGATGCAGCTGTGTAAGGGCAACAACAACAAAAAGGAATTAGAAGTCTTCCTAGAGACAGACCGTGGTTTGGCTATTTTAAATGGAAAGATGTCAAAGGAATCCATGTGCTCTCCCTCTTGGCAAAATGGCAAATATCCTCATTAACTGCCTTCCACCAGAACCATTTTGCTTGTGCCCAACACACAGAGTTATGTCACAAAACATGGGTAAAAGAAAAAACAACCTGACCATATGTCATCAGCCTTGCAACATCACACAGGCTTTTGAATCACAACTCAAATTCCCAAACATCCCCTGGCCAGCAGATATCCATGTACTTTTTACAAAACTCACACGTGGTGTGTTTTTAACAGGTTTCTTCCCTTGACAATTTAAGGGTCACTTTTCTCCATATGTTCCTTTGAGGAGCAAAGCTGAGCCATTTCTGTGATCTGAGTCATTAAACATCCAATATTGTGATGTTCAGAATACGGTGATGGGAGAGCAAAATATGAAAGTTATGGGTGAAAAAAACATTTCACTATGTAAGAAATGAGCTGTACATGCATTTATGGGGCTTCTGCTGGGAATGGTAAAGGTAATTTAGTAATTCATAATTATCCAGGCCAGAGAGAGCAGACTTTGTCACCTGGTGTTCTCAGACCTGGGAGCTTTTAGCCTTGCAGAAAATAAATAAAATCCTTGCATGGTAAGGTCAGTTGAAGACAACAAAAGGAGAGACAGATCACAATGATGAAGTGGTTATAATAATTAACTGCTGTTTTGGAATTTACAGAATAATAGATTTCAAAATAACAAGTACAGTTATTGAATTTGAGTTTGCCTCCAGGCAATGCTTTAGTCATGGTTACATAAATTTCCACTTCAGGAGTTATAGATGAGGAAACTTCAAAAAAAAAAAAAAAAAAAAAGGAACACAAGAAAAGGCACCTTGCAGGTTTGTATTTTGTGGTTAACCGGGAAAATTTCCCATTAATTACTAATGATATAGTTCATTAGCAGTATATTTCATTATGGAAGTGCAAATTATTAGATACTAATGATGCATGACCTAATTGCAGTAGTTTGTCTTGATTTCAAGTTCGATGAAATAAAAATATTTATTTACAATGTTTCAGGTTTATGAATTACATTACACTCTTAATTGATGCTTTCAACAAACATGAAACAATGCATTAGTACTAACCAGGACTGATGGATCTGTGTTTGATGATCACTGGTAACTCTCTCCCTGGACTAGAAAGAACAAATTGGTGGAAGCTTCAGTTTTGGGACCAAACACAGAGAAAAGATGAAGCAGATCATGCAACGACAGGTGTTTATCACATTGCTGCTCTTTCAAAGGGCTTATACAAAATACCAAAAGGAAGAAGAAGGATTGAGGGGTTTTCCAGACAATCCCTCCTGCCAACTGCAGTCTCTGCATGTGAGAGCTGCATATCCTGAGCCACTGCAGGTGGAAAAAACCCTTCAGGAAACTCTGAACCCAGCTTAGAGCAGTCACTTTGAGCCACAAGGGAAGGCATCAGACACACATCTCCTGTAATTCCTCCTGAGGTACAAACCCTGACACCATAAACCACGAAAAAACCCCACAGTGTACTGGCAGCAGGCTGCAGCTCTGCTGGATAAAAGTTACAATACAAAGGGAAAATAAATCCAACACTTTAATAAATTGTTGTCCAAAGCTCGTCAGGCTCCTGACACCTTTTCCCATAATTCACATCACAGAAACAACCTGTGGCTTGGGCAGTTTTAGTGGTTGCTACTGACACTAAAAAAAAAGTCAGACCTTGGGGTTTAGAAGTGAGGTCCCAGGATGGATTTTAGCACAGTTTAAAGCAACATGAACCTAAATGGGAGCACCTGGAGAGTTTCATGGAAGCTGATGCTCAGAACCTGCAGCCTCAGTGGGACAGAGCGAGAACCAGGTGAATTAGAGACTTTAAATCACCTCATGTATTCAACACTTCCACAAACTCAGTTACTACTCCACACAGAAATATCCTGAACAGGTCTAGTAATCCAGATTTTCATGTTTCAACAGCAACAGATTTTCAAACAAAACACGTTACTCTCTTTAAAACTGGATTTATATTTATTTCTGATAATTTAATTGTTTTTTAAGATGAAGGCTTCTTTGTGAAGCCTTTGCTTCTTGGTTAGCTTTGACCATGAGTGAGGTGAAGAGCACAACAGAAAACCTATTTTGTATCTGGTTTATATTTGTCCACAAATAATAAAACTGGAAACATTTGTTTTAATCAACCCTTTGAAACAAAGGAAAAAAACAAAGGTTTTGAAGGTACTACTTAGAAAGCAAGAAAAAGCAATCATCTCGCTGTCTTACAAATATTTAACATGCCAACTTTATCATGAAAGACACACAATAACTCTTAATAATGTAAATTAAGAATAGGAAGTGAAACTACCTTGTAAACTTTTGTAGTATAAAGAGATTAAGATTATAATTCCCTTCTGAACAAGCAGGTGTTCTAATTTCTAGTATATTCAATAGAGTTTTGTCCCATTGAAGTTAAAATACAACATGAGCACATATGCATATAAAGAACCATAAAATAATTTCATGTTTTAATTAAAAAAGAAACCCAAAATGCACAAAACCAGAGAAAATCCCAGCTACAAGAGTTGCCTGAAAAACCACATTAAAACAGGCCACTTACTTTTCTGTCCTCAGTTTCTACACCAGAACTGCACTCTGCTTTAGTGTCCTGAAATACAAACAAGAGAAGCTCATGTCACATTGACCAGCCCTGGGGGAGTAACTCAGCATGAAGAACTGTTATTTTTGTACACAGAGTTATTTAATATACAATGTTTAGTATTGTGCCTTTAGGTGAAGTTTATTAAACTTTACTACAGGCCTAAATTTAAAGACAGGACTGAAAGAACACAAAAAAAACTCCAACAAACCCTACTTATTTCAACCTGGTGTAGCCAGTTCTCAGGAAAAAATATTTTTAAAAATATATTTTTATAGATATAAATATAGATTTTTTTAATATACATTTTCTTTTTTACTTCCACCTTGAGGAAAATATATTTATTAAAAAAAAAAAAAAAAGGGAGCAATAAACAAGTGATGGAAGCTGCAAGAAATATAAAGGTAAGCTAAAGAGGAAAAACTACTCAACCTTCTGTCTGTTATCAAGTGCTAACTGGGATGATAAATATTTGTGTCTGAATCTCTGAATTGCAATGTTCAAGAACAGATAATATCATAAACACGATAAACTCTATTTATGATAAACATGTAAGTGTGTGTGTGCACAGCCTTGTACATGTGTGGATATTTTGGACAAATGATCTCAAACCTACTGACACCCAACACACAGTCCTTTTACTCCTAAAGTGTTTTGACTCATCGAACCTGTGGATTTTTGTGCTGAAGACACACAGGGAGAATGGCTATGACAAAAATTCTACTCTGAAAGGCATTTATTGACTCACATTCACCCTTTTTACAGCAAGTTACTGCTGGAAACTGAATAAGCCAAATACAATTCAAGTCACTAAATTGTAGAAAAGTGACCTACTAATTTTCTTTTCAACTTTACTTTTCTAGTGAGGATATTCTTGGAAACAAATTTTTGCTTAACTATTGCAGTTTAGAGATTTCTATTGGGAAAAGAGTAACACATGGCTGAGGGACAATTTTTTTGTGAAAAAATTTTTTTTTCTCAACCTCTCACCAAAATTTTAACTACTCCAATCAGATCTCACATTATTGGTTAGTTACTTGTACATAAATTCCAATGCTGATAGCAAATAGCAGCTCCTATTAAAAATGAAAATAAATTTAAGAATTTATGTTTCTTCAACAGCATGTCTATTCATCTTAAATGAAGGACTGGTTTTACTTCAAAGCCAAAGACTTCTTACCTACAAAACTACAAAATATTTTTAAAAATTAAATCGTTCAACCAAGTGAGATGAAGCAAGTTTTCCTGGGAAAGAAAAAAAAAAAAATAAAAAAAAACCCCTTTAATTCACAGCAAATTATATTAAAGATGGTTTCAAGAGGCATATGGAGTTGTTTCACTTCTTAAACAGCAAAAAACCATTTGTTATTCCAGCCAATCTAATATATCTAATACTCTTTACATCCCATCACTTTTCATGGGGAGCCAGATTGCACTTTGTGGGATATAACACTCAAAAGATTTCTTTGGATTTCCTGGCAGGCAGACAGTGTCTCCCCACGTCTCCCATGTGGAGGAGAAGGAAATACTCTCTGCCTACAGGCTCACTTCCTGAGCTGTCCTGTTGGGATATTTACATTTACTTCTTTTTGGGGAGAGAGGAAAAAAAAAGCTCAGCTCTTCCAAAGCCATCTCCCTCAGGGGAATGAATTCAAACTTCATTAGCACCAGTGATGTTCATGTCCTATCCGTGCCCCAAGTCACCTTTTGGAAAGAATGTAATGTTCTTTAACATATTTATTGGTTAATCAAAAATGAATCATCTCTTCCCACATTACCAAGGACAAGAGTGGCTCTGTCTCACACACTGACCTGAATTAACTGAAAGCAGAATAAAGTAGCTCCTCTCAGGCTGCAGCCACAGCTATTACAGGCTCTCAGCATGATGAATATGCCCAAAGACCCAACAGCACTCTGATCCCTCCTGCTGCCCATGGAACAGTTCAGTTTGCTATTCCCCACTGTCCTTTCCCATTAAAAGCAATTTCTAAGAAGCCTGAGTTCATGAGCATTCATTACTCAATGAAAAATGCAGTTTTACCTGGCTGAAACAGAACTCATCTCTCTCCCAGCACATCTGCACTGCCCTGGGGTGTGGAGCAACAAAGAAAGGACACAAGTGGACACAGCCCTTGTGGGACCAGCCCAGCTGAGCCTCTCCTGCTCCAGGAATTAATGAGATAATGAGCCTCACCTGGAGCTGGGCCCGGCCTCCAACTGACACCAGCCCAGGGAAAAGGGTCAGGCTGAACCGCAAATTACAGCTTTTCTATTCCCTGTGTCATCCCTGAACACCAGACAAGCATTTCACCCCTCAGTGTTTGGTTATCTGTCCAAAGATATGGAAAGTGAATATTTACAAATTAACCACTGCATTTTTAGCAATGAAAACCACTTCTGCATGGGGTCAATCTCACTGCGAGGATGTGTTATTTTTGAAATTGTGTACAGTCAGATCCAGCTGAAGAAGTAACCAGCAGTTGTCCTCAAGACTACACACCTGGATTCAAACTTCTGCACAAGGGCAAGATAAAAACCAATTAATTTTCCTAAGCAATTAGTGTTGTGATTCTTTAAACCAGTGAAGCCACTGACTTAATCAAATCTATGTTTAAATATAAATATTAGAGTATATGTCTACATCCTACATATACCTCTTTTAAAGAAAAAGAAAATGTACACAGACTCTAAGATTTAAAAACCATCAAAATGAATCATCTGTCAATCTCAGAGCAAGAAGGGAAGAAATGAGAATGTTCTTCTCTGGGAGACATCTGTGCCACTTTCTCTAAGTGCAAAATGACAAAGTGCTGTCACTTCATATGTGTATTGCAAATTTCCCAGCTCTGTGAATTGAGATGGAGAAGCTCCTTTGCTGTAAAGCAACTGTAAAATCCCAGAGATCTGAACAATGTATCAGGAACCTTCATTAATGTTGTTACATCACAAAAAAAAAGAAGTAAAAGCCCAGAAAATACTTTTCTTCTGAAGAATTATTTTAAGCAAACTATATAATGATAGAATTCTTCACAGGGTGTTTCATGGGAAAGAGAGAATTAAATCTTATCCATTTCAGTTTTAAAACCAACATAATTCCTTTTTTCTCTAGGTGTCACTGCATAACAGCAGTAACATAATTACCAACACAATTACTAGTATATAGTAATTAGCGATATAATTACTAATAATATTATTAAAAAGACATGAAGAGCTCTGTGTTTTATATAAATTGTCTTTTTGGGTGGCAGCAACAGGGAAACCAAGCAAGGTTTTCTGCAGAACATGGGGAGCAGTGCAGGACAAGCACAAGTTTAAGGGCTGGGATTTTTCAAGTTTAACACACTGGGCCCTTGAGGAACAAATCTACCACCTCCATCAACAGCAGCACTATAAAAATATTACAGAACAGAGTGAAATAAAAGCTCTAGAAAGCAAAAGTAATTATTGGTAGCAGCATGGCCCTTCAGGAGAATTTGGCTTTAGGATGCAGTAGAAATCTGTATATACTTTATATTCCACAGTTTCTGAAATTCTACATTTAATTTCACCACTCGGGTTCTTCTGTAATATCAAGGATGAGCGGTAGGTGGAAGCAAATAACCTTGTAAAATGCTGTTCAGCCTCCCGTGAAAGAGAAACCTATTGCTGGTCTGGTGTTCTATACGTGTCCTTGGCACCCCAACAAGTGCCAACAAATAATTGTTTTTTCTTCACAATTCTGGCTTCCAGTTTCATGAAGCAGATTAGAAATAAAAGGTGGTTTGCATCGTTTGGGTTTGTTTTTTTTTAGGTATTAATTTGTACACCTGAGATGGACTCCTTTCAATGATTAAAGCATTTGTAAAAATAACATGATCTTAAAATAAGAATATATATATATATATATACAAATATATATAAAATCAAAAAGTACACAGTCAAATTCCAGGTTATTGATTTTTCTGCATATTTTTATTGACTGTTAAACATCTCAAAGCCCTGAATTATTAAGGAAAATACTTAATGTATTTCTCTGTCCGTTGGCCATTATGTTTCATTATTGCTGCTAACAAACAGGCTGCCAGCAGAAGAATTCATTTGAATTTCATATTAGTTCTATTTCATCCGTCCCAGAGAACAAATTAACCACACTGTAATACTTACTGAAGAAGAAAATAAATGAAAAATGAAACCTCAGAATGTGACATTCAAAGTCTTCACTGGGTTTGTCCCCAGCAACTCAGGCAGAAGCCTCATCAAATTAACAAACCAATTCAAGGATTTGAATGGCTTCAACAGTTGCAATGTCAAAGATGTAGGAGAGGAGCTTTATTTGGAAAGAAATAGCTTCATCTCTATTTACTAACATTTGTGGACCAAGAGGTTTTGTGTCTACAAGCTCAAACCAGGGGCAAACTGCACCTATTTCTGATGCCTCAGGGCAGCCTTGGGGCAGTTTGAATGGAGACAAAAAGGAAACAACCCATCTGATCACAGAGTGAAAATCAAACTTCTCCAGATTTTAGGGAGTTTTCTTGTCTTGTTTCTTGACTGTAAGAGGCAGGTTGGCAGGACTCGTGGAAACTGAACTGACAAATTTTTATAATAATAAAAAAAATTACTGCTTATAAAAATACTGCTGTGTTTTTAATAGATATTTGAAAGGGCTGGTGTGTGTGTGTGCCCTCCCACACAGCCACCCACCACCCTGCTGTGCCAGTGAACACCAGCTCTGCTTCCTTCTGCTCCCAGCCCTTTGCTAATGCTCATTTACACTTCCCAAGGCTATCAAGAGTTAAAACTTGATTTTATTTGCCTCCCTCCAAGGAAATATTTGACTTTTTTCTCTTGTTTGAGGGACCAGGCGCTGCTGCTGCTGGAGCTTTATGGACTGGAGTGTATAAAACCTTCCCACTCCTCTTTCTTTTCCTTCTCTCACCTTCAGCAGTTACTTGTCCTTTCCTCAATGCTCTCCAGGCACTCAGAGATGCACAGACACGTCTCTGCACAGCACAATCGTCGTGCCTCACACTCCCCTGCTCTCTCCAAACAGAGGTTTCATTAGCCCAGGGATGCAATCCCTCCACCTTTCTCCTCACACAGCCCAAACTCACACCTAAAATAGGCACATTTTCACAAGATACAGACATAACTTTAAGATGTGAATCAGTATCCAGCTGTAAATATTTGCTTTTGGAGCCTAGATCAAGTTAAGAATAAAATTTGGGCTAGGAAATATTTCATTTTTAAAGCTGGCAACAAAAACTGACTTTTGGTGAAGTTGTCAGTTTGGACAGTACAAAAACACTTAAGATTCCTAAATGCAACATCAACTTGACCTGCAGGTCAAATCTGAAATTCCTTTTCTGTAGGTCCCTCTACTTTCAAGGCTGAAAATACACACAACTGTACATTTTAACAGATTTAAAACTGTTAAAACTGGATTTTTAAACTAAATTTCATTCATGTAATAAAATTGCCTTAGGTGTCAACAGCCTCATGAATATATTTGAAATCACAGAAATCTAGGTGGGCAATAGATATTCCTGATAAATTCAAGGAGTTGTTGAGAAAGCTGCTGATGTGATTTCAGCACAGCCACACACTGTGGGAGCTGGGTAAGGTGACAACTGGCAATGTATACCCAGAGTACAGATGCAACTTTTAGAGAAAAAAACCTAATTTGACACTTTATGTTTTTTAAATTAACAACAGCACAAGGCCACAACACAATTCCTGAAGAATGTATTTTTTTCAATCAGGTTTCCTAAAAATATAAAGCATATAAAGCATATAAAATTGCGTCATACCTCAGACACCTAAAAAAACTTTAGAATATTGAATTTAATACTTAGAATTTAGAAATTAAATTTGGCCATATTTGACAGGGAAGTAAATAGAAGCTCAAGGATATTCCTGTATTTTTCACAAATTAAAGAGCTTGCAAAGCCATGCCCTACTCCAGCTGATAAAAGACCCCAAAGAGAGGTGAGGATGCAGAGAGGAGAATTCACTTTATGAAGTGAAGATACTGAAGTGGCTGCCAGAAGGAGCCTGTGTTTGCTGTGTGGGCATAGGGTACAAATCAATAATAAAACTATTTCGCTAAAGTCCAATTTTCACAAAATAAGTTGCTTCAAGACTGAAGAGGATTTTGGTTGAACTTTTAAATGGAGTTCAGTCATTTTGGGTTATGTAGTGATAAAAAGCATAAATTTTAAATCAAATAGTGATTTTTTTCAGGCTTACAGAGTGCCAGGACTGGAATTGTTTAATGACAGAAAATGTGTGATGGCTGCAGAAGTGCCTTGGAAAATTAGGGCTCTGTAAAAATCCATTTTCTTTTTGATATCACACTACACTTCTGACTATCACAAAAAGTCGAGTTTTATGCTTTTAATATGTTTTCACAAAATATGGCTGTTTCTGTGCAGCAAAGCAGTTACATTCCCAATAAGCTGGCTCTGTATTTACTGTGCTTTCTTGAGTAAAAAAGTGAAGCAGAATTTCATGTTGGACTCAAGACTTCTCTTAATAAACAACCCACCAACGTTCTCACTTCAGCCTCGCTGAGGGGGAGTGAGTGGGGCTCTGCTGCCTACTGGGGTGAACCCAGAGCCATCAGAAACTCCAAATGTTTCAGCTCCTGCTTATTCTCAAAAGTCACGAGGACTCAGGTCAAAAATTATGGGTGTTTCATGCACTGAGAATGATTTCAGCTTCCTGGCCCAGCGCTGTGTCACTGCACTCATAAGAAGGCAGAACCAAAGGCAGAGGTTAACACTGCATCCAAAGGACTCTTCTTACCATGAACAAGCTCAAAGGGAGCTCTGATGATGACAGCTCAACATCCAGGAGAAATAGAGAATTGGACTGCAGCCTCAGGCAGCAAGTTGGTATAATTTAGCTTTGAGGAGTTTTCTTATCGACAAACAGTCAGATATTTTTTTTTGTTCTTGTTGGCAAGGAGAGAGTGACTGAGATGTCATTTCTTCTTCCATGCCCAGGGTAGGGAAAACAAGCCCAGTTTGATTTGAAACATCTGCCAAGCTGTGCTGTCAGGAAGGCAGCAGAACCTTTTACTTCCCCAAACATTTCCAGAAGCATCCAGAGCTGAGGAGACCCCGGTCACATCAGAGCCCATGTACTGTGAACTCAATATTTTCTGAGCCTGAGCTCTTCCCAAGGGAAACTTTTCAACAGTTTTTCTTATTTCCCAAAACAACCTTGTGTAAACAATATTCCTGTCCCATAACAACAGGTGCTGTTTGCTATTTCTGTTCCTGAGCCAATGGCAGAGGTGTCAGTGCTCTGGACCAATAACGTGCCTTTAGCACAGCGTGTTATAAAAGGGCTGAATGGATTGTGAATAAACCTTCTGATTTCTGCTGCCTTCTGACTGGAGTCAAATATCATTATTTCGTGTCCTATTGTGACAGGAGGGGGCTCTGGAGCAGTAAATGCTCTCCAGGAGGGGAAGGATGGAGAAGGATGGAGCACACAGCTCACTGGGCTCTGCACATCCCGGGTTTCAGAGTTGCAGCTGCATCTCTTGTGTCGGTCCCGCCGTCTGCAGGGGCTGAGCTGTGGATTGATTGTTGAAAGACACGAGCAGAGACTTCACCACCATCAGATTTTCAAACATCACACTTCTAGTCCTGTGCCGATACTTTTCTTAATAGGTTTAGGCTGGTCCAAGACTTGCAAAGCTGGAATTATTGCTGGATTCTTATTTGAAATATTTGCACTTTGAGCCAATGGCAGAGGTGTCAGCCCCATGGACCAATAACATGACTTTAGCACAGTGTGTTATAAAAGGGCTGAATGGATTGTGAATAAACCTTCTGATTTCTGCTGCCTCCTGACTGGAGTCAAACATCTTTATTTTGTATCCTATAGTGCAGCACACCCACTGCCCTGGCACAGGGCAGAGCTCAGCCTGCCAAGGGAAACAGCCTCACGTCCCTGGCACAGATTCCTGCTCCCAAATCCTCAGCACTCAGCATCCCCAGGACGTGCCCTGCTCCCAGGGCTGCAGTTCACAGCTGGGCTCCCACTGAAGTGTCCCAGCACTGATAGCATGGGGTTAAAATGCTTCTAAAATCATGGGAATTGTATAATAGATTCAGGAGGGGTGAAAATAAAGGTTGGGCCTGGGTAGGCCTGGGAAAAGGAACCAGGGGCTGGATAGGCCCTGGGAAAAAAGGTTGGGTTTTGTCTTTACTAAGATCATGTGAAACTGCACCTACATAATCATGATATGATAGATGATATGATTGTTAATTGTAATGATTGTTTGGTCATTGAATATGATTATTGTTTAATCATAATAAGAATAATGAATAAGAATCATAATAAGAATCATGAGAAACTATGCTTGGGGGGCCTGATGAAAATTACAAGAAATCATGCTCGGATGAGATCAATGTATAAAATAGAACAATAAGGGTTTAATAATTAATTTTTATATAGTTATATAATAAAAGGGTATAAAAACATGTCCATTTTGAGTCCATGTCAGAGTCAGATTTGGGTCTGTACCCTGCACCCCTCATTCCCAGAGCTCTCCAATAAAAGCACCTCCATATAATCATTCTGTGATTATGTGTTTCAAGGCTGACAGCCCCACATCCATGGGCTGCTGGAGTCACACACAGTGCATTGTTCCTCCTGCAGCTTTTCTTGGCTGTTTCCCCCAAACAGAGGCTTTGGCAGCACTAAAGTGATGAGCAAAGGACCACTGAACACAAACAGCCCTGGCAAAAGAACAACTCTGTCTCAGTCCTGGTCAAGAAATGAAAAAAAACCAAAAACAACCAACCCAATCAACCTCCCCCCACCAAACAAACCATAAAAACACACAGCCCCTTCATGATCCCAAACCCCTTTCTTCAATTGTGCCCATAGATTTTGTGCTTTTGTGTATAGATCCATGTGCACTGAGGAATTAGCCTTCTTCTTAAATAAAGAATATTGATTCCTTCGTTGTAGTAAATACTTTTAAATATACCAAGGTAATATTTTTAATTGGAGTGCAGATAATAAATATCTCTGTGTGATACTGTACAGTATATGAGGACATTTCAGCATATAACTGAAATATAACAGTTCCTGCATTTTCTTTATAACTGATTTCACTCCATATTCAGACTGGCAAATGTTTTTCCCCCATAGGTGTGTGTGAAAGATGAATGCAAAAAGGAGCTATGGCATTTGGGAGAAAGAGGTGCCAGGTAATCTTAAAGCAGCATAAAAAGAGGTTAATAAACAGATTTGGATCAGTCAAAAACTTAAGAAAACCAGTTTCCTGCTCCTTTAACTTGTAGAGAAATGAAGGGGAAAAAAAAACGTAGCCATCAAAATGCTTTTTTAAAAAGTTTTTTTGTTTTTTGTTTTTTTTTCATTCTTTATTTGTCTCATAATCTGCAATTTCTCACTCACCAGACAGGTTAAATCATCTATCCCCAGCAGAAAATCCAGCAGGAATGAAGCATCAAGCATCACACTGTTGACTTTCAGGAGCTGTCCAGCACTAAAACCTCTATAACTCTCACTCTCCCTCCTGTCTGAACTCAAAGCTTTTCTACTTAAATGCTCCAGCCATGGGCTGGCCTTAGGATTGAGGCTGCAGCCTCCTGACCATTCCAGAGGGGATAAGAACTCATCTCCCTGAGCAGGGCAAGGACTGATTTACCTGAGCAGGGTTAGAACTGATTTACCTGAGCAGGGCAAGGGCTGATTTACCTGAGCAGGGCAAGGGCTGATTTACCTGAGCAAGGTAAGGACTCATCTACCTGAACAGAATAAGAGCTCCTTTATAATTTCATAACCAGGAGATTTTATCTCACTAACTCATCCATCCTGTTTCAGCAACTCCTCATCTTTTTGGCCTCTGAAATGTCCCGTGGCAATCCCACAGTTTAATTACATATAATACTAAAAAATACCCTTTTGTTGGGTTTGAATTTGTTCATCAGCAGTTGATTGGGTGTCAACAGTTTGTTTCACCAGTGAAAAAGTGAATAATAGCTAGAGCAGTATTTAAAATGCATCAAAGGTCTCTCTCAAATAAATATTACAAATAACACCAACACATTTCTCTCAATCCTAAGGAAAATCCTTAATGTCTTCCCTGTAGCCTTCAACTATTTAACACTTGATAAAATCTGAATGTTTCAGTTTAATTAATGAAGTAGGTGATTTGTTGATCCAGGAAAAAGAGATTGCCACAATTATTTCAAAATTCCATTTAAAAGATTATCTCACCAAATCTAATGGCATTAAATAAAAATAAAAATCTTTACAAAATGAAGCATTTCATATTAAGAAATGCCAACTCAGCATGGCCAAAAGGATCTGAGGGATAAATTTACATCAGAGATGTGATCATCTCCACCTGCTACCCCCATATTACATTTTCTGTCTGTTCTTTCCATATTATAGACTGAAATACACAAGTGTGTGCTTTTGATAAAGTTTTTCTTCCAGTTCAATCGAGTTACCCAAGCATGAATACAGGATGGTATTTAAGCTGCACCATTTAAAACAAAGTAAAACAGTGACAGGAGATCAATTTCAAAGCTCAAAAACCTCATTACATAAAGCCCACTTTCTGATGGAGCACAAATGGCACTGGTCCTGAACTCAGAGCATTGCTTTGATGAATTATTTTCAGCCCATGGTGAGTGTAACTGCACACATTTCCCTTAAACCGGAAAGTTGTTAGAATCACATTGGAGCAGAAAAATGTATCTCTCCTTCTTTCTCTATAAACCAGGTTAATACACTTTTATTTGATCTGGTAAATTTTCTAAAATACTTCTTGGCAAGACCAATTCAGAATTTATGATCCTAATATACTGAAAAAATTTTCCTTAAAGACTGAACACAAATCCTAAACCTTATAGGGGGAAAAAAAAAATCCACAAAAAACTTCTTCATGGAACTTGAATTTTAGCAGCTTGTGCTCTCAATCCTCCTATAATTTAACCCAAGATGGGATGAGGGAGAACAGGCTGACAGGTGATATATGCTTCCTATTTTGCTGTTCACATAACCATTAACAATAACTGCAATAGAGCCCATGAATGATAACGACCAGACACTCACTGAACTGGAAAATCCAATATTCTTCACCAAGGTGAAGGGGGTGGGGAGGTAGCAGTGGATCTATTAAAATAATTGGGCCTCAACTAATATGGAATATGTCAGCTCAGTAAACAATGTGCCCACAAAGTGGTTTCTTATTCCTTATCTGTTCTTAGGATTTTACTGGGGTGGTGCTGGTAGCAATAGTAGTAATAACAATAACAATAATTAAAAAATAATTTAGTAGAAATGAGTGGAAAGAATCACTGTTATAATGTACACAGGCTAAAACTTTTCTATCTAGGACACCATCCTCTCTAAAAAAGTAAAAAAAAAAAAAAAAAATTAAAAAGCCTAAAAACCCCTCAAAAAGCAAAACAAAACAACAACAAAAAAAACCACCCACCAAACAAACAAACAAACAAAAAAGAGAGAACAGGTTAAAACCAAAACCAATTACAACCTGAATCTAAGGACTTTTCTTAGCTGGATTCCTGAAATTTAACCAGCTTCAGATTTCATTAATACAAGTGCATCAAATTACAAACTCTCCAAAGAACTACTCATAAACTTTGCATTTCTTCTTCTTCTTTAAGGCAAATTTCAGGGGTGTAATCTTCATTAAAACTGAAATGATAACGAGAGTTCCGTCTCAAATGGTGCCAACAGGAACTGGGAGATCCCTGGCAGTGCTGGGTTATTTTATCACTGATTTCAGCCCAAACCCCAAAGAATTAACATGAAAGCATTTCATACACATGGCACATTAAGGTCCAGATTCCTTGTTATAGTAAAGCCAAATGTTTAAATTTCCTCCCCAAAAGCAAACAGCAGTATTTTTTAAAACGTATTTTAACTCACTATTATAAAAGAAAGTGATATTTTTATTAATTCCTTCAGACCAGCACTAAGGCACTCAGGTATGGCCAGGCATCTACCAAGTGAAAACACAACTAATATATCCTCTGGAAGAAAGAAAACAAAAAGAAAAATACTGTTATTTTTCATCCTGGCTGAACAGAAACAAAAGGATTACAGTAATATCTTCTGCTAAAACAGAGCTGCTGGTCTGTAAAACATGTATCCTTCAACACAAACATCATTAACTGCTTTTCGTCCCTCAGTGAAGCCTGAAAGGATCCTAAAATCCCTTTAAGTGGATAGAATGAAACATATTCTCATCAAAATTGAAAATATTAAATGAATTTATAAGGTAATTTGTTGGAAATTCTGATTTTTTAGAAGGATTACAGGTGCATTAGCACAAAATTAGGAAAAGAGGCTTTTTAAAAGTCTTCCTTTCCATTTTGTGTTTCAACATGATGGTTTTGTATATAAAAGCTGTCCTTAAAACATCTGAGTCACACAAACTGTCTCTTCCACAACCCATTATCTCATAAAAGAAATGCCATAAATGCAAAAGTAAAAATAGCATCAGCAAGTCATTGGGGTGAGCAGTGTTCACTGGAGGAATCCTGATAAAAGCAGGTATTTCCCTTTGGAATCCCTGGAATGATGTGGAATTGCAGTCATAACTGGTAAAAACTGCCTCAACACTGATCAATAATAAAGAACTTTGAAGTAAATTAATCTGAGATCTGCTACAAGTTTTGTTTCTTTGTTTCTGCAGCTTTAAACTCCCACTGAATATAAAGAATTCCTTTTTGCTGCTCGTTAATTTTTCACTGCTTAAACTGATTAACCATGCGATTCCATCATTCCTTATAACAACCTCAAAAGAGCATCTAAAACTGCGGCTGACTTTACAACAAAAATGCTGAAAATCATCCTTTTACTCTGGAATCCCTCTCACTGAGCCTAATGATATTAATGATGCAGTCAGAGAAATACACTCCATAAAATTACGTGATGATAATCAAAGGATAATATTGAGTAAATCACATCAGATAGTCACCAACAACTAAGATTTTTTTTTTTCACTCATCGGGCTGGGAAAATCCATTTCTTAATGGGGTCTAATGATCCAGTAAAGCCAAGGTGAAGCTGATGTTCAGGAGATCTAAAGAAGCTCCAGAAAAACAGACCCAAGACAGGATTTGGCACCAGATTGAGGAGCAGAGCTGCCCCACTAAATATTTTCTCTGCTGGCCTCTCCACAATGCAAATATTTCATTGGAAATAATGAATAAAGGTGCAAAATACCCAGGCAGCCCATATGAGAATTATCACAGGCTCTGGAGGAGCACAACCTGTGTGAGTGATCTCCTCCTGTCCTCTGACCTCCTGCAATGCTGCAGGAACACAACAACAACAAAAATAAAAAGAGAGCACTTGCAGAATGAGCTCCCCAAATGTCTTCTGAGGGCTCCAGCTAACTGTACTTTACATAATTCCCATCTGGCATCCTCAGCAGCAAAAAATAACAGAATTCTCAGTTGCCATTCATGGCAAATATTTCATCAGCCCCTGTCTGCTGCTTGTCAGGAATTTTGAAGTGCAAGGGGGAACTCCACAAGAGTAGGGGCAGCTTCTGATCAGCAGGTTGATTTCTTCTCGTGTGAAACTAGCTAAGATCATGAATCACTTTTTTTAGAGTCTAAATTTGACTAGGAAATTGTAATGGGTAATTCATACTCAATTCTGTAAAGGTGTGAGAACTTAGTTTAACATATAGAATATGTAAACCCAATATTTAAATAACAATACAGGGTAGGAGGAGGCATGTAGAGCACCAAGAGTAATAATAGCTGCCTGTATTTCAACAGAGGCAGGAGATTTGATATCCTGAACATGGAGCACTCAGGGTTTGTCACTGAACAGGGAAAGAGCAGGTTTCTGCAGCCTAAAACCCAGAAACACCTTTCCCAGTCTAACTCCTGATTGCTCCAAGTTCATTCCACAGAGCTGAACTTGTAGAAAAAGCAATCAAAAATCTGAGTCAGGATTTCTGACAGCTGAAAACAAACCTCTGAAAAACTGCATTTGTGTTTGTGAAACCCTCAAATAATCAAAAGGCAGCAGCGCAACAGCTCAGAGAGACACTAAACAACCTTAACTCTGAAAGTGCCACAGGGCTTTAGGATGAAGTTTCCACTCCAACATCCCCACAGGAATTTCAGCCACCACCATTTCACCTTGGGCCTCAGCTCTGTATTCTAGAAAGCAAAGTTCTGGTTGTGACCACTTTGTTTCTTTGCACATTATTTTCTGACCAAAAAAAAAGACCATAAGGTTTTACAATAAGATGAAATAACCATTCTTCATTCCAAAAATAATCATCACAATGACTACTCAAGTCATCTTCCTTTGCCACGGCATCCAGACAATGCTGCCTCTTTGTGGATGCTTCAAACCTTTAGAAAAGATAAGAGCCTACACATATTAACTTTCTTTTACTCTCATTTCTGATTTAGATGCAAAAAAAAAAAAAAAAAAAAAAAAAAAAAGAGATTGCAATCCATGCTTGTAGACACTGAACATTACAGTGATGAAAAATTATTTACTTAGTGTGTTAGTAAATCCCTGAGTTCAATTTTTGTAGGCTCTTTTATTTTACTCACAAGTCGGTTGCAAGCTGATTAATGATCACAGAAAACGCACTGAATAAAAAGCCGTGGCTATGACATAAATACAAATGTTTCAAGGAAAAAGAAATTTGGAAAATTACAATCTACAACACTAAAAAGGAGGTTTGTTTTTTTTTAATCTACTTTAGAATAGGTCATTTGTTTACATCCTCCACTGAAATTCTGGTAACGACAAAACTGTGATGATACCTTAGTTAACTGCTGTTATACTTATACTTCAAAAGAGAAATTATTTATTTGAAACTAGGAAAAATATTTCCAACTCCACGTCCAGCTATATCAGATTGGTTCAAGCCTAGAGAAAGCAAGAAGACTTGAAAAAAAGTTACTCAAAAATTGGTATTTGGGCTGATTGAAGAAACTGGAAATTGAGAAAATTGGAACTGAGTAAATTTGAAAACTGAGGCCATTGCAAGGTGCTGTTCCTGCCACACAAACCCCCCGAGCTGAGATGCAGAGCTGGGTGTGCTCACCCATGAGAGGAGAGGGCCCAGGGTGCAGAGAGGAGAACAAATGTGTGTGCAGCCAATATTAGAGTCATAACAGAGCAGTGTGAAAGCTGTTCTCTAATGCAATAGAGAAAAAGGAGGGGAAGGCAAGATAGCCTGGTTTGTGTTTGGACAGGGAAATTGTCAGTTGAGAGAAGGAGATAAGAGAAAGCCCTGTAGAGAATTGTATAAACTGGGATCCCTACAAGCTTAAGATAGGCTGGGGGAGATGGGAAAACAGGTCTGCTGGCTGAGAGTGATAACCTAAAACCAGAGCTGTTCCCATATTCTTCAAAAGAAGTGCTTTTAATAAGAAAGAAATCCCAGCAGTGCTGTTCCTTTCATCTCTACCTGCTGTCATGGTGCACTAACCATGGAACAGGAGTCACTCCAAGGCCATGCTCCAAAGGCTTACATTGCAAATATCACCCTGAACAACCACAAAGACAAACAAAAGGAAGGAAATGAACTCACCAAATTCATCATAATAATTTTAAAAAAGGACCCTTTCTTGGCTTAGTGAAGCTTCTCCACAGTCCTTGCTTTATCCTATGAGATAAAGTTCTTTTTATGGTTCTTTTTTAAGTTTTTTTTTTTTAACCCTGCCTGGTCACTGGGAGAGAGGCAGAGCTGACAGCAGAGCCAGACCTGCTTTTCCTGGGGGAGAATAAAAGGAGCACAAACTTCAGCTCAGCAGCACACACATTCCCAGGTGTGCAACTCCCAGCTGGAGCAAAAAAAAAAAAAAACCCCAAAGATGTTTAAATACCTGTGGCTCCAGGAATCCTGGAGGTCCCTCAGCTAAAAAAACCTGCACCCAGAGGTCTGGTTGTTCAATAATGCTGCAAGGCTGCAGCTTTAGGCAACCGATGGCACAGCAAGGAAATAGAATTCATCAGCTCTCCTGAGAAATTCTGCAGAAACTCACACATATTGCAAAGTTTTCTGTGTAACTGCTGGAAAGGAAGAGTTATAATCAGACTGGCTGGTTCCAAGGAGCTGAAAAAAGGACATGCCAGGATCTGTGAGTGTGACTTGCCTGGAGAGAGGCACAACAGCTCCAGCAGCACAGAAGTCCAGAAAACACCTCTGTGATACCACAGGACAAGTGTAACAGAGCACTGGGAGGAATTCAGTGATGCTGTTTTACACCACAATGACACAGACTCTGAGATTTAGAAGGTTGAAAATGACTCCTTTATTTTTGGGATGTGTCTCCCTTTTATACCATTCTACACAGACCAATTTGATTGGTGACACAAAGACAAACCTCTTCACTCACATTGGTCAGAGCAGAGGGACAGCAAGAAGTCCCTCCTAGGGAAAGGAATGAATAACAAAGGTACAGTTAAAAAACATTTCTCCTGTTTACAGAAAATTTTCTGGGGAAAGAATTTCAGAAAACCAAAACACCTCAGGCACGAAACCAGGTCTACAATTAAGTGCAGCTGGGAACTCTCCAGCTGGTCTGGAGCTCTCTCAGAAACACAGGGTTGCTCTTGAACACTGCAGATATGCACATCAGCAAAATCCTTATCTCCATCAGCCCTGGTGCTCTGCTCTGCCTGGAGGGGACAAGGCTCCTCCTTGAGCAGCTTCTCTGGGGGCAGTGATTTTGCTGAAACAGATTCCCCAGGCAGGACAGGCTCCCCAGGCAGTAAAAGGTGATTATAACCCATACCTGACACAGCCCAGCACACGGTGCTGGCTGCAGCTCCAAGCCAGAGGAATTCGGGGTAAATCATCCAGAGGACAAACAAGGCAGCCAGAAAATAACTTACAACAGCTTTGTGACTAAAAATCACCCTTTACACATGGAAAACAGTCAAACAGCAGAGAACTAAGTTAGCTGTAAATTGAAATATTATGTGAGTAATACCCCTAAGGTCTTTTATTTCAAGAAGAAACATTTCAGGAAATTTTAGTGGGCCCGTTTTCAACAAACCTCAGTGTGGTGCATTAAAAAAGGCTCAGTGAAAGGTAAAAATTCAGTGCACACTGAACACCCACCAGAGTGTTTGAATTTGGGAATGTATGGCCACAGCAAGGCAGAGCAAAGGAATGCTTCCAGCAAGCAGCTCTGTTTTAAGAGTCACTGTTTCTTTTTTTTCAATTGTGCATTAATATTTTGCAGCAAAACCAACAGCTGCTTCTGATTACTCCCATGAGAAGCAGTTTCCTAAAATTAATGATACTTAAACCCAAAAGACATAACTGTTCCATTAATATAACTTGTGCCTGAAGTCATTAATATTTCAAGTGCAAGCACAGAATCCTGAGATAAGAACACAGAGCTGGAATGGAAATTGATGTGTCACGCACTCTAAAAAATAATAATGGCAGATTTGTAGAGCAATGAAACTACAGAGGAAACACTATGAAAAACTGGATGTTTACCTCCTCTTCTGTTTATAATTCCTGTGACTCACCTCAGCCCCCAAATATGCAGGGAAAAAGTCGTGCCCATTGTACCTGGCTGATCCCTCCCTCTGCTCAGCCATCAATGAGCTGATGTTGAGCATCCCACTGCTGCTGCACCTGGGGATTTACAGCAGCAGGATTCTCTCAGGAATATTTTCTAGCTACAGATACCACTGTGTGAGGAAAAATTATCTTGAAAGGTACTTGGAGATAAGTATTGAGAGAGATGAAAAGAAGTTGTCCACAGCAAAGAGGCTGGGTGGAGTACATGATGAGAAAGAAGACAAGCATTTCTCTGACTGTCTGGGGAACAAAGAGGTTTTGAAATGCAATTGAGAATTTTCAGAGAATGCAAAAGAAATAATTCACTTGATATTTAAGTTCAGGGGAAGAATATTTCAATTCTCAAAGAAGACATTGCATCAGTGAAAATGAATTGAACATACAGGTATTCATCAAGTAAATACATTAATTTTAAGTCATGGCTCAACTTTCACACCTAAAACAATTTGAGATGCTTGTTTATTATCCTAAACAGCATAATTAATCTATGGCCTTATTTAAACAGCCAAGAAGAGAAGGAAAAAGTCACATTTCTTGAATTATTTTTTTGATTCAAATAGTAAATAAATTCACCACATAAAAGCCAAGTGCGATTGAACATGTTATTACACAAAGAAAATGTGCAACTATAAACCAGTCATAAGCTCTAAGACAACCATAAGTTTAAAAAAAAAGGAATCTGATTACCTGCTTGTTTTCTACAAGTTTTTGTGCATTTAATTAGACCCAAACTTAGTTAAGTTTTTACATGTTTTAACTTCTTTTTCTCATTGGAACAAAGCAATAAGAAATATTGCTGGAGCCTTTCTCTAGAAAAGCACATAAAAAGTAGAGATTCAAAACAAGTTTGAACCAAGAAAAAAATTCAGTTTATTGATACAACTGTGTATATTCTGAGCCCTTGTTAGTGTGATAAGACAGCTAACATTTTTCACTGTTCCAAATTATTGAAAGACTGAGTCTAATTTTTGCTACTTCATGTCTCATTAAAGTTCATGTCTCATAAAATGTTCTCAGTCTTTTAGTAGCTTAATAAAATATTTAGGTATCTTCTCCTTAGCAAGAAGATGAGTATAAAAAAGGTACCTGCCAGAATACTAATCTGGAGATATCCCAGTCCAAATACTTATTTTTTCCTTGCAGGGAACAATAACCTTCTGGGCTAACAAAACTGCATCTGCAAAAGCAAGGCAAAGAGGTCAGAGTCTCTCCCAGAGGCATCGCTCCTACCAAAAGTCATCCTTTGCCCTTGGTGCATCAAGATTCCAAAGGATGTGACTGCTCAGACCAAAAGCAGATTAAGCTGGAGGCAGAATGCACTCTTATTTGGAAATGGAAAATATTAGGTATATGCTCAACTAAGACAATGATTGGACTTAGTGTATTTGACCCTAAATTTAAAGCACAAAAAGCTCTGAAAAGGATTTTGCTTTAGGAACTACCCCTAATGCAAAAGCAACATTAATTGCACAAAACCAGAATCTGCTACAGTTTGCTGTTTTATTTTGCCATGAAACCTTTCAGAATGGAGCTCCCATTTCTTAAATACAGCAGAGCTGCATCAGGAGAAAAAGTATTGATCATTTAAAACCAACGAGAAGGATTTTCTTGTGATGGTTTTTGCGCTGGTTCACTCAAAATATTTCATATATTGTAAGCCTACTCTAGAGAGAAAGTCTCAGATGTTTTGTGGGAAGCTTGATGAGGATTTTTCTGGTGGCTTTTTGGTGGCTGACCCCAGAGTGACTTTGAAAACACCTCACTGGGGGTTCTCAGCTCCCACTGGGCTCCTGCCATTGAGGCTTCCCAAAATGTGCCTCTGATCAAAGCTGGAAGGACAACCCAGCCCTGGAGAGAGGGGAGGGAAACACTTCCATCAGCACAATGAACTGCAAATTGAACAGAAAACTCTTCTGGTATCCAAAAAGAACATATTCTAATCCCATAGACTGTATGAGCCAGTCTGTGAATTCATACACTTCAATCTTCTGTATCCAAAATTCCTATCATACTCTGAGACTAGATTTCTTTGGTGACAATAATTTTTGTTAATTTGGGTTTATAAAAAAAATAAATATTAAAAACATTTGCTTTAACTGATATGATAAAAATATATAGGTTTTCCATGGAGGAGAATATTATTTATAGTCACATTTAATTCAGTTGCTTAATGTAAATCTTAAAGAAAAAATAGTCTAAAGCAAAAAGGGAATGAATTTAATTGTAATGACACTTCTCTTTTCTACAAAAGATTAGTCACAAAGGCAGTCAAAGTCAGAGGGACGGAAACGCAAATGGATCATTTACAGCTGAACACTGGATTTTGCTCATTTGCAGAACACTCCTGTTTACATTTCTAATCCAAGAAAAAGAAACAAATGATTTACAAATGGCCAAAAGCCCTGGAAAGCAATCTGTGCTGGCCGTAGAGCCAGACTGACGAGCAGAGCCCAGCTCCAGCAGCGCCTAATTCCATCCCCAGCCCTGACCCAGACAGGATGCCCTGCAGGACCAGGGCTGAGCGGGGAAACAGGGATGGAAACAAAACCAAGGAACGCCTGGAACTCCAGAGATGTCCTGAAACAATCCACAGGGCACTGTGGGGATGGTTAAGGAATGATCAGCACTAATGCAGGTCCTCCCCCAGCAGCCCCAGCCTGGCTCCAGCAGAGTGGGATTTATGTACCTCCAGCCCCATCAGCTCAGGCTCCCTTCAGTCCACCCTGCCCAGCAGCAAACCTTCCACTAATCCCATCAAGGGCATTTGATTGCTGGGTTTTGGGGGTTGTTTTGGCATTTGGTTGGTTGTTTTTTTGTTGTTTGGGATTTTTTTTCCCTTTGGTTTTTTGTTGGTATTGTTTTTTTGGTTTTGGTTTTTTTTTGGTTGGTTGGTTGGTTGGTTTTTTGTTGGTGTTGTTGTTGTTTGGTTTTTTTGGGTTTTTCTTTTAACTACATCTCTCACTGACTCAAATATAGCAGAATCAAATCCTGAATAACACGTTCAATGAGTTATTTAATTAGCTGGGTGAAGGTGAAACAGAAGAACAGCCGAGTCAAACTAAAGGAGATGTCAAGTGTAACAGCTCAGACCAAGGAGGGATTTGGAAGAATTCTTCCTGCCACAAAGGGAAACACAGAACTGTTCCTAACACAGAACACTAAGGGATGTCATCTTTCCATTCCAGTCCCTACAGAAACACCAGCTGGGGGGAAAATACCAAAGTGAACTGGCAAAAACAAGGAGAGCAGAAATCACCCACATTACAGCAAGCATCATTTAATAAGTTAATTAACAAGTTTGAAACAAAACAAACAAACAAAAAACCAAAACACACAAAAAACCCCACAAAAACCAAAACCAAACAAACAAAAATGACACACAAAATCCAACACTAAACCAAGTCAAACAAACCAACAAAACATGTTCTAGAAAAGTTAAGCAGAGAATACAAAACCGTTGTAAGGTAGGATGATGATCAAGCCAGTAGTTTATCCTCATTTAAAAAGAGACTTTCTTCTCCCATTTATCAACTATCTAAACCAAAATTTCACTGCTCTATTAATTAGATCTATTTCATTGTCCCCATTGCAGTCCAGAGTCAGAGCAGGTCTGTTTTCCTGCCCTGAGCATTAGCTGAGGACTCTTGTAACCAGACAAAATTGCTGTCAAAACTAGCTAATAAATCTTTGCTTTATTTCTGTGTTTGGACAAGCAGCTGGATTTATTCCTGCTCTGCAGTCTCCAAGGGATGATTTTGCCAGTATAAAGGAGCATAACATTACATTTTGGCCCATGCAGGTTTCCAGGGGACACTGCCAGAGACCCTGGGCACTGGCAGGAATTCAAAGCACTTATTCCTAATGGAGCTGAACAGAGAGACTGTACTTATTTAAAAAAATAATAAGGTTTAAAAACCATCATTGTTGCAGGATTGTGAGTTGCAACTCAAAACAAACATGTGGTCCTCAAAGCCCAACTGGAAACCTGCACGATAAACAGAGAAGGAGGTTTGTCCCCTGACTAACTCCTCCTCACAAAAAAAAACAAGCTATGGAGTAATTGTATTTTTATTTTTTCACCAAATCTATTGCATCCAGCCAATATTGGCATATCCCTGCACTATCTTGAATAAATTAGTGCCTATCAGTCATCCTTGCAAAAAAAACCCCAAACCAAAACAAAAAACTTCATAGTAAAAGTAAGCAAAAGTGAGGAAAAAAAAAATAGAAAGGTGTAAACAGAAGGTGTGCCATGGGATATTGGGATTCATCAAATCAGGCAAGGCAGAAGCCAGTAAAGAGTTGTTAAAAAAACAGGAGAAGTAGGATGTCTGTCTCTTACTCATCTGAACACCCAAACTGGTGCTCCACAACTGAGCAGCTCTACAACAACTTTACTCAGCCATAGTAAGGAACAGTCCCCTGGCAGCAGGTCACCCCATCACTGAAGGGAGCAGCTGGCACAATGTGATTTTCTGCAATGACAGCCTCACAAATCCAGCCAAACTGAGTTTGTTCAGCCTCATTCTCCCACTCTGCACCCACACAGAGATCTCACTTTTAAAAATATATTAAACTTGCTTTGTTTTTTGTTTTTTTTTTTCTTTCCCTCCCATTAAGTTCATCAGAAATATTAAAATATCTTTACCCTCAAAAGCTTAATCCATCTATTCCATTACAAAACATTCCACCAACTCTCCAGATTGCCAGGCTGTTAACAGGACAGGCCATGGGACCCTGAGCCATGAGAGTCCTGTTCTAATGGCAAGTACTTCCAGAAAAATAACAACTTCATGTACACAACCCATTTGCATAATTTGCATTGCAGCCACAGGATGGTTCATCCCATACAAATAATAAATAGAAATGTAAACCTAATTGTTTCACCTTCCTAAATATGGGAATAGACTTGCAGTTCTCAGAGTTTAGCAAAAATTGGATTTAATCTTTTTTTTCTTCCTCATTTATGGGTTATTTTGCTATAATTTTTAACATAACTTTAAGATTTACTTCCAAATCTTAAATCATTAAAGATCTCAGAAACAGCCATCTTAAAAAATTGGAACTTGGAACATCTTGCACTTCAGAGCTGAATTTCTTTTTCTCTCACATTCATACTGGGCGTCTAAAACCCAAAACTTTTGCCTTAATAGATCTGCCTTTAATGAGCTACACAATTGATCCAGACAACTGACAATGCAGCACGGCTTTGGAGAGTCTCAGCATCCTTAGGATTTCCAGATGCCAGGACAAATGCCATACACCTTGAAATTTCAAACATATGGCACAAAACTTTAGGGGAAAAAAAAACCACCAAAATTGCAGAGTTGCAAAAGAATAAAAAATATTATTTATTTTAAAAACCAGCACCATTGGCAGGCACCAGGTTAGAAGCTGAGGTTGTAGCATCTCCCTAAAGGAGCACAGAATTTTATTAGTAAAAGTAAAGACCATTTAATGTGGAGGATGCATAATGGAGAATTTTGGGGGTTGTTTTTTGTTTCCTTTTTAGAAAACAAGAACATTCCCAGCTGCAGTGTTCAGCTGGCTGGAAGAGCCCCACGCAGTGGAACATTTCCTTGCTCCTGCAATCACTGTGAGAACACAAAGTTGTGTTTCTTAATTCAAGGCATGGAGCTCTGCAAAAAAAACATCCCCACAAATGCAGAGTCAAGAAATGGTGCAGTGAGTACAGTGAAATCATTCCATCCTGTAGCCTTCAGGCTTAAAGTAAATGACTTTTGATTAGACTCATAAATTACTGAACATGTGGCTCCAGCAGTCGTCGGGAGTTATCAGATAACACAAACTTTACATGGAATCAGAACTAATTCCTGCACACTGCTACTGCTGTAAAGGCTGCAACAACAATGGCAGACGTATCATTAAATGGGAAAACCTAGAAATATAATTAAATTAACTGATAATCATCTCTCTTCTTCTATCCAGACTCTAATTTAATGCGCTTGCAAATGTAATGAGGTTCACTGAATTGAAAAATACTGTGGAAATAACAGAAACAAGATTAAATTAATTGCACGACATACTGATAAGAAAGCTGGCTTCAAATTATGTGAAGCACATTTCCAAAAGCCATTAAAAGGCCAGTCACATATCATACACCTTGATGACAACACATTTAAATTCTTTTTTTTTTTTTACTAACTGGAATATCCATTGTGTTTCCTAGAACCAAATGCTAATTGGTTGGTGCTCTCTCATCTTCAGGTAAATAAACATGTGCAAAAACACTTGGGCAGTGAAAAATTAAAATCTGGCCAACAACCAACATTACTTCTGCTCCAATCATCTCCATGTGATTCACACTACAGAATTTGAGATGAAGACATGCTAAATGCATTTAGACCTTGCAGCAGCTTGGGTGAAAAATTATATTTTCTTCCCTAAGAAACCACAATTTAAATTTCTGCAAACAAGAAGAAAGCATTTATTCTGAAGACAAGATAACCAGCTCTCAGTTGTGCCTGGAAGGGTTCTGGATGAGGCAGCATCTCTGAAGGGCCATCAAATGTATAGAGCAACCATCCATTTTTAGTGGGTTTTTTTTTTAATCTTAAAAAGGACCTTGAACAGGAATTCCACCATCTTTAATTTAAGAAACAAGAAAAACCCTCACATCAAAAGCACATTAGACATTTTAGACAGTTTATTTAAAAGGAAACATTGTCTGGTATGTGCCAGTAGACCAAAATTTCAAACACTAGTGGGAGCTGCAAGGCATCCAATGCCAAGGATTTCAGCAGAATCCTGTCAAGTAATTCCAAGTTTGTGTTTCCTTACACCGAGATGAACAACAAAGGATTTGCATTAGCAGCCAGTGCCAGGCCACTTAAACCCATTCCCCTGACACTCCTGCCACACTCCAGAGGGCAAACAGAGGGCTGGAACCAGAAATTCTTGTTTTAACAGTGAAAAGCAACACAATGGCAACTCCCAAGTTGGATTTCTGAGCGGCAACACGCTGCAGTGACAAGAGGAATACAAAATCACAGCTGGCCAAGACTCTCGTGAGCTGCAGAGCAAAGGAAGAGGGAGAGAAAAGTCGAGAAATAGTGAATTAAATCACAGGGCATCATCCTTTAATAGCAGAGCAGCCGGGTCCTGACCCAACAAAAGGTCAAGCAGACACTTGCAAGAAGGTGAGAATTCCACTAATATCAGCTCAGCCGATGAAATGCAAAGAAAAGGCTCAAAAGGCAGAAATTCCTGATGACACAAAGCTTCCTTCATGTTCTTTTCCTTTCAAAAGCCTTTGTAGAAAATCACCCAAGAGATGCTGAATGGTTTTTTCTCTTCCAGACTGGACTGATCTGAGCTGGAGGCAGCTCTGCCAGGCTGGGCATCCTCTGCTGCTCAGGGACTGGGCTTTCCTGGGCAGATCCTCCTCTGGGGCTGCCATGGAGAATTTGAAATAGCCAGAGAGGACCAATGCTTGATACACTTCAATTAAATCTCACCCTGTTTGCACTGTAATTATCCCTGCCGAATTTGGGACCTTTAAAGATATTTATATAGAGTTCTATCATATTTTTTCCAGCTTCTGTGTTTTTATAAACAACCAGTTGAGTTATGAGCTTTAATTAAGATCACTCTCAGGATTTCCTGTAGTAAAATTGCTCACTGTTCACTAAACACTCAATTCTTAAGGAAGAGAAATTGTGAAATTAGAGGCGTATGGATATACCTGGGGAGAATTCCAGGAGGGTTTATTTTGCTGTAAACAATGCTTCAAAAGGAAAACTCACTGTTTTTATAGTGCATGTATGTCTTGCTCTTCATAAAAAGCAAGTATTTTCCAGGAACAGATGGTTTGTCAAGGTGGCCATACATGATTTTATTTTCTGTTTTCAACATGTCTTCAGTATAACTTTAGTTCCAAAAAGATCTGGTCCTAAGATCCATTAAACACTGACAATAGAGTAGAAATTGGTGTTAATTAGTCTGGGCCTCCTCCCAAATCTCTACCAATTAAACAAGTGTTTAGTGCTATTAAGTTTAACATGTTATAAATCTTTATCTGCATAACAGTGTTACAAAATGGAAAAGGAGGAAAGCAGGAGAGTATGCACAAAAAAAAAAAAAATTACAACAGAAAAGCTAAAAATAACCCCCCAAAAATCTTAAAAACTAGCTGAAACTTTAAAAAAGGAAAACTAGCTGCTGCCTTTTCTTCCCCTCTAAGTTACCAGCACAAACAGGTATTTTAAAACTCATAACTCTGTGCAAGATTCATATTAGGGTTTTAGGGTTCAAAATAAATTTTACACCTCATTTAAGAGGGCAGACAAGAGTGAATCCTCCAAAGGTGATTTCCCTACATTGTCTCATGTTTTGGTCACAAAAGGGAGTAAAGCTGGGAGGGAGAAAAGCTTTCTAAAGCTTCAAGATAAAAGTAAAACTTGGAAACTTGTGTGAGAAATAGAATTCTAATGCAGAGCACTGCAATGAACCAGCAAACACAGAGGAGTTTTACATTCTGCAAGTCAGGTTTGTGCTTGGAACTGTTGGCTCAGACCAGTGACCATCCACTTCAGTCTCATCCCTCCCTGTGCTCATTCCAGGTGCTTCCAAAAAAGACAGAAACAAATGGCTCCTGTTCCTATTCAATTCCTAAGATCACTTATGACTAACCTACTGTTAAGATAAAATGCTTATTTACAGGTACTTAAATATCTATGCAAATGTTTACAGGAAAAATCACTCATATTATATTTCTGAGCAGAAGCAAAGTGTCTTTTTTAGAAACCCTCACAAGTCTACAAGGACATCCAAACCCAGTAGTTTCACAGCCTCTCCATATCCTTGTGCTCTGGGGTTGTGTAACCTCTTTGTCAACAGTGTTTTCCTGATGTCTGGAAAGAATTTCCTGTGCCCATTATCCTTTCACTGCACTTTGGGGAGTCTGGCTCCATCTTTGGTGTGCATTTAGCTGGTTAATAAAGCCCCAGACAAGCTCAGCTCTCCCTGCACCTCTTGGTGCCTCCTTGGAGCACAGAGAGATCCAGACCAAGCCCCAAACCAACTCCCCGCAGAGTTCAAGCACTGTGCAAGGAGAACACAACACAGCTCCTGCTCCTCTTCCACCCTGGCACAGCCCAGTATTTTTCCTTTTGCAGGCAAGGTGTAATCAGTTAGGGGTAGGAAGCCTTGATCGAGATGACAGATGCATTTCCTGAGCAGGAGCAGTGGCAAAGGCAGCAGGGCTGGAAGGTGACAAATTGCATTATGGTAACAGCAGCTCTCACAAGCCTTGATTAGTCTGCACTGGCTTCTCTGCCAGATCCATCGTGGCCAGAACTGGTCAGAGGGTAAATTTGTATGAGAACAGGAAATAATTGCCTAACAATAACAACATAATGGTCACCTCAGTTTTTAAAGATGATGAAACATCCCCATCCAGCTGGAGAGGAGATAATTTTTGGCGAATGTTCAGGAAGCAAATGCTGGTTATGCTGGACCAGCAGAGAGGGGATGAACAGCCAATCTAATCACTGGCAGCTCTTCTCCTCACACATCTAATAAAGGGACATTTTGCACATGGCATATTTGTGATAAACTGGAGGACAGGAATTTGCTAAAGGAGCAGAAAAAAGAATGTTTTGCATAATCACTTTTAATAGGTGTAGGAAAATAAATGCAGGAAAGGTGAGGAGGATTTTAAGCATATCCAAGTGACTTGCAGCTGGGATGTAGAACACATATATCATCCTGATTGTTGCCTATTCCAGAGCACTTGACAAGCAGAACATCTGTGTTTAAATAACACAGGTCTGGCTGGACCATTCCAACACACTTGGGATTCCTGCCCTGCTGTGGGCAAGATGAAAGCCCAGGGTAAACTACACCTGTGTGTGTCCCTGGGACAGAGGTGACACCAGCAAGACCAGAGACCCTCCAGCAAGGACCTGCTCTGTGGGACCCACCAGGTGTGGCCCTGATATTTCTGGGTCTGAGAGATTTTAGCCTGCTGGCAGCTGCTAACTTTTTCCCCAAGGAAAAATCTCTCAAGAAAGTTTTTTTTCTCAAAACAATCTCAGCAAACATCTCTCTTTCTCAAAACAATCTTTCTCCAGGTGGTGTTTGCTGTTTCTCCAGTTTAACCAATGGGATCAGAGAGGTGTCATTCCTATTCACCAACCATGTTCAGTCTGTATGGGAACACCTTAAAAAAGGTAGTGAGAATTAGACAATAAAGCCTTTTTTCTATGCTCTTTGCCTTCTGAAATATTCGGAGTCTTTGGTGTCCTACAATAACAACCAGGCTTTGCCTGGAACCCCCAGCCTGCAACAGAATGAAAACAAATTGAGCCTTTGCCATTCACCTGTGGTTTTGTCCCTGAGTCCTGCCTGTGTCACGTCCCACACTAAGGGATAAAATACCTGCCAAAGCTCTTGTCTCTGGGCAGGAACACAGGAGAATTCACCTCCTCATGGACAGGTTTGCACCTGGATGAGCAGAGGGAGCATAAAAAGGCATTTAAATGACCAGTACAATAATGCAACCAAGATTCCACACTCACTCAAGATCATAGGATGAATTTTTTTGGGAACTGAAAGGATAAACTCAAAAAGCCCTTCTGAGGACACCAAAACCACAGAAGGCTCTACTGTGGGGTAATGCCCATCCCACTCCAAGTTCTGCTCTGACTGAGGAACACAGTCAGCACTGCTGGAGCCTGCTCTGGGATCCTGCTCTCTCACAAGTCTGAGAATCATTTACTTCCAAGTCAGGGAGTCTAATGCACAGTTCAATGGATAAGCAGAAAGACAAGGACAGCTGGAAAGGTCACTGCAATAATTAAAACTTACACCTCATGAATTACAGAGTGACTTTCCTTCTCCATTGCTTGAAATGACATGTTGGTGTGAATAGTGGTGAGATGGTGGGAAACACCCCCAGCTCCTCACCCTGTGCAGATTCAGGGGTTAGTGCAGCTTCAGAGAATTCTGTATCTCCACACTGGCAGTGTGGCTGCCCTGGGTGAGGCTGAGCCCTTCCTGCAGCTGTCAGGACCTGCCACAGGTCCTGAAGGGCACAGCTCCAGCCCCAGCAGGGGCTCTCAGAGCTGCAGGGACTCTGCCACAGCCCTGCAGCCCCTCCTGCTCCCCCAGGGCTGAGCTCCCCCTGTGTCCTCCCAGCTGGGCACCATTCCATCCTTCCTGGAGCACCAGATGTCCCCAAGGTGTCCCCAGCCTGCCTGAGAGTCCCCTCAGTGCCAGAGCCTGTCAGGGACACCCAGAGCAGCTCTGATTGTCACAATAGGACACAAAATAAAGATGCTTGACTCCAGTCAGAATGTTGGAGTCCAGGGCATCCCTTTGGTCACCCTGGAAGGTCACAGACCTTGGCAGAGAGGTCTGGGACCCGAGCAAGAGGGTTTGAGATCTGGACAGGGGGTTTGGAATCTGCACAGGGGGATTGTAGTAGACCCTGGCACAGAGCCCAGGAAAACACTGGCTTTGATTTCAGTCCATGGGAAAGATTCCCAACATTGAGAGAGGAATCACAAGTCACAAAGGTGTGACAGACCGTAGTGTAGTTTATCACTGTGTAGAAAATCTTGTAGTTTTGGGTTTCTTAGAATGGAAGGGAATAGGGAACAAGATGGAGGATTTAGGGTGGTGCCCCTGGGTTATTCTCCTCCTCCCTTGGCCTCCATTTTCTGATGTGATGGAGGCACAAAGTAGTTTAAGGGGATTGGGTCAAAGTAGAAATGACCCTTTTAGTACAGGTGATAGGCATTGGCACAGAATTGTAAATAATAGACACATAATTATCTGTACAAGAGAACAGAGATGCCCCATGGGTGGGGAGTCATCCTGTGTCCCAGACACTGTTCAGACCTTGGCTGGGCACAGAGAAAATTGTGAGATATAAAATAATAAACAAGGTGAGAAGCCTTGAAAAACAAGACCTTGAAGACTCCACTTCTTTCTTGCGACCTGCCTCAGGGCTTTCAGAGGCCAAAAGACTCTCAACCACCTGAATCTCGGGTGAAGAGCTGAACCCAAGATCAGGAGGCAGCAGAAATCAGAAGGTTTATTCACAATCCATTCAGCCCTTTTATAACACGCTGTGCTAAAGGCACCTTATTGGTCCATGGGGCTGACACCTCTGCCATTGGCTCAGGAACAGAAACAGTAAACAACACCTAAAAAATCTACTACTAATCTAGCACAACATAAACTAAAAACAAAACAAAACAAAACAAAACAAAACAAAAAAAAAAAAAAAAAAAAAAAAACCTCCAAAAAAAGTTCCACCAAAAAAACCCACAACAACTCCAATTACCCAAAGAAACCCAAATAACCAAACTTAAAAGAACCCTACATCTAACCAAATAAGAACAAAGAAAAAATGTGGGTTTTAAACTGAATAAATTCATTAACCTAACACATTAAAACCACAAAAATAAAAACCACATAAAAACCACAAAAACCCTTCTCAACTTTCACAAAAACACCACCTCAACGTGTTTTTTTCCTTGGTACTACAACCCTTTTCACAAACCTGACAGCCAAGCACATCATACACAGAAAAAAAAAAAAAAAAAAAAAAAAAGACACCTCAAGAGAGGGGTGGGGAGGCTGGTGTGGAACCCTTGTGAATACAGCCTGCAATAAATCCAATCTCACATATCACAAACCATGCACAATTAGGAGGGGTAATAAGGAACCGCAGCTGCAGGATTATTTCTGCTCAGTATTTATCACAGGATGATATCAAGCTCATAAAAGATTGAGCTTATGAGAGCAACACTGTAAATAATTTTTTTTCCCATCATTTTTTTAACGCTCAACAACAAAAAAAATCAGGTTATGTAAATATCAATATGTGTCCTGAATAAAAAAGAGGTTTGAAAATCTCAGTTTTTAGACAATTGTTTTAAAAATGTCTTTCCCCCCCTCCATTCTGTCAGGTTACCATGGGATTTACCAGGACTCTTAATTTATGGAGATGTTTCCATTCTGTGTGTGAAAGCAGGCATGCAAATACATTCTTGTCACATTAAATTCCAATTGCCAAGTCCAGAAGTGAATTTAGGAGAATACTTAAACACAACCTGTATATTTCTTAACTGATTTTCAAAACCAGGTGATGCTTTTTGCCAAGGGTACAGAACACTCCTTTAGGCCACTGAGGGCCACAAAACCCCAGTTTTGAAACCGAAAAACTTCAGTTATGAAGCTTTTTGTTTGTTTGTTTATTTGTTTGATTTAATCACCAATGGAAGAAACAGTCAGACCCTTTGGACTGTAAACACTTTTGGGCCATTAATCTCAAACCTTTTAGTTCCAAGCAGTGAAGGAAAGTTCAAGGAACAGATTCTTTATCCCCACTGCAGTTAAATTGGCTCAGCAATTTAATAACGTTCCAGCCTCACAATGAGCAAATTAGGAAGGTTTCTCTTTTGATTTCCCTTTTTTACCTTTTTTTGTTTCTGCTCTGCCCACTATAAATACTTTTAAATATTGTGAAGGCTTAGGTTTCTTTGTTTTAGGTTCTCTTTGATGCATCTTGGGTTAATAATGAGAACACAGCACCTCAATTTTAACAAAGCATCTTCCCAGAAAGAGCTTTTCCTCAACCAGCTCTGCTGCATCATAGGAGTTATTCTAGAACCCCATAAATTTCTTTGTGAAAAAATGCTTCGGAGATATAACAGCATGTTCTCCTATAGAAAATGCAGCTGGAAAACTGTGCATCAGGAGCATGAAAGAGGCAGAAAAACCTTTTCTGTCAGTGCTGGAAAGAGGCACAGCTCTCTGCCATGAAGGATCCTTTAGGAATTACTCTACAAGTCTGAATTGTGAATTAGAGTATAGAGTAGAGATCATACAGAGTATTAAATACTCAAGGGGCTAAGGGAATGTTGTTTTCTCTAGGCATGTCATCAGCTAATCTCAAAATACGAGCAACACCCTCCACCTCCTCTTGTCTTGACAGAACAGCAAAGCCTTAACCTGGGTTAATCTCTGTTCCTGTGGATGGTTTGGGAAGTGCTGAAAGAGATGAACAGATGCATTGCAATCCCACTTGGACAATGAGCATTCTGAGCTCAAACATCCATGAATTCTCGTGGCTATCCCATGTATTTAGGAACACAGTGAAACTGCAAGCCCACGACGTGCACAATTATAAAGTTCTCTTCTTGATTAACTTAAAGAGGACCCCCAATCTCTGATTCCTGTATGTTCAACTTCAATTTAAGCCAAATCTGCCAGTTTACTACTTGCTCTGTATTCTTTATTTCATCATATAAATAATATCTTAGAAAACAAACATAAACAAACAAATAAACCAAACCCAAAGCAACTCCCTAACTCATAACTGAGTCAGGATTTCAAACTTTTATTCTTTTTAAGACCAACATTTACATTTTGACAAGCAATAAAAGCACCAGCAATCAGAAGCTTCCTCGGACACAAGGAGCATGTAAATCACAGTCACTCATGGCTCAGAGGTTTTCAGGTATTTATTCAGTATTCATAAGCAGGCAATTATTGTCACATCCCTGTATCCAAAACAGCTCCCTTCTAATAAAAAATGCTTTTTTCTTATTACTTCAATGTGAGGTCTTCTGTGGATGCAGCACCTCAGCTGTGTCCCTGAGTTATCATTAATCAAACAAATCATCTCTCCTCATGAAAAAAACAGTAAATTTGCTCTGATGGAGATGGTTGTTTCATTACTTTGGCTTTCCTGTACACAACGTGTCATCAGCCACTGCCCCAGTGGTGACTTTGACCCTTGTAATTGTAGTGGACTGTAGGAGAAGCTTTGTTCAGTTATTCTGATTTGTCCTATTAGTACCACTGGTACTGATGATATATTTGTGAGCAAGATTAAATGTCCTTCAATCAAATCCCAGTGTGGTCATTGCTGATCTCTTACCACCCTGTCACACCTGTCCACTGTCAGATGAGAGAAGTTCCCTGATCTATCAAATCCACCAGCTCTCAAATTAAGGAAATGAAGGGCTTTGACAGAATTCTACCTGCATCTTTCAGAAAATATTCATGTGCTGCACTGAGGACCAAGCAAAAGAAGCCTTTGAGAGGCAAATGAGAAATTCTAAAGCTCTCACACAGCACTAGAGAAAAAAGGAATCATTGAAAATAATGGCTCCATTTCCAGGAAAAAGAAACTCCTTAGCAAGATGGGATTACCTTTGAAATTTGTAAAGCTGATGCCTTCCACACACTTGCTGGTACAGCCTTAAAAGCCATGAGATACACCACAACCAGCAGCCCAGGGCTGGAGTTAAATTGGGGTTTGTCTTTTACATCTTGGGGTTGATTTTCTTGTGACAGGATGGGCACAGAAAGGCCTCGTGTGAAGGTGTTAAAATTAAACCATTGCATGTTTGTAAACCTGATACTCACACCTTGGACTTCTCTAATGCTACTGTTTTGATTTTTAAAACTGAAATAAATGCAAATATGCATTTTTAAAAGCTTTGCAGATGGATAAATTATCAAAAAAAAAAGAGAGATGAAAATGAGGAATGGAAGGGTTTATCTTGTTTCATCAATTTATCCTTGAACAAGCACAGGTATCCTGTAAATATCCCACATATTTAGGTTAGACTTTTTCTATGAGAATATTCTCTATTAGAAATATAATTCTACTGTATTTCACTTTCACAGGAAACAACCCCAGATCACATCAGCAGATTCCTCTCTATAGAGAGCTATGGTAGATTTACATTCAAAATATATTAAAAAACATACTTTGGGCATGGGAATCTTCTGAAGCACCTGCCAGGAATTCAAATCTGCTCTCTGTGGCTGAAGAAACAATTTAGTCTTTCTGCACCTCTGGAATAACATTTGCTAAGAAATTAATATTGTCTCTGAAATGACTCAAAATGAAAATAATAAGATATTGATTGTTTTTACTTCTAATCTCAGTGGGACCATTTTCAAACCCAGATTTAACCACAGCTACACCAGTCTCCAAAGCAGACACTCCTGGAGTCCCTAGCAAAAACCTTTTTTTTTTTTTTTTTTTTCTTTTTTTTTTTTTTTTTTTTTTTTTTTTTTAAATAAAAAAAAAATAAAAAACCACCAAAACTCTCAACCTGTTTTCTGAATTAACTTCTCCCCCAATTTATGAATATCCTGGTTGTCTATAACTTATTGCCTTAATATTCATCACATTACTTTAAGTCCTGGGAAACAGAGTTTAAACCTTATTATCTGGTACAACACATACAATTCTCCTGGGATTAAAGAACAAAATGTGTAGGCAGTTGTTTTTATTGCTGTTGCAATAAAAGCCTGTACAAAACAGAATAAGCCAACTCAAGAATTAGCAAACCACCACACACCTTCCAGCCATCTTCTAAATGAGTAAAAAAATAGTTCTAACTCTGGTTTACAACTACTTCAGCCTCAAGGATTCTTAAAAAAACAAAATAAAGCAACACAAAAGAACCTTGTACATGAATAGGAACAAATCAACACACTGCAAAATAATGTGACGTCTGTGAAACAAAAGGTGGGCATTGGGCACAGGTTGGGCTCTGTGATCTTGGAGATATTTTCCAACTTCAGTGATTCTATGAACATAAAAAGAGTTTAAAAAAAAAATGGGCTATTGATTAGCTCATCCAAATCTTGTAATCGAAATGTATCAAGACTTAAACCTGTGCCATCCTCTAACAGAAAAGAATGGTGAGGAAAAAAATGTGTCAAAAATCCTTATGCATTTTTTTAAAAAATCATATTTGTACCAACATCTGATGTTGTGAAAGCTGGCATGGAAAGTGAAATGCAAAGCTGTGAGATGAGGCTATTCTGGAAACATTAGGGGGATTTTTTTTTTGGTTGTTTTTTTTTAGTTTCTGGGGGTTTTTTCCCTTATATTTTTTGTTGAAACCCTTAAATAATTGAAGAACAGCTATTAAGTACAAATGACAAAAAACTTTCAGCAATTAGTGTGTTTCTGTTATGCTCGCAAGGAGGGAACAACAATTTACAGTAATTGCCTTGCCAGAAGGTTATTTTCCGTGCTGCAATTCCAGCTGCACCTTACAAGATTTAACAGATCTGCCTGCAATTGTTAAAAACAAAACTTTTGCCAGTGCTGAATGCACCAGTCAAACACAGCTGCATGAGCAGGCAGTGACAGGGATGAAATGTGTGAGTTAGGAGGTGAAATGTGCTGTACATCGTCCCTCCCCTAGAGGAACCTGCCTGGCTCCCAGGGTGTTGTTATTTTTTTACCACAGCCATGGCTTGCAAAGGTTTTATGGTTTTGTACAAGATTTCATGTCCTAATTTAATTGTCACAGTTCCAGGACTTGTGTGACTCCTTGGGGGCCCCAAGGGGCAGCCCACTTAAATTTCAAGCCTCCAACCATAACCATTGTGAAGCTCTGTCCCACCAGAGAGAGGATTTGATTACAATTCCCTTCTGCTGCCACAGCAAACCTGACACTGCTTCAGCATTTGAGATGCTCCACTGTGTAAGGGACAATGCTGTTACTGGAAATAACTCAATCAACTTCCCCAGAACGGGACAGCAGCTGTTTGGGACAAGAGAAAACATTTAACTCACACTGTTTTCCAGTGGTTACGTAGTGCTGCCCACTGGCTGCTCATAATGCTGTCAGACCCAGAAAAAATAGCAATTAACACAGTATTTTTTTGCCATCAGTGTGCTTTTCGTTTCAGGTACTTTCTTGGTTTAATATCCTCCCTTTACCCAGAATAATTTGTGCAGCGCTTCACTCAGATTCAAGGCTTTCTTTGCCTGGTTCACACCAGGTAGCACCAGGGGCAGAGTCACTCTAGAATTTACACTTTGGGATTTCAGTGAGTTCTGTCCAGCTGCTTTTCCACACAATGATTTTAATGGTTGTGCAGGAGCTCCCCTCCAGGAATCACATCACACAGAACCTCTGCTCATCCAAATCCATCTTACCAACCTGGAAGAGTGGACTCAAAGGTATAATTGTGTCCGTATTCCATGGACACAAACGTTGCTAAGGGATCTGCACATGCACTTAACTTGATTTTAGAGTGTCACTGCAACTATTCTCTGCTTGGAATGCTAAACCAGCCCTGAAATGGGTGGGATTGGATCTTCTTTCCCAAAACAAGTCACATACACAAGTCCAGGGGGAGGGAAAGAGAGCAGGGAGAGGGAGGGGAAGAAAAGAGAAGCCAGGATACCCACAAAATAAATAGAGAAATCTGACAGTTTGCAGCGAACTAACAGCAGACAAAGTGTCCACAGCAGTGGAACAAAGCAGGCTCTGGAGTTCACAGTAATGGGCACAGCAATTAATAAGACATACAGCACATGGTAAAATGTGTTCTGCCATCTGTGTCACCTGTCCCCACGTGGAAGCTGTGCATGCTTGCCATGTTCATCAGCATTAGGATTGCTGCTCCGAGCCAAGTCTGATTTTATTGGCTCCTGTTGGTCCCAATGCTAAAAATCTATCAGCATTGCTATTTAAAACTTCTCGTCATAACACCAAAAACTCCAAACAGAAAAACCACATAGTACTGGAAATTTTGCCTAACCTTAGTGCCTTCAGAGCAATTAACATCCTATGTTTTGCTTATCAATTAATTTTCATAATCCTTTACAAATTATTACACTTATCAAAAATGCTGCATATGCTGGTTATACTGTAATTCTGCCACTGCTGCATATGCTGGTTATACTGTTATTCTGCCACTGTAAGAGTGGCAGAAGTAGAGCTACTTCTCTGAAGCATATTTAAGATCTGATCCAGAAAAAAGAATAATACACTTCATTTTAAGGTGAACATCAAGACTATGAGCAAAGGAAAAGAATATTTTTCTCTTTTCAACTCTTAGATAATTGGAGGAAGCTTTCTATAGGCTTCTCTTCTTTACACCCTCAAATCCCCTGTACTGACAATGCCTCCAGCAAAAGGGAGGGTTTGTATCCAGTGCAATCTGTCACAGCACTGTGTAAACAATATTTGAATATTTTCCAGTCACCAAATCACTTTGTTGGGCTGGAAATGACATCTGCCCTCTCTTGGCTTGATGGTGAGCACCTCCAAGCAAGGCAGGAGCTGGCTGGGGGGCTGCAGGTGGAAATGCTGTCCCGTGGGTTGGCACAGGGGTGTTTGTACCTGGAGTCCTCCTGTCACCACCAGGAACTGCTCCTGCTCCTCCTCTGTTTGCACATCCCCATGTGCATGCGGTCTTTGGTAAATCCTCCTTTCCCATGGCCCCTGGGTTATCAGCAATAACATTTATCTGCAGACAGATGAGGATTTGCACAGAAGCCTCCACCTCAGGAGTCATGAGGTGATTGGTTTTGTGCCTTTATTGGTGTGGGAACGAGAGCTTCACATGAAACTGCCTCACACACCGAGCAAAACAAACCCCAGAGAAGACACAGGAGAGATGATTTGATTTCAGGAGAGAAAAGCTACTTTGTGGGAGCTCCTGTAGGACTTCCCACTTCATGAGTCACACAGCAGTCACAGGGACTTGTCACAGAATTTACTTCTGCAAGCACCAAAGGACGACTGTCTTTAAATCAGACACGTTAAATGCACTACATCTTCTCTTCAAAAGCAGCTAGATTCTGTAACACCTACACATGCAGAATAAATTAGCTTTCTTATTCAGTGGTGTCAACAACGGTAAGCCCCAGAGAATAAGGGAGAAAGGGTAATGCTAGCCTATGCCAAAATACTTATTAATTACACCTCCTTTCAGATGCCTCCCTTGTTGAAACCCTGGTTGGTGCCATATGAAACAAGGAACAACACATAGTCTTTAATTTATGAGCAATAATTTGGAAATTGCCCTCAATTTTTTTTTTACCTCCTGCTCATTGCAGCAGCGTTCAACAATGCTACATAAAGGAGGGAAGATATATTATCCCTTAAACTCTTCTCTGCACACAGCTCCCTGCTCAACAGCAGGGAAGAATCTAATCTAAGGTCAAAGAGGTGACTGTGCTGTGAGGTGTTTATGTGCTGCCCACCCCCCTGGGATGTCAACAGAGTGTCACAGTGTCAGCTGTGACACTTCTCCTGGAGCTGGCATCTGCCCATTACCAGGTGGAGAGAAAACCTCAGCTCATTTCATACATGAAACTGGAGAGCTGTCATCTGGTAACAGATTTTTATTACTACCAGGAGTGTGTTTGAATTCAAAGTAATGACCTGGAAGTACAAAATTCCATATTCTGTAATCCCACAAGCCGTGCAATTCTCCCTCTTCAGTTACTGCTGAATATCTCTACAGCTTCCTCTGCTGCTCCTGATTTAATATAATGCTATCAACAAAACCTCCTTAGTGAACAGGGTCATGGCAAGATTTACAGTGCTTTTCCACAGGCCTGCAGGTGAATTTATTTTACCCAATATATCCATTTAGATCCATTTTCCTCAGAACATTATTCTTCAAAGACAACTTAGCGAGTTCTTCGGCATCAGATAAAAGTCAAGCTAAGTGGTGCAAAGATGACAAGGTGTCCTGCATGACCTTAATCAGAAGTTTAAGTGCAGGATGAAAGTGAGAACTGAGCCAAGAGCCGCTACGCCAACTGTCTTTTTTTAAACGTCAAGGAGACAAATGTTGCTGCTCAGACACGTTTTTGGGTTGTTTTTTTTTTTGTTGTTGTTGTTGTTGTGTTTTTTTCTTCCCTCCAGACTGACACCCACAGCTCGTGGATTGCATTCAGCAGGCAAGGATTGGAGCAATATTCTGAGAAAAGCAGTGTCACTCACCAAACCCCAACGCACTATGTGAGAAAGCTCAGGGCGTCCTGCAATGACAATGGACAGCGCATTAATGTGGGAGCACTGGAATTTTTTATCAGCAGGTTTAGCCCACAGTGTGCTTCTGATCCAGCCTCAGCAAGCCCTCACTGCCCTTCCCCTTCTGTTCCACACATTCCAACATGTCACACACACACACACAGAGGCAGAACCAGAGCTCCCAAATTGTTACAGAGCTCTGGGGAGAACTTAAAGCATCTCCCCAGTGCCTGTAAGAGACACCTCTGACCAGGGCATGGTGGGACAGGACACAGGGAATGGTTTCCCACTGCCAGAGGGCAGGTTAGATTGGAAACTGGGCAGGAATTGTTCCCTGGGAGGGTGGGCAGGCCCTGGCACAGGGTGCCCAGGGAAGTTGTGGCTGCCCCTGGATCCCTGGCAGTGTCCAAGGACAGGATGGATGGGGCTCAGAGCAGCCTGGGATAGTGGAAGGTGTCCCTGTCCATGGCAGGGATGGAACAAAACCCTAAAGGTCCCTTCCAACCCACCCCATCCTGTGATTCCATGATTCTTTGATCTAAATCTAATCAACCTCCACCATGCTAGCTGTGAGTTAACAAAGTAACCTGGTTTCAGAAAGATTTTGTTCTGTATATTTGGCTTCTGGCTTTACAGTCGCAGACAAAACACCAAATAATGACATTTTTCTTTCCATGCACACACAACACACAACAGAACTGATTAGCTTTCAATATTAGGGAATCAAATTGCTGGAAGTTCCAGTTTCTTATTTTGTAAATAAAAACGAGTTGCTGAAAAATAACATAATTTTTGGCACTAATATTGGGTATTGAACCAATTAAACCTCCATTTCAGCAGAATTCAAAAAACAGCCAAAAAATAATCTAATTGACCAATGCTAAAACTGGACTTGTTATTTTGTGTGGTGATGAGAATGACTTTAAAATGGTTTTAAAAGACCCAGATAGATAAACCAGATTAAATAGCATAACTTCACAACCAAAGCAGAGATAAAGGGAAACCACAGAAACAACTTGAAGAGTTGCCCTGACTCTGTGGGTCTGTGGAGGCACTGGGGGGAGGAAATCCCTCAGTGGCAGCTTCAAGAATGGAAAAAGGTAAAGAAAACTCTTCAGGCAGCCACCAACATCCCTGTCCTGCAGAGGGATGCAGGACCCTTCAGCCTCTGGATAGAATAATTTCAATTTTCCCCTGATTTCCAAATTTTCCAAACGCAGATGGAGAACACCCCTGCTAGAAGGGAACAGCCAAACACAAACTTTATGCACAAAGTGAATCTGACTTTTGGAGCTGCTGGTTGTTGAACCAAAGATAAAAGAATGGTGAGAGTAAGGAAGAAATGTCTCATGTTTGAAATAAAACTGCCTGATGTGACAGCTTTGATCATTGTTCAGGAGTGGAAAACAAAACTACCTGTGAACCTCCACAGAGACACGGGTGGGACAAGACCGGGCACAGAGAAGTTTTCTTGGGGGAAACAATTGGGCAGGAAAGAAGTAAAAGAGGACATGGAGGCAGCTGGAACTCTGGGGGCCAAAAAAAAAAAAAAAAAAAAAAAAAAAAAAAAAAAAAAAATTATATATATATATATAAATAGACTGCAAAAATAAAGCATTATTTAGAAGGAAACCAAAGGGTTTTAACCAAAAAAACTTATCTGAATGCTCTTGACCAACTAAGACTACCAGCAGAAGCAATACAAACTGAGACAGAGTTCTGTCCTAAGTGTAAAATTGTATTCAGGTGAAAGATTGTCTGCTAAACATTAATATAAAACCCCGAGTAATTAAATCCTTTCCATTGTTAACAACAGATAAGCAGCTTCAGACAACATTTAAGCCTTTTCACTTAACTTTGGTTATATGAGAAGCTGAAATGAACTGCAACAGGCTTCTTTTATATCTATGACCTCTCACATACACATATATGTACTTACATGTATACATGCATATGTTTATAGGAAATTTGTGCTTTAATCAATATTTATCACACTGTGGTAACTGAAGAACTACCCTGACAGAAGATACACAAAAGAAATCCAACTGAGCAGTGCAGAGCCAAGATGAGATACCTGCTCTCTTCTCAGCAATTCCTATTTGTTAGTTTATTTAACAATGATTGAACATTTTGGGAACAGCTGCCTTGGTAAAGACTCAACATCCCCAGCCTTTCACCAACGTGCAAGGGCAACAGTGCTCATCCCTCCAGATCCCTCCCCAGCGAAATGTCAGAAATTATATTCCTGATGTTCACAAATTTATATAAAACACAGCGGGAAAAGGAAACAGAAACACTTAGAAGAGCTACTCAGATAAAAGGGAAGCCTTTTCCTAGTTGATAAATGCATTCAGTAGCACATTTCTTTATGTAATCTCTCTTCAGACAGTAGTAGGAAGCCTCTGCAGAATTTTTTTATTTTTTTTAAATAGATGAAACATGAATCATTTTATCTTCAAATTACATAACACAAATGCAAATTAATCAGTATCCTTAGACAACTGCAAAGTTGATAAAGTGGCTCTTAAAGTCAGAAGATACCAGAACTGTTAAGCAGTTCTTTGTTACATTAGCAATAACCCTTAATATTTCTCCAAACCAACATGAGAAAAGCTTGAGATATAAATATCCATTAGAGGGAGAGCCTGGTAGGGATTTGAGAGCTCTGGTTATGCTGTGATCAATAGGTTATCTGTTCAATAGAGGCCATATATTACTTTTACTCCAAGACAAATACACTGGAAGTTATGCTTTGTTTCTGTCATCCAGCAGTTCTTTCTCATCCCAGTTTGTGTTGGCCTTTCCTTCCACAGAGTAATGAACCCAGGATTTCTTCATGACTGAGAGGGGGAGCCTTCATTTTTCAGAAAAAAAGATGATTGTCCCTCATCTGACATAAAGCACCACTTAAGGATGAAGAAGTGGCATGAAAGGTGCAACAGAAGCAAAAAGCAAAAAAATAAATTCCAGTGCAGTCCCTGTTTCTTTAGGGAGTAAACTATTTAACTCTATTTCCTGACAGAGCAGGAAACTCTGTGCAGGTAGAGAGCAAAGAGAGAAAAAAAAGACAGGTAGACAGCAAAGAGAGAAAAAGAAATGCAGGTGGCTGAGAGAGGCCCAGGAGCTGAGTGTCAATGGCAATGTAGACAAAAGGCCAGTTTTAAGCTGGAGGAAATTAAGAGACTCTGTAGCAGCAATTCCCTCCTCCCTTTCCCACTTCTCTCCTTATTCCCAGAAGGAAAATGTGTCAGAGTCCTCATAACAGCATCAGAGAATTTGGGTGGGGGTTTTTGTGTGAGTGCAGAATCTGGTTTTAGCTGATGGGATCTTTGATGAGGGTTGAAATGCTGACATGAGAATAAAAGGGATCCATAACATCATGTTCTAAAATAACTGAAGCTGGAAAGCAAAAAGGGAGAGAGGGGAGAAGGAAAAAAAAAAAAAAAAAAACAAACCCAGAGGGCTGAGCAGGGAGAAGGAAGAAAAACTAAAAATGGATAACACACTACAAAAAGCAAGAGAGGTAACAGATTGACAGAGGAGTGTGTCCACAACAAACGACACCAATTCCCTGGAATCAGTGCTGAACTTTGAGTTTGACACAATTGTCTGTCAGAAGAAAGGAGGAACACCTACATTTATTACAGCTCTTCCAAGTAAAAGATCAGATGGTTAAAGAGGGAAAGCCTGTGTACTCTAAAGGTGGAAGAAAAGCAATGGCTGGAAAAGAGAAATATTTGAATTATTGAAAACCAGCTCATTATTTTCTCTTGAATACGTGATCTCAGTAATGGTTACCTGACATTAATGACCATCTATGCAGGCAAAGAGGTGCCTGGCAATCCACTCAAACATCCAGTTTCCTTCAGCCTCTTTTAATGCCTTACCCATGCAGGAACTTTTGGCTCTACATTTTCTGGAATGGGAGTTCAAATAATTTCTACGGGTCAGGAACAACGTGGTTCCAACATTCTTTGCTGACCCTCCCCTGCTCAGCAGTGCAAGAACATCCTTGGTGGAATCCCCATGACCTGCAAGTCCTTTATTACAGACAACCACAACCACCAGCAAGGGTGGTCTATTCCAGACATTTTCTATTTAAAAGAAAAGCATAAGGATGCTCAAATCAAAAAAAGGATGCTCAAATGCTCAAACCACAAATCAGTTCTCAATTCCCAAAATTAGAAGAAAAACCAACAAAGAGCTGATGGAATATTCCATCATTATCACCATTTCCCATCAGTGTTTTGATTTATGACCAGCATCTGTGGCACAGTACAGACAGTCTCTTGCAACACCTGCAACCTAAAAGGAGAAATTTAATATGCAGCTTTACTAAAAAAATAAAAGCAGCTGTGAGCCACTGGGGAGCAGCATTCCCAAGCTGACACCCACTTCTTGCCAGGAGAGGTGCAGTGTGCACCCATTCCTCAGATTATTCCTGCCCACACAACATCCTAACTCAGATGCAAATTATTACTGGATCAATCCTGGTAAGTTACAGGACTTCCAGGATTTGCTGATATCCCATCCTAGTGCTTCTTTTTAGATATTGTAAGTGTAGAATGTTATGGTCATGAAAAACAACTGCAAAAATACAGAGAATTTGGGGAAAACCTGTAAAATAAAGGGGGTTTAGTAAATGTGCAACAGGCTGCACAATTGTGTGCTGCAATGTACTTTGAAAACAAAAATTGTAATCACACAAGGACACATTGCCTGAGTAAAAGACAAATTTATCCTTCAGCCTCAAAAATGCATTTGCTAATAAGGGTTTCACTGCACAAAATGTGTGTCTCCAAGACAAGATGGAATCCTGCAAAAGCAAACTGACTGAGAGGAGCTCACTAGGTGAAACCCATGAAAACTCTCCCTCCTCACCTGTGTCTTGGGAGTTTGAACTCCTGGAGTCTCACCTCACATAAAATAATAGATAATAGAGTCAATAACTAATAGCTCATGATAGCATCACTTTTTCTTCATAAAGTAACAAATAGAATCACAGGTATCTACATTTTAATCTGGGCATCCAAATATTGTGCTTACTCAAGAGTCAGAGCTGCTCCAAAAGTGGTTTTCTCCCCATGAGTGTCAATCACAATTATCCAGGAATAAATTACACAGCTAAAACATCTTTCACAAGTCCTGTTGTCCACAAGAACCATGCTGAAAATGTTATTTTTCTATCACTTTGATTTTATGTTTAAATATAAATTCAGTGCTACTAAACAGTAGATTCTGAAGCACAGTTCACTGCAAGTGATATTGAATTTCATCCTGCCTGACCCAGGGCTGCATGGGCAGGTTGGGCTGTGCTTCATCTCTCTGACAATTTAAACTTTGCTCCCTCTGCTGCCACGTGAGCTTTGCTGATTATTTTAGTGTTCACGGTTAAAGGGTCAGTCCATTTTGTGCAGAGCAGGGATGTGAGACCAGGAGTGATGTCAATTAGGGCCATAAACAAGAGGTGCAAACAGTCTCAGAGATGTATTTATTACTTTTGTTGGAAGCATCCTAAAAATACAAGCCAAACCTTGCAGTTCCTGCTCTCAAAAAATCTGGTATTGAAATCCACAGGATGATGCCCCACAGCAAACAGTGAACGCAGTAAAAATCCTCTCAGTGACTGAATGTGTTTTCAATGTTATTTTACTTATATTTATTCTTGCTTTCTCTTTCTACTGTCTTCCTTTATATCCTTCCTCCTGTTATTTCTGACCGGAACTCTGCAATTCTCTTTCACACCCTGAACCAATGGCTTTGTTGATGGCTCATTGTTTACTGCACTTCTGACTTGCATGTCTTCCTACTGCAAAATCAATACAGCACTTGGATTTAACATAAAAAGTGAGTGCTAACACTGCTTTATTCTGTAGCTAATAACAGCCCCATATTATTACTTTTTATGCCCAATAAAAAATGAGAAACTGCCAACTATGGTACCTATGGCAAAATCGCAGCCTGAAGCTCAGAAATAAACCTTAAAAGCCCAAATTGCACGTTGAGCACCCCATGGCTGATTTAACTACCCATAGTGCTGGGTTTTAACTACCCATGGCACTGGTTTTATCTACATGCAATGGTAATTAATGTTACAAACCTGGTGTTACTGCAGAGATTATCATTTAACCTTTTACCAGGATGTCTACAGAAGAGCACAGCAGAAGAATCCGCTCAAAGCCCAGAATATTCTAAAGGAGGATCCCAGGGAAATCACAGAATGCAAAAATTTGAAGAGCAAAGGAAAGGACTGGGGGAAGAGCACAGTGCCCACTGTACATGTGGAATACTAATCATGTTATAAAACTATGGGATTGTTCATCCTCCAGTGAAGATCCTGTTTGGTTATCATCTTCTATCATTGATGTGAATGCAACCCTATTTTCACATCCCTATTTCTGGAGTTTATTCAAGAAAATGCTTCTTTAAGAGACTTTGTTTATATTTTTCACGTGTACCTCAAACTGCTGCTTCAATACGCAGTCTCAGTGCCATAGTCTCATTTTGCTTGGAGACACATCAATTAAATAAATAACAAGCCCTATTTTCTTTATTCAGCAGCATGATCAGCACTGGATAACATATTTGTTATTCCTACTGTAAATTTTCCACATGATAATCTCTTAGTTATCGAAGAAAAATACTTGTCCTGCCAAGTGTAAAGGTTGAAATACCATCTTTTCACTACAAAATGCGGCAGAAATAGTCTAGAAGTAGTTAAATCAAGTCCTTAGATGCAAGATGATGTTAATAATTACAGGAAAAATTAGATATAGTTGCATTTAAACAAGTGCCACATGAAACACGCTTGACCATCTGGTAAAACTGTCTTAGGGTAGGATGCTGGCAGATATTGCATAATCAGCTGCATATGACAGATAATTTTAGCCAAATCTAAATTTAAAAAAAAAAGTTCTCATACTTCTTAAGAAAAAAAAAATTAAATTGCTTTTAAAACTTAATAAATATCTGAAGTTTTTTAATATTAATACTGCCCGAATTGCATATAAAAACTATCATGCTATAAACACAAAAAAAAAAGGAAAATAGTACCTTTTTATAAACTGTTTTCTATGTGTTTTGAACCACAGAGTGTTCTGCCCAGAATTTCTCCTGTATTTTATTCCTTCTAACATTTTCAAAGCAGTGGCTTGGAAAAAGTTAGCACAAAAAACATTCTTGTGCTACTCAACCACTCTGCAGTGCAAGGACTACTTGCTCACATGGCTTGATATGGGATGTGAGAGATTTGGAATTCCTCTGGAAAGGTTTTCTGAAACAGAAAAATATCCACAATTGGTCAAGGTTGTCCTTGCAGAGCAGGTGGTGAAGAGTCCCAATTTATACAGAAATCTATGCAGTCATATCTCATTTAACTGTGTTGATTTACAATTCATTATTTAAACAGTGCACGAAAAAAAAACATACTACAACAAAATGTTATCAGTACTGAAGGTCATTTTCTAAATAACACAATGAAACACGTTTCCTAAAGCCAACTACTACAAAGAAAAGAAAAAAAAAAAGAAGAGAGGGAAAAACACCCAAAATTACTTGAAGGTCTAATAAAACAAATATTGTTATTGAAGACAATTGAACCTTATAGCACTTATTCTAAATACAATATGGAATTAAAATTGACTGAAGGGATTTGATTTTCCTTAAATACATTGAAACAGCTGAGAAGGAACAGAAAACCTGTTAAACAAGTTACCTAAAAAACAAAAAAGAAAGAGAACAGTCCTTCTGGACTGGATTATGTGGAAGGACAGCATTTGTTGTCTGTGCAGTCAGACACACTGGGATGCCACAGCACCTCCAATAATGCAACTGCCCTGGGAATTAATGTTTGAATCAGTGGCTGAGGTGGGAGGGAACATCCTGAGGGCTCCACATCCTGCTCACAGAAGGGTCAAACCTTCATCCTGCAGCAGGTTGTTCCCATTTTGTCCTGGGAGGTTCTGTTGATGTCCAGGGGAGCCCCTGGTCTCCCAGCTCTGACCCCTGGGTTTCTGTACACCTGTATCCCTGCTGGAGCATTTTACATTTCCTGCAGCAGAAGCAGCTCTCCTTTTGGCAGCTGCTCATCCTAAGCAGTGGTTGCAGCCTTTTTAAATAAATGCTGTGTGGATGGAAGCAAATCCATGACCCAACATATTTTTATGTATGACCTAACACGGCTCAGATTTCAACATTATTGAATCACTACAGAGCTCAAAGCAACTGGCACTTATCCCACCAAATATAAGCACCTTGATGAGGTAAACTAAGCCTCCAATCCAGTGTCCATGCTAAGTTTCTTTACACATCCTCTCTTCTATAATTCCACCACACAATTCCTTTGCCAGCCTGGTGCTCTGAGTATTACTTTCCAACAAAACACAAAGTCAGGAGCAGTGAGAGTCTCTTAAGAAGGATATCAAATTCTCTGCAGGCTCAAGACAGAGCACACCTTGTTTCCTCTGAAGGAAAACAGTTCTCTTTATCAGCTTGTGTTTCTGAAGGGAATATTATCATACAACTTCATTTGAGAGTGTCAAAATGAGCCCAGCCCTTTTGACAGCCCTGCTGCATCCCAAAGGCATCAGCCAGCACTCCTGGCCTAAGAACATCTGAAATAACTCCTGGGAGAGTCCCTAGACTGGATACAACCCTGGGAAAGTGTTTCAAAGGAAACTGTGCTGGAATTTGTCTTCTGTAAGTCTCCAAATTAGCCTGAACATTCAGTTCCACAAAGAAATGCCACAACAACCAAGAGATCCGTGTGTTCTCAGCTTTTCAGCATCCAGGAGGGATGGCTGTGATAAAGCACAGATGTAATTCAGCAGTATCCACCAGGAATCAGGTCTCTCATGAGTTTATTCCCAGCTTTCCCAAATGGATTTTTGATGGTTATTGTCTGCCTAAAAGGTAAAAGGAAAGTGAGGAATTTGATGAAGAATCTCCACAGGGAATGCATTGCAGACACCATCATAAAGCCTTCAGACAAAATGATGATTTTGTTGCAGAGTGAAATATACAGTAGGGTGAAACATAAATAACAGATGAAACAAATAAGGAGAGGACACATTGAAGGAGGGAAAGGAGGCAGAGAGAATATTAGAATTGATGTAACTGGAATGTACCAAATGCCAGTGCAGTCCCAGGGTTCCACAGGCTGTGCAGGGAGAGCAGAGGGCTGAAAACATGACTCAAACAAAACTGCTGCAGCATTATGTAGTATTCTGATTAAAAAATACATAAAATGGCTTAAAAGAAATTTTAAAAAGTTTGTTGAAAAATGAAATAAAAAAACTTTCAGAGGAGTCGAGGGTCATGTCCTCAGAAGATTGTAATGTAACATCAGCAGCAGAGCTGGCTATTAGTGAAAACAAGTCAGTAAAGAAATTTCAAGTTCAGCATCATGAAAGAGTGTAATGAAACTCAATCAGTGGAAAGGCAAATAACTCCAAGCAACAGCTTTGGTACTGCGAGTTCCCCTTGGATAATTTTACTGCAAAGAACAACCTAATTCCTCCTCATAATGACTACCCATTAGACCAACAGCTATTGCTGCTGTCATCTATGAAAACTCTGCTGTGCCAGACAGAATTCCAGAAGTATTCTTTACAAACAATCATTTCTTTTTTACCACTACAGAGTTAGATGGTAATCCACGTATTCACCCCTTCATGAACTACAAAAATTAAGACAACTTTCTGCGCCATTCAGTCAGTCCCCATCCTCCCCACACTGTTATCCAAGGAGAACACAATCCAATCAAATAACAGCAGGAAATCCTAAACTGTGGGATGCAACAGCAGTATTTCAGTCACCACACTACAGCCAGGGTGGGTGCATCCTCTGCATGTTCATTAATGATAATTTGTCATTAATGATGATTCTCATTAATGATCATTAATCAATGCTGCAGCATTGCACAGGTTCTTCCTTGGGTACCACATCCTGTTCATGGCTCATGTCTGTGCCCATCAGTTCTTCAAAACTTCAGGTTCCCCATTGTCCTGGGTTGCAGTGTAGGACGTACACAAAGTATTTATTCCATCACCATCCCCATGAGCTGTTGGAACCAGGTGGGGCAGTGTTTTCCCAGGCCCCTCCTTTGGGCTCTTCTGCTCATGGCCCATCAATGCCTTGCCCAGGACTCACAGGGAACTCCCTCCAGGAGCTCTCTCTGTTTAATGGGCCATCAAGGAGCCACTGCACGACTCCTCATCCCATTGGGAGATGCTCCCAATGCCCAGGGGGAGGAGCCAAGCATTCCCACCTGGAGAGAATCTGGGATTAGGGACAGGACAAGCAGCCCTGAGCCACTGGATTCCCAGAGGAGCAGAGCTCCCAGACCTTTCTGTGGGATCACTGCTTCAGGAAGAGCCCCTCACCTGGACTGCTCCCACCACCCTGCTCAGGCTGTGTTCTGACTCTGTCAGTGCTCTTTTGTGTTACTGCATTTATTTTATTTTACTTTTTTTACCTTTCTTCTAATTAAATTGTATTTCTGACTTGGAGCCTCTCACTCGTTTTGCTTTCAAACCATAACACCCATCCATGGGATCTTCATTCCTGTTTGTCCACAAAGGAAACAACAAGACAAGTAAGATTAATTTCCTCCTCTCCTGGTCCAAAACTCTCTGAACAAAGTGCATTTTCCAGGTACAAACAATAAGGCAGCTTCACCAGAGAAATCTCAACTCTGCTGCTGGTTCTAATTCGGGGGTCAGGGGTGGTGCTTTTATTTGCTTTTTGTTGATGTTTGGAATGTCACTATTATTTACCACAAAGAAGAGATAAAAAGAAGGATGTACAGTAATATACTTATTAAGCCAAAAGCTGTATTTTTCCCCTTTCCTCCCCCACATCTTCAGCCAACATAAACACAGCAACTGAGGTATCTCAAACCTTAAGAACAAAAAAATACAATTTTAACAGTTTTAGGTGGAGGTTAAAAATCCAGATGAAAGCTCCATTTTGTGCTAATTGACCATGGTTCCTTCCTAATGATGAAACTGCATCATCTTACAACCTGCAGCTTAGTTTAGCCACAATATAGTTCTGAACACAGACATATAAAATCATGTCCTAACTGGCAATTTAGATAATAAGAATCAATAAAAGGAAAAGTGATGCTGTCGTGAATGCATCAGTTATCAGTGAGTGCATCTGAAAAGGTCCTGCCCAAGACCAATGGGAAAAAAATAATATAAACCAGAAGTCTCAGCACGTTCTGACCCTGTGTTATCTTCCTCCTCTGGGCATTTTGCAAGCAGTGCTCAAATTTGTGGCAGTAGCTGTTGTTTATATTACACCAGCTTAGCAGTGAACAGGGTTTCACATGCAGATTGCTGGAGACATTTTTTTTTTTTAATTTATCACAATGGAACGATGCATAGTCTTGTTCTAACAATGATTCATAGTGATTTTTAATTTCTACTCTGCTAATGGTCACAAACTCGAGATTTTCAGCTCTTTCAAGGTTGCTTCTGCAGTGCTGGACTTTAAAGCAGTTTTTCTGGTTTAGCAAAGTAGGTCACTGTCACCTCAGTGCCTTCCTTTGATTCCACCATCTTGTCTTTTATTTAATGACAGCGACAGTGGAAGGACTCACCGTGCTGATTCCCCCACACCAAACTGTCTGCAGCACAATGCACCTGAATTTGTACTTTCCATACTAAAATAAAAATTTAAAAAATCCCTACTTTGTAAGTAAATGCTGTGGTTTGTGGGATTCATCTTTATATCAGGTTTCAATGTCAGTTGTGTTGGGGGTAAAATTTCATCTGTACATGAAGTATTTTTCCTAATAACAAGACAATAAGCTACAAGGCCATGTAAATGCTATTTACTACAGCAAAGACAGAAAGATCAACATCAAGATGTTGTAAAAGGACTTCTTTTGTTCAGTGCACTCAAACTACTTTTTCTATTATACTTCCAGTATTCCAAACACATTGGTTCTTTCCAAAACACTGCATTGATTGGTGCCCCTCTTCTAAAGCAAAGCCGATTTTAACAGAATGTTTGACTGCTGCTCACAAATGTCTCTGCGAATCATTTCATGAGGACATCAGCCCACTGATTATGATACACCTTTACTGCCACTGGTCTATCAAATACATTGAAATGGATCTCCTCTGCAAAGCTGGAGCCCCTGTGCTGCCTGAACTCTTGTTATGGACAGCTGTGGCCAGCAGGAAGATTTATTTCACAGATTTATTTCATGACCAGTGCTCATGGACTGCACAGGGAGTGTAACCCAGGGCTGGGTGCCCAGTGTTGTCATTCTATTGTTTGAGGAACCACAGGGTTAAAGTCCTTTGCAGCCACTGTGCCCTCTGCAGCTTTCAGCATCCAAGACACTCCCAGGTGTCAAACTCACTGCCTGCTCAGAGCACAAACACTTTATAACCTCATCCTCTGCTTCTTTTCACCTCTCCCTTTCCCCACAGCCCCAGCTGCCCAGGTTGTTGTTGCTCTCTCTAACTGTGATGTAGCACACCACAAACATTCACCACCACATTTATGGCCTGAACCTTAAATACCTTTCTGGGAAATTTCTCTCTACCTGTCTCATTAAAATAAAAGTATTAGCACAGGTTATCCCAACCCAATGCATTACACTTGACACACAGACAGGGACTGGAATTGATGTCATGTTTGCCAGGGCAGGGCTGCTTTTCTTTGGCACAACATCATTTCTGCAGGCTGCTGAGACTCCTGCAGATGGATGTGGTGGGAGAGGCACACCCTGGCCTGGCAGTGCCTGAGCCAGACAAATCCTGCTGGATGGGAGCCTGGCTGCTCAGCCTGTCCTTGAGAATAGCAGTGATGATCACCATGGAAAGCACATTGCTTTTACATCCAGGTGTTTTTGAAATGGTGACCCAGCAAGCAACATTGCCAATCTCCCAGTTCTATTTACTGAGGTATACTATACTGCCATGAACGTAAAAATATTTCAAATTATTCAAAAATTCTTCAGAACTTCATCTTCCCTAAGCAAAGTGACCTTTTACCTTTTTTTTTTTTTTTTTTTTTTTTGCACATAGCCACTAAAAAAAAAAATCTAAAAACAAAATTAGAAATATGTGAAACTACAGAAGATAAAAAAAAAATTAATCAAGTATCATCTCAGGGGAAACTAATAATCAGCTGTGAAACAGAAATTCACCATTAATTTGTCTGAATTGACTATACAGCACAATGTTCAAATCTGGGACACAATTGAAACTGGGACAAGTAATCATTATTTAACCTAGATCCTGTAAATTCACCTCAGACCATTTCACTTTTTTTTTTTTTTTTTTTTTTTTTTTTTTTAACAGCCTATACTCAATGACCTGCCACAAGATTCAGACAGAAAATATTTTGAAAAGCACTGTATTTTCTTGGTGGCAAGTGGTGCCACCAAGGCTGCCAGAGAAGAAATCTGCAGCAATATCTAAAGAGGGCTTGATGGGCACTGAAAGGTTGAGATAGAAAAATTTAAACAGCACATAAAGAAAAGGTTTGCTATCAATACCTTACTGGAAATAGTAATATTCAAAATAATCTCACAATCAACTAAATAGTTCATTGAAAAAAAATCTTTATCTATGGGAGAGAAAAATCTACCCCACCACAGATGAAAAAATAGATAATGAGTATGATCACAATGGAACCCAATTGTTAGAGAGTCACAGAGAGAATTCCAGTTCATAGACATTAGGGAGTACCTGCCCAGGATTTGGCCACACTCATTATCTCCTATCAGTACCTCAGAAGATGTGGCAGCGATGTCTACACTGAAATGTGCACTCACACGTGCATAGGGGACCCCTCTCACAGAAAAACTGGCACAAACTTTGCCAAGAATCATCCAACAAATACACTTAGCACTGTAAATACTTCTAATCATCACAGAGTGCCTTAGGGAGCTCAGTGTCAGCCCCAACCACCAGAGTAAGGCTTTTACTGCTTCAGAACAAGTTCTCTTTCCTTGTTCCTTAGCAAAAAATCCCAGAGTTTTATAGTTCCTGAAGGCTGCAGGAAGCAGCTGGATATTTTGCATATTTTTTTGTGAGACAGCCAAGCATGAAGCTCTCCAATCTCCCTGGCAGGTACCACTCCAGTGAGGCTGCTGTGTGGTGCTGCTGCCCCTGGGGCAGGTGTCCTCCCTGTCCCCTCCTCCCCGAGGTCCCTCTGCCCTTTCCAGACAGCTCCTGTGACCTTGCAGCCACTGAGCATCCCCAGCTCTCTCTTCTGGCCCATCAATCATGTAATTAAAGTCTTTTACTCCTACTTTAGGACTCTAGCCAGGTTGAGGCATATGTTACTTAGGCATTTTACTGAACCATTAATTCAGTGCAGACTTTTGTTAGTCTGATTTTTTTTTTTTTTTTGCCTAGCTATTGCATTTTAACACTTACTGAGCACAGAACTGGGCAATTAGAGCCCTTGACAATGAAGTTTTCTTATTATATTTCCCTCACATTAATCAAAGGCAGAGATTTATCAGCTGGTTTAAAGGTCTGGATGTCGGATTGCTGTTTCTCATTCATCTCTGCTTTGATTATGCCCTTGCCCATCAGCTCATAATTAATGTTTATAGTGATTACCACCAGCTGTTCAGCACCAGGGATGCAGGAGGGGCAGGAAGGTTCCTGAGGAAAGGCCAGGCTGCTGCATGGGCACCTCTTGCAGCAGCCACATGCTCTTGTGACAAAGCACAGGGCACACCTGAGTGCTGGGTGAGGGTCACACCCACCAGGAGCCCAAAAACACAGCAATGAACACCCAGAGATGTCACAGCTCTGCTGTCCTTAGAAAGGATGAGTTGTCAGTGCAGGACACAAAAGAAAGATGAGAGATTCGAAAGAGAAAAGGCTTTATTGTTTAATTCTTACCATCTTTTATAAGGTGTTCTGACACAGACTTAACATGGTTGGTGAATTGTCGCCCTGATTTTCAGCCTTCTGATTTGTTTTCATATTTCTACTGGAGTTTCTCATGATTTTAACATAAACAAAGACTGATGTTTTATAAATGACATTCTTTCTAGGGGGAAGGACAAATTGATGGACTTCTGAGTTGACCACTGGGGTCAGAGAGGTGCTCCTTTCATCCCCCAATCCTTGATCAAATTCCAAACCCTATTCAAACCCGGAATCATAATAAACTTTCTCTTTCTCTCCTCCCTTCTCAACCTGACTGGTGAGTGTCATTCCTTTGTGTCATGATTGTGACAGTGAATAGGAACAACACCTCTCTAACCCCATTGGTTAAACTGGAGAAACACCAAACACCACCTGGACAAAGATTGTTTTGACAAAGGAGAGTTGTTTTCCAAGATTGTTTTGAGAAGCTTTCTTGAGAATTTTTTCCTTGGGAAAAAGTCAGCAGCTGCCAGCAGAGTAAAATCTCTCAGGCCCAGAAATATCAGGCCCACACTGAGTGATGATGAATGAGAGCTCAGAGCACACTGAGAGCCAGGCTGGAAACCATCCCAGAGGGAACAGCAGTGGATTTAGGTACAGGCAGGAGCCAGAGGTGTCTCACTGGCAGGGTAAGGCAGCCCAGAGTACAGACAGGACTGTTGTGCAATACAGGTAATGCTGAAACACAGCAAAGGAATCCACAGAAAAACCTCTACTAGATCATGACCTGAAATCTGCTCTTTATTACACCAAAAAACAGTGATCTGCAAACATGAGGAAGTTTCCACAATCATTTAACAAGCAAGAGAAAAAAGTGTTACTTAATTCATATCCTCAAACATGACACAGGCATTTCAAGTCAAGAAAGGGAGAATAATAATAATAATAATAATTATTATTATCTGCATTTTTCAAATGCAATAAACCAACAATTATTTAAAACAAATGTGTAATCAAACTACTATACTCTAATTTTTAACTGTTTTTCCTTGACCACTACACAATAACCTGGTACTCCTCATGCATAAAGGGAAATCTCTTTTAATTGTGCAGCAGGTGGGCACTACATGACTTTTCCCAACCTGTTCATGAGCCAACCCCATGGAACAAAGCCCCAGAGGAAACCAACCTTTACAATTCTCTGCTACGTCAGTTCACCTTGTGTTTACGTTGCCTTTTTTCCTACTATTACCACTTTAAAACCTGAATATCAGAGAGGAAAAAAAAAAAAAAAAAAAAAAAAAAAAAAAAAAAAAAAAAAAAAGGAAAGCTGCTACATTTACAAGGAGGAAGTCACACATAAAATGCTATTTTATGGTTTGTAAAACCAAACCAAACAAACAATCCTGAGTGACTTTACCAAAGGGTGCTGAAGACAAGGACAAAAAGGCTCACTGGGAATCCAGTTCACACTGGCAGGAAATCAATACTTCAGGCATTGACAAGACACAAACACAATGGAAAACATTCTGACAAAGACAGGGAGCTATAAAGAATCCATGTTTTATACTTAAACCTCAAAGCACCTGAAGCTTTTCTCCACAGCGACTCAATACAGTCCCCCCTCTTTTTATCACTTTCTGACCTGAAATTTAGAAGCAGCAGCGTTAAATGCAGGGATAAATGGCAGGATCTGTGGAACTGAAGCTCCAGCTCTGAGATGAGGATGAATTTTGGGTTTGCCTTATCGCTGTGTGCAGTCAGATGTCAGAGCTGTGCTCAATTCACTCCTCCTTCTCCCCCTCTCCAGGAGGATTAAAAGAACTCACCAAGGATGGAGGGAGGCCCAGCCCAGCCCTCTGAAGGTGCTGTCCCAGGGCCACCTGCCCAGGGGATCTCACCTGCTGCTCACACTCATCATCCTCACTGGATTGCACACAGGGCGTTCAAAAATGCCAGGATCCCATCCATCAATGGGGGGCTTTATCTTCTTAAAATGGTAACACAATAGCTTTTCCTCACCTTCTCTTTGCTGCTGAATAAAGAATGAATTCTACTCTGAAATGGCCTGCAAGAGTTCTTGCTTCACTTCATCAAGTGGTCACAACTCAACTGCAATGTTATGTTGAAAGAATTTTTCACAATTATAATAAAATATCCACTCAACCCCTTCATTTGCTTGATGGCAAATACAGCTGGAAACAGCCTAAAACTCTGCAGATTTTATGTCATATTAATGCTAAAAGTGAATGGAACCCCAGAAGAATTTCATGTGGGCACATTGAACCCCAGCCCTCTCACCTAACCAAGGTGCAGTGATTTTCTTGGGTTTTTATTGGTTTAGTATTTTCCTAAGGACATGTTTTCCATGACCATATTTCCCCAGGATATGATGATGAACATGCTGAGTTACTGCAGAATCACATCTCCAGGAGACAGAAATTTGTACTGGGTACTTGAAACTAAGCAATAGATGAGAAATAGAAACTGAGTTTTATAATTATTATATATATATATATATGGATATAAATATATATGGACATCCCAATTTCAGTTCTTAAGCATCAACAACTATAAACATCTTGCTGATGATATGATACATCCATTCTGGGATCCATCATAAACTGGCCAAAAAAATAGAACCAAAAAAGAGATTTTTCATCCACATGCACACTGAAGTTCTCTTGTCTCACCCATAGGCAGTTTTGAGGTATATACAGTTTTGTTTCTGTGTGTGTGTATGCTGCTTCTTTATTGTAGGAAAAGGTCTCAGAAAGGACCAGTAAGGACCCTGCCTTCTGCAAAAACCATGACTGGATTAATTTCTTTCCCTATGAGCAGCTAGGTGTGAAAATTATAAACCTGTCAAATCGAGAACATTCCTAAAAATATCATTAAAATAAATATATATCTCATTTCTTCATCTATATTTATATCAAACTGCTGCTCAGTTTGGCTTATGGCAAACCCGCTGGATCCTCCAAGAAAGTGCTTTTAAGAGCACCTACAATTAACATGGGTTTTATCTCATTAATAGAGACCATGGCATTATTGCACAATAATCCCTGACAAATTGATCATTATCAATGGCTAATGACTACTTTGTTAACTAATTGCCCCTGGGGCAGAAGCGTGTCTGGGGAGAGACGCACTTTGCAAGGAACAGTAACAGCTATTAAAAGCCATAAAGTTTGTGTTGGGAGGTTCTCCTGGAGTTATAAATCCCCCAAACTGCTCCTGCCAACGATTCCTGAGGAAGAAAGGCACAGGCGGCTTCCAGAGGCAGGAAAACAATTCCCTGCACCAATTAGAATGAGGGACACAGCAAAAACAACCCCAAAGAGCCTCGGGAAGGAGTGGGACTTAAGCAAAGCCTGCACTGTGGAAATGATGGATAAATTCACTGGAGATCCTCTGGGAATGCTGGGACAGCCCCTTGGAACAGCCCTGGGAGCTGTGGGGCCACACCGGGGTTTGGTTCAGCATCCCCTGGAATCCGTGCCAGGTGACTCTGATAACATCCCTGGTCCAGAAATTCCCTGGTTCAGAAATTCCCTGGAATCCGTGCCATGGGTGCTGCCAGGTGACTCTGATAACACCCCTGGTCCAGAATTCTCTAGAATCCATGCCAGGGGTGCTGCCAGGTGACTCTGGTAGCATCCTGGTCCAGAATTCCCTGGAATTCATGTCAGGTGACTTTGATAATATCCCTGGTCCAGAAATTCCCTGGAGTCAATACCAGGTGACTCTGATAACATCCCTGGTCCAGAAATTCCCAGGAATCCATGCCATGGGTGCTGCCAGGTGACTCTGATAACATCCCTGGTTCAGAAATTTCCTGGTTCAGAAATTCCCTGGAATCCGTGCCATGGGTGCTGCCAGGTGACTCTGATAATATCCCTGGTCCAGAAATTTCCTGGAATCTACACCAGGTGACTCTGAAAACATCCCTGGTCCAGAATTCCCTGGAATCCATGCCAGGTGACTTTGATAACATCCCTGGTCCAGAATTCCCTGGAATTCATGCCAGGTGACTTTGATAACATCCCTGGTTCAGAAATTCCCTGGAATCCATGCCAGGGGTGCTGCCAGGTGACTCTGACAACATCCCTGTTTCAGCATCCCCTGGAATCCATGCCAAGGGTGCTGCTGGGTGACTCTGATACCACAAAAGCAGCACAGGGAGCACTCAGGGAGCTGCAGGACACAAGTCTGAATCCCAAACTTCAGCAGGCACACTCAGGTTTGTGCAACTCCCCCAGCCAAGGGTGGAGCCTGCTGGAACTTCATCCCCAGGGAGCAGATCTCACCCCTCTGGGCTTCCTGAGACACATTCAAATTGTCTCCTGGTTATCCAATATCCGATTATTCTTCAAGCACATTTTTCTCCTTTAAGTGGACACATCTGCATTCGCCACATGGAATCATTACCAATCCATCTCCTGCCTCCCCTCCACAGCCTCATTAAACACACACGAGTTTCAGTTTGCCCACCCAGAGCTTCTCTGTTCCCCTCAAATGAAAGAGCAATTTTGAAGAATGCCAGAACTACTGATCTGCCTTTTCTTTTGTGGGTTTTCAAATGTTCAAACGTCCCAGCTTCAAAAAAGGACAAAGTTTGCTGGTTTGATTATCCTGTAGTGCACTGCAAGGAGATGGCAACCTGAAGAAGGAACTGGCATATAAAAAGGAAGAAAAAGAGATAAAATTTGCTCATGTGGAAGGAGTATAGACTACGAAGAAAAGGGATGAAAAGCACAGAAATAACAAGATGGGCAAGAAGAGACAGTGAGAGCTATGCTAGAGAGGAACAATACAACTTGGAGTGAGTTTTTAGAGGGTAATAAATGCATTATACAATATGGGGTTTTATATAAAATATAGGTTATAGATGTCTTTAAGTATTTATATATATATATATATATATATATATAAAATTTTGAAATTCCATGAAAGTTGGTATTGCCACAAAACTAGGAAGGGGCAGAGGGCAGGAGCTGCAGAACACCCCATGTTCAAACTGTCATATTAAGAGTTCTCCATGCATTTTGACAGCAAGAGATGCAGAATATTTATGAGAAAAGTAAAAAAAAAAAAAATCTCTCCTGAGCCCTCACTACCCTTTCATGCCAATCCCAAGTTAACATGCAATGTATCATCAAAGCAACGTTACACTGATGGTACAGAATTTATGAGAGATGTCCTGTGTCTTATTAAATAGGAATTGAAAGCAACAGGGTAGAACAGAGGAGCACAATAACATTGTCTGCACATTTCCAAAGACTGAGAAAATAGGTCTTTTCTTTTTCTTTTTTTTTTTGGTAAGGGGAGAAAGAGATGATATGAATGTAAATTAAATAATGTTTCCTCCTGAAGACCTGCTAGATCAAAAGCAGATAAAGTGATAAAGTTAATTACAGATCTCTGTGCTACATTATTCATCTTTACTATATAATTCACCTTCATGAAATGTGAAAATCTTGTTTAGGGAAAAAAAAAAACTAAACAAAAACCAAACCCAAAACAACACCAAACCCACATCATTCTTCTTTCCTCAAAAAGATTTTTCCTGGTTTGCCTTTTAGTTATCTGCAAAATAAAAGAAAGGTGTTTTAAGTTGCAAAGGACCTTTCTAGATTTTTGGGGAAGGACTTGGAATAATTGGAAGCAGCATCTTACAGTGTCAGTGCTTGCTCAAACCTGAAAGGCAGGAGCACCTAGATTAGAAATTACCTGAGGAAAGAGATTATATATTAATATAATAAAAAAGAGATTACTTAATCAGTCATAATGGTTGGAAGTCCATGGGCAAGTCATCCACACTGGGAAAGAACTCTGGATTTCCAGTCTGACTCTGGGACCCTGATCTCTCTCTTACCCAGTAACCTCTATATCCATCCCTAAGCCTCCATCACAAATTAAACATACAACTTTGAAAGATACTCAGGACTCCTAATCAAGCCTTGAAGTGACAAAATAATCCAGGACATCTCAGTTTCATTTCTAGTGGCCAGCCAAATAGTTCAGGCTTATGGCAAACGTTGCTAATTGTTTATTCCTGCATTTTAGTCTGCTCCATTTATCTGTCACACAGGAACTGGGGTGGGAGGCTTTGCAGGCCTGGGAAAGGAAGACACAAATGTTTAGCTGGGACCTGCCTGGTTGGATCCTTGTGTTTTTACATCTAATACCAGAGCTGTTAATGCATGCACAGCCTGAAATAAACTGCTTTTCCAACAGTGCTTAATAATAGCAACGCAAATACTGTAATTAAAATATAGATCAGCTTTGGCCTTCCTCTTTTCTGTGATGTCAGTCCTGGCCAAAGTGTCACACTGTCATTTGTATCTCTTCAATCCACTCCAGTAAGCAGCCACATGTTCCTGTGCATCAAACCAGAGACTCAGAATCGATATCCCAACACCAGGAATGTTTTACAGACAGGATTCCTGCTCACCAGGGCACTTTAAAGGCATCTCATGCTCATCAGAACAGAGCCAAAAGAACAGTAAGTACCTGCTGAGGCAGAATGGGATGTGCCGTGTCAAATATTGAAGCACCTGCACATTATGTTCAATTTCTTTCAAAACATAATTGCCTGGGAATTTTGAGAGAAGAGACAACTGCCATGCCTGGTGCCAGAGAGGAAAGGATGTAAAACACAGGCTCATTCCCCCATGGCTGCATCACTCCATGTTTGACCCAGATTGTGTCACTGAATCCTCTCCTGCCAGACCCTGGTTTGCAGTGAGCATCTCAGACCTGCCAGGGTATTTCCTGCAGTGCCTGATGTGTTTGTTCAACACTCTCTCAAATGTCATGGAACCATGTATTTGTTTCCCAAGGCTTTCATTTAAAACATTGTTGTCCTGTTTCTTGCATCCTGAAATGGGGTATTATCTGGGCATCTCCATCCATCCTCTATAAGACAGAATGGTTTAACTCAGAACTCCCTAAAATGAGCCAACAGTTCCAATTAGTTTAATTACTGATTTTCCAATATTGTATACAAGTAAAAGTAGCAATTCTACCATGCTCTGATCAACATCACTTTGTGCTGAGAATAGATCAATGATATTTACTACTTTATATCACATAAGAATATTATAAAAGATCATTAAAATATATTAAAGTGTAAAACTGTCAATATTTCTTTCAGGCTTTGGTATCTAATGAGAATGAAAAGTTTTCTCAATCCATTTGTTTTTCACAGATGCAAACATTTCCTTGGTAACAGGCAAAGGAGACACCATTTACAATTTGAAATCGTACTAAATGTACCATTAAAGAACAAATACAAAATTAATATTAATTATTATTAATGTATTATTGTATTATATTATTAATATATTTGGTATGTATGTAAGGTAGTTGAGTATAAAGGTTGGTGAGCCCTATTTAAGAAATCTCATACATATAAACTTTGTCCAAAATTCCAAATATTGCTCATCCCAAGAAAAAAACAAACACCCCCCATCATCAAATTAGTGCTGTGACAGGGAATAACCTTCCCATTTATTTCACTGCAATTTATAAACATATATAAAAATCTATTTAGGTAAGAGCTGCAACCACTAAAGTGAGATACACAAAATGATCATGCAAGGAAAGCATTTCAGTGACACCCAAAATATGAAGTGACTTCATCTCTCCACACCCATCCATCCCTGTAACTTTGCCTACACAACTGTTCTGCTACACAGGTTTTACTGTTTCCCTTCCCAGCATCTTCACACCCTTCCTGATATTCCTCAACATGTTTGTGCTGCTAAAAACGCTCCATTCGGCTTTTTTTTTTTTTTCCCTGCCGTGGCTGAGGCTGTGTGTGACCTTGAATTGCATGCCATTGTAGCAAGCTGCCTCACCGTGGGAGTTCTCTCTTTTCTCAGGTCTGAGCACAGGATCTTTGATTTGGGAAAGCAGCACTGGAAGGGCTGATGCAGCACTCAGTAATTCCCTGCAGCCACAGAGGTTTATGGCTGGCCCAGGCTTCAGCAGTGTTTTACACACACACACACAATGTCATTTGAGGAGGGCACTTTGAGAACACTGAATTTCACAGCCCTCCCCAAGGTAACTGAGGAGGACACAGGTATTTCTGCAGCTCCCTGCAGTGGCAGGGCCAGCAGGAATTCAGTAATGCACAGTGAAAACAATAAATCCAGCTGGAATTACAGCCACTCTCAAAGCTTAAAAAAACAACAACAACAACAACAACAACAACAACAACAACAACAACAAAAAAAAAAAAAAAAAAAAAAAAAAAAAAAAAAAAAAAAAAAAAAAAACACCACAAGCAGTAAAAAGCCCTTTTTTAATTTTTTTTTTTTCTACAATGCTCTTTAACGCTGTGCTTGGAGAATTCACTGGCAATAATGACAACACTCCAGGGCCCAACAGGAGTCTCCATTTCCACACCTCATGACAGCAGAGTATCAGGAGAGCCCAGCAGAAGTTCTCTGATCAGCTGCAGATTAACAAAAATCACCAATTTTGCTGTACATTTTATTTAAATGTATCACTCAAACCAAGACAAGGTCTGCTTTGTGATGGAATATGAAATAATCATGCTTCTTTTTCCCAGAAATAGTTAACAGGATACCAAATGAAATGGCAAACAGTGATGTGAAAAAAATCATCTAATTTTGTTACACAGGGGTTATAATGCAACAGATGTCTCTAATTCCCCAAAGCATCCAGAGCAAGCTAAAAGACCCAAATCTCTCCTATTTTGTACATTAGAAATCTCTGGGTGATGCTGCAATGGGTATTTAGCAAAAAGGGGAAAAAAAAATGTTCAAACTCCAAAGAGTTTTTCTGGAAACTTCGAAAACTATACAGAGGATGAGGAAGCTTTCCAACAAATAATGGACAGAACTTTCTCACAAGTTTTCCATGTATTTATGACATTTTTGTTTTTAAATAAACACTTCAAGGGATGCAGGAGAGGCTCAGACAGAAAACTTGTCACCAGCCCTGGCCTCCAGCATGTGGGACAGCACCAATGTAAATTGAATTACACATCATGGAATGTGCAGGGGACAAATTAATTTGCACAGGTTATCCACCCTCCAGCAGCTCCCCAGATTTCCATGGCCTGTGCAACACTTGAAAGGTTTGCTCCAGCCCATCTTCCTCCTCGTCTCCCTGCTCTGCATTATTCCAGATTATTCTGCTATATAGGTCAAACTCCCTTGCAGAACAGACCCACATCTCTTTGTGATATGGAAGGCCAGAGATGTTAACTTTTGAAAGCCGTGCCAACCCCACGACAATTATTTCAATTTCACGTAAAGGCCTTTAAATAGATCAGCTTAGTAAATTATTACGGGGCACTTTCCTATTAAAAACCCTCTTTCCACAGTGAGCCAGGGCTGCTGGTACCCACTTTGAGGAAGCATCTGAACCCTGTGCACCATTTCCTCCAACATCCAAACACTCCTATTTTTTTAATATCTGGCAAATGCACAGGGAAATTTGTACATGCACTGTGTTCATTAATGACACCAACGTGTCCTTGGAGACACTGGATATATTAAAATGCCACTGAATAAAAGTGATACCTACATTTGAATGGTTTTGACATAGGAGCTGTTAAAAAGTGCTCCCCATTTTAGTGGTGTGCCCCCAGCTTGGACACACACAGCTGAAGAAAAAATGAGTTTCAGAGACTATAATTCACATGAGGGCCTGAGAAAAAAAAAAAAGAAACAAAAAAAAATCTTGATAATTTTAACTTGCTTTAATCCCCCCAATAACACAATAAACATTCCATAATCTAACTACAAAATTCCCATTAAACGGCTACAAAAATTGAAACATCTCTGATCTTGAATATGACACATTAGGGTTTTTTTCATTTCATTTCCAGTTCTGAATATTCTCCTATTTGTATTAGATTTGGTGATTAAAATGGATCTTATTGATTCATATAACTTTAAAAAATGCACGATATCTGATTTATTCCCCTTAAGGCTCCCATACCTTCACATGTTGCTGGATGTTTTCTCATTAGATGAGCTGTGAACTCTAAATAGTTAAGGTGAAAGCTCTATTGAAACAAGCACTTCTGAAGGAGGAAAATATTAAATTTATTATGTACGCTGCCAAAGTACTGCCCTGTTATCAGCTATTTAAGAAATATCAAAAATACAGATTTTTACCTTCTCCAGTGCAGTTTGATATGTGAGGGGTACAAGTCCAAAAAGCTTTGGGCTGTGCAAAGCCACCTCAGTTTTATGTGAGACGCTCTAAATACATTAATTGGAGTGCTATAGGCCAGGATAAACTGAGACAGACTCTGCTGTTATCACTTACAGCACTTTGATCGTGTAAACAAACATCAAAATTAGCATAACTGGAAGAGCAGCACTGCAAAATGAACACTGCTGCTTTGGCCCTGATGTATTAAAGCCACAATGAGCTGGGTTTGAGCAATTAAAATAATTCGTTTCCTGTTCGTGATGTTATTAGATTTGGACAGATCCAGAGGAGATAACAGGATCATAAAGATAAACCTAACAGGATCATAACAGATAACCTAAAGTGATAGAGTAAATCACCACAACCACTAAATTCAAGATCTGAAACTGGCAGGCATAGAGGGAAATATAAATTACGACAGTGCTAAGCCATAAAAGCATTTGTGAGTTGATAGGGAATGAAAATTTAAATAAAAACATTTCCTGGCCCGCTCAGCCATAACAATGTTCTTTTGTTTGTGTTCTTTGCAATTTAGCTGCTTGACAACTTCATTCAACCTTCAGCAGCAAACACAGGTATTGATTATCTCTGAGCATCCTAATGGCTGGAGACTGGGACACAAACCATAAAAGCAGAGTTTCTGGTTACAAGTGAAATTATAGTTTGCCTACAAGATTGCACAATAAATCAGAGAACAAATCAGCCAGCATAGGGCTCTGGGGTCACTGAAGTGATGTTGACACATTACAGTAATGAGAACTTGAAACACCTCATGCCCTATTGATTTTTAAGCTGAATCATGGCCACTGCAGGAGATTACAAGAGTGTGTACTGGAATCATGGCCCACGTGGGAGATGCTGATGAAAAACACAAACAGCTGCACCAAAATTCCTCTTTACCTGTATCTATTATAACACAATGCCCTTCTCCCTTGCCCTCTCCACAGGGTCTCAGACTACAATTCAATCAACGTTTAACTGCTTAATTACCTCACTTAAAACAACTTTCCCTTCTGTGTTCTTCTTTGCCTACATTAATTACGCAGATACAAAATGCAGACTTGAAGTGAGGCTTTAAAACCTCTCACAGAAGCTGCATATTAGAAAACCCAGACTACAAGAAATGCCTTTTAATATTTCAAGTAGCTTTCCTGTTTTCACTCCACAGCAAATTATTCCATGCTGTAAAAGTAATTCCAATACTCACCAGCTTATTTTCCCTGCACAGTGGAGAATACAATATGTACAATATGTAAACACCAAAAGCCTTGCCACCAGCTAAAGAACAAAAATGCTTCTCTCTTTTTTTTTTTTTTTTTTTTTTTTTTTTTTTTTTTTTTTTTTCTCTCCTTTTAATTCCACTTGGTAGCACTGAGCACCAAAAAGCTGTCAGAGGGCTGACCAGGGACACAAAATTATTATAGTCCTGTCACGACAAAAGGAGCAGTTATAATTTGCACTGCAGCCAATTACTTCAGGAACTCATCATTTTGCTTAAGGGGAGAAAATAATACCTCTATTATCCCTTCCAACCAGGAGGGCTCTTGCTATGCCACAGAAGTACAAGAAGAGAGAGAGAAACTATTTAACTAGAGCCCCCACGGTAAATAAACTTTGAAATTTGTGGCTTATTCTTGGCAATAAGTACTTTTCAAGCGCTGTAATGGTGCTCTTAATGAAGCCTAACTCTTCATCAGCTGTCAAAGAGAGACAAAAGAAAGGGCTAAGTTGGGCTAAGTGAAGGAATCACTCTGTGAAGAACTAGGTAACCTATGGAGAAGAGAAGAAACTTTTACCTCTTGATGCACTTCCCAGTGAAAGGGATTAGACAGTTAAATATATCCTAAGGATTAGCTCCTGTTAGGCTCCTCAGAGATATGTTTTTAATCAGGAGCTCTGCACTTGGCATTTACTCCGTTAGGGAGGGGGGAAATTTTCAAATTATTTCTCTTCTTCCATTTGAAATTCAGTGCCATCAGCAAGGCTCCAAAGAAAGAGGGAACAGAAGGGCAAGGAATCTCAATTTATGGTAGAGCCCCATCCTTTTAAGTTCCTCTCAATTTTTAAGGTGCTTATCCTCAACCCAACCCTGGAGAGTTGTGATTCCCAACCTTCCTTCACTGTGGATTAGGCAGAAGGGGAGCAGCAGCAACAGGCAGGTTTTTAAGGCACAGAGATATCTGTGTTTGTGCAGATGTGTGAGGCTGCACTTGTGCATACACACATCCCGCTGCCACCACCAGAGCACCTGCAATTATTTGTTCTTCCCTTCTCTCTCCCCTTTTCCCAGCAGGTCACTCGATTTTTCTTCCTGTCCATGCCCAAACTGCTGCTCCACCTCCTATCTCAACCTGATAACTACACTTGGACTGCTCCCTGCTCTGCTTGATCCTCCCTGAGAGACATCCCCAAAAAAATGTGCCAAGTGCCCAACCAGCAGCTACAGCCACAATTAATGGGGAAAACCACCCCCTGCAGCATCTCCTGGGCAATTTGGGGCCCCACAAGGCAAGGTTCATCACCAACAGAGAAACTGCAGCACAGGGAAAGCTGCCTGCCAAAAAACCAGGCTTTTCTAGGAGGAAAATTCAATCTCTCAACAATACAACAGGTTTTTGACAACTGGAAAATGGCACTAAGGGAAAGCCAGTGGAGGAGATGCTGGGTGTTTGCACAGAAAGAACAAACAGCACTGAGCACAACAGCAAACAGGACTGGCTGCAGAGATGCTGCAGGACTTGGGGAGAGTTTATAAAGAGTGCACAGAGATGTGGACAGCAGGAACCCCACATTAATTATTACCAGTTCATTGTTAATTGAGCTGCCTTGCCTCAACCCTTGCTCTCAGGACACCACAAAGCTTTGTGAACTTCCACAAAGAGCAGCAAATGCCACTCAGATTATTGACATCATCAATCAGGACTCTGCACGTTTCTCATGTTTTATTGTTCTGTAATTTTTTTCTCTTAGACAAAACATTATATTCAAAATTCTCCTTGTAGTTCTGGAACTTCTACAGGATCAGTGCCAGTAAATGTAACAAATCCCTAAGCTCCTTTTGCTAATATCAATCTTAATTAATGGCATGGAAGAATTCATTAGACAAGAATTTGATGCTGGGCAAGGTTAGCATAAAATCCTATCATCATTTACCATTTTTCTTCAAAATACAAGTCACATAAGGGGGAATAGTTTATTCAGTAAGAAAAGCCAATTTATTAATACTAAAAAATCAGCTTCAGAAAATTTTTTACCATGCAGGTAACATATAAAGATATGGAAAATTAAAATAGCTATAAATGTATTATTAAAATTCATACCCTGGGAGAAACACAATGGGAAAGAGACTGAATTTTGAATTTTGACAAAGCAACCATGCTTACATAAAAAATAAAGCAATTTTTTTCTCCACTTTCTCAGTAAGAGAAAGTCTCAGCAGAATCTTCCTAATTTGTAAACCTTATTTAAAACAAGTCAGGACCCCTTGGCTGAGCACTACAATCACTGGTATGTGATTGTTCCCTACCAGGAACTTTCCCTGTAATTTGCAGTAACAACACACCAGGTTCAGCTGCACGGAGTTTAGTCAGAATGAAATTAGAATGAAAATTGTAGAAGAGAGTCCAAGAGAACATCCATGGTAATGACAGAAGATCAAGCTGGTTAAAAGATTCTAAGATTCTTATACAAAACCCAGAGAAATAACACTGAGGCTGCTTATTTTTTAAAGGAAATAAAAAGCAGACTCAAAATCAATACCAACAGCAGAGGCACAGAGAGCTAGAAAATTCACTTATCAGAAAAAAGGACATGGGAATATGCAACAAAAATGAATAGAAAATCAGGAGGCTATCTCTCCTCCCACAAATCCTACCTGTCAGAATCTTTTTTAAACACTACAGATATACATCATTGCAAGACTCATTGTCAAAGATGTGTTACCAAAGCTGGATATCCAAGGAAATGCAAGGAATGTTGGAAGGGGAGCTACATTCCATCCTGCTGACTGAAACCTGCTGCCTTGAGGATCAAACTCATCCCTTCAACATTCAAAACCAAGGTAAAGCTGTTCCCAGTGCCCTGCTCAGCCCAAAGTAAAATAGATATGAAATAAGCTCAAGTCTGAGCAAGGCATTTCTCTCTATCTGGTTCTTTGTCTTCATTTAGAGGGTAACACTGAAGGTCTTGGAGACACATCTCTTTTTGATCGTTTTGTTAAAAATTGAGGAGTTGGTGGGTTTTTTTTTTTGTTTGTTTGTTTTTTTAACTATTCCCTGCTCGGTACTGAAGCAGGGCTGGGGTTTTCCTCTTTGCCACACGATGTCAGTGTCGCCGAGTAGAGATTGGGAATTTGCATATTTATCAGGACTCAAATAAAAGTTCACACATTTTTGCTCCTTTAAGGCGAGCACGGGACAAGTTCACAGAACTGGAAAGTGCCCCCAGTGCAATCCATCCCAGAGCTGAAATCTTCCCCCAGTGCAATCCACCCCAGAGCCCAAAGGTGCCCCAGTGCAATCCATCCCAGAGCTGAAAGGTAAAGGTGCCCCAGTGCAATCCATCCCAGAGCTGCAAGGTGCCCCAGTGCAATCCATCCCAGAGCTGAAATCTTCCCCCAGGGCAATCCATCCCAGAGCTGAAAGGTTCCCCCAGTGCAATCCATCCCAGAGCTGAAAGGTTCCCCCAGTGCAACCCACCAAGAGCTGAAAGGTAAAGGTGCCCCAGTGCAACCCACCCCAGAGCTGAAATCTTCACCCAGTGCAATCCATCCCAGAGCTGAAAGGTTCTCCCAGTGCAATCCATCCCAGAGCTGAAAGGTAAAGGTTTCCCAGTGCAATCCACCCCAGAGCCCAAAGGTGCCCCAGTGCAATCCATCCCAGAGCTGAAAGCTTCCCCCAGTGCAATCCACCCCAGACCTCCAGAGTGCCCACCATGGAAGGATGTGCACGTTCCCAGCCAACACAGGATGACACAAGTGTCACCATCAGAACCCTTCCATGGTTTGTTACCTCGAGGGGATTGTGTCATCCTCCACCTCCGCATCTCATTGGATTGACTCTCTGAAGGCTGATGAAAATTAATCCACGTTATGTTTATAAATCTCATGAGGTAAATGGATTATGAGAGCAAAACTTAAAACATTCCCAGCCATTCCCACACCCCTGGGGAATGCTGCCAGTTCAAACTGGGTAATTGGCCCATGGAGCTGTGTGAGAAAAGAGAATTTTATACCTGAATGGGGGAGGGAGTTGTGCCATAACCTGCTCCCTAACCTTGCAGCACACATCTCTTTTGGAGCCATCATTTTAAAACATAAAAATACCCTTCCTAGAAAATTCATAGTGCTGCTAAGGCACAATCAAATTCAATCCTTGCTCTCAGTCACCCAAACCTGGAGAGAGAATGGAGGCCTGAAAATAACAGGATCACTGTAAAATATATCCTTTATACCTTATAACTAAAAATCCAACCGTATAGATTTTTTAGAACCAGATCTTTCTTGTTGCAATACCACTGACAAAAGATTCAAAGTAACTTTTCTTGAACACTTGCTTTCTTTTTTATGTCTCAGTCCTATTTTCCCCCCCTATAATCCCTTTGTATCTCTTACTAACCCACACTGTGTCCCACATTTGGGGTATGACAGGTTAAAAGTCACACTATGTCACCTTCTGGCTTCAAACACTGGAATGTGATTCATTCTTCTGTGCAGCCACGAATAAAAATCCTTCCCAAACGGGGGATGGGGAGAAGGCATTGGCAAAGTTCAGCTCCTGTGTGTGTTTGAGGCTGTTTAATTTGCACTAAAAAGCCCAGCAGATGTATGAAACACTGCCTGAGGTCTGATGTATACACCAATGTACCCAGACAGAGGCTCAAAACCGCAGGAAACAAGAGCAGGAACATGAAAAACTACAAAAGGTGGATGCAAATGCTATTTTCCTCGCTATGTCTGTCTCCCTCACCATCTGTATTGACAGACTTTTATTTTTTTTAGCACTTCTACGCAAAAAAAAAAAAAAAAAAAAAAAAAAAAAAAAAAAAAAAAAAAAAAAAAAAATTACAAATGTAAATATTGAAGATGATGGCCATGCTGTTCCAAAATCCCTTCCCCACTTGTTCCAAGGTACTGCTGTGCATCTTGTGTCTTCCCTGTTAACGTTTCACGCAGGACTCCCGTGAACATACGTTTGTTCTCCTTCCCAGCACTTTGTTCTGCCACTCTGACAGATGGCTTTACACTGAAGCATATGAAAATATTAAATTCTTTATCAACCTGTTGAAGTCTGAAATGCCTGTAAGTAATAACCATCTTGGCAGCTATTCCTTTAATACAGATATTACAGAAAGCCATTTAATGCCTCCCGTAGCAGTTTGCTATTTGTCACAGACTGTTCTAAAGCTGCAGTTTTCTTTGAACTCGATTAATAGTAGCATTCTTACGTTCAAAATAATATCATTTCTAAGCAGAATATTATGTTTTACTATTTATCCAGACGAAAATTAGTTTAAAAAATTACAGTTAGACACAATAGGGGTTTCTGCTCTACCAAAAAGAATGGGGAGGACACTGGAACTTGGTTCTCTACTGCTCCTTCTCTGTCTAAGCACAGCAACTGATGGAGCACCGTCTTCAAGATTTGAATTAGTTCTCTAGAACACAACAGTCTGTTCTGTGCCAAACTTGTTGTTGGCTCTAGTAACTAGATAAAAAAAATCCCAAACCCACAAAACATCATAAAAAGATGGTGTCCAGCATGCTTATCCTCCTCACAGTGCTCACATTGAGTCAACCAACTTCAGTTTCTGTTGGTAAACTCAAATTCCCAAGACAGGGACCACTAGTAAAGAACACATCCTTTTTATTTCTATTATTTCCTCAGCTGGAGGTTTTTTGACAAGAGGCTGCTGGTTTCTGTACAGAATGTGTAGAATATTATATAGAAAACAGCACAACAGAGCCTCTCTGGCCCCAAGGCACTTTTTACACTTCTCAAATAGTAAAATAAAAAAGTCTCAAGTTCTAATATGTTCTGTGTAATCAGCTTTTTATTAAAAAAAAAAAAAATTAATGCTATGTTATTAATAAAGGTGAAAGTCTGCACAGTCCGCACATTAAAAAAAATTGTTTTCTATTAACTATTTAAAGCAAAAATATATTCCAACTGTCTGTATTTTAAATGCTAAAGGCAATATTACAGGAATAAGGGGAGCTGAGGTAGATGATATAGATGTTATAAGAGGTTATACAGGACCAATCTTCAAATACATCAATTCTATTACACCTGTCTGGTCTCTCATTGAGAAGATTATTCAGAACTTCCATAAATACAGCCCAAGGACTTCCTCAGAACTAAGGGGCTGAGTTTCCCCAGCAACCAGAGTGTGAGAGATGAGGGACCCCAGAGGGGGCTGGGAGGAGGGATTGGGGAGGTGCACACCCCTCACTGCACTGCTCCTCAAAGGAGATCCAGGATTTCATCAGAAACTTTGCAAAACTCCAGGATTTCCCAAACTCTGCTCCTAGGAAACAATTCCCATGTCGGTTCACTGCCTCGCCTTACAGTGTCAGCAGCAGGTCAGATCCTGAACTTGGCTTAAAAAACCCTCTTGGTAGGAACACGAGAGATTCGCCTCTAAATGGGAACCAAATTTGATATTTGAGAAAGATTTTCTATTTCAGAAAAAACACAGCATTGAGAATGAGTTCTGACAGCTATAAATCAATTCTGCAAACATGTTTTTATGCACAGCTGCATTTTTCTGGTGTTTGCTTCCCAAACCTTTCCTAAAAGCCTCCAGTGATAGAAATCCTATAATCTTCCTAACTCATCTGATTAAATATTAAGTATTCTTACGATCAGGAAGCCTTTCTAATGCCCAGCCTAAACCTTCCTTTGTGGAATTTAAACCCATAGCTTCCCAACCTTCTCACTGCAGCCATGGAGGAGAAGAACATGTCAATGCTGTTACATCCAATTAGGTGCCAGAATTTGTTCCTTTAAGCAGAAATGCAGTCTTATGTCTGCAGGATTGAAAGATCAAATGAAACATCTGTTACTAACTCAAGCTGGACCCAGGCACTTCCTACAGCATGCAGGAAAATGAAAAGGAAATTTCTCAGTGGGAAAAAAAAAAAAAAAAAAAAAAAAAAAAAAAAAAAAAAAAAAAAAAAAAAAAAAAAAGACAATTCCTTTTACAATGCCAAAGTCACAGTGCTGTCTGGATCTTTCCTTCCATGTTTCCAGTTTTCTTAAAACATAGGTAAAATTTGGAAATTTGTCAAAAGAACTGAAAAGGATTGGTAGTTACCCAACCCTCCTCCCTACATTCAGTGAAATAACTGCCTGAAAAAACCTACTTGGATCCAGTTAGAATTTTACAGTCTTTGTGCTCCACAGCCACAAAGCTTTGGGGGAATAAATGTCTACATCCTGCATGCCATTCCTAAAGATAATTCCCCATAAGAATCTCAGCTCCCTCATCCATCTTTGTCTCCTGTTATCTTAATGGGCAAAATGCCCTTGGCTCCTTCAGTGGTGCTAAAACCTGAAGGAAATAAGAAGAGCCCAGCCCAGCTCCCTCCTGAGAAGGCACAAGATAATCTACCTGAGTCATACACTCAGTGCATGATGAGCTGGAGTTTGTAACCTCCACTCCTCGTGTTCTACAGCACAGCCAAAGTCAAGCTGTGCACCAGCCAGTGACTCACACTCTGTTATTTCATAATATTAGTCATTTAGCTGCTAATTACAAATAAAAAAAAGAGCTTACTACAAATTCATGGAATAGATTTGCAGCATTTTTCTATAGATGTAAATGTATCTCAAAACTGCAGAAGCTTTTCCAATTTATCCCAGTTGTGAGGGTAAATTCACCCTGAGTTGTGAGGGGTTGGAGCGACCCTTTGCTCTCAGATCCTGTGTGATAACACAAGAAGGATCCTGGGGATCAGGCTGGAAGGAAGGAGCTTATCCAAGGGCAGATCCTGCTGGATTCACCTCCCTGGAGGGCAGAGGTGCTGGAATGGTCAGGCAGAGTTTGAAGCATCACCTCACAGCCCTTCCTTCACCCAACACTTGCTTTCTGGATCCTTTTCTTGCACTTTCTTTCTCCCCACTCTTGTCCTATGAGGTTAAACTGACAGGATGAATGTACAGAGCAATAATTCAGAGAAATTCATCCACAGAAAGGATGTGAGCCAAGAGCAGGCAGAGCTAATCAAGTCTTGAATGTATCAGCAGAAGTTTATAACTTTTATCTTTTTATGAGACAGATGATCACACACACATATCCACACTTCTATAAATTTGAGAAGGTAATAAAACTTTCTAGCAGGCTTTGGTAAAATAAAAATCCTCATAACCTCTGGTGCAAAAAAACCCAATAGGCAGCTCAGAGATCTCAAGTCAGCTGTGAGAGCCACAGCCTCAAATATCTGACATCTTACAATAATAATTTTCTAATCCTGATTATAAACCATGGCCAATATTTGTCTTCCAAACTACTTGAATGCAATGTTTTTTATTTAAATGTGAAATGTTCTAAAAGAACGTCTTAGATGCAAAATAAAGATTTCCAATCTAAATGATAACTAGAAAAGTTTGAAGCAAAATACAGAAATTAAAACACCTGGGACAAAAACCTCAGGCCTGAACCAGAATTTGTCATAAAAGACTCACACAGGGAGCAGGGAAATCTTTTTTTTTTTCTTCAGGTTCCCTGAGAAGATGAAACACATCTGCAGCATGAGAATATATATATATATATGAATATATATATACATATATATATAATTTTTTTTCCACACATAAATGCCTCAGTGTAACACCAGGATGGAGCTTTGTCCTGTGCTTGCTCCGTTATTTGTGGGCAAAAATGAATGAAAGCAGAAGTGCCTCCCCTCTGCAGAGTGCCCTGCCCAGGCCTGGGATGGAACCATTAATTAGAGGAAACACACACACAGACATGATGCTTCTACTAATTAGAAGAAATACCAACACACAAACAGGCTTGAGCTTTATTTTTCATTGCACAGTAGCTCAAGGCTGCTGCAGGAAGAGCTCATAACAGCCAGACAGCATCGCTGATGCTCTTTGCACTTATTCCTTTTAAAAGTTTGCTTCTTTTACTTGGAGCAAGCCCTGGCCAGTGCAGTTTCTCCTCATGCAGGACACACAGGAGTGCACAGGAGCTCAGCCCCTGCATTGCTGCCTGTCCCAGAGAGATCAGCATCCCCCTGGACACTCCTTTTAGAGCCTCATTTCACTCACAACTCACAGCTGGAACACTTTTCCCAGCTGAGCTCCCCTCTAACCCCAGGTTCCAGTTCTGAAGACCACCCTGCACTCAGGACGGCTGCAGGGAGCCACAGCTACTGCAGGGAGCTGCTAAAACCTTCTGCTCTTGAGATTAAAACTGGGCACACACAACTTCTGCTAAGCTGTTACATGACTGTGCTCAGTTTGATTTACCAGCTCTCATAAAACCATAGAAACTTGTTTAAGAGACTGTGACATCTTGAAAATATAATTGGAAGTAAAGAAAATACAGTAAAATACCCAATTCCAATTCTTAATATTTTTCTTTAGTAAATTCTTTCTTCCTGTTGTGGCTCAAAGAATGAGCAAGGGTAAGAAAAAGGCTCAAGCTTTCAAATACGAAAGTCAAAATGAAATTAAGTTGCTTCCCACAGCCTCTCTGTTGGTACAAAGTTCAGTCTGCCACGATTGGATTTTTGATGCTGCTGGCACTGGGAAAGCCTCACGACTGGAATGAAATGCCATTTGAAATGAGATCTGGCTCTGAGATGATTTTGCTCCCTGGCACAGCAGTGGTATCCTGCTTTTCCTCGTAACTGTGAAGATTAGTGCAGGATTACAGCCTCAGGTGGGGCTGGCTTAACCAGCAAGGTGAGAAACCATGTCCATCCTCCAGACCTCAACAATAAACTCTTGTTTGGAAAATGGCTAAAGCATCCAAATGAAAGCATGAGATGATATTAATTGTCATTACTCTTGCAAAATATTCCAAGAAAAAAACAAACTAATGGTTTGAGTTTACTCTGTGTCACAGCCAAATATGAAAGCTTCCCTGCAAGCACAGGTGACAGCAGATATATCCTATAAAATGCATCTCTTGCTCCTGCACACACAACCTGTTGCTGTCACATATTGAAAAGCTGGGCCATGAAAAGCCAGAGGTGACCTGGGGCTGTCCCCAGGGTCACAGCCCCCAGGACATGCCCTGCTGGGAAAAGGTGAACACTTCCTGCTGACGTGGAGAGAGAAAACTCACATAAATCAGTCCAGGAGGGAGCCAGGATGCTCCAGCAGGGCCTGATCTAAATGTTGTGTTCTTAGAAAGCTTGTTCAGTTATTCAAAGGTATTCAGGCTCAGCTTAAATCCCCAAATGATGCTGGTTTTGTTAAGAGCATCAGGCAAGTTCTCAGTGCCTCCCACCTCACTTGGCTGTAAGGGGTTTTTCCAGTTAAAGGAGCCATTAGAGTCAGGTTAATTAGCAGTCAGAAACAAGCCCCCACATAAGCTACAACTCATTTATCTGGAAAAACGATCAAACATCATTCCTGGGTTCCTGTTAGTCACGGAATCAGAAAGGTCAACTTGAACAAGGAAAACATTTAAGTTAAAAAAGACATAAACACCTGTCCAGGGAGCAGCACAGCACACGCAGAATAATTCACACATGCAAAGTGTGGGAGGGTGTTCTCAGGATTTTACACCACATTCCACCATAGGAGCAGTGAACAGAAAAGCTTTGCTGAAGTTCTGATTGAGTTCAGGTTGGGCCATCAGTGCCAGGATTTACATCTCGTTATGGCCCTCCTCTTCTATTCCCAGTTAAATTTTCAGTAATTAATTTGCTTAAATTTTCTGAGCATCAAATGCATAATAACAGAAGATTAAAAACAAACACCAAAAATAACCCACCAAAAAACCCCAACAAAACCAAAAAGATCCTCTGGTCCTCCACATGAAAATGTTGATGGCATTTCTAATAATCATAAACAAAACCTTATATTTCATACATATTAAATATCGATTTAAAAAGCTTCTTTCATTAATCCCTAAATATTTAACCTTGTTTTAATTATTATTATTTCTACCAAAATGCAGGTAATTAACGAGTAGCTGCCAAACTCCAGGTATCCAAAACAGAGTAAAAACAGCAGTGTTTCTTTCTCCTGAGAATAAAAAAAATTAAATAAAAACAGTGGGTGCAAAAGTAAATCAAGAGAATTTTCAAGAGTTTCTGGGATGTGGAGGTACACCTTATTTTTGTCAACACCCTGACACAAAGGAACATTTTGAAGTTTTTATGTCTCCAAAAAAAAAAATAAAATAATAATACTGGAAGGATATTAAGTTCAGGCAGTAAAACTGGGCTCTTTGTCATGTTTAATTGCTCGGATTCATAACCTAGTTTTGCTGAATCTGGATGTTACTGCTGACTCAAGCAGCTTCTCCATTTTAATACTGTAGAGAAAGTTTGCGTGACTCCACTCCTGTGAGACGAAAGCATTTTTTTTGAAATATTCCTGACCATCATCAGTGAAATTTCTCTCTCTGCAGAAGCCTCATTGCTGGGCATGAAATCTGTAATTAACTACAGAATTAAAAAAAAAAATAATAATAATCTCTGATTGCAACCCTGTGAAGGAAGCCCATACTGTGCTTCATTTTCAAAGGCAATGAAGGGAATCACAGCCTGTGCAGTTTAGCAGGGCTAAGCGAAATGAAAAGAACAACAAGTACAAACAGAAGGAGGACAAAGAGAAAGCAGAAATTCTTGCACCCAACTCCAATCCCACAAGGCAAACAAGACCCCACACTGTCCAAACTGAAGTTCAGTTGAGGTAAAAGCAGTGAGTGCATAAAGACACTGAAGACAGCTCCTTAACACCCCCACTGGATACCCTTAACAGCAAATAAAAATAAAATGAGAAAGACTTATTCCTGCAGACAGAGAACTCCACGGCTGACATGATAAATTTAGAAGGAAATGCCACCAGAAGAGAGTTTTGGCAGTGACACGTTTATTTCTTTCCACTGTCTGGTATCTCACCCAAATGCAACCCCACAGCACTTGGATTTTAAATGACAGATATTTGTGATGTACCTTTTGAAAGGACGAGCCTGTGTTTCTATTCCACTTGGTGACTGTGTCCTTATGGCACTCCCTGTGCACCAAAAGCCATCCCTGGGCACAGCCAGCAGCTGGATCCAGTGTATTCCTGAATTCCTGGTCCCCCCACAGCTCAGTTCAGGAGAACACATCCCATTCCTTTGTAACACATCCCAATAAAGCATTAAAGGCAGATAACTCTGCTGGTTTTCACCTGGATTGGAAATATACCTATTTATGACGCAATAATAGTTTCAAAACTTTATCCTCACATGGATTAACACATTTCAAAAGTTATACTTAGTTCCTGGGAGATGCTGCAAATTATGTCCCAATCTTGAAAAATATATAAAACCCTAAAACACTGAAAAACTCTGAAATAACTGAGGCCCTCTGAAGTCTTTGTTCCCATCTCTAAACCCTGTGGCACAATCCTTCTAACAAAAATTCCAAAATCCCTGTTACTGAAGTCAACTGAAGGCTTGGCTTTAGGAGCTTGACTTTTACTAAGGACTTAAAAGTAACTTTTTCTTGGCACATTTCTGGCTTAAATTAAAATAGGAAGCAAATTTCAGTCAAGATATTTTCTGTAGTTTAAATTCACTATGGATGTTTCCCCAGTTTATCACAATTACTGCCACAATTACTTAAAAACATGAGTTTTTCACATTTCTTTCCCTTCTCCTCTTTAATTTGAAACTTCAGTTACCATTCCTAACATACTTATCTTCATAAAATTAATTTAAAATTTAAGAGCAATATTTTTCCTTACAAAAGGAAAAGCCCAAACTTCCAAAACTGCTTTTGAGAACATTTCTCTAGACCTTTTCTAGCATTTCAAATGCCACCAAGTTGACCACTTGAACAATCAATTTATTACTTGTTCCTGGAAAAGTTTTCTGGTTTATGAGCCAAACTGAGATCATACGTGAAACTTTTAGTACAAAAAGAATACATTTGAATATTATCCATTATAATGGATATTAATATTATAATAATATTATTTGAATATTATTCCATGATAATGATGCTACTGAGGTTGGTGTTTTGAAGTTGGAAAGACTGAAGGGAACACCTTGAAGTTGTTTCATCCATCCATTGTTAAGTTATTCTGATTTTAAATATTTACTCAAGTGAGAGTAGGCAAGAATACAAAGGTCAAACTTTCTAAAGCTGTGCCTGGAAAGGAGTGCAATGAATTGTGCTGACACTGCTGGAGGTATCAGGGTGATGGATGGGAGGAAATGGAACCTCCTGCCCACAGCTTCCAGAGCAGGCCAAGGGAATGGGAATGGGAACGGGAATGGGACTGGGAATGGGAATGGGATTGGTAATGGGAATGGGATTGGGAATGGGACTGGGAATGGGAATGGGAATGGGATTGGTAATGGGAATGGGATTGGGAATGGGAATGGGATTGGGAATGGGACTGGGACTGGGATTGGGAATGGGACTGGGAATGGGAATGGGAATGGGAATGGGAGTTATGCTGTGTCCACAGCATCTCAAAGGCCAGAAGATGTTCTGCTTTGGGAAAAAGAACTCCAAAAGCATAATCAAACCCTTCCTAAATCCATAGATTTAAAGGAAGTAAAGCTGATGATTGACAGACACCACTCAGGCACTCACAGAGGAGCCCCTGGAAAGGATAAAACCCCAAAGTCCACTTTTTTTCTTTCATTAAATGATTCAAATCTGAAAAACTAATAATTCTCCACTACTGCTCCTGCTGTGGACAAGGCAACACTGCTCACTGAGTAGTTTTACTCACTCTTCAACCTTGCTTGCATGTTCAAGAAACAGATTAACAACAGGAGCATTAAATATCTAAGAAAAAAGCTACAGTGTATGGTCAAGACATTCAAAATTATACATATCTGTTGCTTCATTTTAGAAATACATATGGAACCAACGTACTGCATGTAAACTGAATTTTCTAAATATTTAATAAGGGGAAAAAAGCAAACTTGCTATGTAACACTGCTATAAATCCCAATTACTTCTGTATTAAGACCAAATTCCTTATGAGTACAGAAGTGACAAATACAAAGGCTGGTTTGGACCTTACCAAGTTCATCAGTATCCATCAAAGTCAAACACTTGAAGTGGAATTTAATGTCTGGTCCTGGAAGCAATGTGATTTTACAGTGTGTGAACTGCAGAGCCCAGAATTCCACTACTGGGCTGTGCCAGGCCAGAGTCTCCTCCATGTGACAGCAAGTCTTTCAAAAATATTATACCCCTATTAGGAGTCTGGATGAGATTCATTTTTTTTAAAACCTAGAGAAATCCACCTTCCCCACTCCCCTCAATATTTTTTTTTTGTACACTTTGAAGTGTGTGGGTTTTTTAAAGGAAGAATGTTGTTAAAGTCATTCAAAGTATTTAAATTACTTTGCAATTTTATATCCAGCTGGAAACTGATAGGTGTTTTTAAATCCCAGTCTTTTATGCCTCATTCCTGCTTTTTTTTTTTTTTTCAATGCAAACACATATAAATGGATTGTTAACCAAAATTACCCGTGTGTTTAAATTGTATTTATTAACAAAACGCCGCTGCTGTTACAACCCATGCATTTTAACCAGTACAGCAATAAAACCTTCCAATACTCCTAAATTGTGTTTTCTAAGATCAGTGTGTTTATGCTGGTGACACCCAGGGACCCCAAAGTTAAAGAGGCTGGTGGGGACTGCTGTAACCCGCCTGCTGCAAGGCAATAATCCCCCTGACAAAACCCCTTCTAATGAGACTCCCGCTCTCTTTCATATAAATGCTAATATCCACACTCCATCCGCAGAAAGCCAAGCAGCTGGCCCAAGATGAAGTTCACGTAAACTTCAGGCAAACACTTCAGGAAGGAGGATGGATAATCTCCCTCCTCTCGCAGGCTGGTTTGCTGTCGGCATCTCACCGAGGAGAGCTCACAGGCACAGAACACGCGGGGCAGGCGGGGAAACGGCTGGGATTGTACAGCAAACAAACACCTCGGATCAGCCCTGGAGCATCACTGCCTGTGCCCCGGGCCGGGAATATAGTCAGGATCAGCCCCGGAGCATCCCTCCCTCCCGGGCCGGGAACACAGCCAGGACAGGAGCACATAGCCTGGATCAGCTCTGGAGCATCCCTGTCTCAGCCAGGACAGGAGCACACAGCCTGGATCAGCCCTGGAGCATCCCTGCCTCTGCCCCGGGCCGGGAATACAGTCAGGACAGGAGCACACAGCCTGGATCAGCCCTGGAGCATCCCTGTCTCAGTCAGGACAGGAGCACACAGCCTGGATCAGCCCCGAGAATCCCTGTCTCAGCCAGGACAGGAGCACACAGCCTGGATCAGCCCCGGAGCATCCCTGTCTCAGCCAGGACAGGAGCACACAGCCCGGATCAGCCCCGGAGCATCCCTGTCTCAGCCAGGACAGGAGCACACAGCCTGGATCAGCCCTGGAGCATCCCTGTCTCAGCCAGGACAGGAGCACACAGCCTGGATCAGCCCTGGAGCATCCCTGTCTCAGCCAGGACAGGAGCACACAGCCTGGATCAGCCCCGGAGCATCCCTGTCTCAGCCAGGACAGGAGCACACAGCCTGGATCAGCCCTGGAGCATCCCTGTCTCAGCCAGGACAGGAGCACACAGCCTGGATCAGCCCTGGAGCATCCCTGTCTCAGCCAGGACAGGAGCACACAGCCTGGATCAGCCCTGGAGCATCCCTGTCTCAGCCAGGACAGGAGCACACAGCCTGGATCAGCCCCGGAGCATCCCTGCCTATGCCCCGGGGCAGGAACACAGGCAGGACAGGACAGCCCAGCCCGGCACGGCACAGCACTCCTCACCTGGCTGCCATCCCCAGATCCCTTCACCTGGCCGGTGTCCCCCTCACCTGGCCGGCATTCCCAAATCCCTTCACCTCGCCAGCATCACCGGTCTGAAACCGCTTCTTCTCACCTGATAGACATCCCCTCACCTGGCCGGCAGCGCCCTGACGCCACCGCCTTCAGGTGTGGAAGTCCCCGGCGGTGGCAGCACGGCCCCGGCAGCCCCCCCTGCCCGGCCGTGTCCCCCATGCCCAGCTGTGTGTCCCCCATGCCCAGCTGTGTCCCCCATGCCCAGCTGTGTGTCCCCTACACCGAGCTGACCCCACACGGAGCTGTGTGTCCCCCAGGCCGAGCATCCCCGGCCCCTCCCGGGGGCACAGCCGGGGTTCGGGGCGCTCTCCCCCGAGCACAGGACGGATCCCGCCCTCCTTCCCTCCCTCCCCCGGCTCCGGAGCCGCTGCCTTACCTGAAGGGCATCTCCCACTCCTGCCAGCAGCTGCCAAGGTTTCATGGTCGGCGGCGATGCCGGTGCGGAGCCGGGAGGAGCCGGGCGGCCCCGGCAGCATCCACCGCCCCCCGGCCGCCGTGTGTGTGTGTTTGTTTGGTGTATTTGTGTGTGTTTGTGTCCCTGCGCCCGCGGAACCGGCGCGGAGGGAGGGCCGGGCAGCGCTGCCGGTGGCCCCCGCTATCCCCGCATCCTCGGGACACTGTTTGTGACTTTGGATCCGCTGCGCTCCAGATGCTGCGGAGAAAGGCGAGAGCCCCGCAGGCACCTCTCTCTGCCTTCTGCCTTTTCCCTTCTGCCTTGTGCCTTCCCCTGCCGTTTGTTTTATCGGGAGATAAGAGCAGCTCCGCGCTGGTTTAGCTAAAAAAACCACAGCCTTGTGGGAAAGGAAGGTGGGCACCGGCAGAGCAGATTACGCTCAATAATTCATTTATGGACTGACTTAATGGGTGGACTTAGCAAAAAATACGAGACGTGGTGCTGAAGTTTGTCTTTAGCAAAGCTCGCTGTTAGGATGGATTTTATCTATGGGAAATGGTTAATGTTTGGGTTAAATGGTGATTAATCTCCTGTGAAATTCTGAATAGCAGAATACAGATATGTGATTCAGAAATTCTGAATAGCATCACAGACTATGTATTTTTTGCTATGCATTATGGCTGGAACTGAAAGAAAACCTGAAAATCTCACACGAGAGGTGGCAGCAATTAACCCATTTGTGGAGAAGGAAAAGAAAGTTTCAGATAAACATGAAAAGCTGATCCCTTTCACTACACAAGAACATTGCTTTTGCCCTACCAAATAAGCTGCTATTTCAAAGTACATCTATTTATACAACTGGAGTTACAATCTGTAAACAACCACTTGTACTCTATTGGAAAATTCTCAAGATGCTGCTTAGAGGACTTTTCTCATTCTGCAAAATGATTTTCCTATCACATATTCACTATTTCTCAAAAATAGCCCCCAAAGTTTATTAAAACATCTTTCAATATTATTATTCTGCAATCAAAATCGAGAACAATCTGACCTCCTGGAAAATAACTTATGTCAATCATTTCCTTTTTGTAAATACAAGTTGCAGAATTTGCACCCCTTTTTTGGCAGAATAGGAGAGACAAGGTTTAATTATGTTCTGTGAAAACTTAACATATAGAAAATAATATTAAATTCAGGCTGTAATTCCATAGTGTTTGGAAGTTTTTATTGTAGCCATGTTCACCTTATTACCCAAAGGGAAAAGAAAACTTTCTACCTAGACAGACTATGGAATCATTAAGGCATCTTTAACACAATAAAGTGTATAATTTAAAAAATAAATGGCCTGACCACTGGGCTTAATAGCCAAGACATCTTGGAGCTCACACTCCAAGTATGTGGCCTTGACCACATTATCCATCACTTCACTTTTCCCACTTGTAAAATTAGAATAATACAACTTCCAGTGTCTCCCATCTCTGACTTCTCGGGAGGGCTCGAAGGATTAATGACCCTACAACGCTCTGAGAATGAATAAACACTAACTGCTAAGGCAGGGCTAATATGTTTCAGAGCATTAAAGCACTGAAATGTTAGAAATTCCAATTAAATCACCCTGTGTGTCTAAACATGGGTGAAGTAAAACTCAGGGATTACTAAAGCACCATCTTCTACCACTTATTATGGGTTGGCTTATTAGTTCTGTTATTTAAATCTGATTTTAACCATATATTCCTATATATTTCCACTGAAAATGCCACCAGCAATAATTAGCACTGCTAATTTACCAAACCAGGCTGTCCAGGGTAAGGCCATTTAGAGTCAGAGAAGTCAGAAAATATCTCCATTAGCCCTAGTTTGTTATTTTGAGTCTTTGCAGCACATATGGGCCTTCAGTCAGAGGACTTGTAATTCTGGCACAGGCTACGTGTGGTCAGTGCTGCTTTTCAGAGAGCCCCATGCTTTATTCAAGTAATGAAAAAGAGTTTGAACCAACTAATTATCTCATTAACAAAAAAATAAGGGGGCAGGGGGAAGCACTGGCAAAGCTGCAGGAAGAGCTGCATCACTCACAAAGTTGTGGCAACAATCAAAATCAAAATAATGGTCTGAATTCCTATGTCCAACGTGCAAAAGATCACTGTAAATTTATGTTTCAGTCTATAGAAATGGTAACCTTGAATAAAAATCTGTGCACATTACACATTCCTTTTCACCAGTCTCTCTCAGTGGTGGGTAACCATGGTTCCTCCACCTCTCAGTAGAACGAGAGATGAAATGTCTGAAATCTCGAATCACAGAATTCACAGAATCTGAGTTGGAAGAGACCTCCAAGATCATTGAGTCCAACCCAGCCCCAACACCTCAACTAAACCCTGGCACTGAGTGCCACATCCAGGCTTTGTTTAAACACATCCAGGGATGGTGACTCCACCATCTCCCCAGGCAGACCATTCTAGTCCTTTTTATTATTCTTTCTGTAAAAAACTTTTCCCTGATATCCAACCTATATTTCGCTTGGTGTAGCTCAAGGCTGTGTCCTCTCCTTCTGTCAGTGCTGCCTGGAGAAAGAGGCCAACCCCAGCTGAGCACAGGCACCTTTCAGGGAGTTGTGGAGAGTGATCAGGTCACCTCTGAGTCTCCTTTTCTCCAGGATAAACACCCCCAGCTCCCTCAGCTGTTCCTCACAGGGTTTGTGTTCCCAGCCCCTCACCAGCCTTGTGGCCTCCTCTGGACGTGCTCAAGGGTCTCAATGTCCATCCTGAACTGAGACACCCAGAGCTGGACACAGCACTCAATGTCTTAATGGCCCAAGGCTGCCAGGGCTGGTCCTTGAGCCACCACAGGGGGTTGCAGAAGCTCAGCTGGGATGTCCTTGTTTGCCAGCAGGGATACTCCAGCAGCTGTGGGTGAACCAGAGCCACTGGAGGCACCCCCAGAGTTCAGTGCCCTGTGAGATGAGCCGTGGGATGAGCAGAAGCTGGAGTGGGATCACAGCAGGGCAGGGCAGGGTTCAGCTGCTGCCCATCCTCGCCGTGACCTCAAACACACATCTCCTGCCATGGCCAAGGGATCTCCTGAACCTTTGTCCTTCCCATTGCACTTGCAGGGACAATCCTTAAATAATTGAAATATTACTGTGATGGCAGCAGATGTTGAGGTTTCAGTAATTCCAGATTTTTATCTTTTTCACTGGAGATTTTCAAATAAGTATTTTCAATGTACTTATTGAATAGTACAGACGACTATCATCACATTATGTCTCATGGCACATCAAAAGTTCTAAATGAATTTAGTTGTTTGTCATCCCTTACATCTTTTTCTCCTTAAAAAGGGAGTGTTTTTCTTCTGAATTTCCCAATTGACAAAGAAAATCACAGAGAAGCAGACCAAATCAACTAACTGTAAAATATGTGCCTTTTAGTGAATGGTGCAGCTGGAGCTTTTTTTAAACTGATGCAAAGGTGCATGTGTCATCCTAGAAAGCTTCCAGCTCAAAGTCTTCAGTGGGTAACTGATTTAGCCATAATTTCCTGAACTAAGTTTCTGTGCTGTGGGAACTATTAAAAACACACATAAGCACTGAAGGAAAGTGAATAATGGTAAAATTCACAACTATTATCTCGAGCAGAAGGTTATTCTGCAGCTGTCCAGTTTGTAAAGTGCTTTCACTACAGTTAAACAGGGCAGTGAAATGTGCTTTAATCTCTAATGCACGTCCATGTCCAACACACGGGGGCTCTCCATGCCTGATGGATTCCTGCTGGAATGGTTTCTTCCTTCCATCTAATGAGCAGCACCACACCAGGGCAGCCTAATGAAGCATATTCAGACAGAAAAGGATTGTGTGATTTATCACAAACATGCTGCAGTTTTATTTCCGAGGGATTCGTGGTTTCCATGTGCAAGTTTGAGGCAGACAACCAACGTGTTAAAAAAATCCAGCATCCATCAAATGCCACAAACCCAAGAGAGCAATCAGAGCTCCAGGAAATCTGCATCTGAGAATGCATGGTGTTAACTGATGCTAAATAGCATCTTCTGCAGAGAAGCTGAATGATGAGGACTTTAAGCCTGAGCTATCAAAAGAAATACAATCAGAAAACCAAAAGTTTTTCCTCTACCAAGCAGAATTTTAAAATGGTCTCCTCCAGGGGTTGGGTCCTGCAAGCATCCACAACATTGCTAAGAGTACAGTGAAACTAATTACAAAAGTACACAAAAATAATTTGGTTTAGCATTGGACCTACATAAGAGATGTTCCAAAAAAACAGTGACACAAAATACTAGCTGCTTTCCAAAATCATTTTTCTGTATATTCATAATGTCAGTACATTTCTTTAGCCAATTGCTCACAATTAGCCTCCATAAAGAATTTGTAAATATGATTAAACCAATCTGAATTGCTTCAGTTTTCATTAGGAGTTGAGGTTGCCTTTTCCCAAAGTGTTTTTGTTGTCACCAATTTTGATGTCACCAATTTCTCTTGTAGATTCTAGTTCTGCCTTTCAGACAATTAGAGTAGCTCACCAATGAGGTGACTTAAACATTTCAAGTGTCCAAAGGTACTTTCACACTCTTGCTGCAATGCCAAATGCAAAAGTTTGCAGCATATTAAATGAAAAATTCATTTTCTATATATTTTTTTTTCCAAAAAGTCATGCCTAATTTCATTCAGAAACAGGAAATCAAACACCACCAATAAAATAGTAGAGGGAAATAATTTTGATGCAGCTAAACTAGTACTACTCTAATAAATGTTACTACAAACATTGCCACAAAAAAAAAAAAAAAGTTTCCTGCATAAACACTATGAAAACTGATATAAAAATAACTACTGATGCCTGTACTCACCACCCTGTAAAAAGCAAAATTGCATTTTCCACAGGATAGGGATTTTTTGCACAGCCACTGCTGCTTAGGAGGTCAAGTTCGAAAAAGAATTACTTATCCAAAGCCCTAAAATAAAGCAAAGTTTCTGAAGAAGCATCAAATCAAGGAAAAAAATCTATATCTCAAGTGTAAGGAAAGCAGCAGACACCATTTACCAGCAGCACTCACTTTCAAGGCTGTTGACTCCTTTTTTTTGAGCTCGTTGCAAAGTTTAATGCGAAACATAAGGTAACAACATATCTACCAACACGAAAAAGAAACAGGTCTTGAAGCAGAATAATTCCTTCTGTGCTTATACATATTCACAGCCCTGTTGAAATGCTAAAGTAGTCACAGGAATTTGCATTCCTAGAGCAGACAGCATTTCCACAGGAACAAGGATTACAGGTTGAGGCTGCAACATGGACTTCAATATTCTACTATAAATGTCCTTCAGAGGTAATCTGGACCTGCATTTAGGTGTTTCTCCCAAACAAATTTTATTTTTTTTTGTTTAGTAATTAGAAAACACAACTTTTTACTGTGTTGTGAATTCAAAATGTCTTCCAAACCCACATTCTTTTTTTTTTTTCCTTCCCACAGTATTAATGCAAATTGTTTCCTCAATAAAACTGCAAAAGGTTAATTTGCCTACAGAGCCTCATGACCAGGAAAACACAGATGTGACAGGGCTCACCACACCAGCGGGAGGAAATGTCAAAACACAATGGAAAACACCTAAAAAAAACCTGGAAGTGTGACTGCTTCCCCTTGGAGATCAAATCAAGGTGCAAGGTGATACCTTCAAATGATAAAGTGCAGCCTGTGCCACAGAGCAGGGCCCTGAATGCTGCTCAGAACATCAGATAAAAGTCAAGGTAAAGCATTTCCCAGCCCAGGATCACACCTGGAGGGAGCAGAGAGCCTCCCCATCCATCCTCAGAGCACACAGGGGTCTGAACTGAGACTCAGTAAAGCACAACCCCCCTGAGCCTGACACCTGCCTGCACCTACCCCAAAGGAAATGGAATGGCAGAGTTTGGAGATTCCCCAGAAGATTTTTGGCCCAGAAATTAGGCAAAAAAAATACTCCTAGGCAGTTCTGGGAGATGGATGGAGATAGAATTTTGTTGAGAAAATGGGTAACTGCCTATATTTTTTATTCTTAGTTAACGGCAAATCTTTATTTTGCAGCTGTATTTATTTTTACTCCACCTATTTCCATTTGCATTGCCTTCCAGATTGCAGAACACACCAATGAGACTTAAAGCCACTAGCTTTAGAGGCATGATGTTTAATTCCTATTAAAATGAATGCAAAGATTTAAATATCTTTATAAATACAGGATATAAAGCAGCGTAGGGATTGTTTTTTGAGATATTTTAAACATATTTTCATCACTTAATATAACACAACCACGGAAATGCCACCACTTGCTGCAGCATCAGGTAGAAGGCAGAGGTTGGGACCACCTCCAGCTCAGTTCTTGGGGACTTTCTCTCCTCTAAAGTCCTTCTGGCACAGAGAATGTCACAGCTTGTGGATGCAAGCAGCCCCTTGCTCCTGCTCATCTGTGGCAGAACACGGTTGACTAATTAATTTTTTTTTTTTAAGTATTCAAGATGTGACACATATATGGGATTGAATACAGATTAGCATTACAATAATCACAAAGCTTTTGCAGGCTCGAATTCGCCTTCTTGCAGCAAAGTTTCCCTTTAATGTGCAAATGAACGATGCCACCACGTATCTGGAAATAAACAGGCTCATTGTGATGGTGGCTTGTCACAAACATATTCAGGGGTATATTAACAACACACGGGGAAATAAAAGAGAAATAAAAGATCCAAACCCAACTGCCTGGTGCCACATCCTGATCCACCCCACCAGTGGGATCGTGGAGTGGTGTTGGGAAAATCTCCTTTCCCCCAAAAAATGTTCCTGGATTTAAGTTGTTTTCACGAGTTTTAAGGGCATTTCTGGCCTAGTTATAGAGACAGGGTATGTTTGCTAAGCTGAGTCAAAGAGAGCAAAAGGGACATGGAGTTGTCTCAAAACTTCAAACCCAGAAAAATCTGAGAGAGAGGCTGAGAGGAGGGATGCAAAATGTAAAAGGGAATGGGGAAACAGGGAAGTGAGCTGGCTGGAGTGCTCAAAACCCTGGCAATAACTTTTAACTAAAGGAGAACACAATTATTAACTTTTTTCATTTTTTTAAAATTAAATCTTTTACCTTTCAATTTTTGAGATTAAATCAATGAGTCTGGAGTCACCTCACACATCACAGGCTCCATTTCACACACAGCAAAAGGACCAGCATGTCCTTCAGGAAAAAATCCTTTACTGACTGTGGTGAGGCCCTGGCACAGGGTGCCCAGAGCAGCTGGGGCTGCCCCTGGATCCCTGGAAGTTTCCAAGGCCAGGCTGGACAGAGCTTGGAGCTGCCTGGGATGATGGAAGGTGTCCCTGCTCATGGTGGCAGTAGGACAAGATGGGCTTTAATGTCCCTTCCAACCCAAACCGTTGTGGGATTCATGTGTTTGGCAAAAAGGGCTGCTCCTGGGAGCTGTTGGTAAAACAAGCACATTCCTAACAGGATCCTCAGTGCCAGGGCAGTTAATTATAGGGTTTGCTTCTCAGTGAGATGCAAAACACAGTTCAGAAACAGAAATAGATGATCCTTTAGAGGGATTTAGGGAGACCAGCGCTAAGTTGGTCACCCATCAAGGAATGCACACAGGATATTTCATATCAACATCTACGTAAGATGTTTCCAAGAATAATGAGCCCACAGTATTTTAAAAACAAATCTCACACGTTTTCTGACAAAATGTTGTGGACTGGTGGTGTTAGTTTTAGCAGTTTCAATTGGATTTGGTGCAATTGGAAATGCAAGGGGAAATCTGCAGTAATCAGGATGTGACACTCATTAACACTTTCACAAAATGCCCACTGGATTTGCATAAACTCTGCAAAGATTCATTGGTGAATCTTTAATATGAGATTTCCCTTGGTTTTACTCCACATTCAGCTCCATTTGCCCTCCCTCTCTCCCCTCCCCTGCCAGCGACAACTGCTGTAAACAGTTCATAACAAACCACAATAAAATCCACTGAAAAACCAAAATATACTTGTAATTACCCCAAAGCCTATATAATTTCATAAACTGCAAATATTCTTCAAGAAATCCTTCTGTAAGGGAGAGAAATACTAATTGGATACAATGGCTTGATAGAGTGGCACTCCTAGTCACTTAATAAATCTGGAGATGCAGAGGCAAGTTCTTTAATGACCTGTGTATAAAACCTATCCGTGGCCCAGCTTGCAGACAGCACAGTATTTGCATGCAAAATAGCAGGAAAAGAGTCTAGAAAATGGATAAACCACTAAGGCAGCAGAAGGTTTCTGGTCCTGACACAAAAATTTTAGGCAAATGATACTATCAAGGGAGACAATTCTTGCTACTCCCAATATTGTAAATGCGACAATAAATTAAAATATATTAAAAGAATAATAAATCTGGGTCATTTGAGTCTTCCTTGAGAAAGACACCCTTCTCAAGAGCTGGTATTTGCCATGAGTTTTTAGCTGAACTATCCAGGGCCTATTGCACTACACTACATCAACATGGGCTATTACAGGAGACAGTCCAATATATAATGGGAAGTTCACAATTGGAAAAAAAAAATTCTCTTTTGAACTACTAAAAAAAAAAAAATTACCAAATTTAAAAATTCTCATGAAAATTCATTCTGCTGCTAAAAACGCTTTTTGGTTACTTTTGGTTCTAAATAGAAATCTTCTACAAGAATGGTTATGAGTTCAGCATTAATAGGATAAGTTTAAGTAAATTTAGGATAAGATATGGAATAAAATTTTAAGCTCAATTCTTCTCCTCGTCCTAAATTCCCGCAAAGAGACATAAATGACATTTAATTTCTGGTGGGCTACACTTCAACTCAACTGTTTCTGTTAGAGCCTAAGCTTTGAAATGATCTGAACTATGTCCCTGTACAGAACGGCTGCAGCAGACAATAGATTATTTCACTTGCTTGCATTTTGAGCAAATTTATTGACTGAGAGCCTCATTTCATTGCTCCTACTCAACACATCATTATCTCTGATATCCCACAAGCACATGAAAGAATTTTCTAAAGGAAAATACAACCGAAGTGTGAGGGCCAGGATCCATTCCTGTATTTTACTTCTGGTTAAATTCTCAGGTTCAGATCACCTTTATGTCTTGTTCACTACTGAGTAATGGAAGCAAGGCTGGGGAGAAAAATGAATATAAGTGGTTTTATTTGTCTTGTGGAATCTTTTTTAAAGATAAATTAGAACATCAGAACTTGGGTATTTTTTTTTTCCCTGCTGAACAACTGTGAATTGTGCTGAGGTCACTTGAAGTGTAAATACTCTGAGCACTTTTCATTTGGGTTTTAATTTAAAAAAAAGTAATCTCGAAGTGGAACAAATTTTTTTGTTACGGTTTAGTAAGCAGAATTCTCAATCCAGTGCTTTAATGCTCCCAAAGCACTACTGATCACAAAGCAACAGCAGATCTTACTAGTAAAAACACAAAAATTTTTCTCTAACTCAGAATTACCCATTTCCAAGGCTTACCCATCACAAGACTAATTTGTACCCAGAAAAAAAAAAAAAACACAAAACTTGTGAGATAATTTCAGCAGCCACAATAGCAACAACATCCTCTGTGCCATTCCTCAAAGAATTCTCCCTGTTGGATGCACGAGTGGACTTGTCAAAGCAGCAAAGCTTTCCCTGGTTCAGGACTGCAAGGGTTCCACCCAAAACTGCAGAGCAAGAAAATGAATAAATCAAAACCTAAATAAATCAGAAAGGCATTACAGGCTTTCAGAGTGTGCTAATGACACGTGAACTCCCTGACCCTGCGACTGAAGTGGTGGTTATTATTGGACAACCACTGGGAAAATAAGCTGTTAGAAAATAAGAAGTCTTTACTTTTATGTCACTAATTCAAATGGGACAATAATGACTCTTTTGAACACGATTTCTCAAAGCTGTCATATATTGTTCATGAGAGGCAAGGAAAACAAGTTCTCATTTCTCTGTATCAGTGGCAGGAATCTCAAAACACGTGCATGCCACACTGTCCCCCACAAGAGCATGAAACAACACTTTGAGAGAGAGCCCCTTTTTGGCTTGCACAGGTCAGGGATTGCAGGGTGAGAAACAAATTTCAGGGTGGAAAACCAGGAACAGGAAGAGGACATTGTGTATTCTTCTGCTTCATAACTCCCTGTCCCTGGGTACAGTGGACATTTTTGGTGGCTCAAAGGGATGGGGTGCACTCAGAAACTCAGGAATAACTGAATTATGGATGATTTCTATGACTACAAGGTGATTTTTTTTTTTTTTTTTGGCACTCATACCTGGTTGTCTGCAGCAATCCCATCTAGACAGAACTTGGAAAGTGGGTGCCAGAAACACGGCCCCAAGGAATCAGCCATGAATTTCTTAAAATGCAGACAGCATGGCAAAACAGACCAAATATTCTGATAGTATCTCCTGGACACGGAGCTGGCACAAGGGGAAGGAGGCTGGGCAGATGAGTGTTGGCAGGAACTGGAGCTTGGGGCTCAGCCAGCTGCCTGCATCCTCCCAGGACTGATGTTGGGGCACACAAAGGTGTGGCTGGGTGCCTTGGGTTATGTAAAAAAAAAAAAAAAAGTGTATTCTATTTCATCTGTTGAAAGCTGTTGGGGACATGTTTTTTCTTTATCTCTTGTAACTCCAGGGGAGAGGGAGGGGATATCTTCTGTTAAAGGGCCATCAAGGCTCACCAATGACATCACACATTACGTCATCCCAGTGTTCTTTATCTCCTCCAGGGGGATATCTGCTGTTAATAGGCCATTAAGGCTCACCAATGACATGACACATGACATCATCCCAGTGTGACATGCTCCACCCAGTGGGAGGAGCCAAACAGTTCCCACCCAGATAAAAACTGAGATGCAGGAACACCAGGAACTCTGGTTTTCCACTGGATTCCCACAGGAAGACCAGACCCATGTCACCATTACTGGACCCTTTTCTACAGGACCATCTCTACTCCAGCAGAACCACATTTGTCACTCCAGCAGGGCTTACTTTGGACTGCTTCCAACACCCTGACCAACAGGGTGTCAGGTTGTGTTCTGACTCTGTCACGGTTTCTATGAATTCTTTTTGGTTTGATTGTTTGCTTACTTTTTTTTTTTTTTTTCTACTACTACATTTGTATTCTTAATATTCCTAGTAAAGAACTGTTATTCCTATTCCCAAATCTTTGTATGAAATTCTTGAATTGCAAATTATAATATTTTGCAAAGGGGTGGAGGTTTACATTCTCCATTCCAGGGGAAAGTCCAGCTTTCCCTGGCAGACACCTGTCTTCTCAAACCACGACACTGGGGCAGAAATGCAAACTTGGGTTTCTCAGGGACATGCTGGGCCATGGAGGGCACAAGCCTTTCTGCCCACTCTGAGAGGCAGAAAATGAAAAGTCATTGTTTGTGCACCAGGAGCTCTTCATCCTCATCCTGGAATAAGGACACAACACAGCACACAGAGCTACAGCTGGCATTGAAGGGAACTTGAGATTCCAAATGAGGAAACAGGGAATTTCACTTTGACCATAATATTATTGCCACATCCCTGCTCCAGACACCAACTTCCACTGAAGATGGTTTTCCAGAGAGACCAGGCTTCCTTCTGAAAGCACACAAAAAGTCTGCACTGCCATTCCACTCCTGGGGATTCCTCCCCTACTGATTTTAGAATTATTGTTCCTACCAAATGTCACCACTCCCAGTATGTTCTGAGGTTCCCAAAATTTCATGGCCATTGCTGCCCTCTCTTCTCTTTAGGAAAACTCTCAATCCCCCCATTCAGAAGATAAACTGAAAGGCTGTAAACCACTAGAAAGTGATAATTTCACCTGGGAAACAAAATGGAATTCACACTCTGAACAACACATAAGGCAAACAGGGAAAATTCAGGACACCAGGCAGGGCAACATATTCCACATTGACTTAAACTGAAAAAAAAGTAATTTGTGGATATAAAATTTTGAATGAAAATTACAGTAATAATAAAACTGCAAGTCAATTTTTTACCGCATTGCAATAAAATATTACTCAAAGCTTCAGTATGTCGTATCTCACTCTAGTGGAAAGTTCAAAACAAAGAACAAAAAGATTTAGGAGGTTATCCTTTTATATATATATATATTTGTGATATATCTATATTTTTATATTTCTATGCATAAAAATCACAGAAAATTCCCCAAATGAATATATTTGCTGAGACTTTTTAAAAGAAATACAGTTCACCATTATTCCATCAATAAGACAGAGAACCCAAGAAAAACAAAAGTGATCCAAATTATCCCCCAAGGCCCAATGACGCTCACCTGAACATCACTGCACTGAATAAACATTATTTATATATTTGTTTGTATTTATATATTCATATTTATATTTTGTATTTATTTTTATTTTGTATTCATTTTTATATTTTGTATATATATATATATTTATATATTATAAATTTGTATATTTATTTGTACTTTATATACAAATATATTTATATTTGTATCCACTTATATTTAATAACCTTAACAGATGAGCAAGTACAACCTGATTGTGATTATTTGGAAAACAGAAAAGCACCAGAGATGTTTTTGAATTGTAACATTTCCAGGAACAATGGTCAGGAATATTTTGTAGGGAAGTTGTTTAGATCAGTTGTTTACAAGAGGCTGGAAGGCTCTGACTGCCAGGGCTGTGACAATAAAGTGCCATCACCTTTTAATAAAATGGGAAGAGCAAGGCTTCATTTACAAGAGAAAAGAAAATTTCCTGCATTCTTGTGAATCCTCACACATCATTAAGTCTTTTTTGTATTATTCAAAGAGCAGTGGGGTGTGGGCGATTTCACTAATTGAACTCAGAGCAGGATGATTTTTGGAAGGCCATTTAAAGATTCTCTTGGGTTTTTTTATTAACTTCCACACCTAGAGAAGTGAGTGACCATCACATCACCCCTGCTCTGGCAGTTTTATTATTTCATGCCAACTTCACACAGTGACTTCAGCTGCTCCTCATGCCACAAATGCCTTCCAAGTGTCACATTTACTCTGCAGATTCCCCAACACAGCCCTTCCAAGACTTCTAAATGGCTGCTCCATCTACATCCTTAAAACTTACCAATATCTCAAGAGAACACAATATTCCGTATTTGTTTACATTTTTATAGCTACACATCCCCCCAAGCAAATAAACTGTGTTTTCTAACCTGTGGAGTTACGCAGTATTTATTGAAGTTGTAGAATTCATACTGTTATTATGACAGCATGGAACAACAAATGTAAAATTAAAACTCATCGTTACCTTGAAATCTGGCATGAAACCTGAAACTAAATTAAATCTTATCTAAATGCCAAAACCAAGGAGAAGGAAAACACCACCAAAGGGAAAACTCGTTCCTAGATTCTCGTTGCTATTTCCCATTCAATTTGTTTGCATATTTACAAACAGAAGACTGAAAAAAGAAACCTGAACAGTCACAACTGAATCCCCTGGAACAGTGAGAGGCTGCCATGTGGATGAAGGGAAACATCTTTCCATCAAAGACTTTGAAAATAGTCTAAATCTGCTCCAAATCCTGATTTGGAGAGCTGCTGAGAATACAGCAAGATTTAATTCTCTGGATGAGAATGATGATGGTTGATTCTGGATGACACTCTTTTACCATATACCGATCAAGACCAGTAGAATTATACAAAGTGGGATAATTTTTAGCGTATCCAAGGAGATGTGAAATCACTTTCTTGGGCATAACTCAATACCAGATGAACTAGTGCCCATCCACCTGCACACAGAGGCAGAAATGCAGACAGCTACAACTGCAAGCAGATTTTAGGATTTTTATATGAAAACATCCATTGAAACAAGAGGAGAAATTTGCACAGCTTTTCATTCATGGACTTGACAACAGAAGTTCAATGAAGAATCAAACCAAATTATTTTTCTTGTAAAATGAGACAGGATATAATTTGATTCAAATCTGCTGCTCCCATGATTTGGTCATCAGGACAATGATTCACCATTCCAGCATCTTTGTACACAGTTCTGGGCCCTTATCAAAGAAGCCAATCTACCACGTAGAGCACTGGCAGTCAAGTTTTCCCAGGAAAGACATTTTTATTTCTGCCAATTCTACCACATAAATCTTCAAATAATAATAACAACCTCAATAAATTTAGTGCAGCTGGAAATAACTCAGAGAAGCAGGAATGGCAGGCCTTGAATGCAGGATGACTGACAGGCCAAGGAAAGGAGAGGACAATTGGAATGACAGCCCAAGCCACAGTGCAAATCACCCCTGAACTACCTGAGAACTCTGCAGGATGCCACCAGAGATGGTTGTTGGGCTGCAAAGAGTAGGGTTGGAAAATAATTGCCTGAAGACTGAAGAACACAGACCAAAGATCTGAACAGACTAAAGGAAATAAGAATGGAGATAGGAAAGCCAACCACAAGCTCACTGAGTAACTCAGAAAGGAGCCATAGCACCAGAAGCACCAGCACAGGTGAGGAGCAGGAAAACTCTGCTGCTGTTGTGGAATCCCAGGAGATCAGGGGTCAGGTGGGTCCCCAACACTGATAGCTGGGTGCCCCAGGGACAGGAACAAGATGTGGAGTAAGCTCATCTCTCATGATCTGAGAGAGGCTGTCAAACAAAGTCCTCTTGCTGCCTGCACCATGGAAAATCAGTCTTTACAAAAAGCTTCTACAGGGTGTGGGCTCTCCCTAAATATATCAGGAAGGAAATATATGCAGTAAAGCCTGTGAGCTGCTCCCTGCAGACACAGCCCTGCACTTCAGCCCAGCCCTGCTGCTGAAGGTCTTATTGCAGGTCTTCCAGCTAAGTGAAATATAAATTGGTAACTGTTGTTGATACTAATTTTTTAGACACTTATAACTAAATTATCCACTAGAGAGCACAGCAACATTTTCAAACACATTCTGCTTATGCCTGCAAAGTGCCAAGTGAGGTCCTTGTGGCACTCAAAGTCACTCTGTACACAAGAAATATGCTAAACAATCTGCCATGCACAGCAGAGATAAGGAATGGACTCAATACAAGGCTTGAACGAGAAAAGGTCAACAGACCATGAACTTTTAATGAACAAATTTCAGCTGCTCCCAGCCTGGTGTGCAGTTCTTGGACATCACTGATGAAATGACTTCTTTTGCATTGTACACTTTTGTGTATAAATATATAACAACATACAACAGCAGGAGAAAATACATCCTTCCTTCCTGCAGGAGCAAACCTGAGCAGCTCATCAGCATTCTGGGCAAGAGCTGCTCTGCTTCCTGGGCTCCAATATATTCTGGTGATGTCATGACATTTTTACTTTCCATTAAAGAAAACCTTTCATCATTTACTATTCCCCATTCTAATGAGCATCCTGAAAACTCATCAATTGTTTAAAAACGTAAATAAAATATTCTTCGGTTTTGTTGTATTTTACAGTTGCTGAGAACAAAAAGAATATCATCCGTATAAAGCCCTCTGGAATTTCTGCTTTAAAATATTGTTTAAAACTGCTGTATTCCCACAGGCCCTTCATCAATACATTGACAAGGGTGTCCACAGCATGCAGAAATCTGAATTGCACATCTCAGAGCCACGGGGAGACAAATTAACTCTACCAGAGATCTTTGCTAAATATGTTTTTTCTTCCTTTTCCCACAAACCATTTGAGTCAATCATTGCTGTAAAAAGATTAATAGCATAGGGCATCTTGTATTCCCAGAAAAACATAGAACTTGGCATATCCAGTCAAATATGTTCAGAAGTGGATAGGTTCAGACACTGAAAAAAAAATCATTGAAAGAATTTAGGTCTGAAATAAGCAACATGGAAGAGAAATCTTGTCCTAAACAGCATCAGTTACTGCTTTGTAATCTGGAGAAGAGGGGATTTATAGATATTTCTCATTTATGTTGGCAACCTCATGAATACAAATATTAAAATAGAAATAAAACAGAAATAAAACAGAAATTTGTTAAAGCTGACAGCTACTACAGAATGCTAAGAGAAGTGCTAGGAAAGCATTCCCTGTCCATGGGAGTTGTAGGCAGCACAGTCAGATGGGAGGAGAGCAAATCACTTGACACCCATCACTGCAAACAAAGAGGAACAAATAGCAAGGTGCAGAAAATCCAAATCATCAAGAAAGGATGAACACAAACCACAGCAAAGGTGTTCCATGAGTATAAAGACTAACATGGATTTCCACAGCTCAGCTCCACAGGGTGTTGAAATATCACATAATACAGATTCTGGAAGTGCTAAATGCAACTTATTCACAGAACCATAGAATGGCTTGGGTCAAAAAGGACCTTAAAACTCATCTTGTTCCATCCCTGTCATGGGCAGGGAACACTTTCCACCATCCCAGGCTGCTCCAAGCCCCAATGTCCAGCCTGGCCTTGGACACTGCCAGGGATTCAAGGACAGTCACAGCTTCTCTGGGCACCCTGTGCCAGGGCCTCAACACCCTCCCAGGGAGCAATTCCTGCCCAATTTACAATCTAAATATCCCTCAGTCTCAGGCCACTCCCCTTTTGTCCTGTCAGTACCTGCCCCCATGATAAGTCCCTGTCCAAACACCCAGTGCTATTTGGGGTTTGCTATCTGGGGTTACTCTGATCCACTTTTCATTTCCTTCAATCTTAGCTTAAAATCACCATCACTGTAGTTTTCATAGTAGGCATTGCTACATGTTTGTACAGTTGAGGAAAAACAAAAACAAAAACAAACAAAAACAAAACAAAACAAAACAAAACAAAACAAAACAAAACAAAAAAAAAAAAAAAAAAAAAAAAAAAAAAAAACTAAAAATAGAAAGAAGAAATATTTTCAGGTTTTCTCAGTGTAATCTACAATTATGGATAACTCTTGGCACAAGTGGTTTAACCAGTTTACCAAACCCTCCTCGACACTGAGAAATGTCTTTCGATATTGATAGATCTGATTTCCCCTTTCTGCCTTTCACACCAATGGGGTCTAAGTCAGAGAGGGCGGTGTAGGGGTGGTGTAATTGGCAATACCCTGAAAAATAAATCTAGAAAATAACAGCAACAGCCAGATCCTACCTAGAGAGCAGGTCTGTGATACAAGGCAGAACCTGTGTCTGCTTCAGCAAAAAAAAAGTTGAGCCTTTTCTGATGATTTCCAGCCCTCCCCAGTAAAACAGTTTCTCTGCAGCATAAAGTGTCCAGGTCTTGGGAGCAGAGCTGCTCTGAAGGGGGGGAAGATTTCCTGGCTGGAGATGAAGTGCTGACCTGTGGTTATTAGAGCTGCAGCTCCTTCACCTGCACGGTTTTCACGAGTGTTTTGGCTCTGCAAGAGTTGATGAGCAGTTTAACATCCTGCTGGGAAAATAATAGCTTCTACATCCATGTGTGGACCACTTCAATTCACCCAGGGAAGGAAAGGCTCTGTAGGTGCAAAGGCTCACACAAAATATATATTTTTAATAAAGCATTTAGAGGCAAAAAAGAATGATACTGACTTTCCATCTCAGTTAAAGACAGGCTCATGCTGGAGAAAAAAAAAATAAATTTGTTCATCTTGGATAGATGTTGAAGCTGATGGGCCTAAGGTTTCTATGTGCAGTGTACCACACACTCCTAAGTGGATTTATCTTTTTAAAAGGTGTTTTGCTTTTGTTTAAATTACTGATTTTAAATTTGACAGTAGTCACTCAAAAAGACTGTTATTTTCCAACAGCATTACCAGAATGAAAACTAAAATAAATCTAGACTAAAGCAGGAATTTTATTATTCAGAAAAATTCTGCACCTCTGACTGGTTTGAGTAGATCATAGAAACCACACAAAACCAGTGAGGTTTGGGGGCACACAGGGAGGTTTGGGGGGCACAGAGTGAGGTTTGGGGGAACACAGGGAGGTTTGGGGTCATTCAGTGAGCTTTGGGGAACACAGTGAGGTTTGGGGTCAGCAGTGAGGTTTGGGGTCACAAAGGGAGGTTTGGGGGGCACACAGTGAGGTTTGGGGTCACTCAATGAGGTTTGGGATCACACAGGGAGGTTTGGGGTCAGCAGTGAGGTTTCGGGTCACAAAGGGAGGTTTGGGGCACATGGGGAGGTTTGGGGTCACAGGGAGGTTTGGGGTCTCACATTGAGGTTTGAGATCACACAGGGAGGTTTGGGGACAAACAGGTTTGGGCTCACTCAGTGAGGTTTGGGGGCACACAGGGAGGTTTGGGGTCATTCAGTGAGGTTTGGGGTCACACAGGGAGGTTTAGGGTCACAGTGAGTTTTGGGGGCACACAGTTTTGGGGTCAGCAGTGAGGTTTGGGGTCACACAGGGAGGTTTGGGGTCATTCAGTGAGGTTTGGGGTCAGCAGTGAGGTTTGGGGTCACACAGTGAGGTTTGGGGTCACCCTGCACACCCTGGGGCTCCTGGCTCTCTGTGCTGGAGCTGAGCTCACCCAGAGCTGTGGCTGTAACTGGACATGGCACAGCTGTGCAGGAAAACCTCCAGATGTTCCTCAGCACCGTGAGCACCAACTCTGGATTCAGAGTTATCCCCCCAACAGGTGACAGAAGTGTTTCACACAAAGGTCAGGGCTGTGCCCCAGCAGAGCTGGCCTGTCAAGGACAATGACACAAATCAGAGCACCACCAACGGGCTGTAAAATCACTGCAGCTCCCAAATTCTCTGCTGACAATCCCAGGAGGGGTCATTTATCAAACAAACTTCTGGATCTCGCAAAGACAACACTGCTGTCTTAACATAATCACATTTTTTTAATAAGAGCTCAGCTCATCAATACACAAAAATTTTTTTAAGAATTAATTTAATATGGGCCCCTTCACAAGCTCCAGATTATCCATCTTGGTTTTTTTGGAATGGAAATAGAAGACTCGTTTCCCTGACAAATTGAAAGATAATTTTTATCTTAAGCTTTCCACAAATGCCACGTTTGTGTAAACTGAGAAAAGCACATGTACAGTATCATTTAGCAAAATTAACAGAATTATTTTTACATTGATGAGACACTAAAATAAACTCAAAATATACATAAGAATAAGGCTCCTTTTTATATCTTCTCTCTACACACCCAATAAAGTGGTTCTCTGCATACATTTCATATAAAGCTTGCTACAAAACTCAGGCAGCCCTAGATCTTGCTACATTTCACAGTTAAAGTATTTTTAATTAAGGATTTGTGAAGAATTGAAATGTATGTGCTTCAACATCACACCAGCAAGTTCCAGAGCAACAACATATATGGTAAAAGCAACAGGGTACCCCAAAGAGCCCAAATCAGCAGCCATATGGTCTTAGACACACATTCCATCTGTTATAAAATGGAATTAGAAGATTATTCCATCCATTATTGTATTTTCCAAACCAGAATTGAGAATGGAACAGTAGAAGGCTGGTATTTTTCAATTCAAACTAATGCTGTTCAAATTCTGCCCCAGTGTAGTGTTTCAACAAGCAGCACAGAGATTTAACCTTGTCACAAATTGTCTCCTTCCTTCGAGATGTTGAAAGGGGAGGTGGGAAAGCAAGGAGAGGATTAAAAAAAATAGGGTAAAAATGAAGATATATATTTATAGATATAGATACATCTTGTGGATAAAAGCACCTAATCCCAGTTTAGCTCCCATACAATAACTCTTCTCAAAGAGCAAGGAGAGGGGAGGTAATTTCCCGGGGAGGTCTCATAGGGTGACACAATCCATAGATTCCATTAACTGCAGACAGCTGTGGATGGAGCCCACTCATCTGCCCTGGGATGGCAGGGCCACACTGGTGTCTGTGCAGGGGCTCCCTGGGCACTGCTGAGAGTTAGGATTGGGAATCCTGCTCCCAGGATTATTGGGAAAGGCTGATAATGCCCACTGGACTGGCTGGGAGGGGTGTTAGGTGCTGAAAACATCAGCAGTTCCGAGCTGAAATTCTCTCATCAAACAGCTCAGGCAGGGCTCCCCCAGCACTGGGAGCTTGGCCTGGGCAGAGATTGGATTTCCTGCCTGTGCTCCAGAATGGGGACAGGGCAGGGATGTCACACACTGCTGGCTCAGTGTGGCTGCTGTGGCCCCACAGAGCCAGACACAGAGCCACAGTGTCACCCCTGGCTCAGGGACAGGCAGGGACATCCAGAGCCACAGTGTCACCCCTGGCTCAGGGACATGCAGGGACATCCAAAGCCACAGGGACATGTCACCCCTGGCTCAGGGACATCCAGGGACATCCAGAGCCACAGTGTCACCCCTGGCTCAGGGACATGTCACCCCTGGCTCAGGGACACTCAGGGGTCCCCAGCAGGTTTGCAGGTCACTGTGACAGCACTGACAATGTCCCCAGGGTCATGTGGCATCCCTGCTCCTGCCACCTACAGAGCTGTCCCAAATTTCGGGAAACTTTGTGCTTTTGGGAAATGCTTGCTGTCTCTCCTCTGCTTTGGAAAAGCCCCAAAGGAACACTGAAAAATGTTACAGCTCTGCCTCTTCACTCTGACAACTTAACCTGGTTTTCTCTGGCACCTTTTTTTCCTTACCAGGGCATTGTACCCTCTTCAAAAGTTTCTCCAATTAACTGGTATTGCTAATGACTGTCAGACAGAAATTCTGGGAAGTGACAGTAGCAGAATACTGGATTTTTTTCCCTATTTGCCCAACTGCTTGTGAATGTGCCACGCTTTAGGCCACTGAATCAAGTGAGGAAAGATACAGAAGCAGTTTATATCACTAAAGTACCTGAATGCTGACAGACAACAAAAAAAAAAATAACTGCGCATGTGTTGTGCAGTGATGAGAATCTATGTGTCTTCTTCACTCTGCTGTGCAAGGGTGCAGCTCTCACTTGGGTACAGCAAATGAGATATCAGCTTTAGGAGGGGTGGAAAAAACTGCTCCCTGGCAATGAAAATACATCATTTTAAGGGCTTAATTTATTTCCTTTATTCGGCGATATTAGTTCTGGGTGCTTTCCTGCAGCATATCAGCTCTCTACAAACCCCAGTATCACTATGGCTAATCTATAATAACATAACTATCTGCACTTCATCCCATCTCCTGCACCAAGCCATGAAACTCAATTACCAAGTGGAGAAAGAAAGTGGGAAAAGCCAAAACAATGATGTAGAGCAGGTGTCAGGGTGTCAGTGGAGCTGCCACAGTTATTGCTGTGTGCAGCTGGAGAGATTGGGGACACTGGGAGCAGCCCATTCCCAGCCCACACAGGGCACACAGGGCAGTGGCATTTACACACCATTTATTGAGGTAAAAGGCCCCAGGTTAAACCTTTGCTTCCCCCACCTCCTGATTTTACCTCAAATAATGTTGTTGATGTAATACAAGATTTACACATTGAGGGTTTTTTCCCTTTTCAAAACAAGCATCCTTCCCTGCCGTGTTTTAAAATGCCAGAACATCAGAATTCATTACAGAACCAAACAAAACCACTAGAACACATGCATCTCATAGAAAAAATAAACTGCAGCAAGGAACCGGGTTTCAGTATTTAATGGCATGAATAATGAATTAAAAATTAAGTTTAAATTATGTTGAAGGTCATAGGAAAAGCCTCAAAGAAAGATAGTTAAACAGACATTCAAAGGAAGATTTAAATAGGTGATCTTTTAGTATTCTAGCAAAAACACTCTGTCTTTCACTCTTTATTTAAATTAAAATACCACTCAGTGACTGACCTTTTTAACATGGCCTAAGGGAGCAGGGTATGATCTTGTTAGAAAAGAAATGATATTAAAAGAGCAATACTATTAAAAAGCAGAAGATGATGGAACCCACAGATTAAAATTTGTTTGCTTAGGGAAGATAAACTTTTATGAAAAGTCCTTCCTGCTACAAACAGAGACAACTACTGCTGTTCCCATTTTGGTAACCAGTTTATGGACTGAGTTAATAAAGACTGTCCTTACAAACAAACCACAAAGGCAAATCCCAGGTTTTCTGACATTTCAGCAGGAGTGTCCCTGCTTTTCAGCACCTCCCTTGGTGTCCAGCTGTGGCAGAGATGGGCTTCTCTAACTCTGTTCTTTACATTCCTTAGGTGGTGTCCTTCAGCTTTACCCCCCACTTCCAGATTGCCATCAGAGGGGTCACAGGTCCTGCCCAAAGACAAAGTGGAGGACAAGATTTTGGCTTTCTGAGAAGTTCAGAGGAGGGCAGAGACACTGTAAGAGTGTGGTGACACCCCTGCAGAGACCTCACCTTTGTCACAGGGAGCACAGAGACAGCCCTTTAACAATCAGTGTGGGCTCCATATTTCCTGAGCCTGAGAATTGCTGAGCTCTTCCCAAGGGAAACTTTTCAACAGTTTTTCTTTTTCCCAAAAGAACCTTGTGTGAACAATATTCCTTTCTCATAACAACAGGTGTTTGCTATTTCTGTTCCTGAGCCAATGGCAGAGGTGTCAGCCCTATGGACCAATAACGTGCCTTTAGCACAGCGTGTTATAAAAGGGCTGAATGGATTGTGAATAAACCTTCTGATTTCTGCTGCCTCCTGACTGGAGTCAAACATCTTTATTTTGTGTCCTATTGCAACAAATCTTTGCCTGACTTTGATCTCTTCTACTCCAAATCAACCTCCAAAACTCCTGCTCCCCTTAGTATGGAGTCCAATCTCTAGAGATGGAGAGACAGACATGGAAATGATGAATGCCTCATCCCCACCAGGAATTAAACAGCTAAAACAAGTCCTGATTCATCCTTTTCAAGAATTTCAAACAGAGGCTGTGTGCACAGCAGAGAACCTGAGCAGGGGCAGCTGAACCCCTCCTTGGCACCAACAAGGGGAGCACTGAGCCAATCCCTGCACCAGGGCACAGAATTCAACACTAGAAATTGGAAGTTTTACACTTCACCGCTCAGAAACTGAGAAATGTGCCCTGTCTCTGAATCTCCATGTGGCTTTTAATGGATTAAAGCATCACTGTCATGACTTGGAGGAAATTCGTATAAATTAGATGGCTGGCAAAACCTTGGGGAGGTTGTTGTGTCCTTGATTTCACTGAACTTGTGTGGTGTATCAATTAGTACATTACTAATTAAATATAAACCTCTAGAAGAATAAACTGTATTCAACGAAGCAACCAAAACCTGATGTCACAAATTATGTGTTGTTAAAGAAAAGACTTCAAAATAAAGGTGTCCAGGCAACCAAACACTACCTACCTGGTCTTCATACCAGAAACCAAAATACTAAATAGGAAAAGATTTAAAATCTGAGAAGCTGCAGCTTCTTTACCTCCTTTATTCCCAATATTCAAACATTGCCAAAAAGGCAGAACCACATATTTATATAGGATGTCCTACAATGTTTAGAGCAAGGGAGATCCTGTTTGATCCTGTTGCCTCCTTCTGATACTGAATTCGCTGAAGATGCTCAAAGATGATGATTCCTATACTAAAAAAGAGAATAAACTGGAAACCCTCCTTTTCTGCAGAGACTGAAATGAGCACCACTGACACCAGGTATAACCTTCTGAAATCACATTTGTGTTCACTCATTTCAGCCTCCCCACGAGGTAAAAATCACAAAAGTCACCAGCCAGGCCAGGAGGTGTGGACCATTCCCTTGGAATGCAGTAGATGCACTGTAAATATTTTCTTCAGTTTAATTTGTGGCTGGAAAAGGATTAAAGCAAAGCAGTTCTGAGAACTAAAATTAAGTCAATACTGAGAGTTGGATGGATTTCTAAAATGAAGCATTTCTATGAATTTATACATATTATCTTATTTAAATTGCTGGATTTTTCTCCCCATCTTTACTGAAATTTCAGAAAAATTACTCCAGTGATGGGAAACATACAAATATAACCTTTTCCTTTTCAGATCTCAATAGAGAGAGAGAAGTTGGTCTAGTAAAACAAAAAAACAAAAACAAAACCAAAAACAAAACAAAACAAACAAAAAAAAACAATAACAAATAAACCAAACCAAACAAACAAACAAAAAAAAGACCAAACCATTTTTACTCATCAATCCTTCAAGTAAATCAAGATAATTTGAACTTTGATATTCACTAATACAAAAAACCCTTCTGTCCTATAGCCCTTTAAATTCTCTACATGCAGCAGGAACTGGAGCAAGAGAAAACAATCACAAAATGAGATAATCAAGTTCTGGTTTTGAAGATTCAGAAAACAGATTCATGATTTTTTAAAAAACAGAATTTGTTTGACTCAATTTACATTTCATCACTTTATTTTCTGATTACCATGGAATCTTCACCAAAATTGTGTCTCCTTCAGTAATTTTTCACAAGAGTTTTAAGAAAAGAGTCTCCACGATTAGCTAAAGATATTATCAAATCCATGGTGATGTGGGGCTCTCTTGATTTTGAGTCCAAAGCCTGAAACATTGCTGGATTGCTAAAAATTCTGTTTCTATTCACTTTTATTTGCAACTAAAAACAACTTTTTGAATTTTGAGTTAAAATGCTAATATTGTGTCTTCCTGACGAATAAAGAATGGAAAAGCCTTCACTGGCAAGAAAGCCAAAGCTGTTCCCCAATTATTTGAACAGCACTTTCCTCTGACTATGTTGGAGATGCTCCCAGAGATCTTAAAAATCAAATGTTGCACAAATTAATTCCAAAGAAGGAGGGGCAGGGGTGGGCAGGAAGGATCAGCATTGAGTACAAGTCAGTTTAATTTGCAGGTATCTGAGAGGACATTATAACAATGACATGAATAAGGATAACAAAATGTTAACGAAAAAGCACTGTCAGTAATGATACATTCAGATAAATGGCAAACCTACTCGTGTGAACTCTATCATTACTGCCTCAATCACAGTCATACTTAAACTTTGGGGAGCTAATTTCATTTATAAATTCTGCTGCTGCACATCAATTATCAGCAGCATTACTAACAGAACTGCTGTGCCAGGGTGACTGATTGTCTGGCATTAGCTCTGATAAGAGAAGGGTTGCAAACCCCTTTAAATGTCAAAAACCTGCAACAATAATAGGCATAAGCACCAGTTATATTCCTCTAACTTCCCTGCCTTCCTGGCAATTCATTATTCTGTCTTCCCACTGCTACATCTTCTAACTAAAACATATAAATGCCAAAAGAGCGTTGATCTTCCTCGCAGAGAATTTCCAGAGTCTTTATGGTGAGAGAATTATCTGCTTCAAAACCAGAGTTAATTCCCTGAGCAAAATATTTGCGGATGGTCGATTTCAAGATCGGTAACAAAATTTTGATTTCCAGGCGTTAAAATCAATCCTTTCAACACAGTTTAAGGAAAAGAGAAAAAAAAAACAACTCAGCATCAGCCTTTTTACAGAAATGTCCCAGTGTGGATCCAGTAAAGGGGGCAGAATGTTGGGAAGACTTACCCAGAGCTGCTGTGAGCGTGGCTGGTGCTGCCACTCCATCACCCAGAGCACAGCGAGGGCTGCAGGAGCTGCCTGCTGGACATGCAGCCTGAATGCCAACTGCCTGTGACATTGACTTGTTTCCAGCCTCTTGTAAGTGCTGCCGCTATCAGTGTTATATTTGTATAGGAGAATAACATGAAATATTGATTCTGGAGTGCTTATCAACTGGTCCTGCTCAAAATACTCTTCCTGCGAAGTCCGGCACTGCTTCTCATGCAGAACCTCTGCCGTGTGTTTGTGCAGGGAGCTGCCTGCCCTCTCACAGCACTTACAGTCCTTTCCTTGAGACATAAAGCAATAACTTTTCCAAATCTGGGAAGAACGGTGGGAAAAGGCACAAATAGTATTTTCTGGAATCGTGTGAACTGCCCTTTAAAGTGATTTAAATGATTTGACAGAATGACTTTAAACGACAACATCTCTTCCGTTCTGGCTTTGATCACTGCTCTGAAATCTGTCCCAGGGCAGGACGATGACCAGCAAAATTCTGATTGCAAGATGAATTGCTAAATATTCTAGGCACTTTCAAATATTCTAGGCACTTTTTTACTGTTGTTTTGCATGAGGTATTTTGGGCATTTTCCATGTGCCAATAGAATAAGAATCAAAGCAGAGGCTGCTGCCCATGGTTTGGCTCTGCAGTCTGCCAGGGGCTTGGGACATGTAACCACAGACACCAGACACACCTGGCACAGCCAGTGACAAATGGCAGGGAAATAAGGTCTCCCTCTGCAAACCCAGGCACTTACAGGGAACTCCTGGATGCCCCTGTGGGTTTGTGCTGGCTGCACGAAGTGCCATCAATCACAGCTAAACAATCAAAACCAACGGGATTCATTCCACGCCACCAGCCAAAGGCATCTCCTTCCCCTCTGCTTTTTATGCCCATTTTTCATGTACCCCAACACTTCTACTCACTATTAAGCTGTTTGAAGCAGCTGATCATGCAGTCCCTGCTGTCACAGCACTGGTGGCAGTGCAGAGTCCTGGGGGTGGGCTGCTCTTAGCTCTACACCCCGTAATGCCAAAGCAGAACAACTACACAGATGTGTCACTCTTGAAAATCCAAACTGAATTTGTTCACTGTTCTTTCAGCAGGTCAAAAATTCATTATGTGGGCGTGCTAATAAAACCAAAAAAATCAACAATTAACTCTCAAGCTCACCTTTGAAAAGATTAAAAATGCCTCGCTAAGAGAACTAAATAGGGCTGAATAGAACTTGTGTGCTGCAGGTTTTTTCATTATAACTATTTCAATTTTGTTTTGGCTGAACCCTCAAAGCCCTGAAAAGTCACTCAACAACAAAACTTTTATTTCTAAAAGGGCCATTTTATTTTTCTGAGATTTAATGCAATAATAATGCATTTATTTAACATTTTAGCCTGTAATGTCTCAGGAGGTAGATTCTATTAACTTGCTAAGAAGAGCCACACATCCCAAACAAGATAAAGGCTTGTACTTCAAAGACCTGCAAAAAACCTTTCAGATTTAACTGGAAGATTCTACCATGGAAGTTTATCATGAGCTGAAAAACAGACAAAAAAAAAATTCAGTCTGCAAAACCTGAAAGTAAATGAGAAAAAAAATGTTTCCTTTTTTTTTTTCATATTTAGTTGTCCACGGAGTTGCACAAATACAAGTAGAATTTATTCCATTGCAGTGACCGTTTCTCTTTGATGCCGAGTAAAAAAAATTCAGCTCACATCTATACAACTGAACATAATAATTTACTGGATTATTATAGCTTTAGAGTTTGCTTCCCTAATGAAAATAAGCCTGCTACAAACATAGATAATCAGATGTATGAAGAACCACTGTGACTCTGATTAGCTGTGACACATGAGTCATCTGCAGGAGCTGCAGTTTAGGCATTCTCTCCACCAAAAGGCAGCACCAACCTCCCACTGAAACCAGCCCCCTGAAAAGCCCCAAATTTCAACAGAAAGGCCCACGAGGAGGGAAAAACTGGAACCATCATCATTGAGCTCCACACAACAGCTTGCTGATCACCAAGCAAGAAAATCTGAATTTCTTCCAAACCTCAGCAGCCAAATGCAAACATTTCCCCCACGCAGAAAACACAAATAAATCAGTGTTAGTGCAAGCGAGAGCAGGCAGCACTGCCCACTCCTTGCAGCCACAAGAACACAGAGTTTAGGAAACAGATGTTTTGGTTCTGGCTTTCAAACCAAACTATTTGACTATTGAGTTATTAGAAAATCTTCATCTGTCCTTATTTTTCAGACCACTCTATGCACTGAGAGCTGCCTGGGTATTACAGGAACTTCTAGCTGGGCTCAGGGCTGTGTTTCTCCAGAGAAACAGGATTTTATTTTATTTTATTTTATTTTGTAAGAGTATATTGATTATCTGTCAGGCACCATAGACAGATGGACAGTATAAATAGCAAACATTTGTGGGATAACTTAAGATTTAGATTTTAATTCACTTTGGGGCGGGTTTTTTTTCCCTTGCATCACTTTTATAAAATCCACACCAAAGAGAGATGAGTAATGGCAGTGAATTCAGATTTATAGCTATAATAGTCCTACCACTAAAGTAAAAGTTGATGCTTTATTTCTTAGATTTTTCTCGTTAAATTTTTTGGTTTTGCATTCAGACCTGCTGGTAATTTGGATTTTGGCTTGCCTAGCAAGCACATCTTTACATCTACTTAGTGAACTTCTACCAAATCCAGTTGAGAGATGCACAAGTGCAATAATTATAAAAACAACTCAGCTCTGCCAGCAGGGCATAAATCCAGCAATGAAAGAGGAAGAAATACACCTATTTCTATTCCTTTTCTCCTCTTGCTCCTTTATTTGCAAGTTCAGGATCCCAACCCAAGAAGGGGTTCTTCAACCCAAGGGTTCTTCTCCTTCTCCTTTGGCCTCCATCTTCTGCAGTGATGGTGGCACAAAGTAGTTTAAGGGGATTGGGTCAAAGTAGAAATGATCCTTTTAGTACAGGTGATAGGTATTGGCATGGAATTTTAAATAACAGACAGGTAATTATCTGTAGAAGAAGATAGCGACCTCCCATTGAGGGTGGAGTTGTCCTGTGTCTGAGCAGCAGAACAGGCTTCCCCTTCCCCAGGTTCAGCACAGGTCACCACAGGGGATAAACTGCTAATAAAAATAGTTCTCTCTTCCCCTTGGGATTTCTCTTCTCCTGAATTTCATCTGGGCTATACCCCTGGTTTGGCTGTAGCTACTGTGAGCCTGTTTCCCCCATTTCCATCCCTTCTACAAATGCACCATGACCAAAATGACTAATGAAGTGTTTACTACACATTAAGCTGAAAAATCAGGTAATTTAAAAGGCAAAACATGATGAGGAGGGTCAGGAAGGTTAATTGTATCAAAGCTGGTGTCCTGGATTGGCTCATGGGAACCTGAAAATCCTCCTGGACCTTCAGAGGTGCAGGGGATGCTCCTGGTGCTGTACCAGATGCTGCTCCAAACTGGCAGACCAATATCCCTGTGCTCTGATGACTTGAGGACACAAACTCTCAACATCCAGACTGGTGAAGACAATACCCACAAAACTAAGGTCATAACATAGATTAAAAAAAAAAAAAAAAAAAAAAAAAAAAAAAAAAAAAAAAAAAAGTCAAGCACAAATAAAGAGAAACTGGCTGATCACAAAGGAAATTTGGTCTGTGCAAATGTGCATCAAACACACATCTTGATGAAGCCTGCAATTAATTTCCAGTGTCAAAATTATTATAAAAATTACATGGCTACACTATGAAATTTGATTACTGGTTAAGAGAAAGAAGGCTGACCAGAATGAGGAGTGAAAAATCACTAGTGTGGTGTTTCTGAATATACAAAAACAATTTTTTTTGAATATGCAAACATTTAAACATTAGAGTCCAGCGAATTATATAAGCACTTGGAAAGTGAAGCACTTCAAAAGCACTTCACAGATACACTCAGGACATTTGTTGTTCTTGCACATGAATAAAGCAGAAATGGACTAAAAATAATGTGAGTGTTTTTACAACACCAAGAGAGATGGGAAAAGAGAGCAAAATCTTAATCTCACTAAAAATATGATGATGGCTGCACTCAGATGTCAGGTTTTTAGGGAAGACAATGCCAATTATTTTCAAAACCTTAAAAGGTGTTTCATACAAAGCCATTTCAGCACCAAAAGTTGGTTAACCTTGAACAGTCAGGTAATGATCCAGCCCACCCCAACCTCAGCAGCAGTGAATAAACAGATCTCAGCAGAGCAAAGCAAACCCAGTCAGCAGAGATGAGTGGCAATGGAACACCCCAGGACATTTCAGTGAGCAGGGAAATCAGCAATGAACCCACTGAGTGGAGTGGGTAAGAAATAATTTCTCCAGATTCTCAATGCAGTCAAACAGCTTTTGGTTCAAGATTTTCCTCCTCTCCGAATTTCTTGTCCTCTGACAAACAGTGAGGAACCAGACTATTTGATACACTGGATGTGTTACTGCTATTTTTTAAATGGCTTCAATACTGCTCAAGTCTTCAGTAGTACTTTGTAACCTGTCTAAATTCAGAAAATAGAGATGATGAGAATAAAAATGTAGCACAGTGCCCTTCAGATCCTCTGTCATTTGCAATCTGAAGTGTGTAATTAATGCCAGGGTATCTAGGGAACCTAAAATGCAGAATGTGCAGAACCTAAGGTGTGTTATCTTCTATAACTGTAAGTACAATAAAATATCTGACATTTCATATTGATCCTTGCCATAATATAAGAATCATTTTAAAGAGTAAGTAAAATGAAAGCAGCCACCTACCTTCACTTAATACTAGAATTAGGCAAATACAAGCCTGATATCACAGAGAGGCACAGACTTGGCTCACTGTATGGATACAGTGTTTCCTTAAAATGAATTTATGTTCGGATTTTATTGATTCCTCAGAAGTCAAGAGTGGGATTAACACTCCTCTTATGCCTGGCACCAACACAAACTGGAAAACAGTATTTCCTAATGCTGCCTCACCTCGAGTTCTGGGTGCAGTTTGGGGCACCAGCACAGAAAACACATGAAGCCATGAGAGCAGCCAGAGGAGACCACGAGCATGGGGAAGCGACTGGAGAAAAAGTCACAAGGAGCAGCTGGGGGCACTTTGTTCAGCATGGAGATGCCTGAAGGGGGATCTCATTGTGGTCTTCAACATCCTCCTGAGGGGCAGCCCAGAGGCAGCTCCAATCTCTGCTCTGGGCCAGGGACAGGAGCCAGGGAATTGCTGGAGCTGGGCCAGGGCAGGCTCAGCTGGATCCCAGGGAAGGTGTTTCCCCAGAGGTGCTGGGCACTGCCCAGGCTCCCCAGGGAATGGGCACAGCCCTGAGGCTGCCAGAGCTCCAGGAGAGCTTGGACAATGCTCAGGCTCAGGGTGGGATTGTTGGGGTGTTTGCACAGGGTGGGAATGGATGATGCTGTGTGTCCCTGCCAGGTCAGGGAATTCTGTGATCCACAGGGCAGAGTCTGTGCCACCCCAGCTGTGCCAAACCCTGACTGCCCAGTCCAGCCCTGGCTACTGCTGCTGCAGCAATCACAGCACACAGACAAAACAGCTCTGGCAAACCCACCCTGCCTGCTGCAGCTGGAGCTCTGTCCCTGTGGCAGCTGTGACCCTGCTCAGCAGCTGTGCCCCTGACAGGGACACCAGGGCTGGGGGCCACCAACAACCCAGCCAGGGCCAGACTGCCTGATGGCCATGGGGAGAGATGAAACACAAACCTGTCTTGGGTTCAATACAAGATGTATTTTGTTTCCCATCTGTTGAAACTGGCTGGGGAGGTGTTTCTTTCCTCATGGCTCCAGGGGGAGTGGGCAGGTGTCTTCTGTTAATGGGCAGCTGTTAAACCAGGTGGGGCAGTGTTCTTATCTCTTCCACCACCCATCCTCCCTCCAGGGGATCTCTGCTGTCCATGGCCCATCCAGGCTCACTGCAGGGCTGAGACAATTCCATCATCCCATGGGGAGATGCTCCGCCCAGGGGGAGGAGCCCAGCATTCCCACCTGGATCAAACCTGGCATTGAGAACAGCAGCACAGCCTGTTTGCACTGGATTCCCAGAGGGAGAGCAGACCCATCTCAGCACCACTGGACCTTCTACAGGATCATCTCTTCTCCACCAGAACAACATCTGGCACTGCAGGAGGACTTGACTGGACTGACACCAACAGCCTGAGCAACAGGGGGTCAGGTCGTGTTCTGACTCTGTCAGGGTTTTTTTCTTTTTTGTTTGGGGGCTTTTTTGTACTACTACATTTTTAATATTCCTAGTAAAGAACTGTTATTCCTATTGCCATATCTTTGCCTGAGAGCCCCTTAATTTCAAAATTATAATAATTCAGAGGGAAGGAGTTTCCATTCTCCATTCCAAGGGAAGCTCCGGCTTTCCCTGGCAAACACCTGTCTTTCCAAACTGAGACAAAACCACACACACTCAGCAGCAAGCAAAGAGTGACCTGCACTGGATTTGACACCACGCTGCTAAAACATCCCCCACCCAGGCAATAAACCTACTGAGAAGAGGAGAAAAATACTAGACTGGGAAAAAAACCCCTTCCCTTCTTGAAAATACAGCTGTCAGGGCTGCCATCCCAGCAATTCAGAGCACACAAAGAAATGATGGTCCTCAGGGAGCTTTTGGTACACAAGCAAACACTCCAAGTACAGTTAAAAACTTCTCCAGAGCAGCACATGCATCTCAATAAGTCGAGCACTGAGGAAACAATTGTTCCCATCAGCTGACAGTGGAGCAGGCACTTCCCCACACTGCAATAGGGTGAGCAATGCATCACCCTGGTATTTGTGGCCTACCACTCCATTACTGCTTCTCTATAAAATTACATTGCTGATAAAAATTTATGTGTCAAACATTTTTTTTGTGATTACAGACCAAAAGTCAAAATTTGCATTTAAATAGATGTATTAAAAACTCAGCAGCACAGGTAGAAGAGGGAAATGCTGTTTTAAGGAAATTTAAATAGGGAGCATGAGCACAGAAGGGATTTTTCTCCTTAAATGATTTGAACAATTTTGGTTTTATTACAGTTCTTGGGTCCAATTCAAAGTCAAGATTGCACCACAGTATCCTGTACCCCTGGACTCATCTCAGGCTGAGCTCGAGAAAATAAGTCTCTTCTCATTTTTCCATTGGGAATGACCCCATTTGTTGTCAATAAGTGATTTTTTTGTTCACAGTCCAAGCCCACCCTTTTTACCAGCTCACAGCCCAAGCCACATTATCCTCCTTTGCTGTCTCTTCACTCGGTTTTCTTTGCATCAACCTTCACAGGCTCAGCTGCAGCCATTGCATTTCTGCCCAGACAGCACAGCCACCCCTGAGGGGGATTTCACAGGATATTCTGAGCTGGAAGGGACCCACAGGGATTTCTGAGTCCAACTCCTCAGTGCATCACCCCCATACACATCCCAAATCCATGACCTTGGTTATATCAGCACCATGCTCTCACCAGCTGAGCTGGTGAATTTTCAGTGTGCAACCTAAAAAATCATAATAAATTCTCCCATTGCCTGACATCAACCACCCCCTCGGACTTAAACATATTTTATTTTACTTCTTTTTATTCAATAAAGGATTTCCGATGTTAAAGAAATAATTTGTCCTGACTTCTCCCTCATATCTTTTCTTCTCATTGCCCGTTTTTATTTTCTGTGTGTTGTCAACATTTAACTTTCACCCTTGCCTCAAAACCTGATCTTGTACTTTCAAACAGCACCTAAATCTTGGCAATGGAATTCCTGTGCCTTTTATAGTCCAGCTGGGATCACCAACACGTGTTCTCAATATAAAAACCATATAAATCAATGCTGTGCAGTGCTTTCTCTCTTTATTTTTCCTTTTTTTTTTTCTTTCTTGTCAGGCTTTCCAACCATGATAATGATACAACATGAATTCCATTATTGTTAATGGAAGGAGTCACATTTAACTGTTGTCAGTTTTAGCTCTGCCATGAGTCAATGCCTTCCTAAACATGCTGGGTTTTCCAAGAAGAAACTGCTACAGAATCAAATCAGCTCTTGGAAACAGGGATGTAAGCACAGCACAGAAACATCACAACCAAATTGCTATTTTAGGTGTGTGTTTGCTGCCTTCTTCAGACATTCTGTTCTTTCCTTCATTTCTTTAACACGGGGAAAATTTGTCTGGGAACAGGAATTTCAAGGATAAACAGAGATTAATCATGAGAGGATTTCCTGAAAAATTCAGAGCAAAACTTTCCTTCTTCCCAGGCAATCCCTGAATTTCTTCAAGGAACCTTTTTCAGGGAATTTAGAAATACAGTCAGAAGCATAAAGAACATTGCACTGTTAGCATTGAAACACATAATCACAGAATGATTATATCCAGGTGCTTTTATTGGAGAGCTCTGGGAATGAAGGGTACAGACCCAAATCTGACTCTGACATGCATTAGAAATGGACATGTTTTTATACCCTTTTGTTATATAACTATATATTAATTATTAAACCTTTATTGTTCTATTGTATACATTGATCTTATCCAAGCATGAATCCTTGTAGTTGCCATCAAGCCCCCAAATATAATTTCTCATGATTCTTGTTTAAGATAATAATCATATTCAATGACCAAACAATCATTGCAATTAACAATCACATCATTTATCATATGATGATTATGCAGGTGCAGTTTCACATCATCTAGTAAAGACAAAACCCTTGTTTACAGGTCCTATGTAAAATTGGTTCCCTTTCCCAGATCTATCCAGGCCCAACCTTTCTTTCCACATTCACTGAATCTACTGTATATAATTCCTGTGATTTTAGGAACATTTTAAGCCCATGCTATCAGCACAAGCAAGTGAACTTTCCTACTCTGACTCATCCTGGCCTTGCAGACAGCAACTGCTACTGGCAGCAAAGTTTCCTCATTCTCCCTCCAGGGCACAGGGCTGTTCCCAGAGCATTCCCTTAAGTAAATAAAAACTGTGTCCAAGAGATGAGGAACATCACAGCAGTGCTGTCCTGCCAGTGGTGGCTTGCAGACAACCAACAGCAAACCCAGAAGTGGAGGATTAAATTCTCTATGGCAACATTTCTCCCGTCAGAGTCAATATATTCCTCATTTTCATTAAGCATATTTCAGGAAAACCTTTGCCTATATTTTTTTTTATCTAACACATATAATAGGGCCATTTTATGGACTATGATGAGGTATTTCAATTATATTTTTACAATACAGCACTCAGGGTGATTTTTTAGGCAGCAGATGTTACCTGACATCACAGATTGCTGCCTGCTCTCCTTTCTCTTGAAGGCAGCGAGCAGCAGCAGCAGTGGGATGAGAGGGGCAGGAGGGAAATCCCAGCTCAGGACAAGCCCAGTCCCAGCAGAGCTGATGTCCAGGACACCCCAGTCTGGTGGAATTAACCCCAGCAGCCACAGACAGAGGGGCTGCACAACCACCCGTGTGCTCCTCACTCTGCTCTCTCAGTATTTCCCCTTCCTAAATTGATTTTATAACGTGTCAAACCTTCAGAACTGTTTCCTATTTCTCTTTGCTCCATTTTTTTCCAGGGGTTTGCCTCCTTTTTCTTTTTTTTTCAGCTGTTGCACACACAGCACCGCTTTCATTAAATTGTCCATTAAAAACCTCATTCTGTAGGATTTCTCCACAAAGATATCTAAACATCTGACTTCTCTCAGTGTTAATGGGATTGAGGCACTACAATAAAATCATGGATCTCAGCTGTAATTTTAATATATATATATATAAATGAAAACTTGGGGTTTTTATTTTACCCTCACAGGATATATAATTTAGAAGTCATTTAGAGTTTGGGAGTTTCTAATGGACATAAATTTACAAAGCCCACAGTATATTTAATATCTCTTCAGTGAGCCTTGCAAAGATTTTTTTGAAGTTTCCATTTTCTTGACCATCTAAAATACCCTTTTCTACTTTGTTTTAATACTATTTCCAAAAGCAATTGATTTAGTGTGGGGAATATATTTCTGTGTGAATATACATTATTAAAATGCAACTATTCTTATTCAGGAGACCAGACAGAAAGAAGTTATTAATTTGTATCATCCATCTATGGCCTTCTCATTTAACTATATGGCATTCTTTACTTGCTCCTTTGTCTCTTCTGTGTGGGTTTTTTTGCACCACATATAAATAATAAATATAATAAATAAAATCAAATATAAAATAAATATAAAAATATGTAGTTTATATTTTCTATGATAAATATAGTTATATAATACACATACATATAATATAATAACATAATATAATATAATAATATAACATAATGTAATATTATGTAATGTAATAATATGATATGATATGATATGATATAATTTAGTATAATATAATATAATATAATATAATATAATATGTATTTTATAAAAATAAATATAAAAATATTTAGGGCCACATAGGGTTTGGACTATGCCACTACCTACACATGAGCACAGAGCATTGAAAAAGAGTCAACACTTGATTTCTGTCTTATATTCTTTGTGTACAGAGGGACAAATTGCAGTTATTGGGTTGTCACCCACAACAGCTCCCCTGTGAGTGATGGTGTCAGAACACCTCAGCTGCCAGGACAGTCTGAGTGCACTGAGAGCCTCCATCCCACTGCAGTTTGGGCTGGAAAATCCCAATCTGGCCCTGGAATTCTGCTATTCCCAATCTTTCCAAGGATTTTTGCTGCCTATGGCAGAGTTCTCTGACCCAAGCTTACCCCACAGCCACAGCTCTGTGCCTTGGTGGAAAAACCTTTCCCTCTCTCTACCATGGGTTGTTAACACAAGACTCCTTTCCCAACTTGTCTTTTTGCAAAGAGATTGAATTTCCTATAAATTTCCTATAAAATGCACATTTTGCTTGTCCTGCCCTGTTTAATGTCTTTTCTAGGCAGGGCATTTAAGGGCAGCCCATCCCCAAGGGCAGGTGTCACACCTGCTGAAGGTTCCTGCATCCCTCCTGAGCCTGGCACTGACACTGAGCCACAGGAAACAGCAGGGGAACAAGGAGTGCTGGCAGAAATCTCTCCAAGCAGAGGGGCAGAGCCAGGATAATACAAAATCCCTGCCCTTCCTCCTGAAAGGTGCAGGGAGAACCTGCACTGACACTCATGGATAGCCAAAGGGGTCAGGATCAGCTTCAGGAATGATGGCAAAGAATGTAACAACCTCAGCATCTCCTTAGGGCAGAGGTCTCCTCCTTCCCTCTGTAAATCCCAGAGGAAAAAGTGTCCAAGGAATAATGCCCTGGTTTCCATTTCCTGGTGCCTGAGGTGTTTTGGTTTTCTGAATTTTTTTTTTTCCCAGGGAATTTTCTGTAAACAGGAGAAATATTTTTGTAACTGTAACTTTGTAATTCATTCCTTTTCCTAGGAGGGACTTCTTCTTGCTGTCCCTCTGCTCTGACCAATGTGAGTGAAGAGGTTTGTCTTTGTTTCACCAATCAGATTGGTCTGTGTGAAATAGTATAAAAGGGAGACACATCCCAAAAATAAAGGAGTCATTTTCAGCCTTCTGAAGTTGGAGTCTGTGTCGTTGTGGTGTAAAACAGCATCACCAGATCCCTCAAGAGCAGCCCAAGGCTCAGACCTGAAGTGTTTCACTGTGCTGGAATAATTCCCTTTCACAGAACACTTGTAGATTGATCTGGCTCACAGAAATCCTGTGCTGGTGCTTTGAACAGATGATGAGGTTTTCCCTGGCACAACAGCCCCTGAACACTGAAAGGTTTTCCTCCCTCTTCCCTCCCCAGCTCTCCTGACATCCCCTCCTCAGGAGAGCAGGGCTTTATTATTCACTAACTGTGCCTTTGGAAAGGTTTCATCTCCTGGCAATTATCAACAGCAGAGTTTCATTATATGTGCAGTATGATAAATATTGCAGAGGTCTCACAGCTGTTTGTGCCTCAGTTCTAACCCAGGCACACCCAAGGGGAGCAGGGATGTTAAAGAATTTTAAAAGTTTTCCAGCCAATACCATATTGCTAAAGCTCACAGACAATTGTTCTACCCAATCACTGAAAGCACACATATACCTACTTCAAACAATACTTACCTGTATGCTTTCTATTAACAATAAACAATATTCCATTATTAAGCTTAAAACTTTTTACTACCTTACTAAGCATATTTTTCTACAGCTTTTAAAATTTACCCTAACCAAACCTAAAACTCACTTTATTGTTTCATGTCCTCACTTACTATACTATTGTCCCTTCTCCTACTTTCAAACTTTGCAACTGACTAATTAGTTGAAAAATTCTTCTAAATTCTTCTCTGCTCTTTCTGTTTCTGAGACCTGTTTTCACAGGTTTTTAAAAGCCTATTACCTTTAATATTTCCCACACAGGGACACCCCAGTGCCTTCTGCCTGTGTCCCTGCAAGGGCAGAGCCAACAGCAGGGACAAAGGGACACAGGGACAGACAGACTGCTGGGACACACTCTGGGGCTGCTGCCAGTGACTCAGAGCCTCCAGGGGATGTCCTGGCACCTGCCAGAGTTTCTGATCAAATGGAAGGTGCATTATTACAGGTGATAATCCTAAATTCCCACTGATTTTACATGGAAGCCCTACCCAAGTACTAAAGGAGCTAAAGAACGTGTGTGATGTGGACAGAAAACAGACAGCACATTGTGCCTGCCCTTTGTTTCCTCACAGCTGTGGATGCTGCAGGCTCAAGGAGGAACAGACTCTGGTCACCATCCTTATGGGGAAAAACTGCTGAGGAGCAGTGCTGGAAATGCCAGAGAGAACAAACTTTCACAGAAATACTCTGCTGCCTCTCACCTGAGAGAAAACCTGCTTCCCATCCCAGGACACACTGCAGTATTTACGGCCAGTTTTAATTATCAATTTCATAACTGGCCTTGTTTCAGCAGGTGTTTAAATCTGGGGATGTTCTAAGCCATAATTTGTTCCATCTCAAACTTTTTGCCACCATGTAAAATCACAATAAAAATTACTGATCCTCTCTGTAGATGGTGTAAAAGGTGTGCCACTACAAGAGAAATCCTTGCCAACACAAACTCATTTTCCAGGGCCCAAAAAGACAATTAATCTATTACATGCATATTCTGAAATAAGGGTAGGCTGCTCTTATTCAGCTCTTATTCTGTCTTCAGAGATGTTATCCTGAGATGGTTCTGAGCGTGCCACCTCTACCAATCCCTGTGCAAATGTGGATTTTCTGTGCTGGGCACAGGGGCTCCTCCCTGCTGGGTGACCTAACAGCTCACACAGCAATTTCCCCAGCGAGGAGAGCACAGAAATGACATTCCTCTGCTCTTTGTTTGAATTCACCACTCCTGGTGACCAGGAGTAACATTCAGCATGACAAATAATTTAATGAACTACTAATTCAGAGTTGACCTTCACTGAAAGCGCTGTTTAATTACCCAGTGTTTCTGAAGTCAGGCAGAAGAATGTTAAACCATTTCTGAACAGGTGCAGGAGGCACACGTTAATTTTCACAGCAAAGGTCATTACACAGGTATTTCTGCACTTTTTCCTGGCATCTCTCCTGTCAGAGGATTACTTAGGTATGTTTAGGAAGACAAGGAAGGAAAAAAAATAATATTTCATGTTCTTTCAGCTTAGCAAAGTCTTGTCTCCTATCTCCTTTTTCCCTTTTTTATTTTTAAAGACCCAGTGATGAAAGAGGAAATACATTATCTTGCAAACTGAAGTGGTGAGATTAGATTAGTGCCTGCATAGCTAAGAAATACTTGTAGCATGTGTTTTCATACTTATGTGTAAAAAAACTTCAAAGCAGAATGAAGACATATTTTCATATATAAACCCAAAAAATGCCCCACAACAAAAACACTCCACTCTCTGAGGAGGAAAAAGAACTCAGCAAATTAACCCCTGCTTGACAATCAGCATTGTACAAATTCTTTGTCTGAAAGCAAGATCAATTTCTCCTTTAATCTGTGGACATGAGATATGAACCAATAACTTTGCAGAGAAATAAAGATTTCTTGGCCTGTCTAGCTTTATCTTATCAGTCTCCAGAAGTGGGCTTCATGTTAGAGACTACTCTTTTTTTTTTATTATTTTTTTAAAATCTTATTGCCTGAGGAAGTGTGAAAACAGCCTCAAGAAAAAGCCAGCTCTAACAATATTGAGCTTATTCTCTCCCTCTCTTTTTTGTTTCATCCTTCAGGCTTTGATGCCTCTCTCACAAGGAGTATTAAAAGTTGCCAGCCCCAGTGAGAACGTGAAGAATGTACCAGAAACAACTCCTCAGCACCATGTTCTCCTAAAGGTACCAAATTTCATCTCTCCCTTCAAATGACTCTTCATCTCTACAGAAGGTGGGCAATGGGAGGTGGGGATCACATTTGAAAGCTTAATAAAAATGCTGCAACAGTTTAAAATTCATTTTCTGGTTAAAAAAAAAAATGTACCAGGGTATTTATTTTCAAGGCCAGTGATGTTGGTAGTTGCAGTGGATGTGCAAATTGGTTGCAGATCTCGTTAGGCTGTGGTGGATCTGGCTTTGTTAATTTTGGTTTTTAAGGTGTTTTTTTTTTAAATTAGAAATTAGCCAGGAATTGCCAAAACTTTATGGAGCATCCCTAAAGAACAGACTGAGCACCCCTGTAATCACTGCTGGAAGAATAACAGAAATCAAAGGAGGTTTTCCCTCTGTCCAAAATGACACACACCAGCTTTTATTACCTGCAGCCTATGCTCAGAGCAGTAGTTCTCCAGGGAATATTAAAATAGCTCATCTGTCCCTTGCCTTTACTCACTGGAGTCTGGTTCCACAAGTCAACATCCCATCCTCACTGACAGAACAGTGCTTCTCTAAGAGTAAAGTGATACTTTTTTTACACAGGGAAAAAAAAATAATAAAAAAAAATCACTAAAAAGCAGCAAAGGGTATCATAGTGGTCCTAGAGGATCTCAACCAGATAAGGTGTGTTAAACTTGTTGAAAATCACTTTGCATTATTTAACTGGCTGTCCCTACCACACAGCAAATCCAGCTAGATGCCAGGCTGGAGGGGAATTTCATGCCTTGTTGTCACAGAAAGGCTCCTGGCATCAGTACAAGCCCTGGTGCCAGAGAAACCACTTGTCTCATGAAGTGTCTCAAAGAAATCTCTCCCTGCTGCTGGCCTGGGCACGAGAACCCTTCTGGCACTCTGCTTTTGAAACCTTGGCTGTCGTGCACTGGCTGCTGGAAATAGATTGTTGATTTTAAAAGCAAACTGATGTTGGTATCAGCATTGCCAATCAATTTCCTAGGCCCTGACTGGCTGTGGAAAATCAAGATTTCAAGGTCTTTTTTTTTTTTTTTTTTTTTTTTTTTTAAGCAGAAAAGGAATCCCACTCCCAGGAGTGGGGAGGAGGCTGCAGCAGCTCTTCCCTGCCTTTCCTGATGCTGTGTGAGATGCCAAGGCAGTGTCTTGGATAAAGGGCTGCTCTTTCCACTGCTCTCCTCCTAAATGTTGGTCACAGTGGCCCCAAACTTTCCCAGTCCATCCCATCAGGGCCAGCTGATGCAAACAAACCTAACTCCACAAAACCCGATTCATTTCCAGTCACAGAAACAGCCTGATCCAGCCAACAGTAAAAATAAAAACAATATCATTTTTATACTCATGCCTGTGGCTGGATTTTATTACCAGGAGCATTATTTGAGCCCCAGTAGAACATACTGGGAGATTCTGGATGTTTTTAGATGCAGGCTCCACAGTGAAGAATGTTTTTTTTGTTGAAGCTGTGATATTATTGCTCTGAAACAACCAATGGCTCAATGATTTCAAAGATTCTTTTGAGGTTTGGGGGTTTTCTGTTTTGTTTTTTTTTTCCTTTTAGTGTGCAGGCATTCAGCTATTAGCAAGGACAACATTTTGATTCAAGTCATTCTCAGGTCATGGCAATTAATAAATACATTCTGTTCTACAATACTGAAATTGCCAAAAAAAAAAAAAAAAAAAAAAAAAAAAAAAAAAAAAAAAAAAACCCCCATATTTCAATAAATCAGATGACTATAAATCATGTTTTTACTGAAACAAACATGAGATAATGGGAAAAATAATTGACCACACTCTATCCTAAGCAGGCCCAGATTATTAGTGGTTATGTTAAATATAGAAATTCACATCCAAGCCATTAATGCATGCTTAAAATGCATCAATAATTCAATAACGCTTAAGTTCAACCTGGGAAATCATCTTTTACAGATAATATATAGCACAGGCACTGCCAGACCATAAGCCATCAAAGTGTGAAAAAGATGGAAATATGGCCAGCTCTGCCTTTTGTGCACATCAGCATAACTCAGCACATTGCAGAGCCTGTTCTGAGAGCAGAGCAGCCTCTGTCTGCAGAGCTCTGACCTCCCATCTGGAGGCTGTGATACTGCACACACTGGTGGGATCAGCAGGATGGAAATGCTACAGCCAGGCACAAAAACCCAGCCACACCTGCAATGGAGGAGCAGAAACCTGAATTTTCACTGAGTAACTCTGTGCTGAAGGGAAATATGAGGAGGCAAAAGCACTCTGTGTGTCTCACACGTAGAGGCTCTAATAGCTCTCTCCCACCATGGTGCCTGGGCTCCTATAGTTTTATCATTAAAGATTTTGGTCAGTCAACTGTGCTGGTAATTATCACATAAATTAACTGAGAGACAGGAAAACCAGAACCTAAGATCAAAAAAAAAAAAAACCCAAAAAAACTCATCTTCAGCAACAAAGTACAGGACTTCATTTTCCAGTAATATTTTCAAACCTAACACCAATGATGACCCAAGGTTTTTTTTTCCTGGAATATTGCTTAGGTTACAGAAAGAAAGTCTATTAGTGAGTGCATTTACCCCCTGGTATCCAGCTTTTATCTGCTGACCTGTCAGAGTAAAACAATTTTGAAGATGTATTTTCAGATACAGGTGATTAGCACAGCAAGGACAGCAGCAGAGTGAAAATTCCTTTTCAGAGAAGTGTTACTGCCAAGGAGTGGAGCTAGAAAGAAGGAAAAGCAAAGAACAAATCAGTTTGGCCTCACTGGGCTGCAGTGATCTCATTGTTTTGGGTTGTGGGGTGTTTTTTTTTGTTTGCTGTCAGTTGGGTTTTTTTTAGATAAGGCTATTCTGTTTTAAAATAGTTCATATCCTGCTCAGTTCTGCATGGCAATGTTATCTTTCCAATGCATTCAGCTGACAATGCAAATTTCTAAGAGAATCCTAAACCTTGTCTTTAGACAAGTGTTTAAATAAAGGCACCTTGAGATTTCACTGCTCCATTCCATCCCTCCAAGATGGGTCCACATTTTATTTCTGCTGTCCTTGACAGAACAGAGCTAATTTATTTATTTATTTTACTTTTTTTTTTTAAAGATCTCCAACAGTGAAAACCTCTCCCTGGCACTAAATGATGTTTGCTATTAAGAGCTTTGCCCTGCATTTGTTGTCTGGTTTAGGATATTTTCTATTCATTTAAATTCCCAGTTCATCCTCCACACAAGGAAAAGACAAAACTCCCTAAACTGTTGGCACAGATGTTATCTACATGTATCAACACGGAGGAGCCTGAAATGCCTGGAGATCACACTGGGCAGTTGCTGATGTAAATGAAAGGGCACGACTCTCAGCTAATTTAATTATGCCAATCACTACTCCCTGTAAAGTAATATTCTCTCCCCTCCTTTTCTCTTCTTGCCTCTCTGCTGAAGTGTTTAATGATGCTGCAGGAAGAGGGTGAGGCTTGAAGAAGTTCCATGAACCTCTGACACTGGCACTGTTGAATAATGAACCCACAGGCTGCTGAGGATGGAAGGAGCTCTGGACATCCAGCAGGGACAGCTAGAGCTGCCCAGGACAGTGTCCATCCAGCCCAGGTACCCCAGTGCAGGCAGGCTCACAGTGGGAAATGTCCAGAATGTACAGAATTCTACATAACAAAAATAAAACTGAATAATTGCTAATTCTGCTGTTCCTCTTCCAGCCAATGGAATTCTTAAATATCTTCCAAATGACAAAAAACAAATAACACAGTTTTTTTTCTTTTTGGTTTTGCTTGCTTGATGCCCACAGCGATATTCCCTGACAAAAAACACTGGGTGAGCCAAGGAGATGTGAAATAAGCCCATGACATTTGGGAAAACTTGGCAGGCAAAGAAAACCCCACATATAAACCAGACCTCCAAAACTTTTTTAAAAGCAGCAGCAGGCAAAGAGCTGAGATTGGCAAATCAATCCAAGTTTGACTCTAACTTCCCATGATCAATTATCAGTTTTTCTAAGGCTGTTTTCTGTCCTGTCAGTCTCCTGTCCAACAGCCCTGTGCCAGACTGGGAGGTGGGAGAAATCAGTGGGAGAGATTTTTCTCTTCTGCACACAGCAACAATGGCTTGTGAATACCCTGCAGATGTTACAATGCTCGTTTCACAGGCTGCTGCAATGATTACACCTCATTAACTAAACAAAGAAAAATTCTGATATTAAAAAAAAAAAAAGAGGAAAAACCTGGAAAGGAAAATTCTGTCTCAAGACACATTTCAGGTATTACAAGCTTTGCAGATGGGTTTGTTACAGGTTTCCTTCACATGAACAACATCCCTGACAGAACCAGACCAGGATAATCAAGACAAAGGTATCACAGAGAGTACTGAAAACCCCAGGGAAAATCAGTGTCTCTGTCTGGATAAAAGCTCTTTCTGGAATGTGTTTGATGACATCCCACACCCCCCTGCAGGGGAAGGATGAGTGACTCCCAAAAGACTGAATTTTCAAACTGTAGATCTGCAAGAATAACCCCGCCAAGAACCAGGATTTACTGAGGACTTGCTTAAATCCTCATGTGCTGGTTATTTATGCCCTACTGGCTCCAATCATTGTGACTCCAAAACAAAATAGTTTTTGTACTAAAGGATAGAGGAATCACTTCAGATATGAAAATGTGTTTTAAAGGCTCATTGTGTACAGGGCATTTGCACACGGAGAATCTCGAGTAGCACTTTAGAAAGAGTTCTCAGACAGCTGGTGTACTTTACCCTGGAGTACTTCCACCATTGGTTTGATATATTTGTTTATGCATTTTATAAAAACTCTTAGTTCAATAAATGCTGCAAGATCAAATAGCATGCTTTTGAATTATGCAAAATTCTATTATACATATTGTAAATAAACTCCATGAAACATTAATCAACTTCAGAATGGTTTCATAAGGACTCTGTGCAATGCTTTCTCTCTGGTTATATTTTTGAGCATTACAATTTTGTTGTAGGTTAAACTTTTCCAGAAAGGAAAACTACTTTGGTATCAAGACACACGCAAATGTCTCAGCTGAAATACCATTTAATTTACCTCTTATGCCAAAGCATGAGCAACGTAAAGCCACTGAAATGAGAAATGAAATACAAATCACCACGGTTATCTGGGGATGTTTAACACTGTCAATTGTTAACACCAGACCCGAGAAAATCCTGACATTATTGGCATTTTAATTCTTCTCTGATGTCACTGCAGCAGAAACGCTCTCCTGGCTCAACAACTGCTCCTTTGCCCTCATTAAAAACAAAAATTGTAGCCTGTGAGCACCTGTTGGCAACTAAAGGTGGAGAGCACAGTGCTTTTCTGCTTGAAACACATTCAGCATTTTGCATATTAAAAATGTCTGTGAGGACTTTCCAAGTGAATTTCAGAAAGAGCAGAAAATTCAGTGTAAAGAATCCTTAGATAATAACCCAACGAGGAGCATGGGGGAAGTGAATGTGCTCACACCAGGAAAGTCTTGTGCTGTAAATATAAATTCTAATGGGGGGGTAAACACTCACAGGAGATGATTTTGAGCTGAGAATTAACATGAGGATTATGCACCTTCAGTGGAACTGCAGGAAGCTTTGTTTTTCTTTGGCTTCTGGGGCTTTTTTTGTCTCTTTTTGAGCACTCAGAGCAAAGGACTCCCCTTTAGCCCTTGCTCAGAGGATCTCCCAGTCTGCAGCCACTTAAAATAGGAGCAGGATGAAATTGCATAAAATCTTGCAGATATCAAAAGTCACACAATCCATAACAAAGCAGAAAAGTGAATTTATTAGCAAACTGTGAAGTCAAAGACACTAAAAAGAAAGAAAACTAAAGACACTAAAAGAAAATTTAATTCTAAAATTTCCTCTTCTGTTACACAATACAGGCTTCCTGCTATCAGAAATAACTCTTTTCACTGGTCTTACATTGATTATCAAGAAAAAAACTCAAGGACGACCCAAACAATAAACAAAACAACTGGTTTTTCCTTATTTTAAGAGCTAATGAGGGGAAAATGAAGGATGAAGACAAATTCCTGCACACAATTATGAGAAGATGCCTGTAACCCTTATTTTCTTCTGACAGACAGACTTAATTACAAACACATCTAACCTCAGAAAAAAAAAAAAAGCTCTTAAATATAACTTCTACATTATTATATTTTCTATATTTATGCAAGTATTTTGGCTATAAAAAGGAAATTATTTTAATCAAGGGATTAATGAGAAAACTTGACATTCAAATTAGCTGTTATTCAACTACAGTTGACAAGTATTTCTCAGGAAGTTAATTTAGTTTCCTTCTCTCTCTCTCAGGTTTTTTTTGGGTTTTGTTTTTTTTTTTTCTCCCATTAACTCATAACAGGAAGAGTTATTTCAACTTTTGGGCACTGATTTCTAGTCCCAGGTTGTTCCAGTAAAGGGCAGCAGAGCAGCCAAATCCCAGTGAGCAGAGCCAGCCCATCTGTGGGTAATTTCAGCACTCACAGATGCACCAATAACCACTGGCAAAGCTGCTCCAGCACAGGCTCAGAGTTCACTTCAGACAGATGTTCTGGCAGAACAGGAGAGTTAAAATTAAAAAAAAAAACAAACCCAACTAAATCCAATAAAAATATCACCATTATCTATTTGGAGAGCAGCTTTACCCTCTAATATACCTGGACCAGTGAGAAATGCCATCCTGAGTGGTTTTTTTCTTCAATAATAATTTTTCTTCAGTAATTTTCTTCCTTGCATTTCTATAGTTTCCCTCCCTGCTCCTCCCTTATTTATTTGGTGAGTTGCTTGCTAACTGCAGCTTATTTGCACTTAAAATAGTCATTCTCTTCCAGCATATCTAAATAATTAGGCTAATGACAGCAGGTTTATTTCTGTTGATCCAATAATGCATCACAGATATTATCACCATCCCCAAGTCTGCTCATTTAGGAGTCATTAATAAGGCCTTCCACCAAATGGCAGAGTTGGCTGCATTCAAATAGAATAATGAGGATGCAGTTAGCTTTGTTTCATTTGCTCCTGAATTCTTATGTAAATGGGTTTTTTCTTCCAGTGTTTCTCCATTATATAAAAACCCAAAAATGAAAGAAAAACTGACTTCTCTGTGTTCAGCTGAACTTAGGAATGCTGGAAAAAAAGAAGCAAATAAATGGTCTGTACCATACTCTCCTATTAATGATATTTATTATTGATCATATTATTATATTAATTATAGCCACAAAACAGTGTCAGCCCAGTCCAGGTCACAACTACTCTGGGCAGCAGAAGACACAAAGGTTGATTAAAACTGGAGATTAAGAAGAAAAACTCTATCCCCACACAGAATCCAAACTGAGCACTCCTTGATTTTCTTGAGAAAACAAATTATAAAATCATTCCAAACACACATTCAAATAACTGCAAGGGTTGTCTGACTATAATGTATTTCAATGCTTTTTCCAGTTCTTGAATTTATAATTGAAATCATGAAATTATCCTCAGAGGCTGCAGGAACACAGAGGGGATTCTACAGAACTCACCAGGTTTGCTCCTGGGGCCACATGAACTGTCAGCAACAGGAAACACACAACACGTTTGGTGTGAAAGCATTTCCTTCCCACCAGCACTGCCTGGCTGCCTTACAGCAGCATTGCTAGTTGCTTGCTACAAAAAATTGACTTTTTTACCATTAATAACAAAATAAAATAAATTTAAAAAAAAAAAAAAAAAAAAAAAAAAAAAAAAAAAAAAAAAAAAAAAGAGAATTTAAAAAAGTATCAAAGCTGAGTGAAACTGCATCCCACATTACAGGACCCTGAGATGAGGTTTACCTGAAAGCCACTGATTTTCTCCCTAAACAGATCAATAAAACATTTTGGAATCTAAAATAAATTGATCAGATTCAATTCAATAGGAAACAGCTCTCAAGAAAACTACTACTGCTACTTTAAAAGATTTAAATCATATTATTCTTTTATCATAATTCAACAAATACACTTTAAAAGCCACTGAATATCATAAATGCTGATTCCTGTCTTTAAGTTTCCCATTCTGTATTTATAGATACACAATTTCTGTACACAGAGATAACACACACCAGATTCACAAAGACATTTCTAATGCCACACATCAGAGGAGCTGTTTTAACTGGATTGCATCAGTTAAAATGCTCTGTCCAACAACAATCCGTCCAACCTTGAGATGTTTATGAAAGAATAAAAGCACCAGTTTTGTCCACAGCAATCTGCAAAGAGGGACATACCACATTTTGTTGTGTAAGAAATTAGTGTAAGACAGTAATTTAAACAATTATTCTTCACTTGCCTTTTTTTTTTTTTTTTTTTTTTTTTTTTTTTTTTTTTGCATCTGAAGCATCCAGTGGAAAAGCTGTTGAATGGCACGAAAAGAGCCGTTCTTTCCATGAGTCATTGAGTCCATAATCCCCTGCCTTATGAGTCATATCATTAGAACATCAATATTCAAATCAATACCAATAATAATTCCAATCCTTTTCTCCCGTTTCACTCATGTGTCAATCCTGGCCCAAGGGAAAGGGCTGTACCATGTTTTTCCTGCTCTCCCTGCACAGCAGCTCCTTCCACCTTTCCCCTGGAGCTCTGTGAGACACAAGGTCACCAAAATTTGTCTTTTTCCAGCAGCCCATGGAAAACCAGAGAAAGGGCTGCAAAACAGGAGGGACAGGGCTGTACTTTCTGTGTTGAGTGCCTTCTCTCAAAGTTGCTAAATATCCAATTTGCTTTTCCTGACAGCTGTCAAGCATCCAACTAATGCTGCTGAGAACTCCATCTGATGTTTCCAAAAAAAAAAAAAAAAAAAAGCTTCTGAGCAATAATAGTCACACACGCCCTCATCAAGGGAAGATTTCCATCTATTATGAAATTCTCAAAGTGAATTTTATTCTGGCACTTAATCCTTCAGCTTTCTGCCCTTTTTCCCCAGTCAGTTTTAGTTCTGCCTGCTTGGAACAATCCTGTCTCAACAGAAATATGTGTCATTATTTTGTCCCTCTTACAAATTGAACACTATAGATTCCCATGGACTTCCCTCCATCAATCCCCTTCACTGTAAAAAATCACATTATTCACTCCAGTGAAATACTGCCAGATCCAGTGGATTCATCACACTTCACCCTGGTTCATGGATGTGCCCCAAACACTCCTCCTGTCCGTGCTGAGATGCAGAGCCCAATTTCCAGTCTCCAGTATCAAAGTGTGTCTAAAGCTGCTGCTGCCTCCTGGGTCTGGCTGCATTTTCCTTCCAGTGAATCCCACTCCTCTTCCCTCAGCACAACCTGTATCTGCACCACATCCTTTTTTCAGCATGACTGTATCTGCCACAGACAGCCCTGGGAGATCTGGATTCCATTCTATGGCATTTCTGGAATAACTGGGTCATCTAATGGGTTTGGCCTTTTTGCAGGTGTCCCATGGATATTGCAGCTCAAGCACTCAATACACCCCACCAAAGAACAGAGAACCTTCCCAGCTTTGCTGGAGAGAACATTAGTCCTTGGAATTTTGGAATTTGGCTTATTTTCAGGTTAGAGAATTCTCAGGTGGCCTTTCCATATATTTTAGGGTTTTTATTCTTTCCATCCTGCACTATGAGCAATGAGTTATGTTGTTTTTCTCCCCTCTGTTCCTTCAGCATTAATCCAGAGATCCCATAAAGGAAGAGACAAAGTCTCCCCTGGAATGCAGCATGAATCCAGGCAGGACTTCCTTCCTTCCCAGAGCTGAGGGAAGCAGGAGAAACATCCCACAAGGAGGAGAAATGAGATAAAACAGAAAGAAGAGGGAGAGGAGGGTGCCTGGGACAGGCTGATGGAATCTCCAGAGGGTGCAGACAAAACAGGATAATTTCCCTACTTTGAACAATAAAAAAGGGTCTTCCAAGGAACCACAGAGGCAGCATTAGTGTTTACAAGGATCTGCATTTGGGACCGGTGTTCTGAAAGAAATAATTTATTGATATCTGGAGACAGAGTCAATTCAAATATGGGCCATTTTCTTTAAGAATTTGAATAAGGAAAACGTTGTCTCCTATTACATCAAAATGTCTTTCAGGGAAAAGTAGGTGGTGATACAAACACCCCTAAATCTACAGAGGATGAGGCTACTCCATTTAACTGCACATCACTTGGTAGAAAATATTTTTAGCATTTCAACAAAGTGAACTTTAGAGCTGCTTTAAAAGTACCCTCTGAAGAATGTTACTGCTCTCTCCCTCTGGTACCCAACAGAGCTGAAGAAAACCCAACTCTCATGTTATTCATCAAGTTATGCAAATGCAGCTTTCCTGTGCCAGTTAAACATCAAGTCTAAATGAGTATTTTTTTAAAAAGAACACAGTGTTCACCTGCAGCTTGTGCATCCATATCCTCCTGAACACATCCCTTACATAAACATTCCTGAGTCACTAACAGGAACTTGTATTGAGCTGCCATAAAATCACCTGTGTACTATCTGCTTTCATTAGTTTTAGTGGTTTTGTTGTCTTTATTAGCTCTAATTGTTGTTTCATTCCTCCAGGTGAGTGTTATTTGAAGCCCAGTGGTTCATGTATTCAGAATTTCTGCCTTGAATGACAAAGACATGTCCCTGAAGCTGGTTCTGCCCTGCTCCATCCTGCAGATTATTCAGCTGTTTGAGCAGAGCTGAGCCCCTCAAAGTGTGATCAGAGCACACAGAGGAGCAGAGCCCAGTCCCAGGGATGGGACTTCTGCCACTTCATCATTTCCCCTCCACCTTTGGATTGCACCCTCTGCAGATGTTTCCATGAGATCTTTGCACAATTCTAGTTCACATTTTGCTGCTGGGTTTCATCCATGGTGCTCCTGACTCCTGTATACTTTTCATTACTGCTCCCTCTTGTACTACTCGTGACCAAGGTGCAAAAAAAGCTTGTCAGACAAAACAAAGCCTATTGCCTGCAGCAAAGGACTTGGGACCAGAAAATACAAGTATTTGGAAACCATAAGTCATGTTGAAAATTTTCTTTTGGGTTTCAAGGAATCTGAGTGGCAAAGCAATTGATTTGTTCTTCAATATCCTAACCTGGCTTACACAAAAGACACAAAACCATCTTAAATTATTTTGTCTCTGCAATTTCTATTACTTGTAGGCTGTGTGGATCTAAAAATCAATAGCACACAACATCTTGGTCTTGATAAAAACATAATTTGTGAAGGATTTTAGATCAATCTTTTTCTCAGTGTAGACCCAAAATATATATATATATATATATATATATTGGAACTGTGTCATTTAGCTGTGCAAACTATCTTTCAAGATAAGGGGAAAAACCACCACAAAAAACAAACTCTCAAACAAACAAAACCACTTTGTGCTTTTCTTCTCTTTCCTAGGTGTGCTCACAAAACAGTTCCTCTGGGGTGCAGATGAGGAAAGCAGAAACTTCTCAGTGAAGAAAACCAGGAGTTTGATAGGGTGTAGCAGGAGGAATTTTCATCATATTTCATGCCCATGTGGGGCTGGATTTTGGATTTTTGGCTACACCAGTGCTGATAAGGGTGTTATTGTCAGTCTATGGCTGAGCAGTGTTTGCACAGCATCAGGGTTTTCTTTATTTATTTTTAATTTTTATCTTCTTTTTCCTCACTCTCCCTCCTCCACCAGTGAGCTGTGGCTGCACAAGAATTTGCACACACAGACAATCCTGCCCAAATTTGCCCTGATCAGTGTGAAATGGGTTTTGGTGGGTCACAGACAAACTGCTCTCATCAAGGCATTAACAGATGTAAACATTAAACAGTGTAAAAGATAAAGGGTCAACTACTTGGTGAGAAATCCCAAATTGCTAAACCTCAGTGGTAAGTCCTGGAATGCTCCACAGTGCAGTGAGCTCCCAAAAATGAACAGTCACTAGCAGTTCTAGGAGGTACAGCTCAGTTTCTGATATTAATCACTCCTGAAGGAAAAGTAAATGCTGCCAAATACAAATCTACTTTGCCAAACTCATGTTCTTTCACTTATTAGAATTTTTTAAATGATGTAGCATGATGATAAACTTTTCATTTTCCATCAACAGATCAGCAGAGGGTCCTGCTGAGCATCCTTGGGCACAGCCTGGGCTTGTTCCACTGGGGGAGTCTCTGCTGCTCCTGCTCATGGAAATGGCACGAAGAGCCACCTGTTATAGGGGCATTAGATGGGCTCTGAGTGCCTGTCCTGGGTTGCAGTGTAGGATGTACACAAAATGTTTATTCCATCCCCATCCCCATGAGCTGTTGGAACCAGGTGGGGCAGTGTTTTCCCAGGCCCCTCCTTTGGGCTCTTCTGCTCATGGCCCATCAATGCCTTGCCCAGGACTCACAGGGAACTCCCTCCAGGAGCTCTCTCTGTTTAATGGGCCATCAAGGAGCCACTGCACGACTCCTCATCCCATTGGGAGATGCTCCCAATGCCCAGGGGGAGGAGCCAAGCATTCCCACCTGGAGAGAATCTGGGATTTGGGACAGGACAAGCAGCCCTGAGCCACTGGATTCCCAGAGGAGCAGAGCTCCCAGACCTTTCTGTGGGATCACTGCTTCAGGAAGAGCCCCTCACCTGGACTGCTCCCACCACCCTGCTCAGGTTGTGCTCTGACTCTGTCAGTGCTCTTTTGTGTTATTGCATTTATTTTATTTTATTTTACATTTTTTTCCTTTCTTGTTATTAAATTGTATTTCTGACTTGGAGCTCACTTTTACCCTGAGTGACAGCACTTTTTACCCTAAATGACAACACTTTTCCCTTGAGGAATCTCAATTTCCCCTGAGTGACCACACTTTTCCCCTGAGTGCACTGCTGAGTTCAGGGCTCTCCCTGCCCCAGGCAGGATGGAGCACTCAGTGTCTCCTCTAGCCCAAAGCTCAGAGCAGCCTGGGCAGGTTTAAAGTTTTCTCTACTGAGCTCCCCAAGTACCTCCACTCAGAGAAAACCAGAAAAAAGTTTCAGAAGTCTGTAAGCTCCTGAAAGAAAAGAGGATCAAGTGTATATCTTCATTAAAGGATGGGGACACCCTTGACATGACCCAGATGATCACTGGGAATGTCACATTTCAATTAGCTCTGCCCTGTGCTGAGAGGGCTTTGCATATCACACACTTTCCATGCACATTTAATAACTGCAGGAATTTCTTAAGGAAAAAATTTCAAATTCTTATGACACAGGAAAGGAGCATGAAATTATAAAGTCCTTTTTCTCTGTTAAATGAAAAAAATCATTAACAATAAAAGTTACTGGATTAGAGGCAGAGCAGAGGAAAGACAGCCTGAGAATGTAGACAATGATTTGGGACTTGAGAAACATGAATTCAAATCCTGGCTCTGCTATAGTCCTTCTCCTGGCACATCACTCAGGCTGCTCAATTTTCTGGCTTCTCCTTCTGTAATAAAGAGATAATAGCACACACTAATCTCACTGGAATATTGAGACTTGATATCTCTTAAATGCCACGGAGCTGTGGAAATGAACTTGATCAAAACTCCCTTAATGCTGCAATCTGGAGAAGATCCAGAGTGCAAACAATTGCCAGTGGAAGTGTTTGGGGTGTTTACATGCATGGGGGAATTCTCATAAAGCCTCAATGAGGAAATGTCAGCATTGTGATGTTTATGAAGGAATTATCTCAGTGGTGTCAGAAAATGGGCTGATATATATATATATATATATATATATATATAAATACATATATTATATATATATTAATATATAACTATATTAACTATATATAAAAATATTATATATATACACATTTTATATATATATATATATATATATATCACTATATATCACTATATATATAAATATATATAGTTATATAAACCAGGATGTACAGGACATTCACAGGCTAAGGCCAGGCCTTTGAATTTAAAATGAACCCCTGAGTTTTTTGACTTGGTTAACTCAAAAACAACACTTGGAAAGATGGAGAATTCAGAAAGTGCACAGAAGAATCTGTCAGAAAGAAATAAGGGACTGAATTCTTAGAAGAAAGAAAAATTAGGAAGTTGTTAGAATATTTCTTTATATGTGCATTTGTATTCAGCCAAGGGAAAATTACAATAATAATTTTAGTTACAGAGTTATAATTTTCAATAATCTAAAGTGATATTTTAAAAAAAGTCCTCGTTTTAGGAGTCCGCCTCTTGTTTTCAAGATGTCCAATTCAATTCCAGTGAGTTTTATGCTCCTGAATCTGCTTTGAGAGAGGAACTTTAGCTGCCCAAATAAATATAGAAATCATCTGCAGCAGTGATAAAGCACAACCTAAACAGTGAGTTTTATTCCTTTATTTGTGTAGGAGGATCATGGTTTCAGTGAACTGAGCAGCAGAATCACCTGTAAATCACAACAGACCACTGACACTCTGGTTTGTAGCCCTTTTACCATTTAGGTAATGACAAATTACAGCAATGATTTAACAGGGATTCCTATAAACCTGCTCCAACACAGCTGGTCTTTTGTCCAAGATATTGGTGATTTTACTCACACAAACTTTACATTAATGATGGCAAGAAAAAAAAAAAAAAAAAAAAAAAAAAAAAAAAAAAAAAAAAAAAAAAAAAAAAAATTCTTCCCCTGTGGGAAATAAAATTTGAAACATGCAGGCTCAAAAAACCCCCCAAGCCCACCAAATTAAACAAAAGTAGTATATTTAGCTCCCCAAACAGGAAAGAACATAGTGAAACATTTCTAACTAATGGAAAAGCAATATTACAAATCAACCACCTAACACTGAATTACCTCACAGCAGTACTAGGAAATAAAATAAATAAATGCAACGCAAGTCAGGCTCAGCTACCCTAGTTAAACTTTTTCTGAAGCAAAAAACAGCCATGAGAATATTCTGCTGCTCCTCATTAGGGGCTGGTAAATGCCTCACTGCTCCTGGTCCTTAATGAATTCCTACAATAACTGTTGAAGATATTTGAAGATATTGCAAAACAACAATGAATATTATGACAGTGGAGCAGATCCTAACAACTAAACACTTCCCCATCCTAGCTCAGATAAAGTAATGGAGCAGAACTTACTGCATCATTTACCTTGTCTAACTACCATTCTTCATCCCTTTTTTATTGTAATTTGCACATATCAGTAATTCAAAGTGCTGCAATTTCAAAAATATTCAACTCTCTAGACTAATACTCTCATTCAGACTGCAGCAGAATAGAGGGAGATGAATAAATAAGAATACCATCATTAAATCTTTTTCTTCTCTATTTATTAGAATAAAGTTATAATATTGGTTTATTTCTAAGAGAATTATGGTATTTTATAATAGGTCTCTTTCACAAATTTTATTTTTTTTTCCATGCCTCTCAGGTAGAAATCTCTAGATCACACTAAACTCCTCAGACTCCTCCATGGCATGCTGTGATGTTTTGGAAAACACATTTATTGTTTTAACAATTTTTAAAGATGTGTCTAATGAGGAGGAAAAAAGGACTCATAATGCCCTATAATATTTTCAATGCAATAACATCTATTTCTCCCTTTTTTTTGTTCTGCATGTTTACAATTCCAAGAAAAACACATCTCACTCTAACATTAGAGAAAAGGAGTTTAAATACCGTTTTTTTTCACTGGCTTTACAGGCCCTTCCTGCAAGTTCTTTTGTGTCACTGCCAAACTGCAGGAGGATGGAAGGCAAGAAGCCTTTTAGCATAAATATCTTTACATCCAGCAGGGTTTAAAACATGGACAGCCATGGCAGACCTTGCAGAGAATGAAGCTGTCAAATTAACATGAGGCAGCACACCCCTGGCTCATCCTTTCTCTGTTACTTTAAAAATCTCCTAGTCAAGGAAAGGTGCTACTAATAAAGCAAGATCACTTAATTACAGCATGTTTATCAAATTATGGAACAGCTGTTGTTGTATGCACAACCTGAAGAGTCAGAAAAAAACAACAGAATGGGTGAGAATTGTATAAACTTTCTGCCAAACACTGAAACACCTCTGATTTTTATTTTTTTTCCCCTTTTTTCAGGGAGCTCCGGTGCAATCCCAAAGGGAAATCTCTTGTTTGCCAAAGGGCTGCAGCTGCAGGCAAGGGAGGAGTGTAGGGGAGGAAAAAGCACAGCAAATTCATCTTCTAGAATAAGCTCACCTCAGAGGAATGCAACAGAGCCCAAGTGTCCAACCCTGTGAGAGCCCTTCAGCTCACAGGGGTTCAATCCCAGCCCCTGGGCTGCAGTTTGAGCTGGGATGCCACAGCCAGAGCAGGGGGTTCCTGGTGCTGCCCCCTGAGCATTCCCAGCTCAGGGAATTGTCTCAGTGCAATGGGAAAATTCCCTCCATGCCAGGGAATCAGTGAAGACTCTTCTTATCTGGGTTTTACATCCATTCCTGCCACAGACCCCCCTGCCAGTCACTATTTGTCCTTGATTTCCCACTGCAGATTTGGGACAACTCTATCTCCTCTGCCTGTCATGTTTGTTTTCAGTGGTTTTCTGGAGCTTTGTTTACTGCTTTGCTCAGTGCACTGCTGGGGCACTGTAGGCATTACTGCACCATTAATAGAAGGTCAAACACCTCAATCCACAGGCTGTGAAGCTGAAGTCTAAAATTCAGGATTTCTCTGGAGCAAGGTTGTCAAAACTGGACTTACCTCAACATATTTCTCTATCAAAATGAAATAGGAAAACACTGCAAAGCAACTACAGGTAGGAATTGAACTAAAATTCAACCGCAGAATTCCATTATTACCAGAGATTTTTGAGATTTTTGAGATTTTTGAGAAGGGGCAGATATTTATCTCAACACATACAACCCCAACATCCTAACACCCATGTGCTGTATTGGAATTTGTGGTTTGCAATGCTTTTCCTCAGGCAGGAAAGGGGCCAGAGTGTTTCAGCAGTGAGGCAGCCGTGCCCCATGTCCCGGGTGAGGAGGGCATCCCGCCCAGGCAGATGGAGCTGCCAGCAGCAAACTCCCATCCAGAGCTGTTTCCAGGCAACCCTCGGGGCCGGGGCTGACACAGAGACCCCTGAGCTGATGGATGGTCCTGCTGCTGCCTCATGGGCACCAGGGAAAATCACCCACAAATGATGCACGGGCAGGTTTAGAGCGTTAAACCTTCCACAGGTTCCAAATGAGCCTTTTCTTCTTTCTTGTTTTAAGTCCCCAAACCTCTGCTGGAGCTGGTTGAGGGAAAATGAAATATCTTTTCCTGGAAACTGCATTTATAGCTACTGAGGCATTGTGTTCACAGCCAAATTAATGTTAGCTTCCTCAAAACATGCTGTGATTATCTCAGGGACTGCTGTCTCCCCTGGGTTGGGAACCCCAACCTCCTCCGTGCAATTTTTTTTTCCAAGAATTTTTCTAACAAAAGCTGTCAATTGCATCAAATTCTGCTAAGGGCTGTAAGGTTATTCTGTGCTAGAAAATACTGATGGTGACAGAGGAAAAGCTAAAAGCAACAAGCATGCTGAGCGCTACAGAATTGATTTAAATCTATCCTCAAGATGAACAGGATTTTTTTTTTTTTTCATCCACTAAGCCAGGCAGTCTTTTTGAAATAATGAAATCTTATTTCAAAGACATTAAGAGGAAGATTGTATTCAGTGTAGGAGAATAAATGCAAAACTCTTCTGTTTTCTAGAAAGGACTGTGTGTCTAATTTTTTTTCAGTGACATGAAACTTTGTGTGTTGGGGTAGAACTCAGCTTCTCACATTAATACAGTGGAACAAAAAAGGGAATGTAGTCTATTATTTTGCCAATATCCATGTGCAACACAGACTAAAGAACAGTGTAGTTATAAATGTATAAAAAGCAAAAATATACTCAGCCTAATACAGAACAAGCCAAGCTCTTTGCCTGATACAAAATACCCGAGAACTGGAGTTTATTTTAAGCAGAGGATTATTAAAAGCTGTTTAAAAAGTATAAAAGACACATCTACCACAAATTACACAGCTTTGTCTGATACTTCTGTGTTTACTGTAAGTATGGAAAGTTATATCCTGAATAAAAAGTGCTTAATCATAATTGGTTTTATGTATGTGCTACAAAGAAAAACTTTACTAAAGAATAAATTCCAAGTATGAATGAGCAACAAGTGTTTTGGATTTGAAAGCCTTTTCTCAGGAAGGGAAAAGGCAAAAGTCCTATAAAATTTTGGAGCTTTATTCATGACGTTCCCTATTCTGACTTTATAGAGAGCATTTTCTAAAGACAAACACGATGAATTAATTCTCCATAGCTGTTCTGAGGGGGAAAAGTGCCTGTGAGCAATCTGCACACAAAGCAATCAGCCAAAGGTGACACAAACACCACAGTGACACAACCCAAACATGTACAAGGAAAAAAAAACACAAGAAAAAAATCACTTTAACCTACAGCCAGAAGCAGGTAAGATCATTTTCTAAGCTCACTGAAGACTAAAAGCCATCAGACCCTTCCCCTGAGCTCTGTTAGACTCTGCAAGCTGCAGAGTGCAGAGGAGTTGTGAGAGATCTGGGAAAATCAAGAGGCAAAACAAGAACCAGGGACTTACTGAGAGGAGATTCTGCTCATGGAAACAATAGGCACCACTCGCATGGGGCTTCTCTGGAGTTTCCTGGGGAAAGAAAAACACATCCTGAACTGGGAGTGAGGGATTCAGGGCAGCTCCTGCACTCTGGGAAGGCTGAAAGGTTCAACAAAAAACACACTTTTTAATCCACTGCTTGGGCAACATTGTTGGGTCAGAAGTGCATTTTTACTCTCGTACAAATCCAAACAGCAAAACCTGGTTATTGAATCACAAGTGGGATTTTATTATTTATTAAACATTCCACAGGTAATAAATACATTCAGACAGTTTGCAACGCATTTGAAATCAAAAATCTCTGTTTTAATTGCAAATTTACCTACTAAAATAGACATTTATTACCTATAATGGTAAATTTTCTCCAGCATAGGTTTCTGTTTCAATAGCAACACGCCACTGTAATTTGCTTTTTTGTGTATCCTTCAATTGAACATATGCAGCATTTTTGCAAAAGAAAAACTATTATAAAATAAAAATTATAATAAAATTATTATAAAATAAAATTATAACCCAAAGGAGGGCATTCAGAATATATTTTACAAGCTCATATTGGGGAATTCCAATAGGGTAACACCATGTCATTCCTTCTTATCAATGAGCAGCTGTGAAAGGTAACATTTGACTGAATTATTCACTGAATTTTAGTAGGTACAGTGAGCTCAGCCATGTTTTATCTAACAGTTTCTCCCTACATGCATTTTTCATTTCTGTGTGCAAATGGCAATATGTACTCTTTGGTACAAATACTTCTGAAAATAGAATTGTTGTTCATATTTTGAGTCTCCAAAGATAATACACACCTAGTTCAGGGTATAAAAAATCATTATGTGAATAAATTTAATAAACTTTTTATCCACTTTGGTAAAATTCCAAACAGCACATATATGGGGTATTTTTTCCAAAAAATATCCTGCCATTGAGAACTGTCCACACAACTACAAAAAACCCTGTGGAGAAACACGACACGCACAACTCCAATGCTAAATTCCCTTTCCCTCAACTGCCATAAATCGTTCCAAAACACCAAACAGGCAAGTTTTGCACTCCTGTGACCCAGAAATAAATTCCCAACCAGGGAAGTTTTGCTTGCAGCTGGTATTAAAACATTTCCACACGCCAGGCACACAAAGAACCCTCCTGCAGAGTGACCAGGGTCCTCCTGCTCTGCTCAGAGAGGAGGGAAACTGCAGAGGCAGCTGGAGGGAGTCCAGCTGGGAGTGGAGGGAGAAGTTTGGCAGAGATGATGATCTACTAAGATTCACTTAAAAATGAAAAGGTGTTTCCAGGTGAAAGTGTCAGCACTGAAATACCCCAGGGGTTTCTCCCCTTCAAAATAAAGGGAGCCCAAACCAGCCCAGGTTGTTCTGCAGAGTCACTGAGAGAGAGCCCCAGGTCATTCAGGCTTCATAAAATACCCCCAGAGCCCAGCATTCCAAAAGTACCCCAAATATGTTATTATTTTCCAGTGGCTTCGTTAAGTATTATAGTAAAGGAGAAAAAAAAAAAAAAAAAAAAAAAAAAAAAAAAAAAAAAAAAAAAAAAAAAAAAAAAAAAACCAAGAAGAACCTAAAGCAATAATAATCACTGCTAATACATAGATACAATTACCAAGTCTGACTTAACATCCACTGCTTCAGACTTTTATCAAAAGCCTCCGTCTAAATTGATCTAATCTGATATTTTTTTAATTCTGTTCTAAAAATGCAATTAAACAATGATATCTGCTGCTGCAAGTTAAAAGCCATTCCCTTTAGATAACAACCAAATACAACAAGCACTGAGTTCTGCCATCATTAGACTTCTAACCATATTACTTCTATTTTGAGGCTTTTTTTTTGTTTGGTCTCAGTTTAATTTCCTGTCAGCCTTACAAGAGATTTCTAATGTTTGGGCTGTAGGATATGCTCTGATTAAAAATAATCTTCCCAATTACTGCCTGGCATGACTCTACTGCCACATGCACTCTGCCACTGGCTTCTGCATTTCTGTCAGCAGTAATTGTGTCTGTAGCTTCTAACTGTAAATGAAAACCCAGGGGGCATATTTGGGTTCCAGTTTCCTTTGCCCAGCCATATCTTTTAATTTGCACTGTCTGTCAAAAGGAGATGTTTGTAGGCACTAAAAGGAAATCCTCAGAACATCAGGTTAAAAAAAAGGGAAAAGGAGAAAAAAAAATGAAATGCAACTGGAATATGATAAAGCACATTTGATATTTATGCCGGGATACTCAACACAGAGCAGCTCAGTGCATTGATTAGCCTCAGAAGAGGGGGACTGAAACCATTTACTGAGCATTTCTAGCTGGACTTTATTACCATTAAATTTAATCCTGAATCTTAATCATCACCTTAGAATGACTTTTTAAAATTATTTTATATTTTTTTAAATTCAATCATTACAATGAATACTTTACAGGACAGCATTTCTTATCACAATGGAAATAAAAAAAATATTATTTCTCAGGCTCTGGGCCCTGGCTTAAACTGTGCTTTGGGGTTTCCATGTGCAGCCTGGCTGGCTCTCAGACATGGCCCTCAGACATGGCCCTCTGACTACACTGAGGCTGTTTTACACCACAACAACACAGACTCTGAACTTCAGAAGGCTGAAAATGACTCTTTCATTTTTGAGATGTGTCTGTTTTTTATACTATTCTACACAGACCAATCTGATTGGTGAAACAAAGACAAATTTCTTCAATCACATTGGTCAGAGCAGAGGGACATCAAGAAGAGAACCTGGGGAAGGACAAAGCACCAGCACAGCACAGGCCCTGTGAAGAAGAAACTCAAGGAGGAGAAAAAACATCTGATACAACGTCAGGAAGGAAGATCTGTGTGGAAGGGGAAAAGCACGACCAAGTCCACGTGCAAGAATCCACATGTACGTGGGATACTGCACAGGGACACAGCAGGAAGATTATTAAGAAGACAGTTGTAGCCATTGCTAGAAGCAAATATTCACTATAAAATGAAGAATACTTTAAAGTCCTCTGAAAAGAATTATCTATGAAGTCTCAGTCTCTGGTCTTTCAAAATTCAGTAAATTTTTTTTTGTCTCAAAATGAAAATGGCACGTTTGGAATGCAAGGGATGCAGAGAGCATAATTTTGTACAATGGAATCATAGAATTTTTTTTTTTGTGATAGGAGGATAAACACTGAGATTTGGTGAATGTGAGCAGGGATTTATCCAAATAGCACTTAAAATTGAACAGCTTCTCTTGGCACAAGGACTGATTGGAAATATTAAATGCAAATGTTAGTGCTCTGCACTGTGTTTGCTGGTCAATGCTCTGTTCTGTGTTGTTTATATCTGTACCAGAGGGGAGACACTGGAAAGGTGAGACCAGCCTCAGTTCCAGCTCTGTCCTGAACCTTTGGCACAGCACTGCAGGTGTGACCTTCCTTTTGCAGGGCTCTGCCCCTCAGTGCATATTCTGTACAACAAATGGTAACAGATCAGAACTTCAATTCATCAGCTGAAAGGTCTCTGCAGTGGAGATTGTGACCACCACTGCCTTCACCACTGCATGGTGATACAGAGAAAAAATGGCACAGAGCTGTTAAAATATTATTTTTTAAGATACTGTCCAAGTTGTGTAAGGAGCTCTTCATGCCCTGAGCCCTAAAGGGCAGCAGGGCACGGAACCAGACTGTGATAACCTCAAGCTATCCTTGCTTCTGTTTCCTTATCTTACCTGAGATAAAACCATCATTCACTATGAATATCCCCTACCTGTGACTGAAACTGCCAGAAGGTTTAAATAAATACCTGGGGGTTTTTTAAATAAGAAAGTAAGACACTGAGTTAAAAGGGTTACTCCTGTGATGAGGCTGTGTGGATGTTTACGTATTTATTCAGTATAAAACCTGTAGGATTAAGTATGGCAGTAAACTGAATTCTAATTCATGAATTTGAAAGGAATTCTGGTGTCTTACAAAAGGACCTGTCAGAATTTTGGCTGCAGAGAAGCTCAGGGACAGAAGCTCAGCTGTGAGAGAGGCAACTCCTCTGTCCAAGCAGGGAAAGGGCAAAGCCAGGGCTGGGAGTTTCTCCATTCCTACTCCCATTGTGACTCTTATGAGTCCCAGAACTTCTCTTTTTTCCTGTTTGCCTGTTTTCCCCCACATTTCTGCAGCACAGCCTGGTGAGCAGGTAGAAGATCCCAGCAATAGCAGCAGTGTTGTTCCATGTCAGCCACAGTAACACAGGGCTGTGCCTGCAGCACAAATCCCAGGGAACAACGCGCCCAAAGGAGGTGCAGAAATAACAAAATAATTTGAAAAAGGCTCATCTGCCACCAGAGAAGTCCTTCCACTGATCCAGGTGGAGCTGTTAGCCCTGAATGCCTTGCTCCTGACACACACTGGAACATTATACTTCCAGAGCAGAGGATTTGCATTCTGCATTTTAAACTAGTGGTTCTCTCATCTCTCACAGGTCAAGCAATGAATTACAGCTCTACAAACAATACAATTTGGAAAGGAATATCTCTCTATGTAGAGAGAAGAATGGTAAATTTACCTATTTTTTATTAATTTTTAACAGAAATTTTGACATTGCTTAGGAACTATAGAAGTTAATAACATTTGAAATCAAGGACTAGAATAATAATAATAAAAAAGAACAAACCAAAGTCCACCAATTTATCCAACAGTTTTGTGATTTATGACACAATAATTCTTAGGGAAACAGCACAACTCTGGGCTACATCTCTGAGCCCTAAGAGAAAAATAATTATTTGAGGGTCCATCACATTCCACGGACTGGAGCATGTCTCTTGTGGACAAAGCAAAGGAAAAAAATCTATTTTGGATAGACACACCAAATCTTCTGATCCAAAGACATTTTTATCACCACAGAAAACAAAAGCATCGTTTCACACACTGGAGACAGAGAGGAGCTGGGACAAACAACAATCTCCAGGAAAAGAGACTTTTCTAAGGTCATCAGGGCTTGAGAGGGTCCAGGAAAAAGGACTTTTTAAGGTCACCAGGGCTTGAAAAGGTCCAGCTTTCCCCCAAATATCAAATCAACTATTCTGGAGGCATCCCCAGCCCCCATCACAGCCCCACTGCTGCAGAGAAAGGAGGAGTTGCTGCACCCTTGGCACAGGGGCCATTGTGGCTTAATCAAAAGCATTCTTACTGCTTATGATGAAAAATCATTTCAGTCTGAAAAAAAGAGGTAAAATTAAAATAATCTGAGCCTGCCACATTTGGAGATTTACTCCTGCTACATAAAACGACTCCAGCTGATTCCAAAAGACAAGTTAGTGTTTGTTTTACACAACACAGGAGAGCCTTGGGCTGGAAGAATTATTTATTGTTGTGGCTTTCAGCTGGGTGTAATTCGAAAATGATTACAAAATGTGAAATCACAAGCAGGGAGATGTCCATGCAGATCCCAATCTGGGGTTCAAGTGCTCTCCTCGGAAAGGAAGGAAAGGAAGGAGGAAGCTCAGTTGTGCCAAGCAGCAGATATTTTCCACAAGTAACATGACTTTCCATGGGAGAAAAAAGGAGCAAAAAAGTATAAATGATGCAACCCATAGTCCAGGCACACAAAATCTGTCAGTGGAAAACTCTTAGGTCCAGATTGGTTATTTGTAAATAAACAAAAAAGATGAAGTGATATTTCTGAGAGATTTTACCCTGCTGGCAGCTGTTGAATTTTTCCCAAGGAAAAGTTTCTCAATAAAGTTTCTTCTGAAAACAATTTTGGCAAACAACTCTCCTTTCTCAAAACAATCTTTCTCCAGGTGGTGTTTTGCTGTTTCTCCAGTTTAACCAATGGGGTTAGAGAGGTGTCGTTCCTATTCACCAACCATGTTAAATCTGTATGGGAACACCTTATAAAAGGTAGTAAGAATTAGACAATAAACTCTTTTTTCTATGCTCTTTGCCTTCTGAAATATTGGAGTTTTTCATCTTTCTTTTGTGTCCTACAGCAACAATGTTTTGTTGTTGTTGTTGTTGTTTTGGGGTGGTTTTTTGGGGATTTTTTTTACTAGAGTTCTTTCAGCAGGAAAAGACCCAGATTTGCAAACATCACACATTCCTGAATGGCCAGTTCAGGACTTTTTTTTTTTTTATATATATACACTTTTTTTTTTTTCCCTTTCCCAGCACCCCAGGAAAATCCCACCCTGCAGGGGATGGTCCCTCCTCCATCACTCCCAGCACCAGGATCCAGAGCCCTGGTGACAAAGTGACACCTGTGAAATGAAGCCACTCATCACTGGGGCTGCCAAGGCTGGGGCAGGAGCCTGCCAGCTCCTGCAAATCTCTCACAGAGCATCTCAGCCTGACACTTAATATTCACACTGGAATGCAAGCTATGGACTCAAGGATAAAGCTCAGTAATAATAAAGATTCACAGTCTGACAGGTTCAGCATACAAATTCTCAGCGCAGAGCTCACTTTGAATATATTTTTTTTTTTTAATCTAAAAAGGAATCAGGAGTTTTCCTCTTATAAAAGAAACAACAGTACTTCCCATTTAGTGAGGGAAACAATGGAATAAGAAAATATAATTTTAGCCTACGTTTAGATATTGGTAAAGAAGCAGCAAAATAAATATTTTATTTCAATATCAGAACACTGTGTCCCCAGTCCTTGCCTTGCTCATCAGACACAGGGATACATCAAATAAACTATGCAGTTTCTTTTTTTGCAGGGCCAAATCCTTTCAGCCAGAAATACACTGCTTTAAACCATTTAAGAATTTGCTCACATTTCCAACATCTTGCATTTAGCATGTCAGCTGTGAAGCCAAAATCTCTGGAAATATTTAAAACCTCCATATATGTTACTTGAACATGGTACCTCACCAGTGCTCTCACTGGTCCCATGTTGGGTCACCAATAAACAAATTTCTGGGTGTTGTTTAAACCTCATTCCACCTCTCAGTGTTAGTCATGTTTTCTTTTATTTCATAAATATTTTATATATATATTAGAATATGCTAATTGTTTACTTTACAGTGGCACTGTAAAGTTATCACCCATTTTTTTTTTTTGATTTTTCTAGTTAATATTTATGTTACAACAACTGGGCAACTTGATCCTGGGGTGGTTTTTTTTTTTGTTGGTTTTGTAAATGTTATATATTTAGGAGGTGGTTTAAAATGAACAAAATTATAATTAAATGCCTGATAGTTTTTATGATGAAAATACTGTTACTAAACATTCTCTCCCCTTAGACTCTTTTGTTTGTTTTGTATTTTGCTTCAAATGTCTACAATTCTACTACTAAATCACATTGCATCACTTAACTCCATCTCATTAAATCACCTTGTTAGTCATACTTTGATTCATTACATTTCACTGCCTTTCATATTTAAATGATTCCATTTCTTTCCCTCCTCCCCACATGCCAAGTCTCACCTGGTGCAATAATTCCTTATATTGCACCTCGCAGAACTCCCTCTATTAACACTTGATCATTCCCCCCCGCAAGTTTTCCTGCAGAACTGCCTTGCAAAACAATCCCAGATTGACACATTCAGCCCCATCCCTTCATTCCATTCACATTTCATGAGCACCAAGGCAGGCAGCACCACCAGGAGCCAAACTGCATTTGTTGTATCATAAACCATGGAGTGAATACTGACCCTCAGTCCTTCCCCAGGCACCTCCTGTGCCTGCTGGACCTGCAGAATTCCTGCAGGGAATTCTGACTCCATCCCTCTGCCCACAGCCCCCAGGAGCAGAGGGTTGGTGGGACACAGGACACAGAGGAGTTTGGTTTAGACCATGAAAATGGAACTGTTTTCAATCCACAGAGGGAATAAGCAGCAGAACCTCCAGATCACACAAACACAATTGTTATGGCATAAACTGCTGCTCATTCTTGCTCTATTCTTAAGCAAAGATACATTTCTCAGGGATTCCGCTCACAGTCAGCATTCACCTCTCAGCCTTAATACAGAAATGAAGCAATAGCTCCTCTATCCCCATAAATTTTTTTTTTTTTCACAGACTTCTTAATCAAGCCTTGGAAAAAGATCATCTCCAAAGCTGAGCAACAGATGAGCATCTCTCTGTACAGAGCGCAGATATGGAAGTGCACTAACCTGAGCTCAAACTGAGGATGAAGCGGTTGGAACAAAACTAAAACTGGGAGTTCCTCAGAGCTGCCCTCCCCACTGCTGCCCAAGGGTGTGTGAACAATCCTTCCTGCCAAAACTGGCTCCATGTACCAGAAACTCAGAGGAGACAGAATCTCCTCCACACTGATTAGAAATTTTAGCTGCTCTGCTGCTCTTTGGCTTCTCAATGCAGGATCTGAGTGCCTGGGAATGCCCCTGTGCAGGTGTTTTCCCTGTCCTGGGGCAGGAGGGATGGAGAGCAGCCAGAGCTGCCACCAAGTGCCCCAAGCTCTTTTCCAGCTGTAATATCTTAGTCCTCATTTCTATCTGCAACTCATCAGGAGTTAGAGTGAATTCAAAAAGCTGCCACATTCACCAGAGGCTGCAAATCCCAGCCTGAGTCACCCAATCCTCTGGGAAATAACCAAATCCTGCCTGGCTGATGGAGGTGTCTTCATCTTCCCAGGGGTTAAGAGAAATTGTTAGGACAAGGAGGTGGCTGCTTGCTCCAGTGGAATTTTATCCCAAGTCAAATTAAAAACGGCTCAGTGTCTTGTTAATGCAGGAAATAATTCCCAAAGCATCAGATACTCACTGCTGCCAGATAAAGGTTTGTCTAAAGGAATTATGGCAATGTTTATATGGGGTTTTTTCCCTAATCTTGCCTTGTAAATGCTTTTGGAATTAAAGAAATTAAACATTTTTAATCATGATTAAGGTCTAGCCTACTAAACCAAAACAAGATCATTCTCTTTGTCTGAAAATACACCTTCATAGTTTGAAAACTCTGTGCAGGAAGGAATGATTCAAGTCTCAGAGCCACAACTCACAGAGAACTGGTAAAATGTCTTTGTCCTGTTTAAATATCAAAGCTCTTCTGGGCATCACCCATCATAATTCAGATACTTGTGAATAATTCAAGGTGTTATGCTTTAACTTCTATCAGCAATTCCCTTGAAGAGGAGGAGTAAGTAAGCATTTCTTATAAGTTATAGCATGGATCCATATAATTAATATTTTGATGTACTTTACCTGTCTTACTGTTTGCTCTTGTGATATTAAGTTGGTATTAAATAAATAACAGACTCAGCTAACCTGTCCTACTTTTCAAAGATGCTCCAATTGATGTAATTGCTTTATTTGATTTATTGTTGCACCTTTACTCGAGTTACATATTCCGTTAATGTGCTGTCAATGGAATTAGCTGGTTCTTGGTAGGAAACTTTTTTTTTAATCAAGGCAGCATTTTTATTGCAGAAGGAATGCACTGCTTGTACTTCCATGGAACCAAAATCCTCTTTTAAATGTGAAAAGCAACTTGCTTCATCTTTGCACCTTTTCCTTGGCATGCTGAAGCAAACCAGAGATGATGTGCTGTTATCCAAGCACCCCATCAACAAACCTCAGAGGTGAATAAAAGCACATAAAATCAGATGAAAACAAGAACTAAAGTATATCCTCGTTTTTCAAATGAGAAATCAGATAAAGCCTCTGTCCAAATGACTGTGAATTGTGTATTAAGCTTACACAATATTGAAATTAAATCCAGCAGCATGATGAAAGATTGATTTCAGCTTTTCTTATTTGCTAATAGTGAAGAGTTAAAAAGCTTTAATTCATGAAGTAAATACACATCTTTGGTTAGAAGGATGAAGGACCAACACACAGCTTGTATTCTTTAAATAAACTTCATTTCTGCAGCCCACAGCACTGCACTCTGCTGTCCTCTAGGAGCTGGGCTTGTCTGCTCCCCAGACTCACAAACACTCATGGAAAACAGGAGTGGGGACACAACGAGAGAAAAAAATCAACCTCTGGAAACAGAGAGAGAATTAACTTGTTTACACTGCCCTCCCTCAACCATTTTCATTCAGGAAGGGTATTAATTTTGACTGTTAATTAGAGTGGCATCTCTCTGTGCCCCGCTGGCAGGAGAGCAGGGAGCACCACGAGCAGCACCAGCACCTGCTGCAGGTGTGCAGTGACTGAAAACTCATCTCTGAACTGCTCCACCACAGGAGCAACAATTTACACACAATCAGCTGCCTCAAACACACCTCCAAGAACACATTAAAAGTGAGGATTTGCAGTACATGGAGAATTCTGGATATATTTTCCAAACTTCCCTTAGCAGAGCAGCTCAGCAATGCACTGACACCAATTGCTGTGCATGAGACAAAAGCTCAAACCCACAAACATTATTCCATTTATTCCATAAATCATCAGGTTTTAGGAAATACACATCTACTGCATAATCTGAGAGAAAATTACTGCCATTCTATGTAAAACCTGTTGCATTTCTAAAAAGTTCTGAATGCACAGGAATAAACTGCACTGCTAAATTTTTAAGAGCTGTAACTCAAAAGCGAACTGTGTTGTACGGCTCAGGATTGGATTTCTCAGTAGTTTTTTGTATTTTCTATCTTGTTCTTTTATTTCAGGGCAAAACACTGTGCCATGTCAGCACGTGTATAATATATATATTTTATATGTATTATAATAGAAGTATAATTGTATATGTACAAGGGAGAAACACCTCAAGTATCCCATTTTTGGGAACTTGGACTGACAGCTGGAAAACAGAAGCAAAATGCCCACCAGACTGGGTAGTTTATGAATTCCTGCACAATTCCAAACACTTTTTGTGACTTCCATTATATCTGTGAAACTATTTATACCAATTTTACCTTTGATGCTACAGCGTTGTTTCCAAGTCTTGGAGTTTCTCACTGCATCTATCAGTCCTGTAGTGCCAGACAAAAAAAAAAATTCTATTTATGGCTAAAATGCCAATAGAGCACACACTTCCTTCCCCAAATACCAGAGTGACAGCAATGGAATCTCAATCTAATCCTCTAATGCCTGAAACCCCTTTGAGTGCCTCAATACATCAAGTGTTAAACGTTTTATAACACCCATAAACACTCCAAGAGTCTAATGAAGCTTACACTACTACGAGTGCAACAAGTGAAAGGTGGTGTAAAAATCAATTTTCTTTCACCTCAGCTGATTTATATTCCTTCCTGAACAAATTAATTTCACACTAAGCAAGTGGTTTAATAAAACTTGAGAGCAGCCCTATATTAAGGAGTTTTGCTCTTACTCCAGGCAGAGATAACTTGGAAATAGTAGTAAAACAGCAGCCTGGAATTACTCTTCAATTTGTAAAGCCTGGCCTGCCTCATTTCACAGCTTTTTCTCACCGAGTTTTATTTCTGAACTTGTGAAAATGAATTTTAAAAAGCACAATGTAGGTTTGCAGTCCAGGAATTACACTATAAACAATAACATATAAAAGTAAACCAGGCAAGGATGAAAATTCAGCCCAGAGAAATAAACACGCTCAGAACCTCAGTCCCCAAACTGAGAATTAAGTTGTGCTTAATTCTAACCCTGTCTGCAATACAAATATTTGTGTGACAAAAAAAAAAAAAAAAAAAAAAAAAAAAAAAAAAAAAAAAAAATTCAAGGGGATTGCTGAAGTGCTTGATATGAAATAAGGCTGTGCCATTGCAGCACAGCTAGAATATTCAGGATTTCTGCCCTCTCCTCTCTGCTGCTGGAGCTGCCCTCACATTTTCCATCCCTTACAGCCCCAAGAAATCCCTGCACACACAAGAGCTCCTCCTCCTTTTCTCCCATCTCCACAACACCAACACATCCTACTGGGAAATGAGGAAAAAGACAGAGATAAAACCTGAACTTCAAAACAAAAGTTTTTTTTCTATGTATAGATTGAAATAACAGTGACAAATCACACCCATTGAGACCTCCCTGGAGCTTTGTTGGCAGAGCTTCTCAACTGCTCAATACAACTGCAGCTGCTTGCAGAGAGTTACAACTTAACCAACTGATAAATAAAGCAAGTAGGATGCAGAACTCTACAGAGTGCACTGAACACAAAACCAGGGGCTCAAAATGACAAAAAAAAAAAAAAAAAAAAAAAAAAAAAAAAAAAAAAAAAAGAGATGTCCTGAAACCTGAGATCAGCTGAGCTTTTTCTCCCCCATTATTATTGCTGTTAAATGTACTTATGACAAAACTCAGCACTACAGACTGGATGTAAATCTTCTCCCTTGCACATCACCTCACTTGCACATCTTCCTGTGGCTTTCAGGGTATAATCCTAAGGCAAAAAAAAAATTAATAAAAAACAGGTGCACAGCAAAAATAGGAACCTGGAATCTATGCAAAATGTGTGTAATAAATAAACACAATTTGAGTAATTTCACAAATATCAATGTATCTCTGAAGTGCTTGTTTAAATAACGCTTTTAAAAGTAATTTAACTTTTTCCAAATTAGGCAGGTATTGCAGTTGTGCTAAGCATTTTTAGCCAGCATGGAGATTTGATTTGCCTGTTATTGATTGAAAAACATATGAAAGAAATCGCTGCTATTTTTCTGAGATTAAAAATGTCATTTTAGGCTTCAGGTTTATGTTTTCTGATGCTGAAAAAGCTAATGTGGTTTGTGACCTCAATGCCAATTCACCAGAACTCGAAGCAGCAAATAGAACACAATTAGATCCATAATGACAACTTAAACATAAAGGAACACAAGATAATTGAAAGTTGTTTTTTTTTTTCATCATCTTACCTGCATAAAGATTTGCTGAACGACACAGAGGTGTGAAAGCACAGGAGAAAAAGAAGTTTCCCATTAGGGACTGAAATATCAACACTGGGATTCAGAGTGGGGGCAGGATGTGGCAGGAAGAAAGCACACACTGATCTAGGTTGTGAAAAAACAGTCAAATAATCATTTATCTTCTTGTTTCCAAAATATAAAAAAGATTTGATAATAGGAATTTTTTGCCTAACTCCACTCATTTAAGGGAGTTGCAAAGGAAACAAAAAAAGAGAGAAAAGTTTTATAGGAAAGGCAAATAAATGAAGGTTTCTTATATAACAAATCAAGATGTCAATTAGTTTAACAAAGAGCAACTAGTGGAACATTTGACTCAACTCCATTTCCAAACACTGCACCAATTATTTTCCTTGACACTGTGTAAGGCTATTAACAGATTCCACTAGAGAGTGGAGAAATTTAAGTATTAATGGAGTCTTTACAAGAAATTAAGAACCAAATGAGAAAATCCTTATGTTTAAGGTGTTCAGGTTAATTACTTCAACCTGGTGGACAAGGACAAAGTAAATCTTAGTTTCAACCTTTATGTTTCCAGGCAAACTAAAAAGGGTGATAAATCTACAATCTGTATTCATGGTCCTCATCCTGCCCCACGTTTGACCAGGTGTGTTTTTAACCTAATGAAAACTGCATGGTGTAAACTGGTAGATCAAATTATTATTCCTTTCTCAGAGGAAACAAGACACATCCTGATGGAGAAATTAATTTGTTACTGCAAATTACCAAAAATCCCTCCAATTCTAGAGCAGAACTTATTTGAGAACCTTGGTTTCAGGTGGTATTTTAATGATTCTTAGATTGGTTCGAATGGCAAAAAAAGTTCATTTCTGAAGGTTCTGCTTGTTCACAGGTGTTTCTGACCAAGCCTTTTTGCTCAGTCCTTTGTCTCCAGCACAGTGGCAGGAGAAAAGGCTTCTTTATAAACAATATTTTCCTCAAGAACCATCCATAATCCATTTCCAAGTCCCTGCTTGCTCACACCATCAATAGAACAAACCTGGGCCCGGTTTCTGACTGTATTTGAAACTGTTTCACACTTTTTAAACACAACTTTCCACCGAAGGGCACCATGAATTTTGGCAAACTCTCCTACACCACATCCCCTCTGCTTCCAAGCATTGCCTTCACCACACAAACCACAACTCACCAGATCTGTTATTATCTCTCTACTTCACAAGCAGGATTTCAATTCTTCTTTCCTTCCACTGCTACTTTTGCAAATTTTTTTTTTTTTTTTTTTTTTTTTTTTTGTTTGTTTTTTTTTTGGTTTTTTTTTTGCCTGCAAAACGTCTGTACCATAATTACACTCATGCCCTAACCCTGGTGTCATTTTCTTGACCTGACAGCAAATTTGCAAACACAAGTTCAGGTCTCAGAGCAGCCAAGGCAGAAGGTGTGCTGGAGGAACCAAACTCTCTGGGGAGAAAGCAGACTGGAGCAGCAGCTCCTTGCCAAGCAGCCAGGGCAGGATATTCCAGAGCTTTTGGTTGATTTAAGGTCTGTGGCACACTGCAGCTGTCACAGCGAAGGGCAGACAAAAGACAGGCTCTGCTGGCTGCAAAATGCTCTAAAGCACAGCAGTTTTATCAAGTGTTCACTTGGCATTTGTCTCCTGTAACCTGTCTCTGTGTAATACAAGGCATTTCTCTCCCTCCTCGCTCTTTAGAGAGATATGAAGTTTAATGTACTGGCTGGTACTTAACAATCAGATTTTGTCAGCTTTTGTGCTGAATGGCACCTTCCTTCTCCCATTGCCTGTGGCAGCCCCATTCCCTGTGTGAGTTATTGCCTCATTCCCGGGGAAGGTGACAGATCCCTGCAGCATCCGGAGCACTGAGCTGGGAGAGAGCCACGTCCTGCCAGGCTCATCCCTCTGATGGCACATCAATCCTGCCTCTGTCACCGGGGCACTGCCACCTCCTGCCTGCTGCCACCAGAGCCACTGCCACCCCCTGCCTCTGTCACCTCCTGCCTCTGTCACCAGGGCACTGCCACCTCCTGCCTCTGTCACCTCCTGCCTGTTGTCACCAGAGCCACTGTCACCTCCTGCCTCTGCCACCTCCTGCCTGTTGTCACCAGAGCCACTGTCACCTCCTGCCTCTGCCACCTCCTGCCTCTGTCACCAGGGCCACTGCCACCTCCTGCCTGTTGTCACCAGGGCACTGCCACCTCAGGCACTGCCACCTTCTGCCTGTTGTCACCTCCTGCTTCTGCCACCAGGCCACTGCCACCTCCTGCCTCTGTCACCTCCTGCCTGCTGACACCAGAGCCACTGTCACTTCCTGCCTGTTGTCACCAGGGCCACTGCCACCAGGGCCACTGCCACCTCCTGCCTCTGTCACCAGAGCCACTGCCACCTCCTGCCTGCTGCCACCTCCTGCCACTGCCACCTCCTGCCTGTTGTCACCAGGGCCACTGCCACCTCCTCCCTCCCCTCTGCTCCCCTGGCACTTCCCTTCTGGAAATCTCAGCTCTACAGATATGGGGCAATGAGAGGTGTTTCTAAAGATTTTCCTCCATTATCAATCTCGTAGAAGGGTGAGACACAAGAGCTGTAAAACTCAATGTCATTGTATCAGAAGCCAAACTATTTCTTTGTCACCTTACAGATGTTTTTCTTATAAAACCTTATAAATGTTTTTCAGCCTATTAACTTTTGCTACAAAATGCTGGTAATACTTTTAACACCAATCACTTATTATTTTACTCCACATGGCCTTGCTGCAATGCATCTTTCACAGTTCTAATTCTCCCAAATATCTGCTCTGTTTGCAAGGCCATGGTTTGAAACTTGTTTCTGGTTCAATTTTTCTCTCAGCAATGTCTGTCCTATTCCATGGCCTTCAAGTCAGCATTTTTTATCTCAGAGTTTGCACACAGGTGTACAAGACTCTGTGAGCCTTCAGTCAGGCTTTGAGAATCCTCTACAGATGCATCTCTTCCACTTCCCCACATGCACACACAGCCCTGGGGCTGCAGGGGGTCACTGCTGCTGCACCTTTGGGCAACTGCACAGGATGTGCATTCCCTCACCCCCTGCCCAGGGAGGCACTGCCAAGGTTGGTCTGAGCCATTTTCTCCCTTCAAGAAAGACCCAAACCAAACTCCACACGCTGTGCACAGGTGACATGGGCCTGTGGACCCGCAAAAACAATCCACAAACTCCAACCTTTCCAAAATGACCCATCCTGCCCTCTCCACACATCCAGCCCTGATCTTCCCCAGGTGGAGCCCGAGGAAAGGCTCAGGTGAAAAGTTTGACTGGTTGATGCTACAATGAATCAGACAGAGACATACCCAAAACACCCAAAAACCCCATCAGCAAGACACCATCCTGTTAAAATCATTTGCTTCTCAAACAAATCCTCTCCCTCAGTCCAAGAGGAGATCCCAACACCTGATTTGAATGTGTGAGACCATAACCTGTGGCTCAGATTGCTCTGAGTGAAGCTCATCTGAGCATCATTTCACTGCCAATGGCAGCTCCACAAGGAACTCATTTAGTTCAGCTGAGCTCATTATACAGCACAGAAGTGAATAATTTGTGCCTGAGAAGTCTGATGGCATTAACAAAATTCCCAAACAACTGCTGGTGAAAGAACTTGGCTTTCACCACTCTGCTCCTCAGAAAGACACTCACATATTCAGGATCCAGAGGATGAATGGAAATCATGAGCTAAGGAGGAACAGGAGGAACAAGATGTGAGAGGAGGCAGCAACAGCTGTGAGCAAAAATCTACCTCTGTCTCAGAGTGAGTAAAAAATCTGAATTAAATTCAGAAACAGCAAAAGCACACATGCAGCAGGCTGTGCAACACACAGAATGCAAAGCATGGCAGGACATGTTTTAAATAAAACCCTCTGAATGGCTTTGTTTACCTCTAAACTATCCCAAAGAGCACACCAGTGTCTGTGAGCCCTCCTCATCACTGAGGGGAAAACCCCAGGAAACACAATCGCACACTTCACTCCAAAGTGAGGAACAGAAATCCAGTGGCATTGTCACTTAGGAGAAATCGATTCTGCCTGAAGCACTGCAGCTTCAAATCCCACAGCAAACTCCTTCCCTGGAAATATTTAAAGATCAGCTCCAGAATAATTTCAGTTCTAAATTACCCTGTTCCTTCCTTCCTCTTCATCAGGTTCAGATTTTATTTAATCTACTTTTTTTTGCTGTCGTAGTGATATATTACTGAAAATACATTTTCAACTATTTTAAGGAAAAAAAAAACAACAACATGTTTTTAAAATAATTTTATCTTGGACAAGAAATCACTTTGAAAAAATGTTACAGCTCAAATAAATTTATAGTTCCTGGAACCAATATAAGTGTGTATTTTCCATTTTCTTTTTAGCTGTGTATATAATGAATTTCACAGATTTTGCTGATGCAAACACAACCCAGTCTAAAGAAATTCCTTATCAGTAACAACAACAGAGACAAAAATCTGCAAACAGTGTGAAGTGAAAATAAAAGAAGATAAAGAATGGATCATCTGGGTTGTAAAAATCAGCTGGAGGAACCTTTTTAGGCATAAAAAGGGAGGCAGAAAAGTTCTCACCATCATAATTATAATATTCTCATAATCCAAACCTAAATTCTTTACTGGTGTTATAACAACTGATGGGTTCAGTTCAATTTGGGAGTGGAGGGAGGGGATCTACATCTGTGCACCCAGAAAAAAGAAAATAAATTTGCCTGCAAAATATGCAGAACAAAAAGAATAAATAAATAAATTCTTACAAGAGACGATTATAAATTTTAAATCAGGTGTTTAACACAAATGCACACATACAGAGTAACAGATTTGTACTGATTTCTGTCAATGATACTGATTTCTATCAGCCCTAAAAGTGAAAGGAGACACAGGAGCTTTCCACTTCAATAAGGGAATGGTGGAAATTCGTGTGCCTGTGAAATTTGAGTCTGTTATGGTGACAGCCACACATTAATCCCCAGCCTGGCTGCTCAAAAATAAAAATATTTTTTGTGTTTCACCTATGGAAATATAACCCAGCCTACACAGAAACATTCCAAATTTGACCAGTTCATGCCAGGGAAGTTACAAAAAAACTCGTATTTGGTGTCTAACTTCAAATTTTTTGTCAGTTTTGAGAACCCCTTCTCTCAAAGAGACTTCTTTGGTGAAATTGTGTTTGCAGTGGAGGACAAAGCACAGAAAAAAATTTAAAACTTTAAAATTAAGATTTTAAAGCTACTAGAGCCTTCACCTCTGCCATGGGTGGGTGTCATTTAAAAACCAGGCTTCAGTTTTCCCTCCTTTATCACAGATTTTGATGAGTTTGTCCATAGCTGCTACTCTGTGGACTCAATGGATTATTTTTCCCCCAGCCCAGTGCCACAGACAATGATTTTTGCTGTGTCCTTTCCTCAGCTGGTGGCAGTGTGGAAGAGCTTTTCTCCTCCTGCTCGTGCAGCCTGCCTGGGACCTGGGCAGGGGAGGGAATCTCACCTACAGAACGATTTTCCTTTTTTAGTACAGAGAAAAAAGAAAACTAAATTCCATAGCGTGACAGGATAAAATGTCAGGCTCACCAGCACAAACCTGCCCACAGGTGATAGACACCAATGGAAGGGATTTTTTTTATCTGCGTGGCAAATTAAGGCACTGACAAAACTGATCAAATCATTATTAACAGCTGAACTGTGCAGCAAGTTCTAAATTTTGTTACTGATAACATCACAAAGCTCTAAAATCTGAGCATCTTCCCAAAAGTCTGCGGCCAACTAATATCAGATTTTTACTGCTGGGAGACATTTGGGCAGAGAGAACTGGACAGCACATTAAAACTTGATAAATTATTGTAAGAGAGGAGCGAAATAAATTCCTGAGATTTCACCTCCTGAAATTCTAATTCCAGTGCACAGTTCAAGCAAGGTGGAAGTTTTGGCATGGCAGGTAAATGAGGTATTAATTACATCTCTGTAAAACCCACATTGTGGCAGCAAATAGTGGATCTGAGCAGGTCACTGGGGTGTCACACCCAGGAAACACAAACCCACTCCAGGAACCAGCTCACTAAAACAGATATATCATACTAGAATAGAAAGAGAAAATTAGCTTTATGGAAAGCTCTATACAAAAGTGTGAAATCACTAAACACAGGCGTTTAGAAAATTAATACCTAATAAAAACAATTTTGCCCAAGGAGAAAAGAGCAGCTCAATCCACAGCAGCATCAGAGGAGCAGGACACCACACAGCACAGTCAGGACTGTTCTGCAGTGTTTAAACAGCTGAAAACACAGAGCCAGTGTCACCCATTCCAAACAGCAAGGGCTTCAGTGCATGTATGTGCAACTCCTTGGAAATGTCCTTTTTTTTTTTTTTTTTTTTTTTTTTTTTTTTTTTTTTTTTTTTTTTTTTTTTCCCCTATGGAACCAGAGGTAATTTCAGAAGGCAGGATGGGCTTATCAGAATGGAAATAAAGACTCTTTACGTGAGCACTTTCGTGAGGAAAGGCAGAAAATGAAATTAGGCTGGATCTTGAATCTCAAAACGAGATGGGGAGATGAAAGACACCTGAGGTTCTAAAGCTCTTTTCCTGTCTGTGCACAGGCACAGGAGGAGCTGCTGCTGCTGCCACCAGAGCACAGGGAGCTGTGGGAGCCCTGAATTGCACTGGGCACAAAATGCAAAGAGCTCTGGGCTGAAAATCAGCCCAAGTGCACCTGCCAATGCTCCCACAGTGTTTGGATGTGGAAACAAAGCAGAGGCAATAACAGTCAGTGACTGCAGTGGGATGATGGCAAACTATCCCTTGCTTGTTGGTCATAACATCAAGAACACCAGAGCTGAGCCCAGCACCTTCCCAAATCTGCAATCAGAGCAGGAAATCTCTGTCTAGATACAAATCAAGGACCATTTCAGCACCTCCTGGCCTGGCATGGTTTAAACCCCACTGGAAACTCCAATCCCATACAGACACCTGCTCACTCCTCATCAGGGGATGAGGGAGAGAATAGGAGGGGGAAAAGCAGGGAAAATCATGAATTGGATAGAACAATTTAAGAGTTGAAATAGGATAAGAAATAGCAAAGAAGAAAAAAAAAAAAAAAAAAAAAAAAAAAAAAAAAAAAAAAAAAAGAGAGAGAAGATAAGAAAGGAGGGAGAGAAATAACCCCAAGAAAATCAAGGCAGTGTGAGAGGCTGAGCACTCCCTGCCCCAGGCCAAGCCCTGCCCAGCACCAGCTGAACCCTCGGGCTGTGATTGCTCTCATCCCAAATCCAACTCACAGCCCTGCAAAGCAGGACATGGCCCCAGCTGAGAGGGTGAGAGGGGCAGCCCTGTTTCACCTGTGGAAACATTTCCCTCTGCACTGGAAAGCAGAGAGAAGGCTCTGAGGGAAGTGAAGCACAGCAGCCAACACAAGAATCCCCTTTTCAGCTCTTCAAAGGTCCCGTTCCCAAATCCCAGGACATGCTGAGTGAGGGATTCCATTCATGTTCTTGCACAGAAGTGGTAACAAGATGTAAATTAACTCTAAAAGTAGTAGGTATCAAGAAGAATAAGTGTTCTCCCTTTCATTCATGTCGTGTTGAACTATTTTATAATCTACCTACATCCACAAATACACCCTTAAACATCAACACCAAATCACTCACAGCTACCATTAAACAGTATTTCATCAGTGTATCATTTTATGGCATTTAAAAGACTTTATTTCCATACATCCAAATGCCACAGCAAATTATTTCGAGCCAGCAAGAAACACAAACAGTTAGAAGGTTACTTGTGGCATATTAATTTACATTTCAAATTGTAACAGAGTCATGAATGTGGCTTGACATCAGAAATGCATATAGTGAATGAGATGGGACCTGTCCTGTAAGTGAATATAACCCCCAGCTGGTAATAAAGAATTTACCTGCTTTAAAAAGGCTTTGCATGCTGTTCATTTTGGAGTTATTCTCTGCCTGCCCAGGAGCCTGATTTTCCTGGTGCTGGCTGGGCCCCTGCAGATCAAATGAAATGTGTGCCACAGCCCTGAGAGCTTTTCCTTTCCTTCTCCCACAGGTGCTCAAGAGGTGAGACACAACCTGCACCCACCTTTTCTGTACTCAAGTTGATTTTAGGTCAGATTTCTGCTGTATTTACAGTCCTGACTCAGCAAAACAAATCAAACCAGTCCCTCTTTCCTCTTGGTTTTCACAGATCCCAATTGTGTGTCTGGGTGCAGCTCCTTGCAGTGTATAAAATACTGGATTTTATGGATGTATTGGCTGCAAGTTCCACCCTGATTTCCCATTTATCACCTACATAGTTGTTTGTCTGTAATAACCAAGGATTAACAAGATCCCAACCCTTCCATTTGTATCCTTTGGGTTCATCAGCTTCTCACCCTCACCCCCAGCTCATCCAGGAGGTAAAACAACCAACACAGGTTTCAAATCTGCCCCTGCTGGGGCTGTGGGGTAAAGCCAGTTTGGTTATTGTTGGGGAATGTTGCCTTTGAAGCACAGGAAAAACTGAGAGTCCTCAAATCCTTTTACAAGCCACTGTAGCATCTAAAATCTAGAAATAAAGTCTGGATTTCCTCTGAATTTACTTGTACTTGATCAACTTTGGTGCCTAAGAAAATAAAAAACCTCTTCCTGTTATCAAAAACTTATGGAAAGGCACCACTGTGTAGAATTTTCTGGTGTTCCAAAAAGGTCTGGTCAGATCTCAGTGCAGCCTGTTCCTCAGGGTATTGGTCTTGCAATGAAATACAATTTTAATTTGTAAAGACTCAGTGATTTTTGCAATACCTACCACAGAGCACATGAAACAATGGCTTAGAAAATATTAGCAAAGACATAGATAAAACAAACCCCACCAAGCTGACTTAACAAACCATTTTGGAACAGTCGCAAAATGAATAAATATGGTTGGAGTGAAGGAAAAAAAGATGAGGAATTAAAATTCACCCTAAGCAAATGACTGTGAAACTCAGCCTAAGAAATTTGAAACTAGTCACTGTTCACATTATCATTCCAGTTTCAACTTTTACCATTTTAACAGGTACGTATGTGTAGAAAATGTATTTTTAAAATTTCATGTATGATGCAAGAGAAGATGGGAGAGGAAAAGGACATGGCAGCTGTAACATTTTCCATTCCCCTTATTCATCTGTGCCAAGTTAAAAATAAAATTTACTATTAGAACAAAGTGAGCTGCCTGATGCTATTTCTTCAGTGCCTTGTGACACCAACCTGCAAACCTGCTGAGTTGTCAGATAAACATTTATTTTACTTAAAATACCTAAATCATTGAATGTGTCATGCACAGAATGTTATTTCTATCCAGGTGATATGATTATTGATGTACTACTGAAGTGAGATTCCCTTCCAGAAATAGTATTTTCATGAGCTCCTTGGATGCACAGGTGAACAATAATGGAAGTGAAAACCCCCTGGGGCCTGTTTTCCATCTGTAACTTGTTGCAGAAATTGTGTGTTCCTGGAGGAAAACACTTGCACCCCTTTATTCCAGACTAACCCACCTAATTGCTTCAAGCTGCTTTTCTGTTTGCATTATTTCCCACCTTCTCACACACTCAGAAAGAAACCATTACCCTTTTTGCTGCCAGGCTCATCAGCACCACAACTTTACACTTGCTACAACTGCTAGAATAAGGAAAAAAAAAAAATAGAGAGAGAGGTGAGAGCAGAAAACATCCTTACTGCCAAATTATGTATTTTCATTAAATTCTCTTCCCTTCAGAGGAAAAGAATCTCTGAGGCTTGCATGAATCAATACAAAAGTATTGGGTTTATAATGATAGAAAAACAGATGTGTTTAATTTATTAAAGCATATCCATAATCCTTCCAGGCACTCAGGCTCCTCTCACCCCCGGTGCATTGGGCAAACTGAGACAGAGCAAACAGAAAGTCAACACAGAGAATGCAGAGCTTCCTTTATTATTCAGGAGAAACTTTCTGGCTGCCTTGGGAGTCCATGAATTCAAAGGGATTGAAGTTCAGCATCTGTTCCCATCACATCACCAGGATTTTATTTCTCCATTTGCTATCATTGCAATGAAGATTTTTTTTTTAAGACAATGAAGGGATGAAAAAAGGGCTGAAAAAAAAATGAATAAAACAAAATAGAAACTTTTTAATTCAGCAGGTGATTTTTGCTCTGAGAGACATATCCTCCCTCCTGTCCAGAGTCTCTGACTCAGGCTTGAGGGGTCATAAGGAAAAGGAGCCTCTTTAATACAGTTCCAACCTGAGTTTTGCAAGAATTTACCATTAAGGGACCACAAATGGCTCCCCTGAGAACTTCCCTCCCTATTCTCACAGAGGTTACTTCAGAAAGGACAGGATTTTTAAAATTTCAAATACTAAAATTCAGCAGAATTTACTCTTTTCATATTGAAAGAGCCAGTAGAAAATACAAAAAAAAATCCACCCCAAACCCCATCTTCACAATCCCAGTCAATAACTTGGGCTGTCAAGTAATTACAGCAATGCAACACATTTGGCAAACCTTCCCCAACCTGTTCCCCTCAGCCATCCTTTGAGAGAGACAGAAAAAAGGCACTTTAAACACCATCAAGATAAAAAAAATCCCCACAATTTAGAATCAAAGTTATCTTTTGGACAAATCACTAACAAAAATCCCATCTTATTGAAAGCAATAAATTCTGTTAATTTATCTCAGATAAATTAATTAAGGGGTGCAGGACTGAGACCCAGCTCTGTGGGTACCCCAGACAGCTCAAGACACCATCAAAATGCAGCTCCCAACTTTGCAATTCTCATTAACACTGATTTACCACCAAATTCCACTTTTGGAATGGAGAGATTTTCACAGAACCAGCTAAAGGTTGTTTACTGGTGGGATCTCTGTCCATGCCCAAGACTTTGCCTCTTTTTTAGGATCAAACTGAAAATGAGCTCCAGGCTCTAGACATGAAGAAGTTGTCCCTTCTCAGGATTATTAATTATTAATTATTAATTATTAATTGCACAGTTATCATGCCAGTCCTTCCACTGGGAAAAGCAACCAGGCATTTGTGCCACAGGAAACTTCCAAGGGATTCATTTTAGGATGCATTTCTCCAATAAACAGATAAATTCAGTGTGCTGAAACACCTTGACAGATCATGTTGGTGAGCAATGTGTGACTTCTGATCATCAAAACCACAAAAGGGAAGTAACTCCAGGACATGAACAATTAGGTTTGGAGATTTTTTTTAAGCTGGACTTTAATTTGGAGAGAATAAAATGATTAACAAATATAAAGGCACTTTAACCAACACTCCCACCCGCAGTAATATTTTTAACTTTTGCCCTGTGTTATCTGTTGGGGGGAATCCCATCACAGAGGATGTGCAGCTTTCCCAAACCACAGGCTCTGTCAATGGCAGTTTCCAGCCTGTGGCCTCTTGCAGTAAAAGCTGCTGTCAGCTGCAGAAACATCACCATCAGTGCCCAGAGATGAGAGGCTCCCCAGGAACAGCTCCCTGCACTCTGAACTGCTCAGGGCCAGCTCTGGGCTCTGCACAAACATCTCTTTAAAAGCAGGAAAGCAGCTTTTGTTCTTTTTTTTTTTTTTTTCAAGTGGAAGTAAGCAACATTCAGAAGTGACATGAAAGGGACTCGCAGAGTTTACAGTGCTGGAAGTGGTGACTGATGGTTGCATCTTTTATTTAATACAAATAAAAGCTACAAAAAGCTGGGGTGATTTCAGTGGCTACTTTTATACTGGCCTTCAGTTTGGGTTAACCAGAATTGCAATCTGGAGAACTGAGGATCAGCTCTGCTCCCAGAACAAAGTTCTCTCTCAGTTTTCAGTACAAAGCACAATGTAAATCACAGCCTGAGCCCTTGGTGTGCACAGTTTAACCAGAATCAGAGAACAGAATAAAAAGGGACCCAGACAAAGATCACTGTGTCCAAGTCCCTGCTCCTTGCAGATCTTCTTAAAACAAACTCTTGTGACTGAGAGCATCATCCAGATGCTGCTTGAACTCTGACAGGCTTTGTGCTGGTGCCCTGGAACTGGAACAACAGGAAAAAAAACCAGGAACAATTCTTTTTCAAAACAAAGCAGAAAGCCTCAAATTCCTTATGCTTTTTGTTGCTTAATATCTGTAGGGCTGGATACACAGGAAAATCAGTTCAGTGCCGCTCCACTGTTTCCTCCAAGGTGCTTTTTTAACTAAATGCATTGAATGCCAACCCCTGACATCTACCCACACACCTACACGAGGGCTTCTCATGCCACTGTTGTGTTTAGGGACAACCATAGCCATAAAGGCTGGACCAGTTTTAGTTGACACCATTTATTTTTTACTTTTGGGCCAATAAAAAGGCATCTCAGCAAAGCCAGACAGCCAAGACCTCAGGAAGTACCTCAGTAAGAGCTCAGGCTCAGGATCTGTGTTTGCCTAATGCAGAAGGAGCTGTTCTGGGTTTATTTCCTCCTGCAGGTTTCCCAAATCCTGCTCCAACACCCCCTTTTCTCCTGGTGTGTCCATCCAGGGACAGGAGTTGTGTTCCCACCCTCCTTCCCCTGCTGACAGACATTGCAGAGCCTCACCAGCTACTCACAGCCCTACAGAATGGAATCAGCTTTTGATTTCTTCCACTTCTGCTGTTCTCAATCCAGTTTGCTGTTGTCGGGAAACTCTCAAGCAACTTTTTTCTGATCCCAGACAAAGCCTGAGACACCAGGAATCAGAGATGAATGATTCTTGAGGGAAACCCAGCAATCTGTTCCCAAAATCGAGGGAAGAGACAAATACTGAGGGCTTCTGAATATTTTAATCAGCTGCAGGTGTTATTTTCCACTTTTTAAAAAATCTCAAAACAAAACCCACACAAAAATCCCAAGCAAATAAATAGAACCAACAAAGGCTAAGAATAAATCAAGAAAATACAACAGATAGTTATTAATTCTTCAGTGGTGGATTTTCAGGCAATGCCTGAATAGAATACAAGTCCCCCTCTGGACCACTGTTTCCCTCTGGCTTGCAGGTGTGGAATTTGGTCAGCAAATAAACTAAAAGCCAAGGTAGACAAATATTTCCTAAATAAAGTGAGACCAGCACCTTGCAAAGAGTCTTCTGACTTTGCATTGCAAATTCTTTGCAGAAACTCCTCTTTTTTCCACACCCAGGGATGTCTGTAGGGGCAAGACCTGCACTGGAACTGTGACAGACACACCCAGAATCCCACAAGGGACTCCAGAATCAGAACATCAACAGACAAAATGTAATTTCCTTTTCATTTCCAGGTGGTGCATTTACAGTGTGAGCACAGGGATTGATTTGCCAGCAAATGCTGCTGCCCTGCCCTGGGTGTGCACACACATATATGTGCTCACATGTATTTCCACCAAATAAATGTGTAAATACAGACATTTAGACAGAGCTACACCTACCTGAAGAAGCTGCTGCAACACCTTTCACAATAACCTCATTGATCACTCTTCAGAAGAAAACCTTTCAGTAGAGGACAGGATTTACCAGGGATTATTAATTATTCTGCAAGCAATTTCTTCATGTCAAACAAACAAATAAAAAACTTTAAATGGAAAACCAAGAAAAGCAAAGAGGAAACAAGTGTGTGTTAAATGTATATATCCTAAAAGTGATGTTACACCAACAGTAACTTGATTAAATGTAAGAACACACGTGCAGGTACGGACCTTGATTGAAGTGTTCATTTAATATAATTTAGGTATCTGAAATATTCTGCTTACTTGATTAGAGTAGATTGTTTGCATTTTGATTTATTGCTTCCAGATCAGTATTCATTAAGTCACTTAATATAAAGGCACCCTTACAGCTGCTACCCTATTAAAGGTAATCATTTTTCCCCAGTCCTGTTTATAGCACAGTCAGTGTTACACTAAAACAGCCTGGAGCCATCCATTAATCACAACCACAGTTTCCATGTAGAAATCTCTTCAGAAACAAGTCCTGATGGCGAGGCCTTGTGTTCTGCACAGGAATTACAAATTGTATTTTTGTCTCAAATTCAAACACTTTCTACTCTTCCCCTCTCAGGAAGGCCCTGGGGTAACTGTGCAGGAGGGTGATTCCTATTTAAAATATTGCCTAGAAGTTTCAAAATTTCATTCTTAGCTGTGCTTTAAGCCTGTATTTTATTTTTTTTTTTTTTGTCCTAAGTAAGGGTCTCAGTTTTTACTCACACCAATGTACTGAAATCAATGCAATTCCTCTGTAACGTCAATAAAACTTTTTAAATTGGAATCGTAAACACGGCACTTTATCTTTCAGCACCACTGGCCAAAGACTACACATCTGGTTCAATGGTTCTGGCTGATACATTTTACATTTATTCCTTGCCTGGTATCAAAAGGGACAGAATAATCCTGTGATAGTGACATGTAATTAACTGAACCACTGGCCAAAAAAAGATTAAAATGCCAGAAAAGCCACAGAATGTGCTTATCCCCATTTGTTTTAACATCTCTGGAAGGTCAGTAAGAAAACACCCTGACACACAAGATACAACACACACAAATTGCAGCAAATTGCTGTCAGCTCCTGGGGTTGTGGGATGAGTTTCTATCATGTTACCAACACTGATTTCAATTCTTCAAAATGCTGTAAAACCACACAGGAGACAGTGGGAGCTCAGTGGGACTGATCAGCAGCTCCTCTAGGATTAGTCCATACCCAGGTTAACAGTGTCCACTCTCTGATGTAGAGAACCAAGCTAAAATTGACCTTCAAACCATCTTAAAATATTTATTTTCCTAATTGTGCAAGTTTTTCCACAGATGAGGAAAAAGAGGTTTTTTGTCTATCCCATAAATATATCAATGCAGAAATATTCAGTGGGATTTGTCAGACCAAATACAACAGCATTACCTGAAAAATTCACTTTTATTTCCTCATACAAAGCAGTTTTTCCTGTTGCTAGCTAATGTCAATTAATAGACTGATACATCTAGGAATAATAATAATAAAGTTTTGCTATATTTCTTCCCTGCTACAATGCAGCAGGATTTCAAAGGGCTTTCATCAACACCAATTTGACAGGGTCTGTTTGTAATAATATTCTGCAAAGCAGCACTTCCACTCTGGGACTGCACAGTGCTGCTTGCCCAGGGACCAGGCATCCCATCACAGCTCCTTAGAGAAAGAATTCTTCACAGAACTCCTACTAGCATCCCTTTATACATCCAATTATATCAATTGTTACACTTATTTCTTCTCTTTCTGTGGTTCCCGTCCAAAATCATTACAATTAATGGGAAAAGTTCCATGGCCTCCAAGGGATTTCATCTATTCATCTTTCCATTCTGCCAAGAAATGCTGATGTTTAAAGGAATCAGGTTCCCTGTTCTATGTAGCTTCATTAAAACTACCGTGGCAGAAGTAGTTCAAAGGCAAAAAGGTTTTTAAAAAGCTCTGAAGAAGCTTGAAAAGTTTGCCTGGTAATATATATTAAAAATAGATATTTTTAGTATAATAAAGCTTCAGTGAGGTGCTGATAAGGGAGAGAAGATAATAAGAGAATGGGGTAAGAGAAGAGCTAAAGAAAAATATCAGCCAAGGCATCTCAGGAGTGCAAGGAGGAAGCTTCAGTTCCATCCTGCACTTCAGGAGTATCTGAGCAGACAGTGCAGTGTTACATTGACAGCTGATTTCAAGCCAAAATTAGGATTGAAACAATAATAACTGCTCAGGTTTGGGTCACTGAAAGCAGACAAATCATAGGTGAAGTCACATACAGATAAGTCACCTTACAGCTCACTTTGGAACTCAAATTGTAGAGGAGGGAGGAAAGAAAATAAATTAAAGCCATATCATAAAAGCAGAAAACATCATCATTTCTTCTCCAACCTCTTGAATTTAGCACAGTAACTAAGACTCATAAAATTACCTTGTATTACTTTGTAAACAAATCTATTTTATTTAAACAACTACACAGGGACAAGAAGCAAAATGCACCGGGGTAAATAATGGCAAGTAGGACTTTTATCCCCATTCTACTAAAACACTGCACAAGCAATTCATAAAGCCAAAGGTTCATTAATGACTGTTATCCTTTGGTCATTTTACTTACAACTGCATTTTTGTTCTTTATTTACAAAAAAACAATTCATGCACTTCCCCTTAAGGACACTTGTTGCCAAAGCCAGCACAACTGGCTTTCCCTGGTGCCAGTGATAGCATAGGGTTAAAAATGTTTCTAAAATCATGGGAATTGTATACATTAAATTCAGGGGGAGTGGAAAAAAGGTTGGGCTTGGATAGATCTGGGAAAGGGAATCAAAACTACTCAGGCCCTGGAAACAAAGGTTGGTTTTGTCTTTACTAGAGGAAACTGCACCTGCATCATCATCATATGATCAGTGATATGATTGTTAATTGTAATGATTGTTTGGTGATGGAATATGATTATTATCTTAAACAAGAATCATGAGAAATGATATTTGGGGGCTTGATGGAAACTACAAGAATTCATGCTTGGGTAAGATCAATGTATAGGATAGAACAATATGAGTTTAATAATTAATATTACATAGTTATATAACAAAAGGGTATAAAAACATGTCCATTCCAAATCCATGCTGGAGTCAGATTTGGGTTTGTACCCTGTACCCCTCACTCCCAGAGCTCTCCAATAAAAGCACCTCCATATAATCATCCTGTGATTATGTGTTTCAAGGCTGACCCCAGGGACCATCAACAGCCACCTGGGCCTCACTCAGGTCTCACAGGAAGGATTTCAGAGGGGAAACACACCAACACATTCCTCCTGCATCTTTCCTGCCTCTCCCTCTCCTCCCTGATGTTTCCCAGAGGTGATGCCAAGCAGGAAGGCTCCTCCATCCCAGGAGAGCCATCATCACCTGGGAACAACAGCCTGCAACCCTCCACTCACATTTGGAGCCATTATTCAAGGGAAATAAGGAATTTATTTTATACCCCTAGAACAGGCACCAATTCCTCCCTGAGCCATTTTTCATATCTCAGCTCTAATTCCACAAATCAGCTTTTTAAATCCAGCAAGTGCCCTCGTGGTCTGTCCCAGGCCCCGCCTTGGGCAGCCCTGGAAACAATCCACGCAGCACTTCCAGCTCCTGAAGAAATGAGCCAAAAATTGTGTGCAATTTTTTTCTCCTCAGTGTTGGAAATTATTCTGCTGTTCCATGTGAAATGACCACTGGGGTCCTCAGTAAATTCTTTAATGAAAAAAGAATATAAAAGAGCATCTCTATTAGCCCTGGGTATGGAACACAGGGGCTGCAGGTACCAGAATGGCAGTGATGAGATAAACTGCATTATTTCCACTCTCATTTCAGTGGGAACAGATTGAGAGATCTTCTCCACATTTTTCAGAGGGCTGGCTGGCTGCTCACTCTGTAAGCTCTGAATTTCAGCACTCACTTCAGAACATATTGCAGTTCTGCCTTCTTTTGCCTGAGCTTTGAATTCCCACAGCTCCAGGCTTGAGTCTTTCCCTGGTGATCAGAGAGGGGCTTCATTTCCATATTCAGCACTTAGCTGTTTCTTTCATCCATCTCTTTCCTAAAGATGATTTCCACATATCATATTTGACCACCATCTAGAATTTCCCTTTGAAATTCCTTGGGAATGAGCAGAGCCACTGGAGCCCTGGATAAAGCATGGCACAATTAGGGGGGGTATAATTTATCTGAGTCAAATTGAAGAAGCAATCAAGGCCTGGAATCTCCTTTGAATACAAAAAGACAGAAGCATATTGAAAATAATTTATTTTTTGTTTCATTAAAATCTATATTTGGAGTCTTCTACCACCTTCTCAAGCATTTATCTAGACTAGGCATTTTCTTATCCTTGCTGCACGAATCAGAACATTTTCAGAGAAAGCTCCTAAACGAGGCTCTGGATTTAAAATCTTATCCCAACACTTTTAATGATGAATTTTGGCTACATCACATTTTTCTCAGACCCCTGCCAGGTACCAAGCATGATTATTTCTGCTACATCTCAGCCACCTCTGGAGTTCAGAACCTCTCAATTTCTTAACCCAGCACCCACAGAAAGCCAGCTATTTTCTGCCTTTATCTCTTTTCTCAGCTTCCTGCTTTTCTAAAAATTCAAGTTTCTCTGTTTCAGTCTCTAAAGACCTGAAAATAACTTCCCTTCTTGAAAAAAAAAAAAATCTTTAAAGTATCTATCATTACATATATGGTTATTTAACACAACTGTGGGGAAACATGTTCTTGTTGGTCTGATAATCATGACTGAACAATAAATGAAAATAAATAAATTTAAAAAAAACCAAAACCAGAGCTTTGAAGCTTGTTGCAAAACCAACATTGTTTCTATCATATGGATTTTGTTTACAGACCCCAGAGAACCCTCAGGAATAGAAAAGCATCCTCCAGCATTTTAGCACTAGACACAAAACTCCTGTGTGTGCATCCCCTCCCCAGCACAGCAGGCAGGCCAAATGCACAGCTCCAATTTTAATACTTATAAATTGTTAAACATGCTCTTTATCCTATTAAGCCATAATTCAAATTAACTTTCAAATAAGCCATTCTCATTAAACATGTCACTAAAACAGAGCTTCTGACATACAAGGAAAAAACAAAAAGCCCACTTTGAACTATCAGACAAACAAGGAGTGGGGAAATATCCAGAAAAAAAAATACATTAAGGGAATTATTTTGAGAAATTATTTCTCTGCGTGAGAAACAGAAACAGGATAAGGAGGAAAACACTTTTGCCAATGATCCTTCAGCACTTACCAGAAAAACTAAAACATAGTAGAAAACATTTCTAAAATAATTATTTTTAATTTTAATCCTATTGTCTTTCCATTTTTTTTTCAGAGACATAAAAATTATTATTTTGGAGAAGCACATTTCATAACATCTGCATTCTTATTCCATTCAAATTCGGTGTTTCTGATTTTACTCTTCAAGCCAAGCTATGCTGCTTGTCCTAAAAATCCAGATGTGACAGATTATTTGTATATTTTAATTCTGGCAGACTGTGCATTTCATTTGACTTTTTTTTGAGTGTTAATTCAGTTGAATAGAGCTGCCTATGGTTTTATAGAGCAACAGCAGCTCTGTGTTATAACAACTCCGTGCTACATTTAGATGTCCACTCACGCAAGCCTACAGACATAAAAGTTTCATAAATAAATACATTTTCAAGGTGACTTTCTTTAAAACAGCTCAATTCAAAGATAACAATTTTTTGCCTTCTGGCGCTTACTCTAAAAAATATTCATTTTGCATGAGTAAGTCCGTGTAAAAGGCAAGAAGAGATGCCACTACTGCTTTTAAAAATAGTTAGGGGAATAAAAAAGAAAGGAAGTTACGTATTTTCTAAATTCCTCTGTAGATAATGTCACGGGAAATTCGCTCTGTAACTTCAAAATGTTAAGGTCAGCCTTGGGCTCAGCTCAGCAAAGCTCCCAGTCAGGCTGAGGCAGGGGATGTTTCAGGTTCTGCTCCCATTGCCCAGATGTGCCCAGATGTTTGGTGGTGCAGAACCCAGAGCTGCCAGTGCCAGGAGCCGCTCAGAGTCTGTGGGGCCAAAGGGGATAAACCTGGGGAGCAAACACAGCTCTGGGGGGCCAAAGGGGATAAACCTGGGGAGCAAACACAGCTCTGGGGGGCTTTTCCACTCACAGGGATGTCTTGGCATTTCAGCTTGGAGATTTTTCATGTATTTGTAACCCTGCAGTTCTTTAGTGTAGAACTCTGAACTCCACACACAGTGTGAGCTGCTGCTTCCCCATTTTGGTCAGACACAACAATTCCTCTCCAGGCCTGGGGATCAAAGACACCTCACTGCCTCAGACCCCAGAAATGTAAACAAAAGTGAGTTGTGGGGAGCAAACCTGGAGTAAATGACTTCATTATCTGAAGCTGGAATTGGAAGATGAACCCTCAATATGCAAATGGACCAAACTTATCAAAGTGTGAAAACCTGTGATGCATCATCCATTTTTTGGGTGTAGCTCCTGGGGGGTTTTGTCTGCCCTAAATGTCCCTGAAGACCCTTCAGTAAATAGAACTGCTTTTTATTCCCTGAACTCTGTCTGCCCTCTGTTCTCAGGTAGCCTGAGAAGGCACCAAGAGGAGCAAAGTTAATCCAAGGCTCACTCCGGGGTCAGTGCAGGGAAACTCCAGCTCTGCAATGCCCACACACTCACAGGGAGAGAAACAGCCAAAACTCCAACACACCCAGAGGTGATTTCAGAAGAGGCTGAAAGCAGAAGTCCTGTAGGATTTCATTCTCTCTTTTCCTGCTAACAAGCCTAACACACAGAGCACAACACACACCCAGTGACAAAACACTGACAATTAATGGAGCTAATGCTAAAACCAGCACCGTGCAGCTCCACTGACAAGCTGGAATTAAATTAACCCATTGCCTCATACAACTTGACTTTTGCATGAATTAAGATGCTACAAAAGGGGAGAAAAAAAGAAAAAAAATATATTTTTCTTGCAGGTAGTGAGCTTGTTCTCATGCTTTATTAATGTTGTTTGGGAGCACAGTGGATCTCCTGGTGTCTCTGCCTGGCTGCAGAGCTTTCTCCTCCTTGCAGGAGGTGTTTCATACTCCCCAAAAAGTGATGTGTAGGTACCTCTGTAGCACCCACAGATAAATGTGTCAGATATGTGCACACATACATTTATTACATATATCCTGCAGGATCTGGCAGCATTCACCCCACTATGAAATGTGTTTTGGTGGCACTTTGTGCTTGTCAGACAAAGGACAGAATTACACAGGCTGGGAATTGGGAAATGTAACATTCATGGCAAGTCTTGTTTTCTCTCCTTGTACCACACAGGCCACTGGAAACCATTATCTCCAAGGGAATGATGCCCCAGGAAAGTTTACAAAAATGCTGCAGAGACTATGTTTGGAAAGAAGGAAAATTTAAATCTATATTGTAATTCTTACATATGTGAGAAGATATTTTAGATAGATCCAACAATTTCTTTCCCTTTCTGGTGTTACCCAGTTATACATGTTGTTAAACATAGATTTGAATCCCCATACATCCCTAGAAACCAGCTCCACTCCAGAAAAAACATTTATATAAATTTATATAACAAATATATATATAATTTATATAAAATTTATATAAATGCTGGTGCATCATTTTATGTTTGAATAATGTTAACATTATTGTGAAGACATGAGTTTTTCTAGCAGTTCCCTTTCTTTCAGTTTCCCTCTAGGCAATGGTAGAGCAAATTTCCCTCTTCTCATCTACTGAAGTCCAATTTTTTCTTATTTAAAAGGCAAGAGAGACAACAGACTTTCAAGAAGTGTTTCTCTAAACTAGAATTGTTTGTATCTATTGTTGGCACAGTACTTGCATTAAATATACATTCTAACATGGAGTTATCCCTGCCTGGATTAAATTTTAGAGGAAAATTCCTTATGAACACTGCTCTGTGTGCCAAAAAAAAAAAAAAAAAAAAAAAAAAAACCAACAAACACCAAACAAACAAACAGACAACAACAGAAATGGCACCAGAGAATGTAAAAAAGAGGAACATCAATAAGAGAGATTTAGAAATAGAGAGGTCACCTTTTATTTTTAGTATATGTTGTCCTTTACCAACTATCCAAAGAACAAGAATTATGGTTCTCAGAGTATTATGACAGTCATGCCACAAAGTTAATTACTACTAAATAAATACACTGCTATAACTAATTTTCATCTGCAGTTGATGGATTTTTTGACTTTATTCCTTTTTCCCCCAAGGAATCAGTGTACTCACAGATTTTCATGAGAGTTCAGATCTCATTTTGGCAGCCAAATGAGAGCCAGACTTTGCTGGGAGCTCGGTGCCTCGCAGAACAGGAACTGTGAGGAGCTGAGCTATTTTGAAAACCCAGCAGCTGCTGTGTAGGCTGAGAATATGAAATTCTGGTCCCCAGCTCTTTAAAAGCCTGGCCTTACCTAACTAACAGCGTTCTAAGCAAGAAATCCTAAATCTAGGAAATTACAGTTCCTTCTGCAGAGTGTGTCCTTTGTCCTGCTGAAAACTCCCATTTTAGTGCATTTCAAGAACTCTGCATTCCCATTATTGCCACACCAGACCCCTCGCTGCCTCCAGGAGCAGCTCTGACCTTTCCAACACATCCTTCTTCGGAGAGAAAAGGTTATTTTTCTTTCCCTGGTTTAATGGTAAAGTTGCCTCATTACTGGCACCATTAGAATTTTAAACTGAAATGATGCTGGGCGTTTGACTCGGGGGGCTCTGCCAGTGTCACCCCAGTGGTCACTGCCCTCACCTGGCCCTCACCTGGCCCATCTTAACAGGCTGGGAACACAGAGCCAGCTCCTCTCTGATCCTGCCCTCCTTCTCCTTCACCCCCTCAAATTATGACAGCATCCAATTCATAAAAAACACAGAAATGCCCATGATTATGAATAGCCCCATTAATTTCCTGGGAAGTGATGACACCAGGGTCATTTGAGATAAAGTAAAAATGGTGCAGAAATGGGCAGGAGATAAAGTAAAAACGGTGCAGAAATGGGCAGGTTGTGCTGTGCAGACACTGCAATTCCAGCAGCAGGTTATTCACATTGAGTGCAGTGCACAGGCAAGAATTGTTCTTCTGGAACACTCAACCTGCAGGATTTCTTCCCAATGTTGCCTTTTTCACTCTACAAACTTTCATTCCCTCACCACTTTGCCTACAGAATAAACTCCAGTGTTTTTTTAAAGCTTCCTTTCTTTTCAGATACTTTGTGGGCAAAATGCTTGAGTTTCAATCCTATTTTTTTTTAAAAGAAGAATTAAACTACCACAAAAGATTGCAGAAACCTTTTGATACTTTGATGATTTAATCAAGCTCACATTATTCTACCCATTTTCTTAAGTTTTTGGTGGTTTTTGGAGATGAAAAAGAGATAAAGTGTGTTTTTTGCAAAACAGTCCACTAATTTACATGGTCTGCAAAAGGCTTTAACAGTTTCATAATAATGACTGAATAAAAGGACTATTGATGGAAACCATCAAGAGCAGAGAGACAATCCTGAATTCCTGTCAGTGGAAAATGAAGAATTTCAAAGAGAGACCTCTAGAGAAGTGTAACCAGAGATTTAAATCTTTTTTTAAAGTTATTATCAAGAGAAATTCTGGTGACGTTTCCAGTTTGAGCCAACATTCCTAAATGCTCCACTTGGATTGCAGTGACACAATCTTGTAGGTTCAGGCCAATGCACTTTAGTTTATGCAAAAGCCCTGTGGAAAAAAAAAATCTTTTGAAAATATTTGTCTTGTTTTTAAACATGAACTGAAAAATCTCTAAACAAATTATATTAGCAAAATTATCACCACTACCAGACAGCTACATTCCCTCATGCCAATTTCAAATATATTTTAAATTTAATTCCAGTTGTCACATAAACTATTACGCACATTTTGTAATCACGCATCTCTAATCAACTTTAGATCCCAAATTACATTTGTCTGGAAAGTTTCAAGCTTTGGGTTGCAGAGCCCTGGAACCAAACCTTGGCGGACATGGAAATATTCAAACAAAGTAACTGCTGGAATAGAGGCTGCTCCTCCCTTTTCCAGGGGATGCTGTTTTACATCACAATGACACAAAGACTGACTTCAGAAGGCTGAAAATGACTCCTTTATTTTTGGGATGTGTCTCCGTTTTATACTATTTTACACAGACCAATCTGATTGGTGAAACAAAGACAAACCTCTTCACTCCCATTGGTCAGAGCAGAGGGACATCCAGAAGTCCCTCCCAAGAAAAGGAATGAATAACAAAGTTACAGTTACAAAAATATTTTTCCTGTTCACAGAAAATTTCCTGGGAAAAGAATTTCAGAAAACCAAAACACCTCAGGCACAAACCAGGGCTATACCTGGAATTACAACTATCCTTTAAATTTCATCAGAGAAATTGTATAAAGGATTTTGGAAGCACTTTTTCCTCCAAACACCAACAGTGAATTGAAATTCCTGCAGAACCTCAGGATTATGCAGATGAAATGGAGTTTTCAGCCCCTTCCCACTGACATGGGGAAGGTCCTGTGGGTGCCCACGGCTCACGAGTGACCAAACCAACCCCTGGAGATCAGAGTAGTGACCACAGCAGAGCCCAAGGATCAAACCCCTCCCTGCACCCACAGCATCTCCCCTGCCCCTTCCCACCAGCACAGTCCTCCTGCACCATCCCTGAAGGTCCAGACTGCACTAAAGTGAATTTGAAGGCACAAATGTCATTTATTAATTTGCCACTATCCCCCCTCCTCTCTCTTCTTTCTTGGCAATCAGCTGTGATACATAACCTGAATTTTAATACCAAATTACAGGAGCGCTGTGTAAATGGCACACTCAAAAATGCAGACTTTTCCCTTTTCTTTTAGGTAAAATTAAGCTAATCTGCTTTGACAGAAGAGGCCTCTTTGGAACCACCTAGTGAGTCTCCCAAATATGAAGCAGTAACTCAAATGTCAATTACTTTTCCAACAGCAGACAAATTGCTGGCACACTAATGCAATTTAAGGACAATAATTAGATAACAGGACTACAGAGTGTACCAGGTGACAGAGTTTCTGAGATAATAGAATCTGGTGTCCTACTTCTTAAATATTAACATCATTCCATTTCAGTCAATCGGTTTATGGTAATTTTAAAAGGGCAAAGCAAATTCTTTTTATTGCTAATAATATTGTGCTTCTCCAGCATTAGCTTTGAAGGTTAGCAATTTACGGGGTCAAACCTTAATTATATTATTCCCTTTTTATTTACTTTTCTTTTTTAATCTTTCCTCTTTGAAGTCTTTTCCCATTATAGAGATTTTAAAGCACTTGATTTAAAAAAAAAATTGAAACTCTTGAAATGTGAGTTCACTGTGCTCCACAGAATGGAGGCAGCTTCATCACAGCACATGTAACATCTTTGTTAGGCACATCTGGAAATCCAAAAACTCCTCCTATAATCACTCTCTGTTATAATTTCATTCTAGTCTGAGTGGTTTGGTTATGTCAGGTAATCCACAATGCCACGTACCACGTTCAAGGCTTTGCAGAATAAATGCACTCGAGTGGCTCTCCATAAATATTCCAGGCAGAAGAAATCTCCTTCCTTTAGCCACAAGCGCCCAGATCACTAAATTTCACTTTGCATCATGAATTTATACTGGAATATTCTCCCATTCCCACTTTTCCCCCTCATTAGTCAGCTGTGGAACATTTGTTTTCCACAAAGGCTCTGTAATTCTCGACACCAGACTTCCTTTCATCCATAAAACTAATGCCCAGTGACACAGTGAAATATCTCCACTCTGACCACAGAGACTGAAACTCCAGGGCAGGAATTTACCTGCAATAATGTTTAGCTTCTCAATTGAGCCCACAACAAAAATGCAATTTTGTGTTCTTGAGGCTTTTTTTTTTAAGTTTTCAAGTGAATAAAGACAGAAACACAATCATATTATACACACCACAAAAAATTGTGCTGCAAAACATACTTTTTTCCTATTTTAAGCAAGAAAAAAAACTTTAAGTGCTGTATAAGAACCAGCCAAGCCACCAGGCTTTCAGAAATGTTTGTGCCAGTCTCCCAAAGCCATGTTTGCATTCCTCACAAGCCTTGTGTAATACAGCTGTCCATATTCTGAAGTGTTTGCTGACAGACACATGAAAAAAGCTGCCACCACTTGTACAGGTTTTGGTCCTTGAGGCTCCAGTGTTTCTGGTTGGGAAATATTCAATATCACAACAGTGGGGAAAGGAAAATTAGAAAGTACAGTAAAACATTGAGATAATTCTTTCTTAGCACTGGGGAGCCTGTGAGACTAAAACCTGAGCTCCTCTGCCCAGGTACCACCAGGGTACCCTGTGAGACCTTTGTCTTTTTGGTCACACATAAACATTATTTGGATTTCTCATGTGTCCCATTGCCTGCACTGCAGCAGATGATGATGATCATTAATTACCTTCACTGTGGTTTGTTACCCTGCTGATAATCACAGGCAGGTACAAGGCACTGCCTGGACCTTCTCACCTCACCTGGAGCTCTGATACCAAACACTGATCAAAAATCAAAAATTCATTACTGCCTGATGGAGCTGTAGCATCTCTGCTCATGATCCCTCCAGTTCTCCATGTGCATTTTTGTCACTAGATGGACACAAGAGAACCACACTCACACAGTCAGGCTGTGAGAGCAAAAAAGAGAGATGGTTTATTTCTCCTTTGGGTTTATATAGACCCTCAACGTTGAGCAGAGATTGGAGGATGAGGTTGACACCTCTTTGACCCCACTGGTCAAACTAGAAGTGCATCAATTGCCCTCCTCCAGAAAGAAATGAGAAAACAAACAATTTATTTATGTTACAATGCCTGAAAAACTCCAGTACAAAAAATGTAAACATCAGAAGGGTGAAAAAGATCAGGGAGACACATTTTAGCTACACTGGGAAACAGATCTGTGGGTATATGAGCACAGTATCCTGACATTACTTTAGTGCTTCTTTCCAACAGGACAATTCTTGTTCACTTTGACTGGCAGGGAATATGGATTTGTGAAACCAGCGATGGAAATGCACCGTGCTCAGGACTTGGGTGTCAGAGTGGTCATCTCTGACAAGGCCCTCAGGCAGAACAATCAAAACACTGAAAAAATGTTTGTGTTTCCTTGCAGCCCTGTGACAGAGCCAAGCCTTCAGCTGCCCTTTGGAAACAGCAAAGTGCTACGAGCTGTATGAACCTGCTCACTGGACAGAGGGCAGAGAAAATCTGGGGCTGTTCTCTCAATTGCTTGAACTGCAGATAGAACTCACACCTGACTTAGAATGAGATTAAAACATCTGGGGCTGTTCTCTCACTGCTTGAACTGCAACTAGAACTCACATCTGACTTAGAATGAGATTAAAACATCTGGGGCTGTTCTCTCATCGCTTGAACTGCAGCTAGAACTCACATCTGACTTAGAATGAGATTAAAACATGTCATCAGTACCAGTACAGGAGGCAAATGAAAAGCAATCTGGGGGTGAACGCTCTGCTCTCTGGCATCCAGGCACCTCCTGAGCTGTATTTGTTTATCACACCAAGCATCAGGGCAATTCTTGGCATGCAAAACACCTCGAGGAAATTTTCTATTAAAGTAAGTAAATAAACATGTTCACCAGCCCACAGAGTCTGATGGGATCAACCCCAGAGCTCTGGAGGAGCTGTTCTGGCTGTTCCCCTCCTTAACATCTGCCAAGGGAAGTCTGGGGAGGTCCCTGTCCCAAGATTATTCCAACCTGTACAAAAGGGTTTGAGGAAAGACCCTGAGGATAATTTTATTTATAGAATATAGATTATGCTGGATGCTGGTGAGAGGCATTTAAGTCACTCTAAAGGAAAAAAAAAAACCACAACTCTGCCCACCCCACACTCAGAGGGCTCAGGGGTGGCTCAGGATGTGCAGCTGAGCTCTAATGTCATGCTCACAGGGCAAAAAACAGAAGAAATAAAGAGTCTGTGAAAACAAAAACCAAAAAAATCCCTATACACCCAAAAAAAAAAAAAAAAAAAAAAAAAAAATTTAAAAAAAAAAAAAAAAAAAAAAAAAAAAAAACCAACCAAACAAACACAGAAGAGGCTGGGAATGGGCACTGCTCATGGGGAATGATTAGGACTGATAAACATTTATAGCCCAGGCATGCAAACATTTGAATCTGGTGCTTTTAGCAGTAAAGTGACCAAACTAAAGAAGAGATTGAAGGGAAAGCATAAAAAAATTATCAGGACAGTAATTAGTAGAGGAACACTTAGTGTAAGGCATAACAATGAGCAATACAAGTTAATAACACTATATATAGTATACATGTACTTTGCCACTTTAAAACTTTATATAATTCCTTTAAATAGCCAACCTCAAATAGCTACAGGAAAAAAAAGCCAGTGATAGATATCATTCCTTTATCCATCTTTCCACTAAGCAAACTGAACCCAACAGACAACCTTTGCATGAACTTACTCACTTCCATATGTATCAAGACTGATAAATCATTATTCATCCCTCTAAGCACAAGAGCTTTCTTAGTTCCTATGGATAGGAAAAAAATATCCACTTTTTTGGACAATGAAAAATTCTGTCTTTATTCTTTCTCCTACTCCTTTTTACACAGCCCTTACTCTGTGTCCCAGGATAATGAGAATGGAATATAAATGAAATAAAGGACTTCCATCTACTTCTATGAAGAAAATAAAGTCTTTTTTTTTTTTTTTTTTTTTTTTTTTTTTTTTTTTTTTTTTTAATCCAACATCTCATTTCAAAAAGGAAATAGCTTCAGGACTTGCATGCTTTTAAAGTATATGTCTGATTCTATAGTGGTGGTCTAAGAAAACCAGACTCCTCAAAAAGAAAGTCCTACATTTATGTTGTTTACAGTATTTCCCCTACCTCATGATCTCCTTTGTTTCAATTATTTCATAAAAACTTTTTTTTTCTGTCTCTAAAATGGAGAACATAAAATTTTCTTCATCCCATATTAATAAAAGCATAAACCACTGAAGATTATTTCTAGGGGTCTCCATAGCTCTATCTACTATAAATACTCCCAGCTCCTCCCTAACTATTCAGTTCTGAAATAATTAAACCTCTTTGGAACAAATAAAATACTGGACACCTTGACACCTGAGAGCTACATCAAGGACTCAAATTGTGCTTACATTTCTGCAGGTGTTCTTTCATTTTAGTCCTGCCCTTAAAATACCTAAATCTGTATTTCCAGAGCACATTTTTAATACTGCAGCATACAGCCAACAGAACAAATAAATGACTTAGAATGCTACTCATTGTTTGCCTTTATTTCAGAATAAAGTAAAATATGATTTATCTCTCGGCTGCTTCAGTTCCTGTGAAACTTTGCAGTTGGGATTTACATCTCCTGTGCCGAGACAAGCAGGTTAAATTGCTTCTGCTGTGGCATTTGTCAGCTCAGCGTGGTGTTTCTGTCCATGAACAAACACACAGCGCTCACTACACTCGTTCCTTTGTTCTCCATCCTGTTCCTCTCCTCCTCCAGAGCACCACGGACTGGCTGAGGTTGAAAGGGGCCTCAGGAGATCACAGTCCATCCCTCCTGCACAAACCCAGAAAAGCTTCACTGAGAAAACTCCCCAAAAACCAACAGAAAAGAAATGAAGTAAGAAAAGGCACAGCTGCAGTGCCAGGACATCCATGGCAAAGAGAGCAAGGATGGAAAGGACTGGAATGTGTCCCCTCCCTATCCCCAGCACTGCCCTGCACAGAAATGCCTCTCTAGGAACCCTGCAGCCACCTCTCAGCGCCTCTTCTAGACAGCAAAAAGAAAATAAAAGGAAGAAAAAAAACAAGTAAGTAGACAGAGGAGCAAAAATTAATCGAGTTAAATTAATAGGGGAAATGGAAACATTTAGGAAAAACTTTTAATGAATTCTGTAAGGTTGTTTTGAGGAACCACTTAGGTATGTGTCACCAGGAGATACAACTCCAGGAGAAATGGCAAAAGCAGAAGTTTCTCCAGCAGAGCAGGAAACAACTTATTTGGCTCTCAGGGATGCAGAGCCACTGAAAAAAGGAGCAGGAAAGGAAAGGGAGAACAGGATTCTGAAAAATCTATGACAGAGAAAAGAGGGAGAGACAGTAATGGATGGTGCAACATGAGAGGATAAAACGGGCAGTGCAGAGGAGAACAAGATGACATAGTGAGAAAACAAAACAGGGGGCAGGGTTTACAGATGAATCTGAGTCCAAAATCTATGGAATTATTGTCATGAGATGAAGAAGGAGATGACACAAATAAGGAGAAAAGCCAGTGACTTCAAACATAAAAGAAGGTAACAGCTGCTCTCCTGTTTCACTAAGTTGGATCGTTTACCACATCCATATTTCAAACAGTAATTAATTAAGTTGTACTGGAGCCAACAACAGCAGGGACTCTTTATTAATGAATGCATGGATCTGATAAACAACTGTGCTGGGAGATGGATTTTACGAGTAAACTTCAGCACCACCATTTCCTATAGGAATGAATATGCATCAAACTGTGTCTCTGAAGATTTTGAAGGTATGAAAAGTAAGAATTCAGACACTATTCCATCAGCAGCAAAAGTTCTGTGGAATCACAACCGAATGATATCAAGTTCTGCAATGATATCAACTCCATGATACACGAATAGTATTTCAGCATTTCAGAAAAAAGAAATTAGAGCTATAAAAAAAGCACCAAACCACCCACCAGAAAACACAACTCCTCCCGACCCAAACAAACAAAATAATGTTTATTTTTCTATACCAAGCTTGGGAAATTGGAGCACTTCTCTGAGAAGGATCAGAACCCACTGGCTGCTGTTCAATATGCAAACAAGTCTCATTACTCCCTCTGGCTGGTACCAAAATGTTTGCCTACTGTCATGTCAGGGGCAGTTTTTCACCTGGGCTCTGTAATCCTGGCTGTAGCTATTCTGCTGCTCTGTTTCACAGCTCCAAACAAACAGGAATTAAAAAAAAATAAATAAAAATACACATGCAGACCTACCTCTCAGGAGATGGGATAAGCACCTTGCACCACCAGAGTCTCCTCAGCTCAAAACCACCCAGCTGGAGCCTTTGCACTGCTCAGTGTATGTGGGCACTACTCACTTTGTTGAGCAATAGTTGCTCCCTATTTTTGGAATAAGGTTCTACTTTCTTGCTCAGAAAGCTGAGTTTAGCTGTAGGCTGCTATTTCATTCCTTTATTAAGCATCCTTCAACACATTCGGCATCCAAAAATTTATTCATCGTAAAGAAGGAGTTTGGACACAAAATCTTTTTTAAAGTTTATGCCCGAAGTTTTCCAGATCCTCAGCAATGGCATTTAAGTCACACATAAGGCTCAAGGAAAAGGTCATATTTTTCAGCTTTCTAGGAAGGAAGGACAGAAGGATGGAAAGACCTAAGTCATAATTGCTTAGTCATCTGAGCTCAGCACCCAGGCACCCAAAGCAGGAGCAAGAAACACAAGAGAACTGTGTCTGTATTTCTAAACAAATCTGGTTCAAATTTTGCAATAAAAAAAAAGAAAGAAGAAAGACAAATCACTGTGCAGCTCAAAGCAGGAGAAAAAAATCGTGAAGCCATTAAATAGAGACTATAGAGAATCAGTTTTCATCTTTTCCACTCACTTTGGGTTTAACAGGCTACACTAGGGCAGAAACAAGAATTTCTACCTTGCCCTTAGCAGGGCATGAAAATAACCAGAAATCCACAGACACATTGCAGAGAGCACCACTGGCTGCATTTTCTTTCATTTCTGTTCAATGTAGCTTTAATACAACACTTGCTATTATTTTTTTGTCTCGTAACAAAGCTTTTTCCTGCATTATTTGCTCTCAGTATCAACCTGTATTTATTTATTAGCTGTCAATTTACTTTATTCTATCTGTGACAACAATTCTTAGTATAATCTGATCAGTAAAAATCCACTTAGAGCTAGTGGCATGCCCCACACACCCTTTCATCAAGATCATTAATATTTGTATTTTATCCAGCCCTGAGATGCCCTAAGCAGGATCACATCAGGGATCTGAGATAGCCCTGCCCGTGGAGGTGAAGTGGCACTGATTCCTCTGTCACCAGCACAGAGCTGTGACACTGCAATCAAGGGATCTGCCTGAGGAAACCAGGGATGCTGCTAAGAGAGATTAGATTGAAATCTAAAATCCTTGACACCCAGCTAAGCACACATGACAAGACTGTGGAGAATGTTGGATCTTTGCACCTCTCTGTAATAAAACCTGAATGTAATCTAAATAGATTTATACCATCTGCCTCTTGAAATGAAATGGATATGAATTTGTGTTTTCTAGGCTACTTCTGCTATTGACTACTTTCACTTATATCTCTAAAGCTGAACAGAGTGTAAGTATTAAAACCAATGCAATATTTATTTCTCTCCTTTGAGGCTGCCTAGTAACACCCATCAATATCAAACCTTCACTTAGCACCAACCATCACACGAAAATTGAAAATCCAGCACTCTTGATGCAAGTATTTATAGCAAACCTTGTGAGAAAACTGCTGGCTGGACTAACCCTTACCCTGACACTTTGGAATATGGGATTAGAAATCTCTCCAGTTGCTTCCTTATGAGCCACAGTGCTGGTGAGGTGGCAGGAAAAAGGGAAGTGTATGCACCCGCTGAAATCAGAGGCAGCACTTTCAGGCTGATATCACATATTTAAGAATATCCTGGGTGCTTTCAGTGCAAAGTTCTGTCATTCCCTCAGTGCACACATCCTCAATATCCAGAAATCTTACAGGAGAAATCGTGACTAATGGAGCACACAGAAACCTGCACTGTAAATCAGAGCTGTAATGAACAGTCACTGCTATTGGAACCCATGGCTGGGGCCATTTGCAAGGAAGCAAAGCCAGATGGGGATGCTTAATTTACTTTCACTTCGCTTTGGTGTTCTCTGCATAATTCTTGTACAAATCCCCTCAACACTCGCAGAATATTTTGCATAGGCAAGGACAGGCTGGCATGCAACACATTAATCTTCATATACCAATAGGCACATTGTGTGCCAATAGACACAACAACCCACAATGACAGAGCTTATAATTTCTCAGCTCCTCATTTATTTTCAGCCATGGAATAAGTCAAAAGTGCTGGTGAAAAGAGTTTGTGTCATACAAATTACGCTGTAAGCATTTTCCTTCCTCCCAGATTTAGTGTAAAGGCATAAAAGATGTGGAAAAGAAAATAATTTCTGCCATTCAAAATGCCCAGAGCCTGGACAGAGGCAGGAGCACTGGCAAATAAATCAGGAATTACACACTCTCAAACACACCCACAGTATTTTACTGTAAAAGTTTAGGTCTCAGCTTTTCTATCAGTTTTCAATGTGCTACTTAACATCCTGACAGGGAGGAAGTTACTGCTGTGACTAAACTGCAGAAAGGCATTTTCTAAATGTCCATGGACATGTGCATGGGAATACATCTATTTTATATATATAAAACAGGTCAATTCAGAAGTCTGAGCAACATTAAATAAGATATTCTACTGTAAATATCTAATGCTGATAAAAAGTTCACCCTGTTACATTTAAGAACAGATGTTTTGAAAGTAAAGATTTTTACATAGCCTCATACTCTAAAGTAGAAAAAAAAGCTGAGCTATAAATCAGCCCTTACTTTTATATCCTCTAGTAAAGTCAAAGACATTTAAAAAATATAGTTTTAAGAAGTTAATTTCGATGGTGAACATTTTTCTTTCTTTTCTTCATGCAGTTTCAGATATTAGCATTTCCACACAGGCTACAACACGACACATTAACATATAACAGGGTCAGAATCACTCTTTGCTGATGTCAGCTGAAGACCATCCACACATTTCTATGCAAGGCTGCCTTCCAGTTAGAAAACTTTGATATAAACCATATATTAATCTTTTTCTTTTTTTTTTTCTCTAAACTTTATCCCATATCACTGCCTTAAAAGTAAGCAGCCCCCTAAAACAAGCTGGTATGCACATTGTTAATACTTTTTGCTCAGAAGACCAGCCACGTGTAAAATAGGTGTATGTTCATGTAATTGGCTACAGTATTTTGCTCCATGGTTAAATGCATGATTTCCTCTAATAGAATGCCAGTGTGGCCTACATCACATTTTCTACTTCATAAAGATCCAATGAGCTGTGACCACAGGCTCCCCAACTTAATGGAAAGTTCACTTGGTGACTTCCGAGTTTAAATTGTCCCTTTCTACTGCGAATCAATAGATTTAAAACACATTCATGGATCTCCTCCCCAAAAGCTTTAATCCCAAGAGCCTTAGAAGAAAGGAGATCTAACTCAGATTTATCACTCTTGCAGCACACCAAAGCCAAGGCTTTCCCCCTTTATAAAATAAAAACAAAACTGAACCATGGAGACACCTTGGTGCAAACCACACACCTGCCCAGCTATTCAGGAACCATCAGCTTCCAATACTTCCTTTCTAAAATGTTGGAAGGAGTCTTTACAAAGCTATAAAGTTTTCCTAAGCAGAATTTTACTGGTCAATATTTATTTACTCCCAGCAAGAACAGGAATATCTGAATGATACAGTGAATTCAATTCCATGCACATAAAGAAAGATGTAAAACACCCACATGCAGCTCAAGCTGAGGATTTCTACATCTTTGCAGCCAAAAAACTATCCTCATATTAAACTTTTTTTTAAAAAAAATGCCTAATTTTTATTATTTTATTGATTTTATTGTATTTTTAGATGGTTACCTTGATCAACTAGAAAATGAGACTAAATAAAATCAAGGATGGGTGTACCTAAAGAGTCCCACTTTGCTCACCAAGATTTGAAACATTCTATGTGGAGATCTAAGTCTTAATCAGCTTTTTTAATAATTTCAGAAGCCTTTAAAAGCCTATCACAGTCTGGGAACATCAGAAAATAAATCTGAGTCAGGAGAATAGGGGGAAAGGGTGCACAGTGGGACTGACATGAACAGGCTGAGCCCCAAGGCACCTCAAAAACACTGAAGCAGGAATTAATGACCACATTCAAATCAATTCTGTTAGTGGATGAATTATGATAGGGAAGTCAAATTAAAGAATTTACAACAATCGAGAAAAGGGTTCTACACACACAGAGGTTCCCTTACAAGCAGCAGGTGCTTGGGAACTTTTGGTGATCATCTTCAGAGATTTTTTTTGCACAATCAGTGGGACAAGCAAGAAAAAAGAGAATTAAGAGAGTGAGAACGTGGATTGAATGTCACCTGAGGTCAAGACTGGAAGGTTTGTGTTCTGAGGAGGAGGAAGAACACTTAGTGCTCTTTTGGAGAAAGCTGAAACTTTTAAGACATTAATTGGCTTTGAAAGAGTATCAAGCAATTCCTAAAAAAGGAATATGGTACCTGGTCCCTCTTATAAAAGAGAGTAAATTTATGAGAAAAAGGCTTTTTTCAAAGCACAGCACCCAAAATGGGAACTGAAAGCACCAGCCTAAGTGCAAAATGAGAACCACAGAAAAATCAATGATTCCAATTTGTAAAGAAAGCACAAATCAAATATTGTTAATATGATATATAAGTACAACATAAACTATTTGTACTGCACACATTAAGGGTAAATCGCTTGAATAAATTCTATTTTTATGGAAAAAAATGCTGCAAACAACATGCTGACGTGTCAGGAAAGTGAAAATAATAACACTGGCATTATTAGGACTACATGCCATTTCCTAGTGATTTCCCAGGATCATCTATTTTCACTTCAAGCAGCTGTTTAAATCCCTTTTTTTTTGCCTCACCAAATCTAGTTTTGTTTTACATTCATTATATAATTCCTGCAGCCTATTACTTACACTATTACCATAATCCTCACTTCATTGCAAACAAGAAAAAGAGGCAATGCTTTCCCATTCAGGATTTCAGGAGGTTTTGATGGTTTCAGCAGGGGACTGTGAGTTTCATTCCATTTTGAGGAATAAACTAATGTTGGTCTCTTATTTTTTCCTTCCCTCATAAAGCAAGCAGAAACAACCTTTTGAGAGAAAAAAAAAAACACAAAACAATCTCTGACATGGCCAAAGAGAAGAGGAATATATTAGCACACTAAAAAATGGCCAAACCCAACTCCAAGGATGAGAGAACAGACCTTGTGAAAAGTTCTTCTACTTGAAGAAGAATTTTTAAATTCAGGCTGCAGAAAAAATCCCAAGCATTATTTTGTAATTAAAGTCCACATTGGTATAAAAAGAGGTTTGAGGGGGGTTTGCCTCTGTCCAAGAGCTGAAAGACAATTAATTTAATTTAATAGCTCTGGAGAGCACATAGAAAATGAACTGTAACTGAGGGCATAAATATCTCCATCATGGAAATTATCATTGCAAAAGGATCTTTCTCACAATCTCACGACAATAAATAGATGGCCTCGGGTTTGCCAAATGATACATTTTTCTTCAGCCAGGGATTTTTTTCTTCCCAGGGGGGTCTGAAAAGTAAGAGCACCATGGAAAACAGAATGAAGAGGCTCAGCAGCTGCTGTCCACAGAAGTTTTTGACTAGAAAATGAATAGAAATAAAAAAAAGTTATGATTGTTCCTTCTTCCTTCCAAGTTTAATCACTATGAGGGCTACATTTTTAATATGACCCTACCTATAAAAACTTATTTCAGGTTATTAATTCTGCTTATCAAATATGCCTCACACTCAAATAACTTTGTTTTATTTTGTCAAATCATTAAAAATGCATCACGAATTGAAAGGCAAACAATCCAGCTGCCACTGAAAGAATGTCAGTTTAGAGCTTTATTCTGAATGGGATGGAAATAACCAGAGTAAATACTCGTACAATAAAAATAACTCACACTACTTGCAACACTATCACTTTTACAGCTTTTTCTACAACTTCTCAGGTAGAGAAATGGGCTCAGCAGCTCAGCCTCCCTACTAAAATAAATACAGAGTTCCATGTGTGTATTTGCAAACCCTTCCAGGACAAACAGAGCTGCAGAATAATTGGGGCCAGAAGGACAGGCCTCTGGAGGTCAGTGAGCTCCTTGCTCAAGCTGGACCTACTTTCAAAATGAGCAAAGTTTTCTCTGTCCAGTCACACTTTTGATACCTTCTGTTGCGGTGCATTTTGAATTTTCTAAAGTTCTGTATGTTTTTTGGTATTGAGTTTCTGTAATAGTTCATCCCTACCCCCATCCCCTTTTCCCTAATCCCTGTTGTTATCCCCTCAATAGCCCTGTCCCTTCCCATTGTATCTTATCAATGGACACACCCTGGTACTTGATGGCTCTGGCAAAGCCAGGTGGCTCAGCCAAAGCTTCAGGTATCCCCACACCCCTTTTGCCCCAAAATGGCCATGTCAGTGCCTCCTGTGCTTAAGTCACTCCCCCTCATTTCCATCAGAAACGCCCCTATTCATAAGGGCAAGTAAAAGCTCAAATCCTCACTCACACTCACACTCTCTCACTCTGGGCTTTGCCCTGAATAAACACTTTCCTAGTTACCACCAAGTGTGAGCCACTCCTTCTTCCAGCCAAGGTCACGTCTCTGTCTGAAATCTGGACCCAAAGATAAAACTCGTTTATATGGTATCTGAAAAGCAGAGCTGGCCAGGAGACAAGCTCAGAAGAACCATAACCTTCAGGTCTGCAAAGCCCCCAAAGCCTTTGGAATCCCTGGGAAAAGATTCCTCCTCCTCCTCCTCTCTCCCATTTCCTGCAACCACTGCTTGTTGTTCCCTGAGAGGACCCTCCTGCCCCTGCCTCCTCTCCAGCCCCTCTGGGAGTGTTTAGCAGCAGTGCCAACATCCTCTGCTGGGACAGGACCTGCCCCAGCCTCCACCAAACCCCTCCTGCCTCAGGAAGGCACACTGGGACATCATGGTCCACACACACAGCTCCAATAGGGCCCCAAAAGGTCAGGATAAATAATTTTAGCCTTCCTTAAGTCCTACAAAAGAATCCTTATGTAAGTGTTAATGCCAGGATGATGGGAGCACACAGAAATGGGATTTTAATGGTGCACAGCAATATGAGGATCTCCTCTCAGGAAGATCCTGAGGAGTAATGCTACTGCTAACAGTAACACCCATGTGCTCCTCACTCAAGAGCAAGGGTGAAAATTAAGGGAAACTGTCACTCTTAGTCGTTAAATATCTTCATTAGACAAGAATGAGGATAATTACTGCTCACAAAATTCACAGTTTGAAAAATCCTCATCCATTTTCTCTCCTGTTGATGCGGCACACACCAAAGGGCTCACACTGGGGGTGCTTCTGCACACAGCAGGGGAGGGAGGGGAAAGAAAATTCATCACAGTACAACAGAACCCTTGCCTCAAACCAACCTCCATCACTTCCCGTGTCCCAGAACCAAGACAGTGCAGAGAGAACTGCTCCTTCAGCACCACAACCTGCAAATCCAAGGTCACATCTACCAGCTCCCAGCAAAGGTGATGCAAACTGGAAAACATTTGAAGTATAAAGCCACGTGAACAATTATTTTTCAGCTATTATTTTCATTTCTCTATTTCTATTTGCACTGATTGCACTTAGTTAAATTATTATCTCTGGTGATATTTTAGTTATTAAGCAGCTATCAGCAAGTGTGGTTTGGTTGCCTCTTTTCTTTTTCAAGCCATTCTTCTGCACAGAAATTTGACTAATGTCCTACTGAAACAAATAAAACCAAGACACTGCTAAGTTATTTATTCTACCAGTGTCTTTTCCATACCATTTACAAAAAATACATTTTGCCTGCAATGAAAGGTTGAAGGCAGAGGATTAGGAGACACACGATTTGTACCTGGGCACATAATGACTATTATGTTCCTTACACAAAGTTCATCATTTCCTCCTCCTTTTTTCATGACAGGACAACTCTGGCATCGTAATTACCTTTCTAATAAAGCACTTGCCTCCGTCAAAAGTCCAAACTTTCCTACATTTCTACCTGAGGACTCGACAAAAAGCAAAAATAGACAATAAGAAACTAGAATACTCTATATTTACAACATGCAAATCTGCTGTTTAAAAAACCCTGTGAAATTTAACCCCCTATTCTAACTCCAGAACTTTGTTCCTAAAAATGTAATACTCAAGAAGTGAAAAATACTCTCTAAAATGTTCCATGCATTTGATTTCCATGCAATTATCCATTTGCAATCTGCAACTGCTTTATGCTTTAACTAAAGATTCAAAATGTATTTTTTGCTGGTTTTATTCCCTGAATTATAACAAAACCTGAAATATCTGGTTGTATTTAGTGAGAAAACTGTGAGCTCATTTTTCAAACTTCAGATCAGGAATAACTTCCCTTACTGTGCACTGGAAAGAGACCCAGCACATCTTCTAAAACACAGAAATAATAATAAAAAAATAATAGGAATCCACTGTGGTTTGACTCTTGACCATAACATTATTCAGTTTTTCAAGAGGAGGGAAAAAAAATTACAAATGTCCAACACAATACAAAATTCAAGCAAAGTAAAAGAGGTGTCAGTTAAAAAAAATGTTATTCATATGCAGCACATAATCATTTGGTTTTATTTTAAAGATATTTAATAAGAAAACTCAGGATGAGGCTGTTAGTTCATCTTGATGCAAATAAAATCAATGCATCTGATTTTATGATTTTATATCATGGTCTGTTCCTGAAATGTTAAGCAGAGAAATCTAAATAAATAATAATAATAATAATAATAATAATAATAATAATAATAAAACACATCCACCCCAGCCCTTAACAAAAATCAAACTGTTACAGAACACACTATATTCTGATGAAAAGTGAAGCTGCAGTTGTCTGGTACACCTGGAATTATGATCCATATGAATCCAAATGCATTCTGATCTATTATTAATTTTAGCACTTGGTACAGAATGCTTTGTCATTGTCTAATGCTGGGACTAGAACATAATGATCATTTCCCCTTGTTACAAACAAACTTTCTTTCCCAAACGGTATTTTATATTTCACATCCACAAAAATACATATCTTTGACATTTTTCTTTTAATGGTGATAGATTAAGTAGCAAAGTTAATTACATTTCAATACTTTTCAGTAAATCTAAGTAAGTAACCAAATTTTCATTGCTGGTAGCACAGAAAATACCAAAGAAATGCTTTTGACAATGAGTAGACGAGGCAAATTTTCCAGGTCATTGTCATATAAATGAAAAAAGCAGGCTGCCAAGAAACCCCTCAGCACAGACTCTCTGGATCTGGGAACTATTTTCTATTTCTCTGCATAACTCAGGCACTGCTGAACTCACTGAGCACGCGACAATAGAGAACTCCCAGAGCATGCCAGCAAATCCACAAGGGTAATTTAAGCAGCACTGCAAGAACATGTCTTTTAAACTTCTAAATAAAGATATTCAGAAGCTCATGTAATTGCCTGGAATCTCTGGAGTCAGTTCAGACAACAAATTCTGTTAAAGGATTTCCTCCCAGGGAAAGGGTCACCTTAAAGACTAACAGGGGAAGACAGCGAGTCCATTAGATCAGGGGAGCAAATCCAGCACCAGCTTGACATGTAGATACAAGGCAGGAAAGGTGTCAGGAAATTAATGAGCCATTGACTGGGCCAGGACTAACACCCAAAAAGAGTAAAGGAGTGCAAAGGAATTGGATATCAATCTGTTGGTGGCAGCCCTGTAACAGCAGGTAAAAGAGGATGGATGGAGCAAGGGGAGCACAGGCTGCAGTCACCAGTCACTGAGGAAAGCAAGCCCTGTAATGCCTGAAAGCCTCAGCGGATGAACCCGCGAGGATTTTAAGCCACAGAACAAGAGGCTGGACATGCAGTGCTTGTTTCTCCCTGAAACATTCCCTTTTTGCAACAGTAAGTACACACAGAAGGGGTAAAGTCACACACACTGCAGTGGGAACATATTTATCCTGAGATTATTGGGCATGACATCTCTCCTCCAGCCCCATGAAACACCAAATCCTCCCTGTCACTTCCAAACAGCAACAAGGAGTGCAATGCAGGCAGCACTTGGGAGAAGAAGGCAGGAAAAGTTCTGGCCTACATGACAGGGCATCTCTTTAAAGAGCCACAATAAGACCATAAAGGGACATCAGAGACAGACATTTAACTGAAACTCAGGGTAATATCCTCCACTGGGAGTATTAGCACTTAATTGGGAACAAACTAAGTGACTGACTTAATTCTGATATATTGCACCATCTGTAGAGTCCAGGTTATAATTGATAGGCCAGCTGGATGTGGAGCAAGGTACAGCATGTGAAATACTGTACTGTGCTTCCCACTCATTATTACTTTGCTAAACTGGTAAAGTTTAAATTGTCCTTTCCATTAAATGGCCATTGTTTCATACTTATTCCTCGTTAATTAACATGTTATGAAATAGGTCGTGGCTTTCAGTACATGACAAGACTATTACTCTGAAAACCTCCTTGTTTTCTCTTCCCACTAGAAAATTACTTTAACAATACACACAAGAAAGGGCATGGAGTTGCTCATGACCATGATCCTGTGCACACACATAAGTTAAAAGAATTTCTCAATTCTTATATGATATATATATATATATATATGGGGTTTATATCTATTTTATATATATAATTATATATATTGATATATAAGAATTGACAAATTTCTCAATTATTATATATCAATTCTCTGATAAACCGTAAAACAAACTCTGATTCACTTTTCAGCCTAGACTACCCTTAAGGTGGAAATCAGTGAGTTTGGGACTGGTGAAATCTATAGCACTTTATTGCCAAGGTAATTTGATCTGAGAACCATAAGGTTGGCTTATTCTAAAATATGGGCAACTTTGCAAATGTATTTAAATGCATTTTATAACACATTTCAATAGCTGGTCAGGAGTGCCTGGACTTTGGAACAGGTTTCCTCCTATTTGGTATAACAAAATCCAAATGGGACCTGAAAGTCCCATTTCAGTGGGACAGCAGCAGATATGAAGTAAGCCAAATTTTGAGAATCTTGTTTTCAATGGTATGAAACTCTTCTCACCAAGAACTTCACCTATTTTACCTTACTGTAAGGTAAAGCAAAGTAATTTTAATATGACCTTATATAAATCTTGATCTGCCTTGATACAAAATGGAAGTTTTTGTAATAAATGGGCTTTATGATTTATCTTTATTTGCATGAATGTAATAGGGGTGCAGTTAAACAGAGAAACTCTGGAATTCTGACACAGTATGAGCAGAAAAATCAATGGTTAATTGGAAGAAGATGTATCCTCTGATGGTAGGGTAGGATCTAACAGGACCATCCCCACTTTTATGTTGATTTCAGAACTCTCAGAACTGTCACTGCGTGCCCCAAATGCAGCAATTTCCATCATTTCCATATTCCCCTTCAGACACACCAAGTCAAGAGCTGCTCCCACCCCTTGAGCTGATACTGCTAAACCAAGCAACATGACAGATGTTAATGAAAAGAAATAAATACAGCACAAGTGTTGAAACAACAAAACTCACGGTCTGCCATGCAACACAAAAAGCCAAGAGCTCACTTTATGTGTTGATTTGTGCTCTTCCCTGAGACATAAGGAACTCATCTACATTCCAAAATCTATTGATACACTTCATTATGCTCTTCCTGTCATATAACCAAACACATGTGGAATTATTTGGGCTCTGAAAGAGTGGAATTACATTTGAACTCATTTTATTTTGTGGGGGTTTTTTTGTGTTTTTTGTTTTTGGTTTTTTTTTTTTTTGTTTTTTTTTGGTTTTTTTTGCAGAAAAACAGAAGCACATCTAGAGGACAGTGCTTTTCTGAAGAAACTCAAGAGCAAGTTTATCTCATAAATGCTTCTCTGGTGTTTCAAACATTTTCTAGGGGAAACAAAAATAACTTGAAGCTTCTTATCACCTGAACCATACTGCAAAAGGTCACTGCAGACAGATCAGTGTCAGAGCAGCAGCCATTATTAAGCCACAAATGACCTGGATTCTTCCATTTTTCAGTGGAGAAATTTCACTCACCATCGATTAAATCCATTCTACAAGTCACTGCTTCACGTCCTGCACACACCAGGAAACCTCCACACATCAGTGGGATCTACACTTAAACTTTAAACAGACACTCTGATTTAACAATTGTTTTTTCAGGTAGCAAGAGAACCCAAGAAAATCCCCATGAAGAGTTAATGACACTTTTTATTGGACTGGTATGGATTCTGTGCAGCTCCCCAGAAGGAAGTGCCAGGCTGGGAAGGTGCTGAATTTTGCACTCTTCCATCACACAGCACATCCAAACCCACCACAAAAGGCTCCAGGAGCAAGTGCAGCTCCTGGGTTTAGGACTGAGACACTGATAATTCAATAAACACCAGGGGCAGGATGTGCCACAGCCAACATTTAGTTGCAAGGAAGGCAACTACCAGCTCAATAAATATTTAAAGACACCTACAGAAAAACAGGGAAAAAAAAAAAAAAAAAAAAAAAAAAAAAAAAAAAAAAAAAAAAAAGAGATAAGATTTAGAACTGTAACTTGTGTTATTTCTAATTTTTTATCAAGTGTGTTGTCACAATGCAGCATCTCTCTCTCCAGGCTGCTTGGAATGGAAGGCACACAGCCCATCTAATAAACAGAGATAAACTGAAATTAAAATCCTAAACCAATTGATAAGCAGGGATGTGGTTTGAAAGATGAAAGATAAAGCACCATATGCAAATCCAGCTCTTACTCTAATGTCTTGTAATATATACACAGGTTTTAATTGCTTACTTTAGTAAAAGCACAACAAGGCAAGGAACAAAAACACACCAGACAGAATTTACTCTTGTTCTTACATTTTCAGAGTTAATTAGAAATATTTTTGGGGACACATATAACGTTTGCTGCAAAATTTCAACAAGAAAATACCTTCTGGTGAATCTTTACAGAGGTGAAAACAAAACTCTTTATACTTTGAAAATGTACCTGATGTGAATGCAAATGTATGACTGATTCCAACTAACCTTGTCTTACTGCAAAGTAATAATTAGAAAAGCTTATGACATAAAGTGGAAGGAGGGGGATGACTTTTAGCCAAAGGAAACACAGAAATAAATCCAGGGATTTTAAAAGTACAGCAACATCAGGCTGCAATTTTGGCTGCCATTAAGGACATTATACTATTCACTGCAATTTCTGTTAACAGTAGGCTTTAAAATAGGTGGTTTCATACTAAAAACTGGACAGTTAATGTACATCTTTATTTCCACTCAAAGCTGTGTCAGTGGCTCAGCATTCTGTGTAGGATATTCCTTTCCTGTCTTACCAGCTTCAAATATTAGTAATTTGTGGTAAAAGAAAAATAATCTTACAATCTCTAAAGAAGGGGGGGAAAAGTCCACAAAACCTCTTCTCCAAATCCATAAAAACTCATATTACCTTTACTTACCAGCTTCTTACCAAAGTGATTCTGCACATGATTTTAATACTGAAATTAAAGCACAGCCATTCATTCAGACAAAGTTCTTTGACTGGGATATTCAAAGAGAATTCCTAAGGAAAACTTCGCTTTTCTGGAAGCATTTGCCTCACTGATTCTGTTTTGTATCTTTAGGTATGTTAGGACAGGTATTTACAGCAAAATGCTGAGGGACATCAGACCAAAGGGACAGTCACAAGGCTACAAAAGCTCTCTAAAACCAGAGCCCAGGAGAAGCTCAGCAGCTTTAATCCCCCAATGCCCCAAGGAGAACTGAAAGATCTGATTTCAGCTCAGCTCCTTTCCCACAGAGCCAACACCTCCCCAGCAGGCTGAACACAAGTCCTCCGTTTGTGAGACACAAGAGCACAATTTATCCTAAGAAATGCACAAAGCTCAGGGCCCTGAGTGTGAGGCAGCACTTCAGTGCATGTCACAGCTCAGTGACACAGCTCCAGCTCCTCCTCCTCCTCCTGCCTGGAGGGGCTTGCAGGGTCTCACATTTCTGCAGATTTTCAATCTCATCTGTCCGCTCTGCCTGGCACAGGAGCACAAATACAGCCCAGACCACATTGCATGGATGATCCAGAACTGCTCCGGAAAACAAAAAAAATTTACTTAAATGGGCGTGTTCTGTACTGGTTTGTCATATTCTTCACCTTCTCCCCCACAAAATTTTCTTTCTTTTTTTTTTTTCCTCTCTGCTGTTTTGTCACTTTTCTCTTTGATCTCTTATTGATCCCTCCCTTAGCCCCCATGTCTCAGGTTTGAGTTTTCTGTCCCCGAGATTCAGGTGGTGGTTCTGGAGAGTCTTTTTTGCCCTCTGAAGGCTTTGAGCCAGAGACGAGAATGAAGAGGAGTCTCAAGGTCTTATTTTTTCTCTGATTTCTCAGAGATAAGATAAGAATTTATTAATAATTAATTAATTTATTAATTCTTATCTTATAATTCTCTGAACACCTGGCTGAGGTGTTCACAGCTGCTCAGACACAGGATGACTCCCCCTGTAATGGGGCGTTGCTTTGCTCTTATACAGATAACTGTGTGTCTATTATTTACAATTTCATACCAATGTCTAGTGCCTATACTAGAAGAGTCATCTCTACTTTGACCCAATCCCCTTAAACTACCTTGTGCCCACGTCACGGCAGAAGATGGAGGCCAAGGGAGAACAAGGACAACCCAGGGTTCCACCCTAAATCCTCCATCTTGTTCCCTAATTCTAAGAACCCAAAACTACCAAATTTTGCACCTGGTGATAAACTACACTACTGTCTGTCACACATTTGTGACTTGTAATTCCTCTCTGTGTTGGAAGTTTTTCTCATGAATTGAAATCAAAGCCTGTGTCTTCCTGGGTTCTGTGCCAGGGTCTCAAACCCCCCTGTACAGATCTCAAACCCTCCTGCTCGTGTCCCAAACCTCTCTGCCAAGGTTTGTGATTATCCAGGATGCCCAGAGGGATGCCCTGGACTCTGACACCCATGCAGGTCCAGCACTGGAAATCAGGAAAATCAGATTTGAAGAAACACCAGCCTGTCCCCAGGAGCCAGAGCACTGCCAACAGCCCATCCTTGGGGACAGCTCTGCAGAGCCCCTGATTTACAGCCCCAGTGAGGGCAGCAGCCTCAGCTTCCTTGCCTGCTTTAATAAAAGGCCTCCTTAGAAAAACCAACCAGATCAACATGAAGAAAGCAAGATATGGAAGGTTTATTCATTTTTCAAGTCTGATCAAACTGGGGAAATACTTGGTGGTGCCTGTTCAGGACTAAGGGAGGGATCAATAAGAGATCAAAGAGAAAAGTGACAGAACAGCAGAGGGAAAAAAGAAAATTAAAGACAATTTGGGGGGGGGGGGGAGGTGAAGAATAGGACAAAACAGTACAGAACAGGCCCATTTAAGTAACATTTTTTATTTTAAGAGCCCCTTGGCTATGCCTTGGCTCAGCTTTATCTGCAGGATATATCATTTCTCACAAATTTTCCTGCAGTAGCCTTTTGATGAGGTGGCACAGTAATAAATGGGGAGATAATTTGATGTGTTGAACTTTTATTGCTAGTGAGGAATAAAAGGATTTTCAGCTCCCTGGCTGAGTCTGCAGTACTGACAGCTGGAGCAGGGAGGGAGAGCTCCCCCGGATTAAACCACAAAAGGAGAATAGGTATGGATTTCTCATAAAAATAACTTCAGTGATAAAACACAGCAGCACTGAGTACCTGTAAGAATTAAACCGTGATTACCAACTGAGTTTATGAAGTTGGCCTGTCATTCTCAAACAAATGAAAGAGTGGGGAAATGCACACAGACACTGTGCTGGGAATTCACTGCAGCTCTGTGCAGCACTGGGAGATGTGAGTGCTCAGCAGGGAGGCCTCGGGGTGCAGCCCACAGTGAGGAACCATCAGAGCTGCCCCAAACCTCTGCAGGGAACCAGCAGTGCTGCCCCAAACCCCTGCAGGGAACCACCAGAGCTGCCCCAAAGCTCTGCAGAGAACCAGCAGTGCTGCCCCAAAGCTCTGCTCCCTGCAGAGAACCAGCAGAGCTGCCCCAAACCTCTTCTGGCTACAGGGAACCAGCAGTGCTGCCCCAAAGCTCTGCTCATGGCAGGGAACCAGGAGAGCTGCCCCAAACCCCTGCAGGGAATCACCAGAGCTGCCCCAAAGCTCTGCTCCCCAGCTGTGTGTGAAGGCTGCCCCAGCTCGCTCACACTGATGGCTTGCATGTGCTTATGAAAATAACTGGAGAGAATCCAAAGAATAATGGATTTTGGAGGTTCTAGAGGAAAAAAAAAAATTGAAAAAAAAAGCCCTGAACCACTGTTTGGTTTTACTGTTTATCTATTTTTCATGCCTGGGGGTCCAGCTCTGGGGCTGGGGGCTCTGGGGGAGAAGGGGACAGCCTGGCCTGGACACCCACCATGGGGAACATCTGGGACAGAGGGAAAAGCCCAGCAGGGACAGAGAAAAGGGAGAGGAGGGCGGGGGGACTCTCAGAGGAGCCCCAGGCCAGGGAAATGCTCCTTAGGGAATGCCAAATCTCCTTTAACAGCCCACTTGGGAAGCACAGCTCCTCCACCCAGACTCCCAACCTGCTGTACAGCCCTCCACTGCCAGCACAAGTCCTAATTAATAATGACAAAATGATACATTATGTGTATGAGACATCTAAGGATGGCTTGTGATTTACATAACGTTTTTGCATTCTTCAAATTCACCGAGCTGGTTCTCAGTACAATATTCTGCCTGAACGTGTCTGCCCGTGTGGTTACAGCCTCCACAATCAATTCTGAATGCTGATTTGAATTACTGAAAGGTAATTGAAAAGTAGCTCGTTGACACTGAGAAGGCAAACAAATTGTTAATGCTAATTCCTCTGAGTGCATCTCACCAAGGATACTGGCAAGAGGGAATTAAAAAAAAAATAAAATAACAAACTCAAAAAACATATTCCCAAATAATAGAAAAGCTGTGAACACGGAGACAGTTTAAAACAGTAAAAAAGAATCCTTTTGTATGATAAATAACAAAGATCTTATACATGTTAAGGAAAATTAGTTAAGCATTAGGAATCTGACTTATTCCCCTTTCAAAAGAAAAATAAAGAAGAAGTTAATAGACTGTAATTCATCCTTCACGTGTGGTTTAGAAAATACATTTAAAATACATTTAGAAGATACATTCCTCCTTCCCTGTAACATTCAAATTGCCAGTTAAAGGCACAAGAAAAACAACTATTTTGTAACATATTGAAGAGCCCTTTAAATATATTCGAGGTTTAAGACAAATCACTATATCATTATTTTGCAAATTTAAAATTAAGTAGATTTAATTACTCAATCTCTTGTGCTACGTCCCGAAATTCCAACGCCTCCTGTTTGAGCCCATTTTTCCCTGAGAATCCCCCCGGAGGCCAGGCAGGTACAAGGCAGCCCCAGCAGAGAGCGCAATTGCTGTTTCAATGAGCAGGGTCTGCACACTCCAAAGGGTCACTGCGAGCTCAGTGCAGGGGGTTCACACAGAAAAAATAAAAAATAATAATAAAAACTAAATTAAAAAAAAAAAAAAATAAAAAAATAAAAAAAAAACTCCCACAAAAAAAAAAAGCACTATTTTTCCTAATTTTAATTAATATTCTTAATTAACCACATAATTGGATGAACACAACCGCTCCGAACAGTAACTTTGTTGTTGTGCATGAATCCCAACAGTTCACAGGAAATTCACTTTAAGCTCAGCACAGATTGTGGACCTGTGTGCCCATGTGGCACAGCCTGGGCAGAGCTGATCCCCCTTTTGGGGCTGTGTCACCCCAAAGCTGCAGCTCAGGGCCCAGCAGAGCCAACATCACCCTGTGACCATGGCACAGAGGCCACCAGCAGAGCCTTGGGCAGGAACAGGAGTGGGAGCTGCAGGACAGCACTGCTGGACCTGAAATTCCACCCCAGCACTTCCCAAAGCCTGCTGTGACCTCCAGCAACCACAACTCCTGAATCCTGAAATCCATGCCCCAGCACCTTCCCAAAGTGTGTGTGACCTTCATCCACAACTACTGAATCCTGAAATCCAGAGGCCAGCACCTTCCCAAATCCTGCTGTGACCTTCATCCACAGCTCCTGAATCCTAAAATCCACAGCCCAGCACTTCCCAAAGCCTGCTGTGACCTCCAGCAACCACAACTCCTGAATCCTGAAATCCAGACCCAGCACCTTCTCCAAAATGTTCTGTGACCTCCAGCATTCACAGCTCCTGAATCCTATGAAATCCAGACCCAGCACCTTCCCAAAGCATGTGTGACCTTCATCCACAACCCCTGAATCCTGAAACCCACACCCCAGCACCTTCCCAAATTGTTCTGTGACGTCCAGAAACCACAACTACTGAATCCTATGAAATCCAGACCCCAGCACCTTCCCAAATCCTGCTGTGACCTCCAGCATGCACAGGTGCCCACAGCCACACCCTGCAGCTCAGCTGCTCTGCAATAAATGCATCTCCCTGGGGTGCAGCTCCAGCAGGACTGCACCACCGTGGCTGTGTCTGCGCTGCCCCATGGGCCACTGAAACCTCACCCAGAATTTACAATTAAAGCTTTCTCTGTCTGAGTAACATTTTGAGGCACATGGACACAGAGAGAAGCAGGAGGGAATCAAGACAAGAGGAACTTTAGAGACTTTTTTTTGAAGAACAGAGGAGATGTTACTGCTGTCGATGACCTAATGTGTCTTTTCACTTTCTCCTTCCTTGCTGAATGATAATCAGGAGTCAAGTCAGCCTTGGATGCTTTTACATGAAGACCCAAGGCAAGTCAATAGGTTCAAGATAAAGAAAATCCCAAACACTTAAAAACTCCAGCTGTCATTAGCTGCAAAGTTTTACCTTCAGCCCTGAGCCTGTTGACCCTCCTTGCCCAACCTTGGGGCTTTTGGTGAGGAATGATGTGTGCCCTGGTTTAACCTTCAAACACTCTGCTGAAGAAATGCTCTCTGCCAGTCAGTCAGTCAGTGTGTCACCGAGCTGTGACAAACCCCAGAGGAGCCCCGAGCATCTGGTGACACTGCACAGCTGCCAACACACTGCTCACAAACTGCAGAAAAATTTAACTGGTTTCACTGCAAAAGGCAAAGAGGAGGGTGGAGGCAGCCAGCAAAAAGGATGGAGATTCATCTCCAGAAATTAAAATTTCCTCAGCTGGGGAAGCTGCATCTTTTCCTCCAATTAGAATCTCCTTCTGAAGAGAAGAACTCACACTGCTGTAAGATTACGTCTCTGATTTCAATCTCGTGCTTTCCCGTATTTTAAATGCTTTGGGCGTTGGGCAGTTGAGGAACTGTCAAGTGCATCAGTCACAGGTTGACTTTGCTGGATGGAAATGGGGCCAGTAAATATCAGAGGGCAGCATTAAGACCTCAAAAGTCAGAAGAGTCCTGAATAAGATGCTAAGATAAAAAAGAGTGAATGTATTATGAAAAATAATAATAATAATATCCTTTACTTCTCCATTTCTTAAAACCAGCGTTCCTCCTCTAAGAAAGGCTCTGTTTTCTTTAATTGCAGGTTCCAAGCTCCCTGGGCAGAGAACTAGCTAGAGAATCTCTGCACTGGGCCTATTTTCAGTAGATACTCTGAAAGAGACATTTCCTGAGACATATTTTCTCTATTAAAAATATCTTCTCGTTAGTTATGGATGTTTAAGAGAACATGGAGTAAATACTCCTCAAGAAATTTCAGTGGCCACTTAATATTTCTCTAGGAACATTCTAATGAAGCAAATTACCTAGAGCCACTAAAAAAAAATATTAAAAATCAGCTTTCAGATTATTATTTCTACAAATCAATTATCAAAACTCTATTAATTTATTCCATTAGCATAGACACTATTATACTACATTCTAATTCTCTCTTTTAGGATGGGCCATGATTTTATTAGTGTATTCTATCAGTTCTGGAGGTTGAAGGCTTCCGGGTGGAATTTTTTTTCTCCTCTATCTAATAAAGGTTATTAAGAATTTAAATAAGATTTGAAAGTGAGAATAATTTAGACACCAAAGTAATGGCTATACATATCTCACAACAGCAGTTCATTAGTGGGATGATAGTCAGTCAACTAAATTAAGGCTTCTCACTCGTTTTGCTCAACAGCTCCTGAAATCCCAAACCCAAAATCTCAGCCCCTGTTCAGCTGCAGGATCCACAGGAAGGGTAAAGTATAAAACTCTCTGTGCCCAGTATCTTGGTGGTTGCAAACACCAGCTGTAGCCAGAAATAAAATGGAAGAGCAGGAAATCTGCAAACATACCCTACGGTTCTTTAAAAATTCTAATTCATTAGACCAAATGCCCATTGGGTTTAGCAGCTGCACTGGCTCTGCAGCACCTTGCACAGCTGCAATCACAGAGATGATGGACCAGCCTCCCTCCCTCTCACACCAGGGCTTGTGTCCACCCTGAGGACTGGATTCCTCACCTTACCAAAGCCAGGGAGTGTGCAAAATTGACTATATGCATGCCACAGAAACCTCAAATGCTTAATTTATGCAAGCACACTGCCTCCAGATCCATGAGGGATAAGACATGAAACTACACTGACATCATCTTAAAGAATTGCTCCTTGCCTCAACTAAATATTTACTCCTGATTTATTAATTTTCTAAACGAATATACAATAAAAATATCCAGTGGCCCATTTAAGCAATTTACATGCTAAAATGATGGCCAGCAGCCAATTTGAAGTGAGCTGATTCTGCTGAAGAGGTATCTGGGCTCCTTTAGATTCTCCACCTGGTGACCCTTGGAGTGGTCTAATAAAATAATTTCATGGCATGTGAATCACTGAGCAAGGAGAAAAAAAAAATCACTAAAGCCTGATTACATTATCAAACTCTATGAAACCACATCAATTTATTTGTTAAAAATATTTAAAAATTCAAGGATATCATGTGTCAGAGTACCAGCTAACAGCAACTGGGATATTTAACATGAGAGAACCCTCCTGGAAGGAGGAAAAAAAAGCCATTTCATGTCTGCCTCAGCTGCTTGCAGTAAGGTCAGCCCAGGCACGGTTCAGTGCTGATAAATAAAGGCTCCATGTGCCAGGCAGAGGCTGGAGCTGGTGTGAGGCAGCAGGGCAGCTCTGACCTGCCCAAGGAGACAGTTTGTCACGCTCAGCAGGGCTGCTCCAGCCCCAGCTGAGGGGACTGAGGTGGGAGCCATCCATCACCAAACCCCCCTGGGGCATCTCCCCTGCCCTGCTCCTCGCCCTGGTGCATGGAATTCAGCCCCTGAGCTCCTTCAGTGCAGGAAACCTGCTGTGACCTTCATCCACAGCTCCTGAATCCTGAAATCCAGACCCCAACACCTTCCCAAAGCATGTGTGACCTTCATCCACAGCTCCTGAATCCTGAAATGCAGACCCCAGCACCTTTCCACTTCATCCACAGGTCCTGGATCCTGAAATCCAGAGCCACAACACCTTTCCAAAGCCTACTGTGACCTTCATCCACAGCTCCTGAATCCTGAAATCCAGATCCCAGCACCTTACCAAAGCCTGCTGTGACCTTCATCATGCACAGGTGCCCATGGCCACACAGGGAGGCAGGAAATGAAAATTCACCTCCATCCCACCCAGGGGCAGCAGCACCAGCAGCACCCACGGGCACAGCTGGATTTCCTTTGGCAAAAGGGGCAGGAGAGGGGATGGCTCAGTGCTGTGCCTCTTCTGCAGGGACAGAACACTCCAGGGGACAGTTTTTTCCCCAAATTACCTACAGAAACAGGGCAGAAATCCCAGCTCAGAGCCCACAGCAGAGCCAGCACACACAGGGGGTGTCCAGTGCTGCAGGTGTGCCCTGTTTGCTCAGCCCACAGCTCTGAAATCCACCCTGCACTCAGTGACTGCTGAGCCTGAGCTGATCCCTCAAAACCCTGCCTTCCCCAGCCACTGCATTTATTTAATTACACCTCCACACCGAGTGTGCTTTAAATGAAGAACCAGTAATTCGTTCGCATTTTAATTTTCAATTTAAAAAGCGGCTCGTTGCAAATGTCACTCAAGAGGCACGCCTGCCCTGCTGCCATCAAAGCTGACTGAGATGAGCATTGTTTTACCAAGAATCACCTGGAGAAGATGATATTTTTGCTAGATAGTGAGATCTGCATATGATGGCATTATAAAAGGCTTTGTTCCAATCTCTGTTTTCCTTTCTGCAACTTGATGACAGCTTCAATTTTTTTTTTTTTTATTTTTTTATTTTTTTTTTTTTTATTTTTTTATTACCAGAAAATTAAAAAGACAAGGTTTTGTTGGGTTTTTTTTTCCCTAGGATTTTTTTTAGATGTGTTTAATAACTGCCTTAACACACACCTTTTGCTTTGTCCTTGTACTGAAAAAACCAGGTTCTGCAAGCTGCTGACTGATGAAGATCTATCCCAATGTGCTTCAGAGGTTAAAAGAGAACAACTGCAGTTCAAATGAACATTTCTCAGCTCACGCCGTGCTTCAGCACGCCTTGCAAAATCCACAGTGGGACTTCTAAACTTGCTCCACACTCCTTCCTTCACTGCCCTTTTTACTCTAAAAACAATTGAGAAGCATCACAGTATGTGATGCCTGAGTTCCTCCTTGCATGATGCAACATATTGCCGATTTTAAAAATATTTGAAGAAGTTTTAAAGAGAAATAAAATTTGAAATGCAATTGGTTGCCACCTGTCTGGTTCAGAAGCTAAATTCATTCTCCTGTACAGATAAATGAGACCATTGTTAGAGAAGCATTTTGCTCATGAGAAAAATGAGCCAAAATGGAGCTTTCCTGGAAGAGAGGCATGAGAAAAAAATCCTTTCAGCTCTTCTCATAAAAAAAAACCACCAAACCACCAAAACCTCAACACCTCATGACTGTCATTTTGTAGGTAAATGGCTGAATTGTACAGAAAGGTGAAAATGAGACCCTTTTCTTATTAAGTTCCAAATTAATGTTCTGCAGTTGTATGAGTAAGTCTAACAGAAAGCAGACATTCCAACTCTCCACACCATCTCAGTTCTCACTTGTACAGCTCAGAAATAAACTCTGACCAGACAGAACTGCAATGCACTTATATTTTGAATAAATACTTTGAAGCAAGCTCACTAAGAAGTAAAGGATTTCCTTGAGCAGCAAGAATGCTGGAGCAAGATCTGACACATTTCTAAATGTCACCAAAAAATTCCATTCTTTTTTTTTCTTCAGAGATTTATTTTTTCACAATGATGAATAATACTTAATTTACCTTAAGTACAAAAATAACATTTTCTGTATTTTTTTGCTAGTCAGTCTTTAACTGAGAAAATGAATACCTCCTGCTTTTCTATTTAACAGGTGAAATGAGTTAGTCAGAGTTAATAATTCACATGTAAGCTCTGTACACACAGCAACCAACTGTGCTACACATCACACATGAATTCTGTCACACACAGGCAGCTCATCTGTCTATCAAAATCAAAACCAATCTATTAAACTTATTAATTGCAAATCTGAGCCTACTCATCTTCAGGTAGTTCTTATGGGAGAAGACTAAGAAATTGGGGGACAACATGAGTGAGAAAAGTGAAATATCTAAGCACTGTTCCAGTAAATTCTGCAGTGGCACATCAGAAATGGTGGGAAAAATGGAGTTATTCCATTATTCAGGGTTAAAATGGCCCAGTGAAGAAAAAACCACACCAGGGGAAGGACAAGTTCAGGCTCTCTCAGGGTCTCTGAATATTGTTGCTACTTTGACAAGTAAATATTTGCAGAAGGTATTTTTTTAGATGTGTCATTCAGAACAAGTGTTAGCTAACAAAATCGGATGGAATCTGCTAAACATTGCTTTAATTAAGATTTCTCTCTTTGACCAGTCTTTGAGCACATCACTGAAGTTATTACAGGCTCACAAAACAGAATGGAAATGATTTTTTTTCCTTTTTTCTTTTCCAGCTACTAAAATCAATACAGCTGCTTCCATCCAAGTAGCACAACGGCAAGAACAGAGAAAAATCAGCTTCAAGCAATGATCCACGTTCACAAATCTTTGTTCATGGCCACATTAACATTCTCAGCTTCATCCAAGAGGCACGGTGTGCTGCAGGGGAGGAACAGAGATCAACAGCCAGAGCAGTTGTTATTTACTCCAGATAAACTGCACTGTGTGCAATCACTTCTCCAAGCATTTAGTGAACCGTATTTGGGTTGTATTTTTCACTGGTTGGGATTTATCTCAAATGCAGATCAGCATTTGATCCCTCAGCACTGGGGAGGTTGTTATTGCAGCCCACTGTTGCACGTGGCTGTTCATCAAAATAATTCAAGGCAGGCAGGGAAAGTCCACATGGGTTTGCTTTGACTCATAACCACCAGCTCCCTGTGGGTTGTTGTGGGAAACACCTAATGGAGAGCCAGGGTTCATTTGCTAATGTCAAACCTGATGTTTAATAGGCCTCCCAGGCTTCCTTTTGATTGTTGGGATTTCTACAAAATAATAATAAAAAAAAAATAAAAATCTGAAAGCCATTTAAATAAAAAATAAAAATCTGGCAAGCAATTATTTTCACCACTCCTCCCCCAGCTGCAGACCTCAGGATTGTCTCTCTGGGAAGCATCCAGCAGTCCCAGCAGCTTTTCCCAAGACAGCAGCTGACATTCCACCTCCCAGCCTGGCGCTGATGTGCGTGGAACTCGTACAATGAGCCTTGACATTTGTCATTGTACTTAGCTACAAATGCATTACAAGAAATTACAAGGGATGCTATCAGAAAATTGCAAACCCAGTGAGTGTTTCGCCTAGTTACTGTAATTCCTCAATGCTGCTCCAATCTTGTGCAAATTAGAGCCACTTACAGCTCTGAAAACTGACAGGAAACCGAATGAGGTTTTCATTATGCTTTTAATAGTCTTCCTGGGTTTCTTGCTGCTGAAAGATTCTTGAGGAAGAGCTCTACAGCCTGCCTACCTCCACATTCATGGCAGGTGCAGGCACTAACCCAGGATAGTCCATTACCTCCTGCAACAAAAAGCTGAACCAAATTCCCTTCCACAAAAGGGAAGCAGCAGTAGTAAGAAAAAAAAAAAAAAAACTGAGAAGCCAGGAAGGAGATTTGATTTACATTGCCTCAGTATTGTGAATGCTTCCTTCATGGCTAAAGAAATGGGAATGTTTTTTAATCAGATTTTGCATTTATAAATCACATCGTGTAACAGATTTATGAATGCTAAAGGAAGCTCTTGTGACAGACTTCATTAGTGCTGACTCCAGCCCCTAAACCCACCTGATGTTTATGGAACTGTGAGCTCTAAGGACCTGGAAATTCTTGCAGAAAGAAGGTTAGGAGAGAGGAGAGTTACCTAAAATGATCCCATGAAAGTGCCCCGAGGTGTCAGTGCAGACAGCCCATAATAACAAATCACCCAGGGTGGCTGGGAGAACACACCTGCATTTCCACTGAGGATTTCAGGTACATCATCCTCCCCCCTGAGCTCCTGCTGTGCTGAGGAATTTACCGAGGTAAACAGTGCCAGGCACAGCAGGGAATGCAAGGAACAGCCCTGAGCTGCTGTGAGCACTTGGGAAAAGGGTTTGTGCTGGGATTCTCTTGTGCTCAGAGCACCTCACTCCACCTGGCCCTGCTGTGCTCAGCTCTGGTGCAGATCCCCATTGAGGCTGTTGGCTCATCCTCCCCTTCCCTAGTCAGGGCTCTCCTATGAACACCTGGCCAGAGGGGACAGGGCAGGGGACACACAGAACCCTATTGGAAAACCCACAGAACCCTGCTGGGAAAACCCACAGAACCCTACTGGGAAAACCCACAGAACCCCACTGGGAAAACCCACAGAACCCCCTACTGGGAAAACCCACAGAACCCCACTGAGAAAAACTCACAGAACCCCCACTGGGAAAACCCACAGAACCCCACTGGGAAAAACCCACAGAACCCTACTGGGAAAACCCACAGAACCTCACTGGGAAAACCCACAGAACCCCCACTGGGAAAACCCACAGAACCCCCACTGGGGAAAACCCACATCCAGGGTCCTGCATGTTCATCAGCCCTTCCCAGCTCAGCAAACAGCAGGTGAGCTCTGCCCTGCCCACAGGAACCATCCTCCCTGCAGGGGTTTCTATGGAATAACAACATTTTAAGGCATTCTGCTGATTATTAAAGATTTCTCTGGGCAGAGGGGAATAGAGAGATTGGGCTCTGAGGATTCGGATTTATCAAGGAAATGCAAATAGCTGGGACATGCCAAGGTAAGGAGGTGAAGCTCAGTGAGCAGAAAATGAATCTCTTGATAACAAAGCATCTCAGGAACTCAGTTAATGCTCTGATCACTCACTAATAGCATTTCTGTGAATTTTAAGACTGTTCTACCTTGCAAAAGGAAACACGTCAAGGTCTAAGCTTCTCTTTCTATTAAAGTGAAGAAAGTAAAATCATTTCCCAGCATTTTCTCTCATTTGTTTCCAGGATTTAAATAACAAGTGAGTCAGCATATGCTCACTACACACTTTCTCCATATTAGTTACCTAAAAATACAATACTGAGCAGCCAGCACCATTTAAACTGAGAGGGATTTCAGGCTATTTCTTGCATACCTAAAATGAGGTGATACCAAAACCACTGCCATGGTCAGCTACTGAAGCTCTTAAGAGCCCAAAATATTTACACAGTGTCAGAGTGTCTTCTGTGCATTGCCTGTGTCTGTGTAAGTGAACCAAGTGATAGCAAATTGGCAAAAAGTGCAGATCTGGTGTATAAATCAGTGTGTCTGTCATAATTCACCAGCCTGTCTTATCAACTCCTGCTTGGCCTGTGTTCCCTTAGGCACCAGGATCTGATGTTGTAAATTTATCAGCTGCTGCTGCTGCTTTTTTGGGGAGTTTGGATATGGGAAAAAAGTCTTTAGAGGCTGAGGAAGTGCAGGGGATTCCTTCCCACCATCTCTCCTGTCTTCTGTGTTTTTCCCCATGAAGAACTGGCTTTGGGTAAAGAAAACAAAAATGCAGTGTATAAAAATCCCAGCTCAGATGTTCCCTTGGGACAACAGTCACCAGCTATTGCTTCCCCCCTCTAAATGTTTCAATTTCACTCATTCCTGCCCTTCACAGCTGCACCTTTGTGCCTTTTCTCATCGCTGGTAAAGCACAGGGTTATTCAGAGCAGACCATGAGGCATCTAAACGCATTTCAGGTGCTGCAAATTGCTGCTGGATACTTTTTAAATAACCTAATCTGTACCTTTTTAAATAACTGAGTGAGGACAGCATCCCAACACCAGCTATTTCTCTAGGAAACTGTTCCATGGCTGCAAGACAGAAAAGGCAGCCTGTGCTGGTAAAAAAACCCCAGAATACAGTAAATAGAAACTCAAAATACAGTAAATAGAAACCCAAATTTGTTTCTTAGTGGATAAAGTCTCTTTGAGAGCAGTCAAGGGGAATGCTCCAATCAATCCCAGACGTTTTACAGGTGATTCAAGTATATTTTCTCTTTCTCTTGGCATTTCCATTCAACCAAAGAGCTTCCACGATCCAATAAACTCTTCTCAGCTTCCTGAAGCTCAGGAGAGGAGTTGAGAGCTCTTTGCTTAAATTCTTAATTAGAGGTAAAATTTACAATTTAAAACAGAAATAAAACAAAACTCACAGGCAGCATTTGCTGCAAGATGAAACAGATGCTTCAATGTTTATGATGATGGATAACAAGATCTCAACAGTGCTCCTACATCAAAAATGTCAGACTAAAGCCCAGTGCTCTCCCAGGATAATGTGATCATTAAATTCCTACCCTAAATGAGGCTGGAAGGACTTAAAATTTCAGATATTTCTTCTCTTTCTGCTAAACAATCACTGCTGGCATTCCCATATTTCTTGCCTGATCATTAAGCACTGACATAATTAATATGCACTCAGAGAAGCCTCAGCACAGTTAGAACATAATCACCTATAGATTTGATTCATGGAAGTGTCTTTTTGGAATAACTAAGACAGATTAGGTTTCTTAAATTGTCTTGGATACAGAAGCAACAAAAAAGCAAGTTGGGAGTTGCCAACTGTGGAGGGGTCCTAATTAACAACTCAATTAAAAAAAGGCAAATTAAAACTTTATGGTTCGTTATCCTTCATTGCTTAATAAATTGTTTTGCTAAGCAAATGATTAAGAATGATTATTCTATAAAGCTGAAATAGTATCTGGTTTTCCACATTTAAAAAAAAAAATTCAATAAAATAAAACCAGTTTGTTTTCAACTATCCAAACCCTGTTGATTACAGGACTTTGTGCCAATTCAAGGACAAGAGAATTGATGTGTTAGAAAATTACTATAAGCAAAAAAAAAAAATTATTTCTCCTCTCCCCATTTTTACATTGAAGAATATCTCCAGTTTTTGTGATGAAGAAAAGAGTCTCTTTCCATACATTTTTTATTCTACTGGGTTTTTTTAATGCCACAAGTCTTGTAGCTCATCAAAATGAACTGCTCCCCTCTTAACATCACAGATTTCCTTGACAAATTCAGAACTTTTGGATTTATTATTTGATAGTTCGGGACGCTGAGGGATGAATAAAACAGGTTTGATCATAGGGAATGCTTGACAACCTACAAGAGATTCCAAAATGATTCATCTTTGCAGTTTTAAAAGATGTTTATAGATATTTTTAGATGCCCTGAACTGTCCCCCAAGACAATGTTTGCTAGTCTGTGTTTCTTACTGGGCCAGACACAAAAATCTTGAGCCATATATGAACATGCTACTGGAAATAGGAAATTCTTGAAGTCCTGTTTGCTATTTTGTAATCCTGTACATAAAGATAAATTAAACACTAAAGCCCATTTGAGTTGATTTGAGTAGAAAACCACAATACTTTGGTTCAAATTCTGACTTTCTAGAGGCAGAGAAAAAAAAATATTTTGCAGATTGTTACTGCTTTCGAATTCAGCAAAACAAAAATGAATATAATTCATCCAAAAAATTAAAAAATATAATAATAATAATAATAAATTAGTGTTAATAGATAATGCAAATTAATGAAAAGGAAGGAAAGTAACTCCAAGGGTCTGCTGAAGACAAAAGGTCACAAAGTCTCTAAAACGGATGAAATTCAGCATTCCCCAATTCCTACATACGTTTTGCCTTGCCTGTAAAACTCAACTTACTGATTAGATTAAAAAAATTACCGGGAAAATTGTCCTTTGCCCCTATTTAAGATTTAAAAACTGGACATGTCTAATTTTACTGAAAAAGATACAGAATTGTTTCTCTGACAGAAAAGCAAAGTTAGGATAAGGCAGCAACTGGGACAGAAAAGGGAATTTTGTTGCAAAAGTATTTGCAGACAATCTATGAAAGATTAATTTCTCATTCATCACTAAAAATACTTTTGTTACAGATAAGTTATTTTATAAATACTAATTGTATCTACGATATAAATATAATTGATAGTAAATATCAAACTAATATGAATTATATTAATTCAAACAAAAAATAATACGATAGAAATACTAATTGTCATCAAGAAATTCCATTTACACAGTGCCTTTTCCACTTAGACAGGATCCAGCTGTTTTATTAACAATCTTTCTGAGCATCTTCAATGACAGCCCAGCCTTAGTCAGCAGAAAACAGCCACGAGTTTCTGCAGCAAAGCAGATTGTTCAGCAAGACAAGCAAGTTCCCTCCAAAACCATGGAAACAAATTAATGTGTGCTGCTGACAGCCAGAGAAGCTCCAGAGAAACTTCATTAGAAGGTTACTCCTCATTATTTCCACTTGCTAATAAGGAGCTTGCAGTTTTTTTATTTTCGTTGTGGTTTTGGTTGAGGTTTGGGTGTTTGTTTCTTTTTTTTTTTTTTTTTTTCACAATTTTATAATTAGCATCATATTTATTTCATGATTTTACTGGCAATATGATGCACCTCAGGCAGAACTCTGAGCAAATCCTGCTCACATGGGATTTAAAGTGGACATTTGGTGTCAAAGCTTTATGGTTTTTTATAACTTATTATAGAAATATATCGCAGAACTCCACAAGGATTTTCCTTTCAAATCCTGCATCATCACTGGAAACGATCATACATCCTGAAAACAATCCATTTTCCTGCATATATAGGATTTAAGGAATTAAATACTCACAGAGCATATGGACTGAGCCAGATTTACATGTAGGTAATTGGCAGTTTTAAACTCACTAGTACACATAGAAAAAAATAAAAATAAAAATTGCTACACAATATTCTCTTCAGGTCTGAAAACAAAGCAGCAGCTTTGAAAACTAAATATACATTGGGAGTAATGGGGAAAATACAGTTACAAGGAAGGGAATGGTTTTTCCTGTCCTCGAGATTTACAAAGAAAATAAAAGACACATTAACTGAATGCTCCTATGGCATTTTTCACAATAAGTGACTTTATGACTCCTAAGAGATGGGGATGGATACAAAAGGATGCTGCTCCTAAACAGCTCCAAGAGCTTTACAGTCTTTGCAGTCTGCAGGACAAAGTATGAGAACTTTGTCACAGTTATTCTATATTAAAAAATTATAAACCAGTTTCCCTTACTTTATAGGACTCCAACAGAGTTTGTTTCCCTTTCTCTTTGATTACTTAATTCATGACCAAATAGGCAAAAATATTAAATTACCCATTACATGGGTAACTTTCACATAGCAGGTAGAAATTAGTTTTATCAGATCCTACCCCAAAAGCAAAAAAGTAGCCACAGAAATGTTTTAGCATTAGAGAGAAAGGACAGATTACACTAAATCCACAGATACCTTTTAGAGATTGATGTTGAATTTAATGAGATCTCCTCGAGTCAACTTAGTGAGCTCTCAGTGCAAATTCAACATCAGGGGCTACTCAGCAAAATCAGTGTAAAGAATAACCTTGAAGAAGGCAAATGTTTAAAATTCTCTCTCGTGAAATAATAACAAACCGTGTGTTGATATCAAATTATTATTGGCACTATGACAGGACAGTCAGTAAATATATGAAAAACATTTCAACCCCTATAGAGACACTCTAGTCTAGAATTCCTTACAATAAAAAAAGAAAGAACACTCATAATGACTTGCAAATAATAGTAATACAGAACCAGGTGAACAAAGTTATAAAAAAACTGTGAAAATTAGGAAATCCACTGAAATTCAGTTTCTTGTAAGTTCAGGCACAACAACAGTTTGGAAATCCTATAATTGAAAGAATATAGGAAGGAGAAACTTGGGTAAAACCAAGAGTGTTTTTAATTGCTGAGGCAGCAGAGAAGTATAAATAAAATCCAAGAAAATAAACAACTTTGAAGAGTTCTTATAAGCAATATAAAAACCTGACAGGAGTAGGGCAAGACATGGTTAGAGCTGGGAACACCAGCACCACCAGTGGCAAACCCCTCCAAATAGGCAAAGTGGGTTCTTTAGGATCTCTTTATAACAGCAATAATAATGATAAAACTAAACAAACAAAGAAAAATCCCAAAAACCAAACACTCAAATCCCGTGGCTCCAAAATCATCACAGCACCATGAAGCCAATATTAAAAATTTAGTTTATAATGACAGATATTAAAGTTTTAGTTTATAATGACAGATATTCACTACAGGTGAATTTGAGTGGTGTTTTGTCGTCTTTTCCTACCCATTCCCTTTCCAAAGCACCGATAAATTATTACGGTTTTTACAAATCCATTTGTTTAAAATTTACTAAATTGGCATTCAATAAACAACCAACCAAAAAAAAATTAAAAAAATTATTAAAAAATAAAATAAAAAACAAAATTAAATAATAATAATAATTAAAAAAAAAACAACCCACATCTCTTAGAAGAGATGAATGAAATGATCTTATCCAACATCTGCAATCCCAGGCAGAGCCCTTGGCAGAGTGGCAGTCCCTGATCCACTCACTGCTTGCACAGGCACAACTGATTAAACAGCTCTGGCTGTGCAGGACCAGCTGACCCAAAGGATGAATTATTAATAAAAGGAATTCCCAGCAAGTTCTCACCGATGAATTGACGCTGCTGCTGACTTGCAAAACCAGCTGCTTTTACTTCATTAGGTAAGAAGAGTTGAATTTCTGAAGTGACTGCAGTGAACAATTTTTTCATTTTCCCAAGGCCTCATATATTTTAGGGAAATAATTTCACATGAAAAGACTTCTCACTCAGGTGGTGCTGATCACATCTGAGCTCTCAAACACACCAACAAAGACACATGAACATTCCAAACCAAGTGTCACACAGGGATTGATCCCCCTGCAGTTGCAGGAAAAGAAACATTTTCAAATGAAAATTGATCCTGCAGAATGCCAAAAACATACTTGTCTGATATGCATTAATTCATTGTTGTGTGAGTGAAGGAAGGTAAAATGAGAAACACACAATGATTTAAATACCTTTATGCACTGTCCAGTAAATATATTAAATCATCAATTACGTTTTCACCTGAATACTCAAGTAAAATAACATTTTGCCTGAAGATATGATCAATTCCAGTTAAATACTTACAGATCTCAAATGAGAATTTAGTTAACTATGAACAAAGGATATGAAAATGCCAGGTTAAAACAAAGGTGCCAGGGACCTTCACAGACTGAACTTCAGACAGGTTTTAGATGTGTTGAACAACAGTTTAAAAGTTGGTCACCTGCACACAAATCCTGTGGCTCCAAAATCATCACAGCACCATGAAGACAATATTAAAAATTTAATTTATAATGATAGATATTCACTACAGGTGAATTTGAGTGGTCTTTTGTCATCTTTTCCTACCCATTCCCTTCCAAAGCACAGATAAATTATTACTCTTTTTACAAAGCCATGTGTTTAAAACTCACTAAATTGACATTCAATAAATTTTGATTACCTCATAAACTGAAAAAAAAAACCAACTCTTTCCTGCTTGTTTGTCACAGACTTGGACTGGAATAAAGTTCATTCCTCCATTTCATATGCAACAACTATGACTTGCCATATGCCACAGATGAACTAAGAGAACTTACACAACAATAAGAAATACAAAATGGCCTTTAAGATGTCTATGTGCACAAAAGGATGGCAAAGTCCAGCAAGGACAATAAACTTGTCTTTATTGTTGCTTATTTGTTGTTCCACTGGATCAAGCAGTTTTCTGTTTAATTGCTTTTATTTACACTCCTGCACTGAGCTGCATGTGAGACCCCAGAGGTGCTCAGCTGGGTGGGAAACCCTCCACAACCCCAAAATCCAGCAGCTGAAGGGATGGGGGCTTTCCCTGTGTCCACAACCCCACAAATCCAGCATTGGAAGGGATGGGGGGGTTTCCCTGTGTCCACAACCCCACAAACCCAGCATTGGAATGGATGGGGGCATTCCCTGAGTGCCCAACCCCATAAATCCAGGAGCTGAAAGGCTGGGGGCATTCCCTGAGTGCACAATCCCACAAATCCAGCAGTGGAAGGTCTGGGGAGGTTTCCATGTGTCCACAACCCCACAACTCCACCAGCTGAAGGGATGGGGCATTCCCTGTGTCCACAACCCCACATATCCAGCAGCTGAAGAGATAGAGGATTTCCCTCTGTCCAGAACTCCACAAATCCAGCATTGGAAGGGATGGGGCATTCCCTGAGTGCACAACCCCACAAATCCAGCAGTGGAAGGGATGGGGGTTTTCCCAGTGTGCACAACCCCACAAACCCAGCAGCTGAAGAGATAGAGGCTTTCTCTCTCTCCAGAACTCCACAAACCCAGCATTGGAAGGGATGGGGGCTTTCTCTGAGTGCCCAACCTCACAAATCCAGGAGCTGAAAGGCTGGGGGCATTCTCTGAGTGCCCAACCACACAAACCCAGCATTGGAAGGGATGGGGGGTTTCCCTGTGTCCACAACTACACAAATCCAGGATTGGAAGGGATGAGGACTTTCCCTGAGTGCTCAGCCTCACAAATCCAGCATTGGAAAGGATGGGGATATTCCTGAGTGCCCAACCCCACAAACCCAGCACTGGAAGGGAAGAGATGAGGAAGCCCTAATAGGTCCATACACACACAAACACCCCAAAATACGTATAAATAGCCCTGTGTCCACAACCCCACAAATCCACCAGCTGAAGGGATGGGGCATTCCCTGTGTCCACAACCCCACATATCCAGCAGCTGAAGAGATAGGGGATTTCCCTCTGTCCAGAACCCCACAAACCCAGCATTGGAAGGGATGGGGCATTCCCTGAGTGCCCAACCCCACAACTCCATCACCTATAGGGCTGGGGTTTCCTGTAAAGCACAGGGAAGCAGAACTGGCAGCCCAGTCCAGCCCAGGCTGACCCTGCTGGCCCCACACCAGTGAAACCACTCACACCAGTAACACAAAGACTGGGAGCTCACTCAGGAGCAGAGCAGACCCTGAGTCAAGTCTTACTATGAAATCCAGCAAAATCATTCCCAAATTGCAGGATGAAGCTTTTCTCCAAAACCAAGGGGTCGCCTGACTATCAATTATTTCCTGCTTTCTCTCCCCATGATTTATAAGAGGAGATTTCCATCCAGGTTTCCAGACAGCAGCTTTCCTGGAAGGTCCATGAACAGGCTTATTTAGTGCTGCTCAAGTGGTTTCAGTGATTAACAGCATAATCTGCTCTGTGTACTACTGCACTCTGCTTCTGAAGGGACCAAAATAGAAACCCAACTGCACTGTCCTGCCCAGATAAGCAATTTTCTGCCACCTGAATGCAGAACTTTTTTTTCCTCACCCAAGCAAAAAAATCATAATTTTCAGGCATATATTTATGATATTCCTGATGTTATATATCATTAACATACTAACATTGCTATGTGTATTATTTCAGACAGTTATTTAAAAGTATTTGACAACTTTTTTTTTATTTTTTTCCCCAATACAGCCTTATTGTGTCACCTTCTGGCTTTTGTATGACTTACCTTGAGATGCTAAAAGCTGACAAAATGTTGCTATAATCAATAAAAGAAAAATATTTTAAAACTTTCCAAGCAGAGAAATAAACCACTGGCCTCAGTGATCACCATAATGTAGAATATCTGCTCATTTTCCCAATCTCTGTCTTCCCTAGGAGAAAGCCCTAATAGGTCCATACACACACAAACACCCCAAAATACATATAAATAGCCACAATATCAGGTAAAAACATATCAGTGGGCATAAAAGGGGAGAAGATGGCAGTGAGCATGGTGGTGTGTCCACCTTCACTGACTTTCAACATCCCTGTGTTAGCACAGGTTGTCTCCAAGGCTTTGTGACAACCTGATGGCGACTAAATAATGAGAACCAGGGTGAGAAGTGCCATGGGACAAAACACAGGAAGTTTGTTTGGGGGGTTCTTCCCAAATTTTAACCCATTCCAGGCTAAGCTCCTACACAGTGCGAACAACACACGCCCTAAATTTATGATTTCAAAATAAAAGTCTTGCTCATACAGCTTGCTGATCAGATAATAAAAAATAACTCGCTTATTTTCAGAGCAGACTTAATAATCTGTCTTCAAAAGCTGTGCAAGTACAAATGGTCCAGAAACAGCTCCTCTGCTCAGCTGTTCCCTCCACCACAAACCAGTTCTGATCTACTTCAGTCTTCCAGTGACTGAAAAGCCACGTCAATTTAAGCTCAACAACTCCCAGTAACTCTCCAATTTACACACATTTACACTTGTGCTGCAATGCTGTCAAGGTCCCAAAGGCTGCAGCCACAATATTTCTTAATCACCAAAATGGTAATTTTGGTCTGTGCTACCACCAATCCTTGGGATTTATCTATTCCCTAAATATCAGGGGGAAAGTTTTATTCCTGTTTATTGTTGTTATTATTATTATTATTATTATTATTATTATTCAGTACCTCCATCCACCATGAGAACTGAAAGAGAACTCCAGTATGAGCTACTCCAAGGCACACTGGCTGCTGGCACCAAGCCATAACCAGGCAAGAAGAGTTTCTTACCTGTTTAACATAAAGGCTCAATTTTGCACAGCAATTTGCTCAGAAAACGAGGCAGTGATTTTATTCTCCTCCAGACTGTGCCCAACTGCCAGGCTTTTGCAGGCTCCTGATCCCACAGCACTTCTGGCTCATTTTTTTGAAAACTTCTTCTACCTGCAAGAAAGGACACACTAGGGCAAGTCAATGCTGTGCTTCCTCCTCCAGATCTATTGCCTTTCATATGGATCTCACACATTTACATTGCAAATCCATCTTTGAGATGAGAAAGTCGTTTAACTCACACAAGCTCAAGTAATTTTGATGTCGTATCCCAGCACAGACTTCCTGCAAAAAGCTGCACTCTCAACTCAAAAGCCTCCTGCTCTGGTTCTCTGTGATAGTTATATTTCTTGTTTAATTGTGGTTTTATCTTAAAACAACCAAAAAAACGCATTATGCAAATAAGTCCTTTCAAGAAATCACTTTGTGAAACTAAAATAAACTTGAAGGTTTATTGCCTCGTAAATTATTCATCGTAGCCTTTTAAATGACAGGATACAAACTGTACAAAACAAGGCAGCAGGAGGGACAGGTCTATTTTTAAAATCATGTTGGGTGTGATGTCATACTTCCAAAAGTCTGATACCACAGACACTGGGATGAAACTCTTCCAGAATCTGGGATGCAACTCTTCCAGAATCTGGGAAGCAGACACAGGCTCACACTGCCCCTCCTTGCAGCTGTCCCAAAGCCACAGAGCCAAGAGAATACTCCATAATCAATCAGATTATGGACAGACTTTCCAAAAGCACTCACTCCATCCCTCAGCCCCTTCTGGAAAGGTTTAAATGTGAGGCTCATGCTGCAAATCCCCACTGAGCTCAGGTTCCTGCACAGCCCTGAGCACAGCCTGGGGTTTGAGCACTGCTGTGGTGTCAGGATCCTCTCACCCACCCGTGGGTTCTCCTGGCCAGACTCTTCTCTCAGCTGCAGGTTCCTGCTGCCTTAACGAGTTCTGCAGTTAGACAAAGGCTTTTGGGGCTGCAGCATAAATATTTCACATCCTCAAGGTCCATTCTGTGGTCCTTCCATCCTCCTCCACAAGCCTCTAAGACTTTGTGAATGAATGACGAAACATTGTCCTCCTCATTGGATGGTTCCTGTAATTCCAAATTCTCAGCCCCAGAAGAAATGCTGTGAAACCCTCGTTCAGATGAACATCCAGGCCTTTCACTGTGCCCCAGCCCACTGAAAATCTTGAATGATTTGATTGTCCTCCAAACAGGCACTTCCAACCCACCAGGCAGAGGAGCCTCCGCTGTGTGTAATGAGCCAGACAGGAACTGAGGCATCCCCTGAAAATCTGAGGTAAAACCAATTCACCAAGTTTTCCTACATTTCTGAATAATTAAAACTCTTGAGCACAGATAGAGCTTCTCTGTGGCAATTCAACAGCACCAACACATTGAGTTTGCTCTCAGTCTACTGTCAAACCTCCTTCCTCCAAAAAGACTCCACGGGAATTTTCCATGAACCATCTGATGCCGCATCTTTAATACCCTTTATTTCAATTACTTGGAAAGCATCAAATTTCCCACAGAATAAACTGACTTAGAGCAGAAAGGCTTCCTCCACTTTCTGGGTAACAAGGAACTGGGTTATTTTTGGCTCAAGCTCACCCTGTGTTCATCACAGAGAAGTGACCTCTGCTCTGCCGACAGGCGATGTCACCTCCCGTCCCCTGCTGGGGACACGCTCAAAAGAAAACAGTTACAAAGGAGCGTGCACTTACCCCATGCTGCCTTCTAGGAGACAGGAGACAGATCTGAAGAGCTGCAGCTTCACCTTCTTTCAAGTCCCACCATGCACAGCACCTCCAGAACAAAAGCCCAAGGGAAATAAAAACCCCTCTTGGTTGCCCGTGCTGTGACAGCAGTGCTCCTCATCTCCTGCCTCTCCACCACTGGGAAAGCTGCTGGAAAGCTTTTCCAAAAGGGAATGTTTTATCTGTGCCTTCAAAGCTCACTTCTCCAAAATCAGGGGAAAAAAAAGCTAATTAAAAGTAAAATGATGATGACTGTGACATTTAAAAAAATATATTACAAAAATGTAATTCTGTAGCAAATGAGGAGTTATGGGGTTTTTATTTTTAATCAAAAATCATATTTGGGTGTGAACTGCCAAGAGAACTTCACAAATCTATCAAAAATGTCAGAGAATAAGGACTGACCATTTATCAATAGATTTATCCATACAAGGGGCTAAAGTCAAAGAGTACCTGTGAGTTAGTTCAGCATCCACTGATCACTCTGTTTTAAAATAGCTTTTAGCAGCTCAAATACGGGTTCTGACTGTTTTATAACTTAAATATTTACCAGTTCATTATCACTTCACAAAATAAGCATCACTTCACAAAATAAACATCACTGGAAGCCTCTGCAAATCACTGCTACAGTTTCAGTCTTTCCTTTATTTTACCTCTTCTGCCCTAAAATGGAGGTATTTCCTTATCTTTTTGCAGGAAACCAAATGGGCAGATAATACATCTATTTCTGCTTAACTGGAAAGCAGAAATTACAAAACTTAAATACTCCATATACTTCAGTGTGCCTCTCTGAATGTACTGTAGAGCTATCATAAAGAAAGATTAGAAACTATTTAACTGTAATTAAAAGCTGACTAATATGTACAGACTAGCAAGTAATTCATTAATGCAAAAGATTTTGTGTTCATTCATCTCAATTTTCTGTTGTACAGAAACTTTCCATAAAAATGATTGCTTCATTCCAACAGCAACGCAGCCTTTTGTTTCTTATTCACTCTTGCCAGTTGTCATCCTCTTCATCTTTATGGTTCATAACTCTGGAAACTGACTTCTCAAACAATATGAATTTAAAACATGTATAGATCAATGCTCAGAAATAAAAGAATTTGTTTTCCATCGCTTACATTTGGTTCTGTGAACGCTTTTCTAGCCACACTTGAATGGGAGAAAGAAGACAACAAGGCAAAAATCACCTTTAAAACCTCAGAAATCCTCCCAGGTTTTTTACCCAAACCAAAGACATTTGCTTTTCACTGTGCACTAAGGAGACTGTTTGGCTTCTCAAAACAAGAATTTCTGTTCACAAACTGATACAATCCTCTTCTCCTTCAAGGGAGGGATGCTCACCATCACATCTCCAGAGGCAAAAAACCTCTCTCAGATATTCTCATGTGCACCGAGAGATTTCACACTCTGACTTGGCCACTGGGCAATGAGAACTGTAATTGCAGGACAAACAACTTTAAAAAGATACATACAGAAAGTAATATGAGGATGGTTGAAAATTCAACTCCATTTTGTAAAAATCTGAGGCAGAGAGAGGGAAATGCAGCAGGCTGCCATCAGAGAGACTATTCCAGCATGGCAAAAAAAAAATTCTTGAGCTGCATACAAGAAATTCATCTCAATGGGAGCAGCCAGTTTTTCATGGCATGAAACGCACCAGGAGAGTATTTTGTGCTGCCACTGAATCATTTGGCAGGTCATTAAATACACAGAACATCAAAGACCCTTCAAACCAGGTTACCCCCTTCACCCCCTACAATCTGTACTATTGTGCACCCAATATTTGGTCTTGTTTCCCATTATTGAAAATTATTTTTATGGCCCAGATCCTACAAAAATCATAAAAATACATAATGCCCTATGCCCAAGGGTGCAGTTCAGAGGGTGCTGCAAAATGCAGGAGTCCCACAGCCTGGAGCTGCTTTGAGTCCACAAAGATACTTGCCCAAGAAAGTGTTAAAAAGATTAAATATCAGGAGAAATAAGCCATGTTTTCATTAAATTGCCTTTCAGTGTAATGGTACAAAAGGTATTAAAACTCTCTGGAGCAGGGTTAATAACCGATTTTATGGAAGTGGTTAATTAAGAGGTCAGCAATTTCCTTGTACATTTGCATTGGGTTTATGGGCAGATTTGGTTGAAGGAATGTATCACCCTGTGTAAACTGATAAGCTTGTAAGAACTGAAGGTAGCAGTTTGTGAATAAATGAATCTTGCTGGGCTGACATCAGTGGGCCCCTCAGCTCCTTCCACTCAGCAAGAGCCTCCTTCCAAAACTTCTGACAAAGTTACCAAGCTCACAAACACCTGCAATCACAGTGGTAAAACTGGACTCAAAGAGGAAATTACACATCCAAAAAAAACCCCACTGAACCTGTTTAAAACCACTTCCTAAGCTGCTGCAGTGAGCCTGGCTGGCTGGAATTCCCTTTCCAGAAGAGAAGGAGGGAACACAGGCAGGAGCTGAGCACAGGGGATATCCTAGAACAGAAGGAGAAAGGGGCTGGGACATCCCTGGGGCACTGCTTGGCCATCAGCCTCCTGGTGCTACATCACCTCTTGGGGTTTTATCCGTCCTGTTCTTAAACTTTGTTTAGTACACAAGTTTTCTTGCTTCTGCTCTCTCAGTTCTCTTCCCCATCCCAGCAGAGTGCACAAGGGGCTGTGTGGGGGCTGAGCTGCTGCCTGGGGTGACCCAGCTCAGCTGGGCTGGGGTATTGTGCTGAACCTCCCAGGGAAAAGTTATTTCCATGGGGAAAACCTGCAGATACCTCACAGTATAACTTGACTCTTAACTGGGAACAGATCATGGAGAAAGGGCAGAATTCAGTCATCCCTTTGCAGCTAGGCTGCAGAGCCTCTCCTGAATTTCTTGAGCACAAAAGTCTCCATCCAGTTACACACACGGTTCAGAGAGATTCAAATCATCTTTGTCTGCCCAAACAACATGCGGCACATTGCCACAGGGGCCAGAAAGCATGTCCTGCAGATACACACTACAGAGATTTTTCATCTCAGTGACATTCAGGGGAAGTATCTGGATGAGTAACCACTCGCTTTTCAAAGAGATTTAGAGTGGGACACGCTGCAGAATGCTGCAGAGAGATGAAGGTTTCACCCTTTTCCTGCCTCTCTCCACATGTAAAGTCCCATTGATCTCAAAATAACAAGCACCACCAAGAAAGCAGTATCAGCAGCATATACTTAAATCACCCTCTAAGAATTGAGAATACTTGATAAATTTAGCACAGCTGCAGCCAGGGGCAAAAAAAAAACTTTGCAATATTGGAAGTAAGCTGTGAAGCAGAAATGATGTATCCACACTGAATAACCCCTCTTGCCACGATTCCTGCTTGTTCCCTTCCCTTTCTATATTTAGGAAATCGAAGCGATTTAATGTAAAGCAGCAAAGCTGGGAAATTGACTGCAACTCTTAAGAAAAAGCCTAGGAGGCTAATGAACCATTATGGTAAAAGCTGAATAAGCCCAGATCCTGAAAAGAAATTGGAGGTGTATTTTAGATATGCATGAAGACGATCAAAAAACCATTTCACATAGATTGCTGTATGCAAGTAGGGCACTTTGTTTAATCTTATCCAGCTATACAGCTTCAATGAAACAAACCTTTAATTTGACTTTCAAAAGCATTAAGTATTTGGGGAGCTGCCTTGAAGTCGGCCAAATAATGTTCCTGGAGGTATTTCAAGCTAATTTTTAAAAGCCAACAAGTTTCAATTATTAGAAAAAATAGGCTCGGCTTTTCCTCAGGGAAAGGGAGAAAAAGTGAAAAAACCCAAAACTTTTTATCATCACTGTTGAGTCAAGTAAAATGAAAGGACTTATTGCAGATATTGAAGTGGCTGTTTAAAAAAAAACAACTCAAAAAGGATTCCTTACATTATCTGAAGACCTGAAGTTTCCCCATTCACAGATGGAAATTTAGCCATTGTCATCAAGATTTAGAATCATGAGCTTAACTCTAAAAAAGAGCATTATCAGAGCCAGTGTCTGTAGAAAATTACAGACCCTCATCCTGCAAACACATTTTAACTGAACTGAGACTACTCATGCACATAAAAATAAACTACAGGTGTACTTGTGAGATCAGGGCCTGACTGACCCCAGAGGAATAAAGAACAGAGATATCTAAAAACTCCCCTGGATCTCCTTTAAGTGCCTGAACTTGCAGAAACTAAAGAACATCAAAAGGGGTCTAAAATTAGATTCTTGCTATGTGAAGGGAGTAAAAACTGAACTAAACTAAACCAAACTAAATCAACAACAAAAAGAAATAAACAAAAAAACAAAGCACAGAAAGACCCTTGTCTGACCAATATGCAGAAAGGAACATTAGTAGCTCCTTACCTTGGTATGAAGTAATAATGAAGATTGTTTGGGACACATTAACAAAAAAATTTTGAAAGTCTAAATTAAGTTTTCTATTATTTATTAAACTGTATCTTAAATGTTCAAGTTTCATTGTTGTGTAACAAAACAGTAATAGTTAACCCATGACACACTGTTATTACAGTCTAACAAAAACCACCACGGATTTTAGATGCCAATTCTTCCTTATATTCCCTGAATACCAGGGCACCTGTGTTTTCTTGTTTTGATGGAAGTTAAGATGAAAAGAGGCTCCTGGGTGGAGGCAACATCTTTGGTTAAACAGATACATGGCTGAAAAAAACTGGTCAGTTTTACACAGAACATTCTGTAAATCCAAGATGTGCTCAGCAGCTTCCAGAGCCGACCAGGAGTTGAGCAGCCCTGGGGACAGGCAGCACCAGCCCCTGGAGGAGCAGTGCTGGGACCTGTACCCCCCTCAACTGTACCCATTTGTCATCCAGCCCAGAGAAATCAGCAATTCCACTCCTCTCAACTCTGACATGAGTCATTTAATTCTAAATCAAGTTGGATGTAATGTACCCTGCAGCAGAGCAAAGCCAAGGGGAGCAGTGTGTGTGCCCTGCTCTGCTCTGCCCACAGCCCAGAGGGAAGTGTGCCATGGTGGGGCTCACACAGGGCGGGACAGTGTCCTGGGCTGCAATGCAGGATGGAACCAGCACTGTGTGTTCTATTGCCACCTGTTAAAACTGGCTGGGAAGGTGTTTCTTTATCTCTTCCATGATCCATTCCTCATAACTCCAGGTTTTGGGAGGATCTTCTGTTAATGGGCAGCTGTTCAAACCAGGTGGGGCAGTGTTCTTATCTCTTCCACCACCCATCCTCCCTCCAGGGGATCTCTGCTGTCCATGGCCCATCCAGGCTCACTGCAGGGCTGAGGCAATTCCATCATCCCATGGAGAGATGCTCCACCAGGGGGAGGAGCCCAGCATTCCCACCTGGATAAAAGCATTCAGAACAGCAGCACAGCCTGTTTGCACTGGATTCCCAGAGGGAGACCAGACCCATCTCAGCACCACTGGACCTTCTACAGGATCATCTCTGCTCCACCAGAACCACATCTGGCATTGCAGGAGGGCTGGACTGGACTGACACCAACACCCTGAGCAACAGGGGGTCAGGTCATGTTCTGACTCTGTCAGTGATTTCGTTTTTTTTGTTTGTTTGCTTGCTTTTTTTTTTTTTTTTTTTTTTTTGTACTAGTAGATTTTTATTTTATTTTTAATATTCCTAGTGAAGAACTGTTATTCCTATTCCCATATCTTTGCCTAAAAGCCCCTTAATTTCAAAATTCTAATAATAATTCAGAGGGAGGAGGGTTCTGTTCTCCATTCCAAGGGAGGCTGTGGTTTTTCCCTGGCAGACACCTGTCTTCCCAAACCAAGACAACCAGCCTCCACACTGCCAGCCACTCATTCACCAACAGCATTTTAACTAGCTGAAAGTCTTACAGTTAAATGATTGTTTTTGAGAGTGAAATTTCATTCGTACACACCACTCATACGCCTTTATCAGTGGGGAACAGCAGTGTCAGCCAACGGCCTGACAGGTTAAAACATATTGTATATTCCAGAGAGACTCCTGAGCCTCATTTCTTATTTATAACTCTGGAGTTAGAATTTAAATGAACATGAGCCAGAATGTCTGCCTGTACAGAAGATTCCCAATACTCACTACAGAGTTTATCATAGCAACAAATGACTGAAAGAGAATTGAGATACTCCAGTGCTGGAGTGAGAAAGGTCATAACTCTCTTAATAGCTACAATAAATTCAGTGTCAGAAAATAATTTAGCGAGTTTAGAAAATGGAGTTTGATTGCAGTTGGCAATGCCCCGATTAGCTACAAATGTTTGGGGTATTATCCTGCATCAACATCCAGAGAATGGCACACAGCAAACAGGCAGCCATGCAGTGAGGGCCAAAGGAAAGCCAAGCGTGGCTGAGTTAGAGCAGCATCCCAGACAATAAACTTTGTCACCTTGATTTTTCAGCCTTCTGATTGTTTTGCATTTCTACTGGAGTTTTCTTACGCTTGTAACAAAAAAGAAAAACTGATGTTTGGTAAATAATGCATTCCTTTCCAGGGGGAACGACAAATTGATGGACTGCTGGTTTGACCAGTGGGGTCTGAGGGGTGTCAACCTCGTCCCCCCAATCACTAGTTAAAGTCCAAACTCTATTTAAACCCTGAATCTAAAAATAAAGCTTTTTCTTTTCTTCCTTTTCTTTTTTTCTAACGGAAAAAGGGCAACAAAACTTCTCTTCCAGAAGCAGTTGCAGATGTAGCAGTGCCTTCTGTCTCCAAATCCAGCCCTGGAGACTGGGCAGGGAAGCAGGGAGGTGAAGGGCTCCAGGGTGACCAGCCCATGGTGGTGTCAGAATAGAACATGAAATAAAGGTGTTTGACTCCAGACAGGAGGCAGCAGAAATCAGAAGGTTTATTCACAATCCATTCAGCCCTTTTATAACACGCTGTGCTAAAGGCACGTTATTGGTCCATAGGGCTGACACCTCTGCCATTGGCTCAGGAACAGAAATAGCAAACAACACCTGTTGTGATGGGAAAGGAATATTGTTTACATGAGGTTGTTTTGGGAAGAAAAACTGTTGAAAAGTTTCCCCTGGGAAGAGCTCAGGCTCAGAAAATTTCAGGTCCACACCCAGTTCTCATGGATCACTCCAGACTCCTGCACCAGAGCTGCTCCCAGCCCTCTGCTCCACCACGTCCCTCCTGGGACTGCCCAGAGCAAATTTTCCTCCTCGTTCCTCCTCCTGCAGCAGCCCTGCCCACACACCCCAAAGAAGGACTTTTGAAGGGATCCAACTCTCTGGGATGTCACAATAGAACATGAAATAAAGGTGTTTGACTCCAGTCAGGAGGCAGCAGAAATCAGAAGGTTTATTCACAATCCATTCAGCCCTTTTATAACACGCTGTGCTAAAGGCACCTTATTGGTCCATAGGGCTGACACCTCTGCCATTGGCTCAGGAACAGAAATAGCAAACAACACCTGTTATGGGACAGGAATATTGTTTACACAAGGTTGTTTTGGGAAAAAGGAAACTATTGAAAAGTTTCCCTTGAGAAGAGCTCAGCAATTCTCAGGCTCAGAAAATATCAGGTTCACAGAGCAGTGCAGAGGGATCAGTATGAGATACCCAGAGACCTTGGGTGCACCCAAAGCAATTAGCAAGGCAGAGTCCCCAGGGAATTAATTAATGTGCCATTAAAACATTAGTGTGGGGCTTTCACACTCACACACACAGAGCTGTACCAAGGTGCCCCAGCAGCTCAGAACTGCCTCAGGTTCTGTGATCCTGACCAAAGGTTCCACCTCCCCAACAGGAGGACAAGGCATGGCCTGGCTCGAGCTGGATGTCTCTGTCTCAGCCACACAAACTCTTTCACTCCCATGGAAAAGTGGAGTCAGCACCAGCCTCAGTTTCTGTTTTCCATTCAGCACCCCCTCTGTGCTCCATCTTTATATTTAAAACTCTCTAGGCAGAACACCTGGGACTGTACATGCAGGAAAGCAGTGGTACATTTTCTACCCAACCCATCCATAAGATACAGTGTTTACACAGTGTTCCCTATTTTTACATATTTCCCTGAAAAATGACCATTTATCTGATCCTACAAAAAGTCCAGTTCATCTTCAGCAAACACAGATAAAAATATACATTTTTTTGCATAGACTGTCTTCAAGTCCAGGCTCACTGTGTTATGCTGGAGACTTATGGAAATTAGAAGATGCTTTAAAAAACACCAGAGTTAAAGAAGAGGTGGTTAAACAGGGAATCCAGAGGGCTACTCTAATCTTCACATCCTAAATAAAAACTACAGCGTCTTCAAAACTGCAAGGGTTAGAGGTGGAGTATCCGAAAATCAAATTGCAGTTTGAGATTTTGAACATCAGACACGTCCCTAACAGTCTGAACAGAAAGGATTGGGAATTGCTGAATAAAACAAGATGTAAAGAGTTGCAAACAATTTGTGACCTGAAGACAAGTGTATAAAAATGACAAATGGAAACTGAAATGGAACAAAAAAAGTCTAAGAATTAAAGCACAGTAATATCTCCTAAAGAAATACAACTATCTATTCCAAAATGTCTCCCAGGATACCTGAGAGAATAAAATTCTTTATTGTGACCTACTATTGAAGACCAGCTCAATGTTCTTCTTATAAATGTTACTTATACATAAAATATATTGAGACAGAGTATAGGGAAGAATTTATCAACAGAGAAAATTCCATCTAGGTTTATGTTGTAGAGTGACAATCACACATCACACCTTGACTACCAACAATTTTAACAACACTGCAGATGATACTTCTATTTTAATACAATATATTTGAGCAGGAAAATGTACACTCCCAGACAGAATCTGCACTCCTCAAACCACTCTAAGATACAGCACAGTGAAGTACTGAGTGTGGAATACAAATGTAGGAGTTCACTCCCCAATTTTAAGTTCCCATAGGTTATTTAAAAGACTTTCAATCAATTAACAAAACTTCTTTTCACTCCTTTTCATTTTCCATTGTATACAGATGTTTGTCCAAATCTGATGCAGAAAAGGAGTCCTTTATTTCTTCCCAAAAGCCAAATAGGTATTTCCCATAAAGGCATTAAGTTTTATTGATCTAACTGCTTTAACCGCTGTTCACTTTCAAACAAACAAACCTGTCAAAAATAAATGCACTGGGTGAAGCAGCCTGGCCTGTGAAGAAAGGGGCTCAAGGTTCTGCATGCAATTGTTGTGTATCGAGCAGTTCCAAACCCCCATTATGTATTTTAAAAGAGCTGGATGCAATTTTCAGCTGAATAGCCCTTTTATGATTTCTAAAATCCTGTGGGGTTAATAACTCAACTCTTGAGGCTTTACTGGAAAAGACATTTGAAATGTGTTTAAGAAGTTGTTGCATGCTGTCCTCAAAGCCCAACTCCAAAACCTTAAAACCCCTTTGGACTTTATGCTTCTGGATCAGCTCTGAGCTCCTGCAGCAAGAACAGGACAAAAGCCTGTGAGTTTGGGTTCTTTAAGTAGCATCAGTCACTCCCAAGCACAACGTGAGGAAGCAGCACTGGGATCTCAGATCTCAGCCCAGGATCTGCAGATTTGCACAGGAACAAAATTCACATTTCTGTGGGCAGCAGCCTGCAGCCTGGAACTGCCCAGAGCATCCCTGAAATGAAACCTCGTGTGCTACACACAGGTTAACATTTGCCAACCTCTCTGATTGATCCTATCCAATCTAAAAGAGCCAGGAAAGAATACAAAGAGTATTTTCAAATATTCCCTTCTGAATAGTTTTTTTTTTAATTATTATTTTTGTGCCTCCTTTCTCCCTTTTCCACAACCATGTTTGAGTAAAAGCATTTATTTTCCTGAAAGGAACATATGGATTTGCAAGGAAGTACCATCAGCATCCCAGTCACACCTACAGATGGCACAGCCCTTCTCTGGTGCCCCACACCTGAGCAGGGCACCCAGGGAATGGGTGAATAGCAATTGCTGAATAGCAAATAAAGAGTGAGGAGAGTGGGCCAGAAAAGGCCTGTCCCAAGCCCATCAATAAACAAGAGCAAAGTGCAGAGCTGCCCCACCTCCCTGAGCTGCAGCCTCGCTGCCTCCTGGCAGTGACCAAGGAAATTCAGTGTATTCCCTAGTCCTGGGCTGCCCAGTGACACACACAGTGACTGGTGACACGTTGGTGTCACTGCCTGGGGCCCACAATAAGTTGCAGTTGCTTTTTAGCTGCAATGACCCTTCCTGAGGCACCCACTGCTGAGCTGGGGGTCACACTGCATGGCACAAAAGGGACAACACTCACCAGTCACGTTGAGAAGTGAAGAGAGAAAAAGGAAGTTTATTATGATTTGGGGTTTAAATAGGATTAGGAATTTGATCAAGGATTGGGAGATGAGAGGAACACCTCTTCGACCCCACTGGTCAAACCAGCAGTCCATCACAGAGAGAAATGCAAAACCAATCTACTTTTTTATGTTAAATGTGTGAGAAGCTCAGTAGAATTCTGTAAACAATCAGAAGGCTGAAATCAGGGTGACAAGCTGGGTGCTCAAGTGTTTATTCCCTGGAAAGGACCTTCCCTGCAGCCATCACCAGGTGAATCACAAGGTGGGTGTGTCAGCACCTCCCTGTATTGCAGTTCTGGACTAAGCACTGAGAACTGTGTGACAGGTTCATCCAATGTGCAACCTGCTCCTTGTCCCCTCCCCACTGGGATCCAGGCCTGTTCTGTGACTGCAGAAACACCCCATGGACCCACAAAAACGTGTTAATGGGGGAAAAGGGACATTTTCCCCACAACTGCTGCCCTGGGGGTGTTTGCATTGCATCAGGAACAGTGCCCATAAATGCACAGGTGTTCTGCACATTATCTCATTGAGCACACTGCTCCCAAGCACTGGAGTTCAAGCAAATCTCTCAAGCAAATGGATAATAAATGGTTTTTCTCAAAACCATTTACAGAAGAGTGGCAATGCTATATACTTAAACTCCATTTAAAACACTCAAATATCAACAAGATTACTAACTCCACTGGATGGCAAAAAAATGTTAACTTTCCTTCTTTCCCAAAGTTCATCCAGGACATGCAAACATGCAAGATAAGGAAAATTAATTCAAAGAGCTAGCTGCAACCCTACGGATAACAAAAAGAGTATGGAAAGATCTGGAGAGTTTCTTTTATTCTTCAGAAAATAAAAAAAAATGTGGAGCAAGTAAGTGATGTTTCCAGGTTAGCATAAGGACAAATTAAAGATAAGATGATGCCCAGGTGGATGAAAAGAAAGCCTGCTCGTCTGATACCGCTTGACCTTTGTAAAGCAAGAAATCTACAGGCCTTGAAGTGTCCCCAAAGCACCTTCAGATCATTCTCCCCCAAGACCCAACACTTGTTTAGCTTATGGCAGCTGAGATCCATCTGCATCGTGGACCAGATGAACTGGGGAAACCACAACCCACAGCGGTTGAATACACTAAATATCAACCATTGAAGTAGTTAGACACACTAAAGAATAGCAGTTAAATTAGATGCTGCTTGGAATTAAGTGGAATCACACACCAACTGCTCCTTGTCTACAAGGAGCTCAGCCCTGCTATAACCACCCATAACACACCTGTGACAGGGGGACACATGAGGCTGCTTCTCCCTCCCTGTGACTGCCACTCCCAGCCCTCTCCAAGTGACCCTTCCAATGGCTCAGTGCTGTCCTGCTCTGCCATTTAGTCCAACTGAGCATTTATGTTCAGCACACAACATTCATGGGGCAACCTCCTCTCTATTTTTGCTCACTGCTTCCTTGCATTATGTCCTGGGTTGCAGTGTAGGATGTACACAACATATTTATTCTCTCACCATCCCCATGAGCTGTTGGAACCAGGTGGGGCAGTGTTTTCCCAGGCCCCTCCTTTGGGCTCTTCTGCTCATGGCCCATCAATGCCTTGCCCAGGACTCACAGGGAACTCCCTCCAGGAGCTCTCTCTGTTTAATGGGCCATCAAGGAGCCACTGCACGACTCCTCATCCCATTGGGAGATGCTCCCAATGCCCAGGGGGAGGAGCCAAGCATTCCCACCTGGAGACAATCTGGGATTTGGGACAGGACAAGCAGCCCTGAGCCACTGGATTCCCAGAAGAGCAGAGCTCCCAGACCTTTCTGTGGGATCACTGCTTCAGGAAGAGCCCCTCACCTGGACTGCTCCCACCACCCTGCTCAGGGTGTGTTCTGACTCTGTCAGTGGTTCTTTGTGTTATTGCATTTATTTTATTTTATTTTACCTTTTTACCCTTTTTCTTATTAAATTGTATTTCTGACTTGGAGCCTCTCACTCGTTTTGCTTTCAAACCACAGCACATTATCAAAAACCTTGAGTGAGAGCCCTTCCACTGATGGACTCAGCACTCCACCACCACTCATCTCAGGTTAACCCTGGGTGCTCTTCATAAAATACACCCACTTTTTTAACAACAGGTAATTCCTGCTGTTAAAAGGCACGGCAGATGTTCCAAAGACATTAGCTGATCATGAAATCCCAGCTGGCTGCTAAATGGAAATAAGCCTGTTTCTTTTGCTGCACAGCCCCTCACAGGCACGCTGTTCACTTAAAAAAAAAAAAAAAAAAAAAAAGGTCTGTAATTGCTGAGATATTGGGAGTTTTTGCACGCTGTGAACTGACTCTGCAGCAGGATGGTCAGGGGCTGCTCAGCTGGGGATCCAGCACGAGGGGCACCTGCAGCTGGACCAGGTGAGGTTACCTGTTCTCCTGAGCTCTCAGCCATCCAGCTGGCCCCTGGTCCAGCAGGAGCATTGCAGCATTTCCATGAGCCACTGCTATCAGTTCACGTTAAACTGTGCATTAAAAATCTCCCAGTGCCATGAATCCCCTTTATGTCCATCCCTGCATCTGCCAGAACAGTTTGTACCAGCTGTTTGAAAGCCTCCACGTCCTGTGGGGTAAATCCTCCAGCCAGCATCACTCATGGGGCTTTCTGAGACCTGCTCTGCCTGAGGGATGAACCCAAACACCTTCAGCTTCCAGCTGGGGCCACTCATTGGGGCTGCAGGCATGGAGGAGCTGCCCAAATTCCTCACCTGAGCAGTTCTAGCCCAGGCAGCAAAGCCTTGCTGTTCAGTGGCTGGGTGGGCTCTGTCACCCTGTCCCAGCCCAGCCCTGTCCCCTCTGTGTGCCCCCCCTGGGGGAAAACAAACAGGGAAATGATGGTTTGGTGTGTGCAGACAGGCACAGCTCTGATCCCCAGCTGCACCATCAGAATTGTATGGCAAACATCAACTTCAGCCTTTTAATCACAACTTCAACGTGAAATCCAAAGACCTCACCACACCTCTCTTGCAAGATTAAAATAAGAATTACAAAACACAGCCTCAAAGAGGATTGCAAGGGTGATTATGGGATAAAATCCCTTTTTTTCTTCCTGAATGCATAAGAAGACTAGGAAGCCTTCTGTGGATCTCAGACAACCTTTGCATTATTTTTCTGTTTGAACTTGCATGATTCATTTATCTCTTCATTATTAATACTTAAATTGTTCATGGAGCTTTATTTAATTAACTTCTGTACAGAATGTCAGGGAAATAGGCAACAGCTTTTACCTTTTAGAATGGTTGACACAAGGGGTGGGTTTGTTTTTTTGGTTTTTTTTTTTTTGGTTTGTTGTTTGGTTGGTTTGTTATTTAAAAACCATGCACAAAGCACGCTTTTTGCAGAGCTTAAAGAAATTCTGGCACCTCTAGAAATATCAAACACAAAAGTAAATGTGAATATATCCAAGTGCAGCCCAGAAGAACATCAAATAAAAACACTGCTTGCAGGAGGCTGAGCTGACCACTCTTCCTCCAGCTGCCTTCTGACTTACCCTATTTGCCCCATCTGAATAATAGCAAGATTGATTCTGCAAACAAATGCCAGCATTTCCCACTCTTATGGTTTTCAGCCTCCTATTCTATAAGGAAAAAAAAAATATATTAAATGAATCAAAACCAGCTTGTCTTCAGGCAGTCACAATCACCTCTATTAATCTATAAATATCCTGTGCACAATAACTCACGGCGTGTATAAAAGCAATGACAAGGTCACTTACTATGAACAATTCATGATCGGTTTCCCTGGCAACAGAAATGTGTGGCAACAAGGCAGAAAGGCACAGGAAAAAAAAATTATAGGATGTTTCCATTATGTAAGTGACTCCTGCGATTCCTCCAGAAGGATTTACCTAAAAAGTCTCAGCCTCCAGCTGCTCCTCACTCTCTCTCTGGTCCTGCACCAGAGGGAACTTTGCTCTGCAGTTTCCCTGCAGTTGCTGTGGACCTACAGGAGTGCAAAGAACACCAAATGTGTGACTGGTGAGGACTTTCATTATCTTTTAAACAAGAATGTGATCTCTGGGGGGGAGTGTCTTCTCAGAGGTTTGAATTCTTAGTTAGCATTCACTGTTTGCTACTTCGTCATCATCCAATTAAAAATCAATCGCCAATTTGCACCTCTCAATGGGTTCCCAAGTTTTCAACAGGACTTGGGCAATTAATGTTTTACTGTAGGACCTCAAGTGACTTTCTAACTGAAGGCTCAGCAGAAGCAAATGTTTCCTGCACAGCCCGTGGCTCTGGAATGCCATTTCCACTCTGAAAATGCCATTTCCATCTCTAAAAGCGAGTTCCCAGCGCACAGGTTTTATAACAGCGGGCAGTCAATATTTCACTGATCAAAACTCAGTCTTGACAAGGACTTAAGCAATAAAAGCCACGGTTCTGCTGAATAACACAACCCAAACAGATTCCAGAGGAGGCGTGACGAGTCTGGCGGTATCAGAATGGCAACAGAGGTGTTTGGAATGCTCAAGCTGCTCCAGGGCTGTGCACAGAGGAGGAATAAATGACAAGATAACCACAGCCCACTGCCACCCATCACTGCAAAAAGCAATGTTTCTGAGGTAGCCCAGAAGGGAGAAGCAGCAGTGAAATAGCAGAGACCACAGATTAGAGCACAGCCACAGTGACTCATCTGTGGGCTCTAAAACCTCCTCTTCTGTCTCTGAGGAGACATTGATGAATCTATCCCCAGCACACAGAAATCCTTGACACTGAAAAATAAAGTTTTCAGCCTCTTCCCATCTGTATTTTTCATGGTGCCCCTTTCCAGACTCCTCCAGGACAACTCTCATGCACAGGAACATGACTGAATAAGGAACAGGAACTGCAGGAACATTGTGAGAACTGAAAAAGCAGAGCACTTTTACAGCCTTGTAATAAGCTTACATAGATAGAGGTTTAAAAACAGAGTTGAATTTTAGGCCTTAAAATATTTGGAGCAAAGAAAGTTTCTGAGCTGTAAAAAACATAAACCAAGCAGCTCTTGTATGCTGTAAGGTAAATGTTCAGTATTTATTGATTGGCTTAAGTAGGTGCTTGTAAGCTTTTAGCATCAGCCTATTGGCTAAAAAAACTGTTTTAAATTAATAAATCAATCAATCAGTTTTAAAATTAAATTTTAAAATAAATTTTAAAATTAATAAATTTTAAAATTGATGACCTTGTAACAAAGAGAACTTCGTTTCTGTTGTTATGGTGTGAGTTTTACCACCTTTTATGTCTCCACCTTCACTGAGACTGATAACAGAATACAAAACTCGTGCAATGCCTCTCAGTTGCCCCATCCCCATTATTGGAGATTAGATCCAACAGGGAACCACTTGAAGAGGCAGAGCTGTGGATCCCACAGAGCTTGGATCACAAACTCAGCCTTGGAAAACTCGGACTGAAACTTGCAGTGAAGGAATAATTGATCTTGATAATTGATGGGCATAATAATTTATGGACAGCCAGCCCAACCAAATGCTTTGAGGCGCAGCCCCGTGGGAAATAATGTGAAGTGAAAGATCTGGATTTCTCAGAGCTCCCAGAAATAAAGGAAAGAAGGAATGCTGCAAGATACTCAGAGTTCTGCAGATTTTTGACTTCTCACGTCACAAGTTCAGCTTTGGGAAACTGATGAATAGCCTGATGGGTGATTAGGGTTTGATTTCAACATTTCATCCCTTCAGGTGGGTTTGTAGCTGTCCTTACCCACAGGAAACACAAACTCCACCCATTCCAGAACAGTGGAACCACACTAGAACCACATATTTAGCCAGAAAGGAATACAAACCCCCTTATTAATTCAAAGGAAAACCCTTTGAAGACAACCTAAGGGCTCCTCCAGAATGCTGCAATCCCTGGGCCAAAACAGGCAGCTCTGGGAACTCAGGATACTGGAGAACAACTCCCTTTTTAGAGTGGAGTTTAACACACATTCATCCTGCAGCAGAGGAAACTTTGCAGTGGGTGATGAAACACCTGAGTGTTTTCCTCTTCAAAGGCCAGGGGAATTTGCACTGCAGAGGCACACCAGAAATGAAGAACAGCTATTCTGCTCATGTCCCAAGTAATAGTCCATTTAAAAATAGATGCTGTGTGATAGAGCTGCCTCCACAATTTCCAGACAGCTTTGACTGGTTACAGACAGAACAAAACAGAACTGCAAAAGAAAAGGCAAAGGCAATAAAATGAGTCCCCAAACATGCATTAACCATCTGAGCTACTGTGTTATTCCCAAAATCATTCTCCTTTTTTTTTTTTTTTTTTTTCCCTAGGAGGTTATACAACCAACAACCTTGACCACATTTAGAATGCCAGGAGAAGATTAAATGAAACACTTCAAAAGCAAATTTCTGTCCCTTGTTCAGCAGAACACTCCTGTCATAATTAGCAAGATTGATAAGATTAGTTATTTCACAATGGGTGAAACTGTCCAAGCCTCTGTAATACAACTGCAATGTTGATCCTTTGTATTTCAGACAGCAGGGACACAGATATGAAACAATAACTGCCTAAAAATGCCACTATCATCTCCCAAAAAGCCTGCATCTAGAAGGAATAAAGAATAGAAAAGAATAGAAGGAATAAGAATAAACTCCTCTTAAAAAGAATGTTTTATTAGATTTTAGGTCAATTTCATGATGAGGAAAGAACTGACTTTTAATTCTCAAACTCCTGAGCTGGAAAGACCAGAATTAATTCTTCAGATTTCAATTTGCAAGGTTTGCTAACTCTGCATATCCTGGCAGAGATGCCACAGTTTCACAGTGTAAAGGGAATTCCTGAAAACAGGACTTGTTTTTCCTTTGCCAGGAAACAAAATAGAAGGGCAGGAAAGCCCCTGCACTAGCTGCAAACGATTTTTATTTCTGTGCCCTTCTCCTGAAATACTCCACTGACACTGGAACTGCAAGGACTCAATGCCCAGACCTACCAAGAACAAAAAGAGTGACAACAAAAAACCCCCCATAAAACACAAAAAATTCCTTTCACCTCTTTCACCAATACAAAGATCACAAAATTTAATTAATCAGAAAAAGGTATCAGAGCTGTTCATTCGGATGATTTTTCTTTATCAAAACGTAGCTTTGCTCTTCATCTGTGGAAGGAGATGGGAGCTCCATCTCCCCCTCCTTTAGGATTATTTTAATCATATAGAGCTTCACCAAATATCTAAACATCAACATTCTTCCCTTCAAACCATTTAATAACAGATAAAAGTTATTTAGACACTCTAAGTTGTATTTCCTCTGTCAAAATAGAAAGAAAACAAAATTGACAAACAAAGCCAAGTTTTCAATTATTTACAACCCTTGGAAAGGGAAACACAAGCTGATATATATTTTATCTCATATCTATTTTTTAGTCCATTAAACAAATGGAACCTAAAGCCAACAAATAAAATTGACATCTTCCCTCTGTTCTCTCAACCATTTCAAATGTCAGTCCTGAGCCCATAATTAACACTGAGCAAGGCTCAGGTTTGCTTTCATTCCATCTCTCAGTGCACAGAGAGGCCTGAGGGCACATCACAGGAAATGCCTTTAAAATTTTGAAACAAGCAAGAAAACATCCAGATTTTTCTCTTTTTATATTTTTTTTGTTTTCAAAACATCGGGGAAACATTTTTCATGGCTCTTTTTCCTTTGTGATGCTGATGAGCTGTGCTGGCCAGGCGGCTCTTGCAGGGCGAGGATTTGCAGCATTACCGGGAGATTTCCCACTGATAAAAAAAAGCCACACGGAACACATATCACAAAACACACACTCATCTGTCACTGTAAGTTAGCCAATTGCAGCTACAGGGGGGATTTTTAAGCGGGCAGAATGTAATTGCCTGCTTGGGATTCTGCCAAGACACCGGAGCTAATTATTTTTTAAGGATGAATTTAGCGCTGGCAGGAAGGCTGATGGATCAATAGCACGAGGAGATGAAGGCAGTTTGTTCCCAGGCTGGGCACGGTGCTGCTGTGGGGATGCAAAGGGCCCTGCTGTGCCCTGACAATGCCCATTGTCCTCAAAGTGCAGGGGGAGATGCATTAGAGTCAGGCTGTTCCACAACATCCACTTTCCTCAGGAACTCCCACCATGAGCACACCCAAAATTCGGCCCTGACTGCCAGAAACTCCTGTCCTGCTGATGCTTTGTTGGGACTACATAAAAACTGGGGCCAGACAAAGTTAAGGGAATAAACCACACATATATATATATATTCATTCATTTATTTATTTTCAATTTATTTTATTTTTATTATTATTATTATTTATTTATTTAAAGGTCTTCAGGTACATTTAGGGCAGATGAAGTCACCCAGAGGCTGCACCCAAAAAATGGATGATGCATCACAGATTTTCACACTTTGATAAGTTTGGTCCGTTTGTATATTGAAGGTTCATCTTCCAATTCCAGCTTCGGGTAATGAAGTCATTTACCCCAAGTTTGCTCCCCACAACTCACTTTTGTTTACATTTCTTGGGTCTGAGGCAGTGAGGTGTCCTTGATCCCCAGGCCTGGAGAGGAATTGTTGTGTCTGACCAAAATGGGAGAACAGCAGCTCACACTGTGTGTGGAGTTTAGAGTTATCCACCAAAGAACTGCAGGACTGCAAATATATGAAAAATATAAAACTGAAATCCCAAGGTATCATTGCCCTACCACAACTCAAACCAGGGGCTTGTGTTCTTCACATGTGGAATACATTACAGGAGAACACTGAATTTACATGTCTCAATTTAGTGCTAAAGGAGACTGAAATAGCCCGTGCTGTGTTCCTCAGCAAGAAGGAAAAACAGTCTCTGAGGTTTCTCTGCTGCCTGATAAATGTTTTAAAAGACCAAGTGTCAGATAGAAAAACTAACTCTACTCACAGCTGCATAATATTATGGCCTCCAAATAAACACAGTGCATGGGATGTACCTGTCTCTCCTTGGACTGACTGTTCCACACTGAAATTATGGAAAAAAAAAAAAAAAAAAGCTTAGTCTCCTTATTAGAAAAAAACATATTAAATAATGCAGGTCCAGATTCTGGCTTAGCATCACTGTCACATCCCATCCCAAGACCACTCTACAGCCCCCTGATGTAGTTATATTTTTTAGGAGACAAGAATTCCAGATCTCCCCTCCAATATCTGCAGTATAACTAAGAGGACACTAAGACTTAGCCAGAAATGAGTTAACTACATTAAAAAATATAGGTGTGTGGTAAACACGTCCACCCCTCCCATCCCTGTCCCATTCATACTGGATGCCTGGTCAGCACAGGTCAGAGGAAGTGAAATAAAGGCAATATTTTAAATGCAGTAAAATTGTTTAGCTGGTTTTGTTGTAGATAGATAAGGCTTGTTGTAGATAGAAAGAGCAAACTTTTAAAAACAAGAACGAAGCACAGTGGTGGAGAGGAGAAACAAAACAGGGCAGGGAGAGTGAGGGCACAGCCCAGCTCTGCACTGCTCCACATCAAAGAGACCTGATGGAGCTGCTGGAATTGCTCAAGAGCTAAACAAGTTATCCTGGAGAGCTCAAATTATTTCAGCATCAAAATAAAGGCCAGATTAAATCACTACTAGCTCTTTCCTCTGGGCTGCAGCTTTGAGAACCATTTATATAAACCTGAGTAACCAGAGCTAATCAAGGGTCATTAATTCAAAGAATACCAAAAAATTATTAGAATATAACAGCTCTTCTTTAAAATTCCTTCCTTTTTTCTGCTTTTAAAAACCCATCAGGCAGGTTGGCTGTTCATTGCAGCCTCTCACTGCCATCTGAACTGCAGTGATGTTTCCACAGAAACTCCTGCCCAGCCTGGACCATCCAGCAGCTTTTTCAAGCAGGTTGGCAGGGCTGATTTTGTGGATTCATTTTTCTTCGTTTTCTTCTCATGAAAGGCTTTGTCCAGCACTGCTGAAGTTAACAGGCAATGGAAGCAGGATGAGGATCCATATGCATCTCTAAGGCTGGGAGAAACAGAAGAGACTCAAGTCTTGAAGAATGAAAACAAGAAGTCACAGATGTTCCATTTAGTTCACTTTGCAAAGCAACAATTTGAATTTCCTTTCCAAAGAAAACATCTGTGGCAAAGGTTTAAATTTCCTTTTTCCCTTTTGATTTGAATTCACTCTCCTTTTCTTACATCTCCTTTATACAGACCAAACAATACAGGTGTTTTATTTTTTTCCCTAAGAGCTAATAATGACACACTGCAAAGTAAAACCAAAATTCCTCAGCAATACTGCATCATTAGAAGTAATTTATCCAACTGCTACAGATGACTGAGTCAAAAAGGAATTATGAAACGTTGCAAACCATGAATCTATTAAAGAGTACACAGCTTTTCTGCATCTTCCCCCCCTCCTCCCTTCCAACTTATCTATGGCAGTAATTTCTGAAGGCTGAATGAAGCCTGTGCTCCTCCCCAGGATCCCATCACTGCTGCCAGCCTGGGGACAGGAATGAAGCACATTTCAGGGCTTGCACACTGCCACTCACAGCTCCCCTGCACTCACACAAGTGAGCCCGAGAAACACAAAAGGTCCTGGGTGGGCTCGATGTTTTCTGAGCTTGAGAATTGCTGAGCTCTTCCCAAGGGAAACTTTTCAACAGTTTTTCTTTTCCCCAAAAGAACCTTGTGTAGACAATATTCCTGTCCCATCACAACAGTTGTTGTTTGCTATTTCTGTTCCTGAGCCAATGGCAGAGGTGTCAGCCCTATGGACCAATAACGTGCCTTTAGCACAGCGTGTTATAAAAGGGCTGAATGGATTGTGAATAAACCTTCTGATTTCTGCTGCCTCCTCACTGGAGTCAAACACCTTTATTTCGTGTCCTATTGTGACAGTCCTGTCATTCCTGCCTCTGCCACTCCTTTAGCACCATGGATTTATAACGACACACACACATTTCACAGACTGACAGAGCCATTCAAGGTGCACTCACAGGGTGAGTGAGATCCCACATGGGATCTTTGGTCCCAGTAGATGCAGGGGACTGGTGAGTTCCTCACCTTCCCAAAGTGATGCTGTTTTACACCACAACGACACAGACTCCGACTTCAGAAAGCTGAAAATGATTCCTTTATTTTTGGGATGTGTCTCCCTTTTATACTATTCTACACAGACCAATTCGATTGGTGAAACAAAGACAAACCTCTTCACTCCCATTGGTCAGACCAGAGGGACATCAAGAAGTCCCTCCTATGGAAAATAACATAGACAAAGTTACAGTTACAAAAACATTTCTCTTGTTTACAGAAACTCCTTGAGGAAAGAATTTCAGAAAACCAAAACATCTCAGGCACGAAACCAGGGCTACAACCAAACCATCTTTTGAACCTGAAGATTTTGAAATCCTTGGTTCTGTAAGCAGAACCTTTTGTGCCAAATTTAACTACACAGGAGAAGATCAATCTTCAGTTAAGGATGTCTCTCCCTACCACTCTACATACAATTACCATACTTTTTTAATTCATTTCTCTTCTTAGCACATGGTCATGGCTGTGGAAATTTTGAAGGGATGTGTTGTATGAATTTATCTGATCACTCAGAATCTAGTCATAAGATTATACCACAACTTAAGAAGGGTGTGTCAAAATTTAGAATTGATGATGTGATTTGGATAGTCTATTAGACAGACAGAATTTAACATCACGTGTGAAAGAGTTTTTAAGAGTGAGTCTATACATATTAGTCATCATAATAATTGTGCTGATAATGATGCCTTTTTTGCTCCAATGCATTCAATAAATTATTAATAAAGCAATTAAGGGAGCCTTGAGGGCTCAAAGAGAGGGGGGAGATATCGGGGTGTGAATCCCATCCACATTCACAGAATGAACCAGGCTGGAAAAGACCTTTGAGATCATCAACTCCAGCCTATGATCCAACACCTCCTCATCAACCAAACCCTGGCACTGAGTGCCACATCCAGGGACAGCGACTCCACCATCCCCTGGGCAGACAATTCCAGTGCCCAATCACTCTTTCAGTGAAGAATTTTTTCCTGATTTCCAGCCTAAACTTCCCCTGGTGCAGCTTAAGGCTGTGTCCTCTCATTCTGTCAGTGCTGCCTGGAGAAAGAGACCAACCCCACCTGAGCACAGGCACCTTTCAGGGAGTTGTAGAGAGTGACAAGGTCACCCCTGAGTCTCCTTTTCTCCAGGATAAAAAAACCTCAGCTCCCTCAGTTTTCTGTTAAAGCTGTGTAGTGTATTTGTCTGCTGAATTGTCTTTATGGACATCTGAGACACTCCTACAGCTTCTTGCTGTTTTTCCTCAGTGACAGTGGCTGAGGATTGGTTGAGGCTTTCATCCCTCAGCTTCCCCAAAAAACAACTGCACATCAGTGTAATGGTTTAGAGCTCTCCTACAGTAACAAAGGAAACCAGGCTGGATTCCCTCCTCTGCCCAAGCGACAATAAATAATTCTGCCTACATCCCTCTAGGAGACAGCTCCCAGCTGCAGGCTGTACACCGTTCTGGCTGGAAATGTTTGACACTTTTCTTTCTACTTGGCTAGAAAAGAGGAAAGCTGTGATCAAGATGGGTTGTGGAAGAGCATCCAGGCCCAGCAGGAAGGCTGCTGCCTCAGTGGGCATCACACACATCACACATCACCCATGCTGCTCCTCACCTTCACTGAGAGCACCAGCAGGTGCTACACACATTTATCCTGATAGTGATGCCCTAAAGAACCTGGAAATGCAACAACACACAGATTTATCCTGATAGTGATGCCCTAAAGAACCTGGAAATGCAACAACACACGGATTTATCCTGATAGTGATGCCTTAAAAAACCTGGAAATGAAACAACACACACTTTTGAAATAATACTATATATACTCTATAATAGTATAGGAGTTAATACAAAGGTTGGTCTTTGTTGGAGGCCTCCAGGGGCAGAGATGGAAAATGTCCACCAAAGCCCACCCTCCCCAGAGGGTGAATATAGATTTATCAGTTTAGTAAACCACCATAATAGACAAAAAGCACCAATTAGGAGCACAAGTGGTGATGCAACTCCCTCCCCTCTCTCCCCTCACCAAGTTCAGGGCCCTTCTAAATCCTCCCCCCTCAGATGGAACTGAAGTTTGGTGGTGAAAATGTGTCTCAAAGAGATGGTTTTCAGCCCTGTTTTTTAAGAAGAACCAGGACAGGACAGAGGCTTTGGAATATGTTTTGTCTTTCTGTGTATCAGGGCAGGGGAATACTGGAAACACCAGCTAGGAATGCAATAATAGGCTACAGAGCTACAGATAAATGTGTAAAGAATACAGAGATATAAAAAAGAGAAAAGGCAAAAATCATAAGGCATCAATAGCAGCAGCCAAAACTCTCATCTGTCCTACAAGGAATGATCCAAACACCCCTGAGAACTCTTTTTCACTGGCTTTCCATGCAAAGCAAAGGAAAAACCTCCCTCAAAACAGCAGCAATTCAAGGGAAGCTGACACAGCTCTGGCAGGAGGAAGGGACAGCCCCAACTTTCCACCCAGAACCTGATTTAGGATCTCCCAGTGGAGAATTGCAAAGGTGAATTTGAGATTTTTCCCCCAGCTGAAGGTGGGCACAGAACGTGGATCTGCCACACATTCAATATTCAAATATTGGCTACTGTAGGAACAAGGACTGCAAATATCATATCTATTTATTTGAGCCAGATGTAGAGAAAAAAAAAACCACCAAACCAAACCTCAAACATTCCTAGAGGTAAAAGCTTCTGAGAAAACCAATAATTTAGTTATGTTGTATGCAGAGAAAACACCATCCCAACCCCACCTTTAGATGCACCTAGAAAAACACACAGATTTTGGTTCTCAACTGGGCACAGAAATAAAATCCTTAGGGTTGGGGTTGGTCTAGATGACCTTGAAAAATCCCTTCCAACCTAACCTGTTCTATTATTATCTGATAAAACATGCAAATTCACACACACACACACACACCAAAACCATGGCAACTTCTCAGGATGCAAAGGCAGACAATTTTAGGAACCAAAAGAAAATGAACATAGTCTTTATTTTTCAAAGTAAAACTGTGAGTCTGAGACTATGACACCTAAAGTCCATATCACACTTCAGGGACCTAAACCTTTTATGGTTGTTGCATGAAAAACTGGGATCACTGGAAGAACTCAGCCCTCAGTCTAACTATGGCAGCAGCAGGGGAAAAAAATGAAGAGAAGTTTCAGCTAAGGTAATTCTGTAATTACAGTAAATTCAAGATTTTCTGGAAAAGGAAACAAAGAGGTATTTTACAAAGCAGTTCTCACTGAGCATCTGGCAGTGGATGCTACAGGCAGCAGCACAGGAAGCAGAATTATTAACTCTAACCTTCTTCCAAAAGAGAAGGGATGTGGATCCTCAGCTAGCAGGACTCCAACCAGAAATTGGAAGGGAAAAAAAAAACCATAAAAATAAAAGTAGAATGCAGTATGTGCCATTTATTTTATATGCTTTAAAACAAAATGGGCCTCCTCTGAATACCTATTGTTCAGAGTGAATCTCCCAGTTAATAAACTCATGTTTTGTGGAGCTCCAGCACACAGCATTTACTATTCAGGCAATAAATACTGTGGGGAATATGTATAACACATAATCCTTTACACCAGAAATTTGAAGAATCAACCACTCCCCAGAACTAAATTGCCCTCCATCAGTAAACACAAAGGGGAAATCATTATCATTTTACACCAAACGCAGAACAAAGTCTTTTTTACTCTACCCATCAAATTATTCTGATCTCAGGGCAGCCTTTTCAATATAAAAGTGATAGGTAAATGCCCTCCAAGCAGAGAAAAGCAATCCTTAAGTGAACTGAACTTATGGAACATACGTTACTCAGGCAATGAGCCAACTGCCATATGGTGCTGATGCATTTTAATTTTGATACACCTCAGCTACAGAAACGATTTCAAAGCAAATGTGAGCAAAAAAGCTATAAAAGAAAAAAGCACTCTACTAGGAGAGCTGGTTCTGAGACTAAAAATCACCTACACCCCTCCTATTACACATTTATGTCATCTCATGTCTGATTTTCCTTAAAATACTTGAAGGTACTTGCTCTCCACTTTTGTAGTTGCAGAACACAAATATTTCATTCTAAAGAAGATTATCTGGTTTTGTGATAAATTACCTATGATTTTATTAATGTGACATCTCTGCTGTAAATACATATTTAAAAAGAAAAAATCCAAATCATTTAAATCTATCTCCTGATAGTTTATGAGAAACTTCTTTACAGGAGCACTTAAAGCAACTATAACAGGAAAATTGGGTATGAAAGATTTGAGTGCATATTTCCCAATTTCCTAATTACAGAGGATCTTTTTGGTCTTTAAAAGACATTATTGGCATTTATATAATATCTTTATAAGACATTATAAAGATATTATATAAGACATTATATTATATCTTTAATACAGAATCTCTATTAAAGATCCTTTGGGTCTTTAAAAGACATTATTGGCATTTAAGCATTAACACACACTCAATTTTGATTCCTCTAATATTTTGTTACAAAATCAGTCTAAAACAATCTTTTCTATACAAGGCCATTAATCATATGCTAATCTACACTTACTGACTTGTGAATAAACTGTGTACTAAAACCAAAACAAGCAGCGTCAGAACACAGCCCATAACACTTTGTAATCTCATTTACTCTCTAACACATTCCACTGTAACTGGGCTGGTGGGAGAGGAGTTATTTCTTCTCTGCAGGAATCACAAAAACCCTGGAAAGTTTACAATATCAATTTATACATCAACCCTGCGCAAACACACGAAACACAAACTGATAAAATATCTCAGCTGCACTTAATCTGTATCAAAATTAGGAGAAGATCCTTGATGCACATTTTGGTTTTGTTTTGAAAACACTGCATGAGGATTTGTAAACTCTGCAGCAGCACGTTCCCAATCTGCTGGGATTCCCAGCTTGAGGATTTTCTCAGTGTAAACAGCCAACAAAATGCAAATGCACCTGTGCCCAGAGAGGCTGGCTGCTCCCAGGGCTGTGCCCTGCTCAGCTCTGCCAGGGAGCAGGGATGAAGTGCAGAGGGATTCCTGTCACACTCACAGAGCTGTGCTGCTGCTCCCTGCCTCAGCCTGGGGAATCCAGAGCAGTCCCAGCCTAGGGAAGCACTTGAACACCATGCTCGACCCTAGAGCAGGGTCTGGGATCTCTGGATCCCCCTGGAATCGCTGCAGGAAGGAGCTGTTACTTCCAGCACTGAAGGAAAGAGAAGTCTCCAGGTGTAAACACAGGCTGGTGCCCCACTGCTGCTGCTCTGGAGATGTGCAGTGGAGCAGCAGCAGCTCTGACACAGAAAATAAACTCCAGAGGAACATCTCTGTCTGCACAGCATCACCCCAGCTCCTCACAGCCTGAGGCAGCTGCACCTGGGCACTGGGGCTCCTTCACACCCTGCCCTGCAGTGCCCACAGACACAGAGACTGCCCCAGACTGCCCTGGCCACATCCTGCAGGGGAAAGAGCTCTGGGGAATCCTGTGTTCACACTGGCCCAGTTTGTTCACACTTCCTGGGCACAAACCCTGCCCTGGCTGTGCCAGCACAATGCTCTGCTCCTGTCCTGTGTTCACACTGCCCCTCTCTGCTCCTGGCACAAACCTTGCCCAGGATGTGCCAGCACAAAGCTCTGCTCCTGTCCTGTGTTCACACTGCCCCTCTCTGCGCCTGGCACTAACCCTGCCAGGCTTTGCCAGCACAACACCCTGCTCCTGTCCTGTGTTGACACTGGCCCAGTTTGTTCACACTTCCTGGGCACAAACCCTGCCCAGGCTGTGCCAGCACAAAGCCCTGCTCCTGTTCTGTGCTCCTCACACAGCACAAGGGTCAGCCCACACCCCTGTCAGGACCTGGAGACTGCAACCAGAGCTGGAAAGGTCTGGGAACTGTGGTCAGAACATGGATGCTCAGGATCCAGGCAGTGCCTTGAAGACTGTGGGAAAGCCAAGGACAAAACTCTCTCAGTCTGGCCTGGGAAATCATAAGGAGGAACCCAAAACAATCCCTATAAACAATCCCTGTAGATCTCCTGCTCTGATGTTTTCACCCAAAAATCCATTCCATTCCCACCACCTCCCTTTGTGTAACATCCAGCTCCTGGTTAGCCCAGAAAACAGAAACTCCAATGCTATTTCTGGACCCAGCAGGCTCATAAAACCTTTTTTTTTATGACAGAAGGCAGCACATGAGGATGTGTATTACAATTTGAGCGTTGTCACCGATGGGATCCATTGCAGACGGCTTGAAAGACACAACTGCTGCTGGGAAAACAACCACCTCTCACTGCTGCCTGCTCCTCCACCTCATTATAGAGGGAAAGGAAGGAAGAGTTGGTACAAACAAATCCCAAATGAAAAGAGCCAAAATGAATACCCAGAATACCCCAAAGAAAAGGGAAGATGGGAGTGAAAATTTCAAGGCTAATCCAGGAGTTTTCTCTCACACCTTTTACAAAGTCCAGCACTTTGATGCCTCAATCAAATATGCCCCTCCTGCCACTACTGTATTATAAATAACATTTGCCTCCAGTTCCAAAATATATTTCCATGAATACACAAAAGAAAAATATACAGCAGACACTGGCATTAAATATTTAACTTTCTACCTTAACAACCTTTTTTTTTGTGTGTGTGTTTCTTGCTCCTGCTTGAGGCTAAATAGTAAGGCCAACTCATGAAGCAAAGCTGGTATCAGTCCTTATATATTATTCATTAATTCCAGATGTACCAATTCCACCTCTGTCTCTAAAGCCAGACATGTCACTTCATAATAAAGCTCTTTCAGCTCAGAAATCTAGAATTCTTATCCTCTGAAGGAACCAGGGCACACACAACATTTTAGGGGTTCAGCAGTGCATATTGTGACTTCCAAGTAACAGGAGGGACTTTTGAACCTGATTTTAATGAGGCAATTAAGAAACAAATGCATGATTAATTTTAGACAGCCTTAAAAGGCCAAGCTTGATTTTGTGGCAGCAAATTTAACATTATTCAACACTTCTAAGAAGTGATTTACAGAAAAAAAAAAATCATCCCACCTGATTTCTTTGCTTCCAGTTGGTTACAGAGGAGAGAAACCACTTGCTTCAATCTCCCAGCACAGCTCCTTGTCACACATAGCTACAACTTCAATTGACACTCGAAAATTACAACTTTCTTCCTTTAGCTGCACACATTTACCAGGAAAAAAAACCCCAAAATTAGTGACACTTTCAGCACCTCTACACAGAAAGTGTAGCCTGAGACTTACTGAACACTTGGCTGAAGATCATCCTGAGCAACATCACCAGAGGATCTGGCTTGCTCTTGAAATATTATGGATATTTCATCTTTGGTTCACTGGGACTGCAATTCAAATCTCTTCCTCACCTTGAATCCCAAAGTTGTAACTTCCACTGAGTGGGGCAAGGAGTGAAACCCTTGACCAAGTAATTTGAAAACTGGAAGGAGAAGCCTGAGCACAACATCCCCATCTGCTCCGTGCAGTGGGTGAATTCCCCTGTGGTTGTATGGAAGGGGTGAAGCTCCATCTCTCAGCACACACAAGGTGAACACAGCTCAGTGTGATGGGAGTTGGCACAGAGCAGTGTCATCACCTGAGCCTGAAGGGAAAATGTCACCCTGATTTTTCAGCCTTCTGATTGTTTCTCATTTCTACCAGAGTTCTCTCACGCTTGTAACAAAAACAAAGAGTGATGGTTGGTAAATAATGCATTCCCTGCCAGGGGGAAGGACAAATTGATGGACTGCTGAGTTGACCACTGGGGTCAGAGAGGTTTTCCTCTCATCCCCCAATCCTTGACCAAATCCCAAAGACTATAGAAGTCGAGATCCCCAAATAAACTTCCCTTCTTTTGCATCTCACATCCTGATGGGTGAGTGTGGCTCTTTTTATGTCCTCTTACAACAGGAAAACCCTTCCTTCCATCACATTTCACAGTTCCCTGGGGCTGAGGGCAGCACCAGCCTTCAGCCAGGCAAGGCACACCCTGATACAGGTTAACACCTGGCCAGAGTCCTATAAACCACCTGTAAATGTACCAATCTCTGAGGGTCCAGCCCTTGCAGATTGGCTTAAAATAATTTTAATGAGACTGCTCTTCAGAGGTGTTTTGTAAAGCAAAAGGCTTAATGAAGAAAAATAACAAATGGTACAGAAAACAAAAGAAAAACTGCACACAGGTGTTCTAGAAAACCTCTGACACCCTGCTAGAAACACTCCAAAAAATCTCTCTATTTCCTTTGTGCTCCTTCCTAAATACTGAATGTTTTAGGAGGGACAATTTGGCTTTTGGCCCAATGATATCACCAAGAGGCTTTGAGTTACAGTCTCAGAGCACAATCCATGCTCCTGTGCTGGTGCTGAGCCAATTACTGTGAGAAAAACACAGAATTTTCTAGTTAAACTTCCTAAAATATCTAAAAGTAAACTGAAACTCTTTCCCTGTTTGGAAGCACCTGCTGGGGGTGTGGGGGTGCATTACTGCAACCTCCAAACCTGTGACAAATGCTCATTTAAGTGTTTTTGTTGCCATCATCCCTCTCTTAAAGGTCCATGGGTGGGGTGGCCACACTCCAGGCTGACCAGCACCTGCCCAAGTGCATTTCACAGATGTCCTGTTATGTCACAGAAACAGGAATCCAGTGTTGGTTCATCAGATTTTATGCAAAATTGACCCTCCTGTCACTTAAATTTGGATTATTATGCAGAAGTTTTGTCCCTAAAGGAAAAATAAAAATGCCATCATTACCTAATGGTATCTAACAATAGACAGATTAAAGCAGAATATGGAGTTTCATGTGGCATCATGAATATCCAGAATAACTAATGAAAACTGTGGACAGTGGCTTGCAGTGCATTTGCAATGTGTTATCACACCTTCTGACAGAGAAAAGCATTTACTAACACACTTTCAGAAGAACAATCTGTTTAACACAGATTTTTTTATTTTTTTTTTTATTCCTGTAGCACTTTGCCTCGTATGCTTAAACAGCACTTGTTCTGCTTTGCCAACTGAACATGGTAAAAGTTCAGTGTTTGCACAGACTACACTGGAATGTCAGGAGCTTATTTAATTGCTTTTGTAGCCAATTTCCTTGCCCCTCAAGGCTCATTAGTCAGTCATCTAATCACTCCATGCAATAATGCATCCTCTGTGATTCCTCCTTGAGTTCAGGAATATATCTTCATCTGTGCTCCCAACAGTGGTGTCCTTCAACCACAACCTTTCACAGGGCTCTCTGACTGGCTGCCAGCCTTGCTGCCTGTTCCACATGGAGCTGGATTTCCCCATTAATTCTGCTCCACCATATCCTTAAGCCATCTGGAGAAGGGGCTAATGGAAAAGGACTGCTGTTTCAGGAAAAAATACCTGTGTGTCTTTTCAGGTGATGGGTTTGCTGCACCTGCCCGCCTGAGTGTTTTACAGAGGGGCCAGAAGGGAATCAGGGAATGCTGCTGAGTTCTCTTCCTAAACCTGCAGGGAGGGTGAGGCTGAAGGGATGGAAAGGAGATGGAAAAGCAAGGTGCTAAGTTCTGTGCCTGAGATGTTTTGATTTTCTGAAATTCTTTTCCCAGGGAATTTTCTGTAAACAGGAGAAATGTTTTTGTAACTGTACCTTTGTTTACATTCTTTCCCCAGGAGGTACTTCTTGCTGTCCCTCTGCTCTGACCAATGGGAGTGAAGAGGTTTGTCTTTGTGTCACCAATCAAACTGGTCTGTGTAAAATGGTATAAAAGGGGAGACACATCACAAAAATAAAGGAGTCATTTTCAGCCTTCTAAATCTCAGGGTCTGTGTCATTGTGGTGTAAAACAGCATCACTGAAGTGGCTGTGAGTTTCAGAGCCCCAGTGAGCTCTGTGTGAGGCTGTGCCTGAACCCCCCAGTACCAGGAGTCAGTACTGAGTTCAGTCCACTAAAACACCTGCACATGGGATAAAACTGAGCCAGGGTGTCCCAGCAGTGCTGGGACAGGGGCAGAGGCCATGAGCACAAACTGGCAGCCAGGAGGTTCCCTCAGCACACCTGGAACTGTTCCTCTGGGAGGTGATGAGCCCTGACAGTCACCTGGGGATGCTCCAGCTGGGATGTGTCCACCCTGGAGACACCCAAAAGCCACCTGGGCACTGTCCTGGGCAACTCTGGGTGTCCCTGCCCAGCAGTGGGGTTGGACCAGAGCACATCCAGGGGTCCCTTTCTGCCCCTGCCAATCTCTCATTCTGTTCAATCTACATTCTAAAAACCCCAAACAAACAAAAAAAATCCTACACAAAACTACCCCCAAACAAGCAAAAGACATGCCCTGAAGAAAATTAATAATTCGCTGCCCAAAATAAATAGTAGGCATTTGTAAGTGTCAGGCCAGCAGGCAAATTGTGTTTTCCAAGCTGAGTTTCAATTCAGTTTAAACCAGCTGACTGTGAATTCTTTGGGATCCAGTTTCCAGAGGAACTGACAGGCTGTCACTGAATTAGCACAGCAGTAAGGTTTTTTGATTATTTATTTATTTATTCAGTATTTAAAACACCAACAGATGTTTAGGTGAAGTTGGTTTATATCTAAACACATGGTTTATATCTAAACACTGAAGAACTGCCCAGCTGCCAGCACACTGTGAAGAATATATATTTCTTCTTTTTGGGGGGGCTGGAGAGAAGGAAAAAAAAAAGAGAAAAATGAACTTTTGCTGAGTAGAATTCTAACAGAATTAGGGCTTGAAAAGCACCCCACTGTATAGATAAAATATATATAGTGTATATATATATACACTATATATATAGTATATATATACACTATATATATGTATATATAGTATATATATAGTATATATATAGTATATATATACACTATATATAGTGTATATATAGTGTATATATATACTATATATATGTATATATACACACTATATATAGTGTATATATAGTGTATATATATACTATATATACTCTATATATACTCTATATACACTATATATAGTATATAAATATATATATACACACTATAAGTATATAATAGCTACTGGAGCAAGAAATCCCCCCTGTCCTGCTCTCCACAGGGCACTGCAGCTCCTCAGCTGCTGCATTCTGCACTTCTGTGCATAAACAGAGCAACAAAAACTCATTTTGGAGTTTTCTAAACATTGGGATTTAATTCCACAGCAGAGAAGAAACAAGGACAATAGGAGCACTCCGAGTAATCTACACACAGGCATAGAATTTCTGAGAAATGCAATTTTGGAGACCAAATGGTGTAGGATTCTTCTCATAATGGAAAAGTGGCTAGGTTGAAGTGCTTTGGAATAATTATAATATAAAATGAAAAGCTTCTCGATGCATTATATTACTTGAGTTGGAGTAATTCTCTGGAGTTTCTATTTTTAAACCATGATAGTGGGTTAATGAAACTTTTCAAGGAAACTTCAGCTACAGACAGGGGAAACAAATTGCTGCTCACCCCTTCACAGCTTCAGCTGAAAGTCACCATGAAAGGAGGATTAAATGGGTATCAGTTTCATAGGGGAGAAAACTGATGATTCAAATTTAGGCTTGCATTCAGTTTTTACAAATATAATTTACACAACATAAACCCAGAATCCAAAGAATTTATTTTAAAAATGTCAAAATATTTCCTTATCAACATACAAAGTGCGTATCTTAATAAACGAGTAAGTAAATAAATAAAAAGAAAAATTATTTTTTGACTGTTCCCTAAAGAGATTTAATGGCTATTTTTTGGTCCATTACCACAAAGAACATAACAAATCTTGTTCCAGGTCCTGGAGGTTGCTCTAAAAGGGAAAAAACCTTATCACTCTCTACAGCTGCCTGAAAGGAGGCTGCAGTGAGGGAAAAGAGTGTCCAGTTGCTCCAGGGTGGGTTTACATTGGATATTAGGAACAATTTCTTCAGTGAAAGGTTTGTCAAACATTGTAACAGGATGCCCAGGGCAGTGGTGAAGGCACAACCCTGGAGATATTTAAAGGACGTGTAGATGTGGTGCTCAGGGACATGGCAGAGGGGTGAACGTGGCAGGGCTGGGTTCACAGATGGATTTGATGATCTCTCCCCACCTAAAGGGTTTTGTGATCTCATAAAGCTGGGTTTGGTTCCTGTTCTAAGAAAACTCAAATAAGAACATAAGAGATTCACTCCCTTAGGGCAAGGAGTGGAGGAGTTCACCTAACCCCTTGTAGCTCACCTTCCTGCTCCGGAAAAAAAACCCAGCAAAGCAGTTTCCAGGGCCTCAGAGCTGCCAGATTTCCCCAAATGTATTTTTAATCCCCAGCTCTCCTCTCCTGGGGTGCTCAAACTGCCAAATGCAGGTGAGAGCATCCCAAAGGGCTGCAGAGCACTCCCAGCTGCCAGGAATAAACAGCAGCTCCAGCACCACCAGATTTGTTTCCAGCCTGCTCCACAAGGTCACTGCCCCTGAGCACCATCAGTGCTCCACAGGCCAGGCTTGGACCTGTTTTTCTCTTCCAGGGAAGCCTCCCCTCCATGGGCACAGACTTTTTGTGTGCATCAGCCTTCAAACAGCATTTCTCACCTCTGGGAAATAAAACTCCCCCTTTTCTTTTTTTTTTTTTCCTAAATGAGGATTGAGCCTCAAAAATTAATCCAATGAGAGAAATTTACTGAACACAGTGAAATGTCTAACACACAAAGCTTGAAACACTTCATGGCACTGCCTAAATGCTGAAAAAAAAAATCAGGCTTTGAAAACAACTGTGTGAGAAATCATCCTTTATTTCCCACCACAATACCTCACATAGGAGAAAACTGTGTCATGTGCTGCTTTTTTTTAATTTTTTTTTAATCAGCAGCTGCTCACAGACATCCCTGCAGGTGTTTAACTATTGAAATCTCACATTTAAAATAGAGAGTTATTTGCAGCTACACTGAATACACCTCAGCTCTGTGCCCAGGATGAAGTACAGCAGTCAGCAAAACACATTCTCCTACTTTGCCCAAAAGCAGAGGAGTCATTCTGCTGAGGAGCACAGGGAAATGTGGCAGAGCAGAGATGCTCCAGCCTAACAGAGCAGGCAAAAAAAAAAAAAAAAAAAAAAAAAAAAAAGGAGAATTTTCTCCAATGCTATGCTGCCTGTTAGTTCAGCTTCCTTAACAAAAGTCCATCTTTAAATTATAAAGCAGATAAAATTCTCAACATCTGTTGTAAGGACCATATCAAGGTGTGACAGGGCAGGATGGTGCTGTCTGTGAAGGGTTAGGAATTCAGAGCCAAACTGGGAGTTCCCATTCCAGGGGCAGCCAGCAGCTCCCACTGCCCTACCTGGAAAAACACCCTGCCAAAATCATCTGGTAATTCCTGACCACAAGGCCCAGGGCCCCACCTGGGCACAGGGGGGAGAGTGAACTTGGGTGGAGAATGAAGTTGAGTCAGGGAAGAAAATTGTGTGTGTGTTTTCTCCTTTTTTTTTTCCCCACCCAGCTCTATTATAATTAGCAATCAATTAACTCAAGGTGACTGTTCTTCCCCCCAAAGGACAATTGAAAAGTGATGTCCCCCTCTGTATCTGATACCTGCTGGGCACCAGCCCAGAAGTGACACCTGCCCCATGCCAGGAAGCTCTGAAAGCTCCAGGGTTTGAACAGAGGAGGATGAAGAGAAATCTCTGCTTCAGCAACAACCACAGCAACATCATATTTTTGAGGTTTGTTTTCAATCAACACTTAACCCCGCCAATTTTGGGGCCATTCCATGATCTTTCCAGGAGCCATGGGGGCAGGAGGGACAGGTCCAGGGCTGTGAATGTCCCCATGAGGTGCAGCCCACAGGAAGGTGCATCACACACCCCCAGCAGGTGTTTCCAAGTAGGGAAAAGTTTAAGACTCACCCCTTGAATTTCTTATAAGGTAAAGGACCCAGAAATGTCTTTGCTGTCCTGTCAGTAATTAGCTCAGTGCCAGCATTGATTGGCTTTGGAAAGTGTAACTCAAAGCCTGATTTCACTGGGCCGGAGGCCAAATAGCCCACCTGAACTACTGAGAACTAAAAGAGAGAGAACCAAGAGGCTCAGCACGTTTTTGGGGTGTTGTAACAAGTGTGTGAGACCTGTCTCTATATTGTGCTCAGCTTTTCTCTTTATTTGCCTTATTTTCTTTCCCTATTAAAACCCTTTTGATTTTTCAAGACATGTATGATCATGCATGCTGTCTCTCTAATTAATTTAAGCCATTTCTCTGCAAGGGCTGGACCCTCAGAGGTATTGGGAACCCAAATACCACAGCTCTTCTCATTGTGCAGTCCTGACACTTCCACCACCAGAAAGGCTGGAAGGAGACTTAACTTTTCTCAAGTATTTTTACAGTTTGCAGTCTTCAGGAATTCTGTGAATTCCTTCTGGAACAAATGAAATAATGCCAGCACAGGATAAAATTTGCACCTGTGCTCCAGGAGATTATTCTTCATTTGCCCAGAACGTGCAATTTCAGAATTTGAGTCTCTATTTAACACTGCTAACTCGTCTGTGATTAGGATGTGACCTCATCCATACCATTGCTTCCAGGGCTGCTTTTTCTTTGGTTTTACTCTTTTTTTGGGCTGACATCTGTGCAATGTGCAGCCAGCAGCTGGACACAAACCCTGCAGCAGATATTGCACAGCTGGACCTGCTCAGCCCCGAGGGGCTGCAGCTGCAGCACCTTGGCAGGAGCTGCTGTTTTCATGCACCAGGAATGCAAATTGTGGGGGACAGGAGGTTCCCTATTAAGAATGTGGGGATTCCTACAGATTTTAGGGGTTTCCTAGAAAGTTCAGTTGGTTATTCCTCCAGTGCAGTTAAAAGAAGAGCTCTCACAGCAGCTGACAGTAAAGGGAAAAAAGGAAAGAGCACAAAGGTGGCAATTTGTCTGGTGTCTGGGAAGCCCTGGGAAAGGAAACCTTTAAGGAATTAGGGAGGATAAGCTACTGCCAAGTTAAAAAAAAAAAAAAAAAAAAAAAAAAATCTTTAGGTTAAAATTTTTGGCTGAATTTAGTTGTTAAAACTGAACTGCAAACTACTCTACTGCTAAGAATGTTTTATAATTCTTGTGTTATTCTGATGATTCCAGATCATTTCTGCATATAAGAAATAAAGTAGTTTAGGGAACAGAACAAGGAACTCTCTAGAATTTCATCACTAATGTCTCCCAAATCACCTTGCAGGAAAATCCCATCACAGATGTAATTTTGGCCAGGCTTTCAGCATCCCCTGCTGAAGAGGCTGCAGCAGGGCTGCTCTGCCAGGGAATTCCAGCTCTGACTCCTGTGAATGCTGCCTGGGGAGGTATCAATTCTCTCTGCCCAGGACACATCACCTCTACAATCCCTCGCTTTGCTCCCATGAGGAGGATCACATTTTTCATTTATTTCAGGGAGAAAAGTGCCTACAGAGATGCATTCCTTGCTTTGGTTTATTTGGTCTGTGCCCAATTACCACATTAGGTGACTATTTCTCAATAAGTCACCTGTCCATTTTCATCAAAGCACCTGCCATTCACAGGAGTATTGCTCAGGGCTTTGTGCATCCTTTTCTGAATGATTCTCCCATTTATCTCTTCCAAAATGTACAAATCCATGCACTCAGGGAAGTGTAAATTCCATCAGATGGAAGTTGTATTTAAAATAAATAAATTTACATGTAAAGTTTGAGAAGCTCTCAGAGCACTGTTGGTAAGTAACTGATCAAAATTAATTTTAATATTAAATATTTTAATATTTAATATGGTCCTTCCATCCAGATGTCTGTATAAGCACAAGGAAACCAGCTCCCTTCATTCCCCCATTTTTACTGCCCACATCTCCCCAGATAAATGTCACTGTAGGACATGAAAAAAAGACTCCAAATATTTCAGAAGGCAAAGAGCATAGAAAAAAAAGCTTTATTGTCTAATTCTTACTACCTTTGATAAGGTGTTCCCATACAGACTGAACATGGTTGGTGAATAGGAACGACACCTCTCTAATGCCATTGGTTAAACTGGAGAAACAGCAAACACCACCTGGAGAAAGATTGTTTTGAGAAAAGAGAGTTGTTTGCCAAGATTGTTTTGAGAAGAAACTTTCTTGAGAAATTTTTCCTTGGGAAAAAGCAGCTGCCAGCAGGGTAAAATCTCTCAGACCCAGAAATATCAGCCCCTCTGTGTGCAGCAGGACAGGAGCTGCAGGACTGACCCTTCAGGCTGACCACCAGCTCCAGGGAAATGCCTTTTTTCAGTACTGGAGTTGAGTGTGTTAAAGCAGGATGGAAATTCCAAACATTTGTGCCAAGAACCTCATTTTCGGGAGCCCAAGGGGGACTTGGTACATGGATGTTTTGCAGGTTAATAACAGGAGGCTGTTAATAAGAGTCAACCTTCAAAAAGGGCTTTCACTGCCATGGAAGGAAAGATCTCAAAACAATACAAGATACAGCTTCTTAATTTTTTTTATTCAGTGGTGGAAAAATGCTTTTTTTCTTTTTATTTTCACAAAAAAAAAAAAAAGATGAATACATATTTAAACATTGCACTTGCAGACCCCCATATATTTTCTTTTTTTTTTTTTTCCCTATAATAAAAGCTATATTTTCTTCTTTTTTTTCCCCTGTAATAAAATGAAAAGAGAACTATAATTTGGTGGTATCTTCCACTCAGCTCCAGGAGAGCATGGAGGAAATGGCATTGGTGTATCATGCAAACATTGCTCAGGACTAATTGAAGTATGGTATTCAACAGGATTTTTGGGTGTTTGGTAGAAAATACATTAAAGGCAAATGAAACAAAACCAATTTTTGAAAATAAAATACCTTCCTCACAGCCTGCAACCTCAGCAATGCTGGACTTTGAGGGGTTTGTACTCCAGAAATATCTTTTTTAGCTTTCTTGCCTGCCTTGATTCTCATTTGCATGATCTGAAAATCACTCCAGCAGTGAGAGATGAGGGGAAACAAGGAGTAAGTCACAAAGAATAGGCCTGGCACGTAAATAAACACTTTATGATGACAGAGCTTGAGGAGAAAGTTGAAGAAAGAGAAAATGTAAAATAAATTTCTCCTTGGAAATGTAATTAAAAACCCTCAAGTGACAGCTACACTGTTTTATGACTGTGAATTTACAGGGAAAAAAAAGAACACACCAGGCCAGAACTGACATCAGCTCCTTAAGAAAAGCTGAAGGAAAGGGCTTTTTATCTTCAGACAGGATTTTTGGTGAACACACTGAGACACTGAGTGCTCCAGGTGATGAGAATGGGCTGGACATTGGCCATAAACACCAGAGAAGGAACCTCTGGCACTGTGGGATGTCCATCCCTGCCCAAGGAGCCAGAGCTGACAAACCCTGGGGCAGAAGGAGCCCAGGCTCAGGGGGAGCCTCAGGGTATCCCTGTGCTGCCCATGGGATCAGGGATCAGCCTGGAGCCCCTGGCACCAGCCCCTGGCTCCCTGCTGGTGGCCACAGCTTGTGGGAAATGCATTTTGTGGACATCAATGAGAGAGAAATGGAACTGGAAACAAGTTTCAAATGATGGCCATGCAAATAAAACTGGACACTTTGGAGAAATAGAACTATGATAGATGTATGATAGTGGGACCCACGTAAGGTAATTTTAGAGGATTGGCTTTAAGGCATTAACAGCATTGTGTGGCAAAAGCTGGGAGACCAAAAACACTTATAACATATTGTAATTAGGAAATAGTTTGGGTTCTGATTGTGATGGCATGAATTGTGACATCTGTACTGTCTCATCCTTCACATGAGACTGAAAATAGAATAAAAGTTTTTAAAACCCCTCTCAGTTGCGCCATCTCTAGGTCAGAATAAGGGACAATCCCACAACAGGTCCCATCTGTCCCTGCACACCTGGGAAAAGCCCCAAGTGCCCAGCCCCTGGCACAGGCACTGCTGTCAGACCTGGGCTCAGCACCCAGGGAGGAATTCTGCACCCTCACACACCCTGGGAAAGACATCAGCCTGCACTCTCAGGGAAGGGAGAGTCTTCTCCACAATGTCACAATGCTATTGATTCCTGAAATGCAAGGGAGACAAGGAACAGCTCCTCTGGTTTTTTATTACCGCGTATAAACAGTGGCAAAATCATCTCCAAATTAGAGAGACAGATTTGATTAGACACATCAGAGTTCAAACACACACCCTGGCTGGGCAAACACAGGGGAGTGTGCCAGCATTCTCAAACTGCCTCACAACACAGCAAGGGAACCTACACAGGAAACAAAAACCTCAATTAGAAGCTGAGGTGCAATACCAGGAGTGACATCCTCATTTGGCAAAGTATTTTACACTCCATGTCCTACACTGAGGAGGAGTTACACTGAAAGCTGGTGTGTACAGGGAGGTTGTGCCAGCCTAGGTGCAGAAATAAATCCCTTTTCAGCAAAGAATTCAAACTGAACAGGCCTGTGCTGCCATGGTGTTACAACACTTACTATTTCTATAATATTTCATCCCAGGGAAATTATTGTGTAAAACAAAAGGGTTGTATGACAAGAACATACTGACATCTGCTGGCTTCTCCAAATGCACTTCTCTCAAAATTAGGATTTATTGTCCTCAGCAGGTTATCCCCCCTATCTAATGGACTGCATTAAAAAAAAATTAACATTGTCTATCTCTCAATATACAAATGAAACCAGTTATTCTGTGGTTGCAAATGTTAAAGTGTGTGTGACATTCTGTGGTTAAACAATTCACACAAATGCACTTCTCTTCCATATTTAACTTCTAAAGGATCACAGGAAATTACTTTTTGCCTAATTTATATAAAAAACCTCCCAGTGATAGGGCACAAAATTTACATCCAAATAATTGCTTCCCTCATTTCTTTGCCAAGAGAAGACCAGCATTTCCAATTGCCTATCCAAAACTGTAACTGCAGCTGTCACTCATAATGGCAAATACTGTTTCACAGCAATGATCAGCCAATTAAAAGACCAGATTTTATTTGTATCAGCACTGTGGCCAAAGGAGACAGGCAGAGATAACACCCAAATCACCCAGCACACCTATGCAGAGTGATACCTGACACAGTAAATATCAATTATCTCTTATCATTCACCACAATCAGCACAAGCATGTTGATAACCACAATACAGTGCCCAAAGCCTGCAAAAGTCAGAAATCCCAGTTAATACATGCAGCTCCTACAGCAGCTCCAACCTGGCATCCCTGTGAATAGGGAATATTCTGTAAATCTTCATGCACTTCTACATTTATTATTTGAAAGGGCTGTGATAAATTCATTTAATGCTTGCTGCAGGAATCCTGGCTTAGCATTTCCTCCCCCGTGTGCGCCGTAACACAAAGTTATGGGTGACAATTTAAACACAAAATAGAAGGAATTCAAGATCATAACTCGCAGTGTCAGCAAACTCGGAGGTGTTGCATTTAGTTACTGAGGCATAAATTTGCTATTAGAAACAATGATGCAAATCATCAAATAATAACAGTTGCCAAGCTGTGCTTAGTGCAGCTCATAAACACCTTCAATATCTCTGTATTTCCACATCAACCATCAGCTGCAAGGTCAATTCCTTTTATCAGCTCATTAGCTAGGCACATCTCAGAGTTGTGAAAAGGGGAATGAGAACCAGAAATTCACCTTTTGAAGGCGTTATTTGAGTAAATTCCTCCTGTGTGCACCACCCTGCCTGTTCCCTCCTCTCCCTGCCAGGCAGGACCACCCACACTCCAGGGCCAAGCAGCAATAGCACCGTGCTACAACATTCATCTGGAATTCCCTTTCAATTTCCTCATTTGAGACAGTTTATTCAATTATTTAAAATACTTATATTTTAAACATCAGCAGAGAAAATTCTGAGGGAGAAAAAAAATAATAAAAGGAAGGGGAATATGTTATTACCTTAAAAGTCTCCTGCTCTTTAAAAGGGGATTCCAGATTCTTCAAATTCACAGATGACGAAAGCCAGCCTTGCAGGACAGTGAGAGGAAAAATGCATCCCTGGAGATCCCCAAAGGCCGTTTTGTCCCACTCAGCCCAGCACACAACCCTGCCAGAGCCATGGTACGAATACCAGGATTGGGACATTTATTTATTCTGTTGGGGCAAGTATTTATTCTCTCACCATCTCCATGAGCTGTTGGAACCAGGTGGGGCAGTGTTTTCCCAGGCCCCTCCTTTGGGCTCTTCTGCTCATGGCCCATCAATGCCTTGCCCAGGACTCACAGGGAACTCCCTCCAGGAGCTCTCTCTGTTTAATGGGCCATCAAGGAGCCACTGCACGACTCCTCATCCCATTGGGAGATGCTCCCAATGCCCAGGGGGAGGAGCCAAGCATTCCCACCTGGAGAGAATCTGGGATTTGGGACAGGACAAGCAGCCCTGAGCCACTGGATTCCCAGAGGAGCAGAGCTCCCAGACCTTTCTGTGGGATCACTGCTTCAGGAAGAGCCCCTCACCTGGACTGCTCCCACCACCCTGCTCAGGGTGTGTTCTGACTCTGTCAGTGGTTCTTTGTGTTATTGCATTTTTTTTATTTTATTTTTACCTTTTTACCCTTCTTCTTATTAAATTGTATTTCTGACTTGGAGCCTCTCACTCGTGTTGCTTTCAAACCACGACAACAGGACAGAAGATCTGAAGAGCTTTTGGGGCTCACTTTGGAGACCTTCAAACAAGAAGAACCAGGAGATCAAACTTGTCTCTGGACGGGCACAAAAAAACTACACTCACTTGTCGGGTTATGAAAATGAGAAAGAAGGAAGTTTATTTTGGGATTCTGACTTATATAGTCTTTGGAGTTTGATCAGGGATTGGGGGACGAGGTTGACACCTCTTTGGCCCCACTGGTCACCCTAGAAGTCCATCAACTTTGTCCTTCCCCCTGGAAGGAATGCATAATTCACAAAACCTCACTCTTTGTTTATAGTGCAATGGGTGAGAAAGCTCCAGTATAGAATGTAAACATCAGAAGGCTGAAAAATCAGGGCAACATCAACTATGAGGCTTTTTAAGCAGGTAATGCATAAGGTGTTAACACAGCTCAGGACTCCTTTGCTCTGGCTGAGGCTGAGCTTCTTAAAACAATACTGAGGTTTGATAGGACAGCTTTGATTTAAACACAGCTACAGCAATAAAGCCAATTTAGCACCTAAAAAGTCCCTCAGCTAATAAAGATGCATCCACTTACGCAACTAATAGAGCATTCCTTTATTGGCAAAGTGTGAATCTCTCAGAGCAGAGCACACATTGATGACTCCAGTTTGATTTTGGCAACCAAAAGTCTGAAATGTGCAGGTAGGAAGAGTTTATCACCTTTCTCACTCTCCATTTCTACCTCACTTGCATTTATGACTTCCTTGTGAACAGTTTGGTCATGTACCATGGAACAGTTCATATGAGAATTATTTCAAAGACTAGAGAAAACTTTATTCAATCTAATTTGTACCTTAAGAACTCTTGAGCAACTTGAAAGACAGCCTCACCCTGAGAAAACTTCAATAAATATATATATATATTTTTTAACTTAAAAATTAGTGTCAAACCTTTTTGCTTCTCGCACAGTCAATGACAAAATATTTAGTGGCTTCATTGGGGCAACAATTTTTACAATTTTAAGATTTCCTATCCGCCAGAAATACTTGCATTAGAAATTTGGACCCACATTTTAGTCTACTGCTTTGTAACAGTGCAAATATGAAAAGAGAAGGAAAGTCTATGTTACTTCTATTATCAAGGGAAATTCCTAATTTTCCTTTCCTGTGCCCACTTGCAAAGCTGAAACACAGCAAAGCATCACACTGACTACTAAATATACTCATTAAAAACTGTGTGGTTCAAGACATGTTGATAAAGGAAGGCTGATATTGAGAATTATTGTTTTATTCATCAACACGACTCCCCACAAAACACAACAATTATTAAAAATGCCCCCCAGGCTGTCAGGCCCATGTCAATCAGCCACAAGCTGAGCTGGTGACACAGACCCTGCCAGGCCCATCACAGTTCTGTGCTCACATTTGAAGACAAATTTGCAACTCCAGCCCAGGTAAAAGCGCTGATTGGAACAGAGGTGCTGTAACCATTAACTCTGGAGAGACTTGATTTTCACCTATATGTATTTCCTGTGATGTTGTATTTTTCCTAAATTTGATCACTTTGATTGCTTGAGTTTTAAAATGGTTTTAGATTATTTCTTTTCACTGCAAGGCAGGGTTTTTTACCTGGTACCCAGAGATGGGATCATGACCTCACTGTCCTTTCCAGCTGCCCCAGAGTCCTGCAAAACTCCATTGTGACACACTCTGGATTCATTACAGCAGAAAATCACCTTTGTATTTAGAACACAATAAAGTGTTTAGGTTCCCACACAGCAAAGATTTCAGCTGACACTTGAGTCCCTTTTAAAATCCACTCAGGTGCTGCCACACACACACACACATTAAGGAATATATTTCTATTTTAACCTCTCTGCCTGCACTGGAGCAGCAGATTGAGTCCATTCAAAAAGCAGGAACAGAAACAATGGGAAGGGGAAAACCTCTGGCTAAACCACATTAAAAGACAAACATGTAAGGAGTGTTATCATCACAAGCTGATTACAGACCCTCCTGCAGAGAAATGGAAGTTGCTGGAAACAAAAACGATGCCCACAGTGTTTGGAGGGGCCAAACAAGCTGAGTGCATCATTCTGCCCGTTTGAAGCAATATGTCCCAAGATAAAGTGATTAATCAGGTGGCTCACTGGATATGGCAGATCCCAGAGTGAGGATGAAAGATCTTATCAGCACCAAAGCTGACTGATGTGGAGGCTTTTTACAGTGGGAGGAGTAAAAGACAGCTTCAGTATCAAAGAAAGTGGGATTTTAGCATGAGGCTCATGCAGAGCAGGAGGATCTGGCTGTGCCCTGTACCCCAGAGAGCTCCGTGCACAGGGCACAGGTAAATCCCATCCTGCCCCACCTCAAAACTGGGCTTTAGGGCTGATTTTTCACAGAGTGCCACAGGATCTTTAATAACCAGAGATTCAGCACCGAAACAAAGTGAAAGCAACGCTGTAAAACAGAAATAACGAGCCCAAAACGCACATCACCAAACTCACAGGTAATATCAGGGACTGGAAAACAACAAGAATGAATTAATCTGGTTTTCAGCTGAGGACATTCACATGAGGGAAGCAAGTGTGTGCAAGATGCAGCAGGGCCAATTTGGGTGTTTGGCAAGAGCCCAGCACTGGTAATGACCAGGGCACACCCGGTGGGTCCCCTGTGGAGGCAGCTGCAGACTCACTCAGCATCACGATGGCAACCAGAGCAGGGCACCAGCAAGGGAGGGAGCCATTTGGAGAGTGCCCTAAATTAGAGAGTGAGGGGAAAGGGTCTAATATCACAGAAAGATCAGGAGGATGTCTAGATCCATTCATCCTCCTGCTGGGTCACTCCGTGTGGCTCAATTCAAACTGCACTCTGGGACTTCTTTAGCATTTTTATTGTTGCAGGCTCGAAATGGGTATCACCATGTGGCAGATGACATTTTAGGCAGCTTATCTTCCATGCTGGAGGAAAGGACATTGAGGTAACTACTTACAGCCTGTAGTGGAGTCACACTATTTATTTTTTTTGTTGTTGTTGTTCAAATCCTGGAGTTTCACTGTAGAGTTTCATTGTAACAGGAGAGAGAATTTCATTTTATTTCCTGAGATGCTGATCAGAGAGAGCCACTCAGCAGCACAACTTGAAACTGATGCTTCAGTGTCTTTTCCCACAGAATAGAAAGGCTGAAACTGCTCCATGGTTAAAACCCACACAGACTGTGCTGCATCCCAAGGCAAATGTTACAGAACTACATTACAGAGGACAAAAAGGTAATTCTGAAAGCAGTGTTTAATTCTGTATTCCATAATTTCATACAGGTGCTGTTTGCAGGTTCTTTATTTACAAAATCAAAATCATTTGCTCGACAAAATATCTCCATAATATTGCATAATCCTTAATTTAGGAATGAATGTTAACTCTGAAAACAGTGAATGAACAGGGCAGACAAAGACAGCAATATTGGCTCTGACAGAGACCACCAAGCCCTTTTCCTGGATCAGTGCCATTCAACTTGGTCTAATTTCTCTCTCCTCAAACCCTAAATTACCAATCCTCAACAACACGTGGAAAAACTCAGACACCTAAGGGCATCTTCAACAAAACATATTTAAAAGATAAAAAGCAGAAACTCAAGAACTGGCCATCCAGAGGAAGAGCAATGCTGATTCACCAGCCAAACCACTTTTGTGAGAGATGACTGCCATTAATCATTGAACAGACAGAGAAAAGATACAGTTTTTTTGGTTTTTTTTCAAGGCAACAAGACAATTACACAATGTTTTATTCTGAAATCCAGGGCTCTGGATCTGTTTGAGGTGCACGACAGACTGTCAGTCTTGTTAGACAACAGCATTACATGTGTGACTGTTTTCTACAAGTGTTCCTCATGTTAAACTGCAGGAAAGATAAAAAAAAAAAAACTTAAAACACCCCAAGGACAGACTATGGGATGAGCCAAGTCCAAGGAAAGCAACTGCATCTCCACCAGGGCAGTAAATATGGATTTAGTGTTTTAACTTAGGTGAAGATGGGGCTGATTTCAACACAGCCAAACTTATTTCCTTTAACAGAAGTACAACAGTCCTACCCACATTGTCACACACTCATACCTTCAATACACTTTTAGAGTTGCGAGTTTCTACATCAAGTTTGATTTTCCCCAAATTTCTCAGGAGAAAAAAAAAAAAAAAAAAGGTATTTTCAGGCCAGCTTCCTACTGCTCTGATCATATAATGTTTGCTCACAGCTAACAGAGACTGAACTCAGAGATAATAAAATCCTTACAAAAGTGATGGAACCAGCAGCCAGGAGAGCAAGATATTGTGGGTGTCCTCATGGAGAAAATTGGTCAGCACATGTTCATATTTTATTTGATTCTAGGAAAAAATCCAGTGGAAAAGTGAATATAAAGGCTCAAAAGTAAAGGAAAAGTTTGAATCCCAACTACCACTGCAACAGACTCAAATCAAAGAACTACAAAACACACAGAGAGCTGAGAATCACTAATTCCCCACTTGGGCCATTCCCTTTATAGTTGGACTTGACCCTTGTGGGTCCCTCCCAACCCAGAATATTCTGTGGCTGTGATTTTGTGTTCTCCAGCTCTCACAACCATCAGTTTAACTCTGAGGAACCTACAGACACCAATTGCTTGGAGTTTATCCTAGGTCATATCATTGAAATTCACTTTTTTAGCACCGTAACCTCTCCTTGCTGCATCCTAAACTTTCCTGGCCAGGGGTTGTGCACTGCAGGGTTGAAGCCAAGTGTGCTGCAAACAGAAAATCTGTGTATTTGTAGGGCCCAGGCAGCTGCACCTGGCCCTGCAGTGATGTTTATCTCCAAGTGATTTAGTTCTGCATGTTTGCCCTCTCACACAGCCAAGCTCCCAGCTCACCCTGCTGCAACCCTGCTCCCCTCACACCTCCCCAGCTGAAGCACAGGCAATTATTTTATTGGATCTCAGTTTGCTCACACAAACTGTTGTGCTGCTCCTGCAGCCACACGCTCCCAGTTTGTGGCAAAGTGTTTCCCACCCCTGGGAGTCACCTGGATTTTGAGTGGCAGAGGCAGCTCCTGTCAGTGAAAACTCACATTTACTCTGTTCCCTGCAGGTGTTGGCAAAGGGAACATCTTGCTGTTTGGAAACAAGGGGTTTCAGAACTGAATCCAAAGTTGCAAAATGTTTGGGAGTTTTTAACTGGCTTTGAAAGAACTGCCAGAGAGCTTCAGTCTTATGTTAGAGACACTCAACCAACTTTTGAAAGATACAGCCTTACAAAACACCAAACAGCTTCTTTCCCCTTGAAAGGAGCCAAGACAATTACTCACAAAATACCCTGGATTTTGGAATATTCCCTAAAAACATCACTTATAAACACTCTTCCTTCTGGACAGGATCTCTGCACAGCACAAAATCTGGAGCAGAAGAAAAGAGACATTAAGCTACACCTATTTTGCAGGAAATAATATTTCAAAGTATGAGAAGCCTGGTTTTGGCCCTTGAGCCATTCTGTGAATCCAACACGACCAGCCCTTCCTGCTCTACAGAATTCCACAAACTCCAGCACTGCTGTTGCCCCACTGGCAACCCCAGAAACCCAGAAAGGATTTTCCAGCTCCTTTCAGTTGGCTTCCCATTTTTATTTCATCAGCTTGAAGGACACAAATAAAATTATCTAACTGGCAATAAATTATCATTTCTGGCACAGTAAATTTTTAGCAAAATAGTATTTATGAAGGGAAAGTGTAATAAATACTGAGAGCTTCATAAACAGTTTTTAATCATTAAAAATCATACAAACACTATTAACTGATAACAAGTGTCAGAGATAGCATTGTACTCTCCAGAATGAGGACTTGCACTAAAAAATAACCATGTGCACTGGGAAATTCAATTACTTAAATAAAAGAACAGAACTACTCATAAGAAAGTGCAACTAAGCAAAGAATCCAAAACAAAGAGCAAGAAAAAGCAAAAAAAAAAAAAAAAAGGCTTCTCATTATTGAGTTGGGAAAAGATCCTCAGAGACAGGAGCTTTCTGCTCTCAGGAAATAGCACAGCTCCAGTTTTGCTCAATGGAGTCATCAGAACTTCTGCCACAGATGTTTGTGATTTCAGCCTATCAAGACCAGAAACAGCCAGAACGCCCAATAAATATTCTGTTTGCCACCTTTCTAAGCCCTGTTTGTTTTCTTGCTCCCTAAAAAACTCTTCAGTTTTGTTCACACTCTACTTTTACCAGGCTGCCTGGAACAAGAGCATCCCCATCTCCCACATGAAATGGGAAGGAGTCAAGATCCAACAATTAAGCAGAGGGAGTTCTGACATGCATAAAACAAACTCATTTTTCAGCTGCTATATATTCTCCCAGGCTGTAGTGTGATGTGTTATTCTTAATTACATAAGATTCGTCATTTTCAGACAACAATATGCTTAAAGCAGCCATACCTTCAATAGCTGTAAATAATATTTCTTCTTGTGGCCAGCATTTAGGAGCTCTACCCTTTTGCGGGATAAAATGCTTCTAGTTAGATTTAAAAATCAGATCATGCCATTAAAAAAAAAAAAAAAAAAAAAAAAAATAGCAATGGTGGATTTTTTTTTTAACTCAGCTTTGGTCTCTCCTTTATTTCCAAGCAGCTCGACCTCCCCCAGTGCAAGCAGACACTGAACAGCTCCTTGGTCCTGAACAAAGCTTACCTGTGTGCACAAAGAGAGAGCCAGGGAACTATTTCCATGAAATTCCTCCTAAAAACTAGGCAGAAAGCTGGTAAATCCAGCATTTATATAGGGCTGGCAAAGAAGCAGTAGGTCTCCCACAAAGCAATGAAAAAAATCCTGAAAGAGCTGACTGGCCATGCCAGAGGGAGAGTTTGCAGGGAACGAGATAAGATTCTTTAGAAAATAATAGGTAAGAGCATTACCAAGAGGAAAAAAAAAATCTCATGGAAAAGACAGCAAAAGCAGGAAGAAAAGTAAGAGGAGAATGGGAATACAAAAAGTACACGAAGTATGTCATCAGAGATGAGACAGGTACGAGCTGATCCTGCCTTGGGCAGGAACACAGAGGCTGAAAACAGCAGTGCTGAGTCCCTCCTGGCCTTGCTGTTCCGTGTTTAACTTCAAGGGGGCTTTGAGCAGGGAGCAAAGAGACACTTCAAACCCACCAGCTCTGAGCCGTGGCCTCAGGACATGACATTCCCCCCCTGTGCTGCAGCAGCAGCAGCAGCAGCACAGCCAGGATCAGGCAGGATCAGGCGTGCAGCGTGCAGGCACCACTGCAACTGCTCTCAGGGCTGGGAATTGCTGCTCCTCGCAGCCCTGCATGTGTGCCCTGTGCTGAAAATGGGGCACAGGAATTCACAATCACACCCTCTCCCTCGACACTGATCCTGACAGTGTTTCTGTCATTAAAGGGTAACCCTTTCATGGAAGCCAGAGCAGCATCCTCGTCACGTCAAGGGCATCAAGTACTTCAGTTACAAGAACTATAAAAATCATCAACATACTGTGGATTCTGTTCATTACATTTGTCAGCTCTATTACTGATACTCAACTGAGTACTAACAGAAAAAAAAAAATAAATACAGTCTTGACATTAGAAATACAGATTTCATTTCAGGAAATGCCGGATCCTTTGTCTAATGTATTTACCAGAAGAATAAACTGTAAATGAGACTTGGGAAGCCAAGCCTTCAAAGCCTGCATAAGATCTCGACTATAATCAGAATTCCTACATAAAAACAGCTCCCTCACAACCCAGCAATGCAAAACGTTCTGGTAAGAGCGAATAAAAATCAATTAAAAATCCCTGCTCTAAATCACTACTACAATCCTGATAACTGGAGCACGTGGATATCAACCCCTGCCCTGAAAACCAAAACCATCTATTGACACACATATTGAAAATTCACACAGCCCCGCTATCCTTCCCCACGTATAACTTCTCTCAAGCAGCTATGACTATTTGATTCCTAAAAGTTAATTATTTGATTAGGAGGGCTAGCTCTGTTTTAGAACTGCAATTCAATCCACCATCATCAATCTCTACCACAAAACCTGCCTTCTACTTTTGCAGCCCGTGCACACAACTGTGTTCACACTCCCCAATGACAAATGGAACACACAGTGTCTTCCTTCCCTCTCTTGAGCATCATCGAGTCTAGAGAAGTGAAACAAGGTACTTGACATTCTTGGGACACACCATCAGCAGCGTCTGCTGGTGTTTTATGCTCCATCTCGCCTTAAATAAGCTGAATTTTATTTAAAGTGAAAAAAAAAAAAAAAACAGTCAGCACTAAACTTACTCCAGGACTGTAACACACCGCATTTGCAATTCACAGAGCGGATAAACAAAAGCTGCAGATTTGGACAAGATCTTTCACACTTGGCCGATGTGAATCACTCCAGTCAAACTTCAGAGCACATTTCGCTTCACCATCTGCACAAACCGAGTTCAGTTGGCAGCTCAGGGTCCAACAGCCACATCCCAAATTTGGGGAGAGACACACACACACGGCCTGTGCCACTCTCCCAGGGCAAAGCCACCTCCCAGGGCACAGCCAAAGGAGCTGCCTGGACATCCTGCACAGTGTCCCCCCACCTGCACCCAACAGCCATTAAGGCAACACTGATATTTTTATTTTTATTTTTTTTTTCCCCTGACAGAAGCATGCAGGAGAAAACGATCCGATGAATCGCCAATAAAAATCAGCAAACACCGAGGACTTACAGGCAGGGAGTTCCCCAGCAGTTAAACATCTGCACTCTTTTAACGAGCAACTCGGCAGAGCCCCGAATGCCCATGTTCCTCCTTGTTCCCCGTGTTTGGGAGCCACCTCCCGGTGCCGCGGCTCTCCCTCGGAGAGCATCCCTCGGCTCCGGTCCCAGAGCTCCCTGAGAGCCGCGCATCCCTCCCCTCCCTCCCTTCCCTCCGCCTGGAGAACTTTGGGGCCGAGAGCTGGAGCGACCGCAGCCCCTGGACACTTGCCGGGATGCTCCATCCCCTTTCCCCCGGGCTGCTCCATCCCCTTTCCCCGCGCACCTGCCGGGCTGCTCCATCCCTTTCCCCGAACACCTGCCGGGGCTGCTCCATCACATCCCCTTTCCCCGCGCACCTGCCGAGCTGCCCCGACCCCAAAGCCCCGCGCACCTGCCGGGCTTCTCCATCCCCTTTCCCGCGGGTTGCCCCATCCCCGCCGCCCCCGCGCGGCCGCGTTCCCAACTCACCATAAAGAGGCGAGCGGAGGCGAAGGGGTCGCGGCGCCTCTCCGGAGCCGGGCGGGCGCTCCCCGGGCAGGCAGGTTGGCAGCGGGACGCGGCTCCCGCCGCCGCAGCCCCTTCCCCGCGGGCAGCGCCGCCGCCCTGGCTGTCTGTCTGTCTGTCTGTGTGTCTGTGTGTCCTCACCGCCGCATGCCGCGCCCCCCGCGCCGCCGCCCGGCTCCCCCCGGGCTCGCCGCGCTCCGGCAGCGGGGCCCCCGCCCGGCCCGCCCGCGACCTCGGCGGGGAGCGGCCGGACCCCGGGGGCGGCCCCGCCGCGGCAGAGCAGGGGGGGCGAGAGAGGCGGCTCCGCTCCGCTCAGCTCCGCTCAGCTCCGCCCGGGCGCGGCCGGCGGGAGCCCCGCACGGGCCGGACAGGGAGAGCCCGGAGCGGAGGCGCTGCCGCTCGCCAGCCGGCGCCGAAAGTGCCTCGGCGGCGGGCGGAGGTGACCTTCAAGCCCGGCGGGGCGGGGAGCGGGGGGAGAGAGCGGCGGGGGAGCCCCGGCACCGCCGGGGGAAGGCGGGGGTGGGGATGAGGAGCGGCGGGACGGCGGAGCGGCCCCGGGGGGAGCGGGGGGCTCGGGGGGAGCGGGGGATCCCCGGATCCGGAGGCACCGCCCCGCCTGGCACTGCCGGCCGCACGGCGGCGCCCGGGAACCCGCGGGGCTGAGCGGGGACCGCCCGCACCACGGACAGCTCCGGGGACGGATCCGGGGATGCTCTAGGGGATGGATCCAGGGATGCTCTAGGGGATGCTCTAGGGGATGCTCTAGGGGATGGATCCAGGGATGCTCTAGGGGATGCTCTAGGGGATGGATCCAGGGGATGGATCCAGGGATGCTCTAGGGGATGGTTTTGGGGATGGTTCTAGGGGATGGTTTCAGGGATGGTTTCAGGGATGCTCTAGGAGATGGTTTCAGGGATGGTTCTAGGGATACTCTGTGGGATGGTTTCAGGGATGGCTCCGCGGGATGCTCTAGTGGATGGTTCCAGGGATGGTTCCAGGAGTGCTCTAGGGGATGGTTTCAGGCATGGTTTCAGGCATGCTCTAGGGGATAGTTCCAGGGATGCTCCAGGGATGCTCTAGGGGATGGTTCCAGGGATGCTCCAGGGATGCTCTAGGGGATGGTTCCAGGGATGCTCCAGGGATGCTCTAGGGGATGGATCCAGGGATGCTCTAGGGGATGGTTCCAGGGATGCTCCAGGGATGCTCTAGGGGATGGATCCAGGGATGCTCTAGGGGATGGTTTCAGGGATGGTTCTAGGGATACTCTGTGGGATGGTTTCAGGGATGGCTCCGCGGGATGCTCTAGGGGATGGATCCAGGGATGCTCTAGTGGATGGTTCCAGGGATGGTTCCAGGAGTGCTCTAGGGGATGGTTTCAGGCATGGTTTCAGGCATGCTCTAGGGGATAGTTCCAGGGATGCTCCAGGGATGCTCTAGGGGATGGTTCCAGGGATGCTCCAGGGATGCTCTAGGGGATGGATCCAGGGATGCTCTAGTGGATGGTTCCAGGGATGGATCCAGGGGTGCTCTAGGGGATGGTTTCAGGCATGGTTTCAGGCATGCTCTAGGGGATAGTTCCAGGGATGCTCCAGGGATGCTCTAGGGGATGGTTCCAGGGATGCTCCAGGGATGCTCTAGGGGATGGATCCAGGGATGCTCTAGGGGATGGTTTCAGGAATGGCCCCTCAAGATGCCCATGGCCAGGAGCTCCGCTGAGCCAGAACCTTCCCGCGGCACCAGCAGCCCAACTTTACATCCCCTGGGCCCGTCCCGGAGAGCTGCTCCCCCCAGCCCGAGCGGGCAGAGAACACACACCAAAGCAGCACCGGGGAAATTGCTGATTAAAACGATGCCCTTGGTGATCCCCAGCCATCTCTGCCTGCTTCCTTCCCCTTCCTCTTGCCCAAAGGAAACTAAACTGTAATGCTCACCTAATGAGAAGAGCATCGCAGCGTTCCTAAAGGCGTGAATTACTGTTAAATGAGGCTGACAGAAGCTATTGACGAGAAAGTTTGGGGGGCAAAAAAAAAAAAAATAAACATCAAGACCTGTCAGAACAGTGTCTTGTCCTTCTCAATACATTTAGGTATTAATTCTGTAGCGATCAAATGTTTCTGTGCTGCTCAACCTTCAGCTACAATGAATTAACGGCACCGAGATTTACTCCACAATGTGAATGGTATCAATTACAGATGGGGAGTGTGAGGATCACACAGATGTGCTGCCTCCTGTGGGGTAGGGAGTTGTTTTAAGCGTGGAGATGGAAATGCAAAGCAGTTCACAATCAGGTGATAACAAAGAGGCAAGCTTTACATCACAGGCGTGTGGTCTCTTAAAGAAAAACTTTATATGAATAATCTTCCCTATAAACTTTTTCATCTGCGCAGAAAATAAATACAGCGGAGTCTTCCACAGTTCCCACATCGATCATGTGCAGAAGTGCCTCAAAAGCACAAATCTGTGTCCCTCTGCCTCTGCTGACAGATTTGGGGCTTGGCCTATTTCTGTTGCTATTTTAAGGCCCAAGGTGTGATCCTGGATCCCCTAAACACGTAACTCGGCGATTGTTCCTTTAGCAAGGCACACCAGTTTGTGAAGCTGGATCATTTCAGACAGTAAATTCAGAATTTATCATTCCTCATCAAACATGAAGCAATGTTTACTGGCTGGAAAAATTTACTCCACCTCGTTAAAATCTGTCAGATTACTGAGAGATACAAAGTTACTCAAAGATTTGTCTTTGGGATCAAAACTTGATAATTTAAGTTGTCCCAAGAGATCCTCTCAAAATGTATGTCCCGCTCTGTAGGCTGATCTCTGTGAAGTTCATGGAAAGATCCTTGGATGGGTTTTAAATCCATCCCGTGGGTTTCCTTCATTTTTGGTTTCAGCCTCCCAATTCACTCCAAAATCAACCAGAGAAGGCAATGGGAGGCTTATTCCAAGAAATGTAAATTGGAGGTCAAAACATTACACTGAAGTTCTCCAAATCACTAAAAGATCCTTTTACAGTTAATAACTGATTAGTCTGCAGTTCAAGGTATTTAAAGCCCTATTTATATGAGAAAGTGATATTGGTAGAAGTTCAGAGAGTAGAAATGAAACACAAGGCTGGCATCATCTCTTCCTTAATTTGTATATTTAGGCCCTCTAATAAGAAAATAATTTTGATTAAATATGACTGACTGCATTAATAAGTTTGCCATGTGGCCCAAAACCTCCTACTTTGTCAGTAGTTTCTAAAGACTGAAATAATAATAATAATAATAATAATAATAAAAACTGAAAAGGAAACACCCAAAGCTGGCAGTCCCCAGCATGAAGAATTTAAAACTATTTAAATGTGTTCACATAATAAGCAGCTGAAGCTCACACAAATAAGCGAAACCAAAATCCATCATGAAAGAACAAAAAATCTCATGAACTAGACTTAATAAAAAGTTTTTCCTTAGGCCCTGGAGCGTTCCTGTTGAGTAGCGAATACTCACTGGAGTGGTGAGAACTACTCACAGGATTAAAACTAAATCAGGTGCAGGTGTTGGATACTTTGATCTGTGCTTGATTAGAGAATCAGGTGTGTGTTAAGTGACTGGATGAGAGCTTGTCTTTTGGACTCTCAACACCTACATACTCTCCTTTTGTACAAACCCTGTCAAAAAGGTTCCCTTGGCTTGTTTTTCACATCTGTCTTCCCTTTGTTCCCCTCACATGAAAGAACCCTGAACTGCAAGTCAGATCTTTCTTAAAAGAGCTCCTTCATTCTCCAAACGTTGCCGTGGGTGTGATACAGAGGCTCCCAGCTGGGGATGAAGCTCTGGTGGAAGAAATAACTTTGGATGAGAAGAAAGGAGAGAGGAATTATGAGCAGAGAGAGGAGCCAGCAGAGGCAGCATCAATCTCGCACGGCAGAGCAGAGACCAGCACCCAAATATTGGTTTTGGTTCTCCAGGCATTACAAAATTTCCTTTCCTAAACCAAATGGATCCAAATGTACCTGCCTGTGCCTCTCTTCACCCTCTTTATTCACCTTTGGAATAAACAGAACGTTTGAAGCATTTGATAAAAAAAAATCTTGACGATTCCACCCCAAAGTTATAATTGTGTAAAGCCAAAATGCTCAGTTATTTCTGTAAGAAATACTTACAAGGAAAATATACAAATTTAAGTATAATTGTCTAGTCATGCACTTTAAAAGTTGCTTCAGAAGGAGACATTTTCCAATTTCATGTAAACTGTCCGTGGCAAGAGAAAAAAATAAAGGGCAAGTAGCAAATGGCTCCATTGAAACACAATGTTTTGAACACATTCCCAGTCAGGGATTCATTCTTAAAATATTTTTTTTTTTAATTTCTTTTCTGAATAAAAGCCTATTTCATGTTTTCTTAAATTTGGAAACATTTTTTCCCTTTATAGTAAAATATTTACTGTGTTTATTTCCAAATTTGGGAACTGGTGTGAGGTTGTTCTAGCCAAGAACACAGAGCTGTGGTATGTGGGAGAAGAATTGGAGGTGAAAGAGGATTTATTGGAGAAAATAATTGTTCTGAACAGCAGACTAAGTCAGTGCTGTAGATGCTGTATCAAAAGAAAAATAAAATCAAGGGAAAAGGGGTAAAAAATTTATTTAAAGTCTTCAAAAATAAAGCTCCTGTGCATTTGTAAGGAAGATATAAATAGTATATATATATTTAATGCTTTAAAACTTCATATTGTATTTGTAGCAAAGAGCAACTCCAACACATCCACATCCACTGTGATTTATTCCTTCTGGGGGAGGCTCAGGCCATTACCAGGGGGAAGGGAACACAGAAACCATTTGCAGTAAAATTTGTGAGCTTCAGGGAAAGTGTTTGTGGTGGATGTGTCACAAATTTCAGTGCAACAAACACCCCATGAATCCTCTTCAGAAAAATTCTGCTTTGGTACAAAAGCTTGGGAATAGTCCATGGACAGTCAACCCTTTGGATATTGGCAGGCAGTGAGGCCCTAAGTGGTCTGGGGAAAGATACACTCTGAATTCTTGAAATTTAGGACAAAAAGGACACAAAAACATAAGGAAATGAACAAATCACCTTCAACATACAAAAAAAACCTGAAAAAAATGTCCCACTGTTTACATAGACTGTGCTGGTGGTGTGGGGGTTCAGTTTAACTTCAGATTTCTTAAATTATTTTTAATTCTCGCCAATTTTTGGTGTCTTGAGAATGATTTTCTGTAGGGTGTGTTGTATGGAGGGGATAAGGACATGCACTGTGTGTGGGGGGGGTTAGACTAATGCATCAAATTCAATGCAAATTACATTGAATTTGTCATTTGCTTGGGCTTTGTGTATCAAACACTGGCATTGTTTAATAGTTTAATGCTTTTGTTTCCATGACAGAACAAAGAGTTGCTACCTTTTTGTTCATCTAGTTCTACTCAGGAGAATAATTCTGGCATATTTGGCCCATAGTGTTAAGTTATTATTACATTTAGGTTTCAGATTTCAGTCATACATTATGAAACCAACTACAATGTCACAGAGCTTTAAGATTACTTAATTAGAAATTCATAGCTATTTAGTAGAATCTTTGAGCAGAAAGATAATACTTCTATTTTTAATGCCCTAATAGCAATATCTCCATGTGCTTGTATCTACATATCTATAAATTCCAGAGTTTCCCACTTATTTGCCTGTGATCAAATGTTAATCTCCTTCCTTTCCCCAGGGAGTTGTAATTTTCCTTTCCCCTGACTTTGACTTATAGCATATGCACTATTTCTCCCAAAGAAACATCTTGAAGAAGCGACTGCACGCCCAGCTCCCTGGCACCTCCTGATTTTTATCCATCTGCTTTATCTCCAGGTTATTTTGGGAGCGCCTTGGGATTGAAGGCCTTTCAGACAGGGCTGATGGCTCGTTGCCTTCTCTGTGGTAAAAAAGGTCAGGCTGCTGCAAGTGACCTTTTTCTGCAGGGAAAGCTGCAGGTCTGCCCGCTGCCTTTGTGCTGTCCCGCGTGCAGGGATTGCTCCACGGGTTAAACATGAGCAGCTCCTCTGCTTCCCTTGCTGTTTGCACTTCCAATTGTATTTAGGCAGAGCTCTGGAAGGGTTGAAAGGACTTGTTGGGAGCGGTGATGTCAGTCTTTTCTCCTTTGTGGCCGGGACAGTTGCTGCTGAAATAACCAGGGCAGGACTGTGGGGAATTTTAATCCAGTGCCATCTCCAGCTGCCTCCTAAGGATGCCACCAGCACCTTCCCCTTTCTCTTCTGACACCGTTTACACCACGACAACACAGACTCTGAGGTTCAGAAGGCTGAAAATGACTAATTTATTTTTGGGATGTGTCCCCCTTTTATACCATTTTACACAGACCAATCTGATTGGTGACACAAAGACAAACCTCTTCACTCACATTGGTCAGAGCAGAGGGACAGCAAGAAGAAGTCCCTCCTGGGGAAAGGAATGAATAACAAAGTCACAGTTACAAAACATGTCTTTTGTTTAGAGAAAATTTCCTGGGAAAAGAATTTCAGAAAACCAAAACATCTCAGCCATGAAATCAGGGCTGCACTCTTCAGCTCTCCACTGGTTCCTTCCCTGTGCAAGGAGGACAATGATCCTGGGTTCCCTTACAGAAGAGCCACCAGACCCCCTGAGCTCAGAGCCAGGCTCCTGAGGAGCCCCATGAGGGCCAGCAGGGACCCTGCAGCTCTGGGGAACAGCTGTGTCTGTTAAAGGAAAGGAAATATTGCAGATGATGACACTGTTTTACACCACAAAGACACAGACTCTGACATCAGAAGGCTGAAAATGACTCCTTTATTTTTGGGATGTGTCTCCCTTTTATACTATTTTACACAGACCAATTTGACTGGTGATAAGAAGACAAACCTCTTCACTCACATTGGTCAGACCAGAAGGGATATCAAGAAGAAGCCTCTCCTAGGTAAAAATACGTAACATTTTTTTGCCATTACCAAAACATGTCTCTTGTTCACAGAAAGTTCCCTGGGAAAGGAATTTCAGAAACTAAAACGTGTCAGGCACAGAACCAGGGCTACACTGATGCTGCACAAGGGGCTCTGCAGCTCTTGCGATAAACAGGGGAGCCTTGAGGGACCCGAGGGAACAGTCATCTGCTCAGTGATGATTCCTGTAGGAGCTGGAGAGTCCAGTTTAGTCATTTCAGAAGACATTCGGGGTCTATTTGATGCTGTGAAATGTCTTTAATTCCTAAAATGCCACAGCAGGATTCAGAGCAACTGAAGAATTGACAAGTTTTGTGGTTTCTCTAAGTGCAACCCTTTTTGATTGTGCCACAATTAATAAAATATTTCATGGAGAATAATCATTTGTACAGGTTTGGAAATGCTTTCTCCATACCTACAGACTTTGCAGTTTACTCTTTCTAGAGCTGTCTGATCACACTGGCACCTGTGGCACCCTCAGGATGTGTTGACATTTGCACCACAACCTCGGACTTTTCACCCTAAATTTGGGGAACTCCTTGACTGACATCTGCATTTACATTATGGAAAATTTAAAATTCATTTTTGCAGGATTAATTGAAATACTGGCAGACAGAATTTGGGAAAAGTTTTTGTGAAGCGTATTTGATTCTCAACCCCCTGGACCGAGTTTCTAGCCAGTCTTTGCAGTTCATTAGCCACTGGATTTTGGAATTATCATCTGTCCCTCAGCCTAACAGCATTGGGAATGAGCCCAGAATTAAAGATCCCAAATCCTGGAGTGTGGACCAACATAATTGAGAACCACTTTCCTAACATCACACAGGATTCTGTGTTTCCAGCAGAGAAAGGATTTAATAGTGTCATCAACAACAAATAACAGCAAAGCTACTGGTTGGCAAAGAAAAACAAAAATAAATTCCCTGAAAATAATGAAATATTTTTCAAACCTTTTATATGTGAACCCATATTATTTGAGATAAGGAATCAAGCTGCCAAGTGGCCCATTGTAAATAAGAGAGAGGAAAAAACTCACAGAGGTGTATTCACTCACTTTTAAGGGTAGAAACTCCCAGAAAATCTGAGAGCTGCAAAAATCAGATCTGCCAAAATCTCATGACTTTTGGAGTTAAGCTACAGTTACAGAAATAGGTAATTTATTTCTAGTATTTTTATCACTAATGTATTCACATCTCTGCTCTCATATGTGGAATATATATTAGATTCATAAAAGTGAATTGAAATTTACTATTTCCTGGATTATCTTATTCCAGTTAAACCCTTGATTCATAAGGCAATAGCTGAAGATAAATAGAACTTCATGAATTGTTCATAAACTGCACAAATCCACGAGTTAGAGATGAAAAATGTAAGCCACACAACCCTTCATCTGTGGGCCACAAATTCGAGTCCAGGTTTGAGATCAGCAGCGACCAAGATCCATTTTCATCTTATCACCTGAAGGCTTTCTGGTACCATTTGTGAACTCAGTTTGTCCCCTCAGCTCCATCTTTACAGGATAAGTGGCCACATAAATAATTCACTGGGACTTGTCAGAAACAAGAAGTTGTGAAATGTAAAGTCCCCTCCATCCATCCAGCTGTATGAGGAGCTAATTTCCTAACCTTTCACTAAGCTGTGCATGGAACTGGGCACAGAGGAGTTCTTGCACATTTTTAATAAACTGAAGCTCCTCAAATATCAATTCTTTCTAATAATACGCTCCCTAGAAATATCACTTTTGAGGTTTTTCTGTTCTTAATTGCAAAATTATTAGGAAAACCTTCTCACAGGGACTTTTGGCTATGCCATTGTTTGGGAAAAACGCTTCTCCTTAACTGAATAACTTTGGTGTTCTGTTGTTCAAGGGGAGTACATCAGAGTCTAGAAGAAAGCACAGAGGGGGCAGGGGGGACATGGCCCTGCTTATTTTGGGGTTTTCATGGTTTCTTGCATTGTGGGTTCAACTAATGGGATTTTTAACGTCATTTGGGACCTTAAATATATTTTTAATTTGCATGAGAGAGAAAATATGAGGAACCATCCCCACCTTTGTCTTGGCAGCACTCTGGCCATGATTCCAAGGAGAACATGGAATAACACAATCGTGGAATGGTTTGGGTTGGAAGGTGTAGCCCTGGTTCTGTGCCTGAGGTGTTTTGGTTTTCTGAAATTCTTCTCCCATGGAATTTTCTGTAAACAGGAGAAATGTTTTTGGAACTGTACCTTTGTTATTCATCCCTTTCCCTAGGAGGGACTTCTTGATATCCCTCTGGTCTGACCAATGGGAGTGAAGAGGTTTTGCCTTGTTTACATATTTCCTTTACCAATTCTCATGGGGGAAATCCCTTATTATTGCAGGTGCATTTGTTTTTTAACCCAGGAATAGGTTGTTGTTCCAAAGAGTTTTTATACCAAGATTGTTTTCACATGGGAACTTGCAAATTATTTAGAAGACGCAACAGGCTAACTTTGGCAATTTAGCAGAGCAGGGCTGATTTTATAAAGCCTTTCTTTTATAATTCTTCTGCCTGTCAGGACAACCCCTCTCAGTGCTTTGAGACACACAAAAGGTGTTCTAACACATATTTACAGCCAGCCAAGGACTACAGAAAATATCACATCAATACACAGATCAGGCTGATGCTGGAGATGACTTTCCAAACCACCTTTGCCAACTGCCTTTATGCAAATAAGGGCCACGTGTTAATTGCTATAAATATTGTAAGGGATTAAGCAATTAGGGGGGTTTTATAGAATAGAGTCAATAAAATAAAATAAAAAAAACCCTCTCTTTTCAAGTCTACTACATGAAGTTAATTATGAGATAAAGTGTTAATGATCCCGTAGTAATTTTACACTGTGAACAAGGCAGATGTACGGGCTGGCCAGGCCTGTGTGAACAGGAATTTCAGTGGGAGTTCAACCAGGCACCTGCTGCTGCAAGAAAACCCTTCAGGTCACAAGTCATTCCTTGAGGAAATGAGTTTTTCAAGCTGGAATAGCAGTAAGAGCTTCCAAAGGCCTTGATCCTTTTCAGAATGAGAGGTAGCACCCTAAACCACTCCAGAATTCTACAGGTTTTGTACAAAAAACTCACTTGAATTATCTCTAGCAGACTCTGGAAGGTTGTGACTAACTGCGAGGGGCCACTACTAATTTTGGTTATTAACCTCATTTGATAGAAAGATAATCTGTTTCTCCATTAACGTTAATCCCTTTAAAATATTTCTAGTGCTTCTCCCATTAATCCATGCCCTTTATTTGATTGCAGGGGGACTAATTGCAGATTAAGATAATGGTTTGGACAAGTATGTCTGAAAAAAATAAAAAAAGAACTTAGCTTTAAAAAGAAGGATTTTTATAAGAGAGGAGCATTTCAAAACTTTTATGTTTCCTAGGCCTGGAAAGGGTTTGGCTATGACCCCTGTGTAGGGATTTCTAGGTAAAAGCCTCCAGAAGCACCTAAAAGTGGAGTTTGTGGTGTATTCTTACACCAAACACATTTAAAATCCTTCAGCACTATTCAAAAAAAACTTAATGGGTAGAGAACATTTCCCTTGTAGCTGCTGAGACATAGGTGTCTGTAACATGATTTCTCCTCCATTCCTTGTTCAATGCTGGATAGGGTGGAAATGGGAAATCTGCATTTCCAGGGATTGGGTGAGTCTGGGGACATGCTGGTGTAAATATTTAGCTCAGTTAATAAAACAGATGTAACACTCTGGACTTAATGCCAGCAGTAACAAAGACCTCGTGCAAGGGCCATTGGTTTCAGCAGCATTTTGGGAGTTGGTGTCAGCTTCATTTTAAACCCAGCAACAAAACCATCGATTTCCTCACGCAGGAGACGACAAAAAACGCACGGAAACTGATTCGGGATGTAGAAAACACAAATTTGGGAAATTGATTTTGGGATGTAGAAAATACCAATTTTTGGTGAGATTCCCCCCCTGAATTTCTCATTCACGCTCTCTTTACTGCTGCCATATGAGCAGCTATGTTTACATTCCCATGTTCACATAGAAAAACTGGAAGACTTCCTATACCTCTGATGTCCCAGTGCCCAATGCCTGGTGTAGTTCTTTCCCAAAGGGATTGCACAGAGCACACAAAACACAAGGCAGAGGATCCATGGTTTATATTTATATATATATATATATATATAAGCCTTAATTTGGCATAAATGGCCAAGTGAAGTGAAGGGAGAAGAGCAAAGAGACCCCAAAATCTTTTCTAATGACCTCTCCTGACAGATGTTACCCCTGGAGACCAGAACCACATAAAGTAAATCCAGCACAGCAGTGAATCCTGCTGGGAATCCTGTGGGCTGATAACAGGGGGGTAAATTGATGTAAATTGTGCAAACCAGCTCAGGTGAAGTCCTTCCTCATTGAAAATTGCATTCTGTGCAGCACCTGCCAGGTTTATCAGCACAGCTGCACTTCTGCTGTCACTCACTGCATGAGCAGCATTCCCTGCATTTATCTGTGTCCCACAGGTGTCACTGACCTTGTCCCTTTTCCCTCTTTCCGAGCTGACCATGGCTCCCAAAGTGTCCTGGAGAATATTGTGTCCTGATTCTGGACTCAGGGTACTAAACCTGTGTTTGAAAGGGACATTTTTCCACACACCAACAGGGTAACATGAATTCCATAACAATCAGCCTTTCTGCCCATTAGGTTGAGAATATACACAGATTCCCCAGTGAGGCACAATTTTTCCACAACACTGAAAAAAAATCCCTCCCTCCTTACCCTTTTTAAGCCTTTAATGCCTTAAATATAATAAAATTCTTGCACTCAACCTCTTTCTTTTATCTGCACCTTTCCTCATTTCTCTATTTCACAGCAGCAGCTTTATTCTCTTGTATTTTCCTTTATTTTACATCCTTCCTTTCACCAAGCCACCTCCTATGAACTGAGTGCCAAGAGTGGAAGCTCCACCATTTCAGCATTCCTGAAAAATCCAGGAAGTTTTGAAGAAGAAGCCTCGTGATTTATGTATTTTCATGGAGAATTCCTCACCTCCTGCAAAGTGGCAGAAGATAATGAGGTGATGAAAAGTTTGTGAAAGGGGATGTGAAAGGCCATGTGTCAGACTTCATACTCCAGTAATCCACCCACAAGTCCCCTTCCTGTTCCCTTTTTCCAAACTAGTCCAAGGTTTTCAACTAAAGGATCACAGTTGGAGAAGACTGGGCTTTACGATGGTTCTTCCAAACTTCACCTCAGGAAATAAATGAGGAAATTCAATGTGAATAATGTGATTACACTGTTTTTGTTATCTTTAGTGGAGATTGTTCATTTCTACAGTGGAAAATATTGATATGTCATGAACCTTGCTATTTCCATAATTTTTTTAAATTAACTTTTCCAAACAAGGCTCTCAAGTCCCATAAACCATCTAAAGTGAATTATTGAGCCTAAGTACCAGTCCTGGAGCTGGGGGAGAACATGATCTACTTCACAGACCTTTGGGGAAGAAGAGGAACTCACTGAAGGAGAAACCCACTGAATTTTTTCATAAAACCTACCAGGACATCACCTTGTTGAAGGCAGCAGCAGTTTGGGCAGCAGGCTCAGCCCTGCCCTGTGCTGGGGCTGTTGGAGCTGAATGGAACCAGTTCTGGGGTTATTTCAGAGCCTTTCCAGAGCAGAAAATTGAAAACCACCTTCCGTGGGTCAAACTACCAAACAACCAAACCCCTTCAGAGATTCAGCAATGCACACAAGAGGAATTTGCTGTCCTAAATCAAAGTGGAGTTCTATGTGAAGTTGAATTTCTGTACTTACTTTTTTTGACAGTTTCTTTAGAAAGCAATTGGCATTTGGAGACCAGCAACTACAAACTTAGGAGGCACTGAAGTATCAAAAACTACTATTAAATTAATTTCAAATGTTGAGAATTGCTTGAAAATCAGATGAAAAATGCCCAATTTTAACTGAAATTAATTCCTCATATATTGTTATTTACCACCATCTTTGCTCCATGGAATCTGATTGGAATCTGAGAAGGTTCTGCCTTGTTGTACCAGCCAGGGTAGACCCAATTTCTTGCAGCCATGGCTGTGCCATCACAGGCAGTTTATAACTTCACCCCACTGGCAGAGAATCCCTATCATATTTATACAGCTGCAGAAAAACCAACCCAGGACAGTTCTGAAAAAAAAACCTTCAAGCTGTAAACCTTTCTAAAATAATGAAAAAATTATCACGTTGTCACATCATTAAAATACATATACTTACATCTGCTCACTAATAGTTTACAATTCTGCTAAGCTTTGCATTCATGAGATGCAATGAACAAAACTGCAATAAACTGCAAAGGAATTTACAATTATTTTACCACAGCCTGTTAATAATAGAAAGACTATTCTTTGAAAGTAATAGAGCAGAAAAATAAGGCTAGATCTTGTCTCAGGTCATATAAACCATCATTTAAAGACTATCAGTGTGTTGTGGTTGTTAGAGGCAGTGACACAAAACTAATTTATGGTGACCAGGCAGAAGGCATCCAGCTGGAGAAATCCTCCCCAATAATCAATGACAAAAGAGTCACCTCAGCTGGGTTTGCCCTGCAAAGCCAGGCAGAGGCAGCACACACTGCTTCCCCCACTGATTCCCCTGCCAGAAAGGGGAAGGTTGGGAAGAACTAATTAAGCCTGAAATTATGTAGCATCATAGGATGTTTGCCTGTGCTGCAAGTGCTTCTGATCCAAAGGTAATGAGGGAAACTGTTTGAGGAGCTGTTTACCAAAAATGAAAGCAGAGCCCACAGTGACAGACAGATCCCCCTGTGGTGCTCAGTTTTGGGATGATCTGCTGCTGCTCAGCTCAGAAAAACCAGGAAAACCCAACCTGCAGCTCTGACACAGAGATTTTGCCCTCTAGTTCAGTGATTCAGGACTGCTAAATTGTGTTTCATACACAGAGGAGTCTTTGCAACACTCCAGCAATGTCTATACATTGCTCCTGGCCTCCACCTTTGTGCCATGATCCCCTGAGGATGTTTCTGAAATATAACTCAAATGAACAATAGAATAGGAGAACTCACAGGAAAATGAGCCAAGAGAGAATCATGGAATGGTTTGGGTAGGAAGGGACCTTAAAGCTCATCTCATCCCACCCCCTGCCATGGGCAAGGACACCTTCCATTATCCCAGGCTGCTCCAAGCCCCAAAGTCCAACCTGGCCTTGGACACTGCAGGGATCCAGGGGCATCCACAGCTGCTCTGGAAATTTGTGCCAGAGCCTCACCACCCTCACAGGGAAGACAAATCCCAGTGGTCAAGGCCACCCAAATTCCACTTTTTTAGAGGCAATTGCCCTTCAATACACACAGACAAATTATCCAAGGGGTGGGAAGCCTCTAGCAGAAAAATAAAATTATGTTTTTCTGAAGGCCTGACAAAGTGCTCTTTGTCAGTTCCTAGAAACGAGAGGTATCAAAATTCATGTTCCCTGTAGATGCTTGGGCTCGTGTAGGCAGCCTGGGCTGTTCAGAGAGCAAGAGGTGAGAGAGGAACCATCTCCTTGAGCTCCAGCCTAACAAATGGAACTGCTCAAAGAAAGACTTGCATGGGGTTTTTTGTTGGTTGGTTGGTTGATTAGTTGGTTGGTTGGTGTTTTCTGTTTGTTTGTTGTTTTGTTTTGGGGGTTGGGGGAGGTTTTTAGAAACAATTTCTGTGGTTGTCACCAAATCTGGTGGTTTCTATAGACAGGGCTCGGAGTGCAGCACAAGGACACAGGTCTGCCATGGGAAGGACAATCCAGTGGCAGCAGGAACCACTGGCAGCAGCTCCAGTTTGCCCAGAAGCAGCCACAGCTGCATTGGCACCACACAGGTCACTGCTTTCTCCAGTCCTTGCCACCTCAGCCTTCAGCACTGATTCCTGAGTCACACAGGAGAAATTTACCACTAATTCTTGTTTAATACAGAACCAGTAACAAGTTTTGGCTGGCACTGTTCCACAAAGAAATTAAATATTTTCACTGGGAGAAAAAAAAATATTAAAAAAAATAAATTGAACAAAGGCTGCAGGGGAAGCATGAGGCACTAACCCCTAACATAATCCTATGCCTTCTGTCCTGTTCCCACTGATAAATTTATTACAAACGTGTAGGCATGAACTGCAGCAGAAAATTTCATGCTTATATTGATGAGATTAATGGACTATTATCTCATTTCCAAGATTACTTAGAACTGATTTTACGGCTCCTTTCCTCTCACGGGTTTCAAGCACTGATTAAAGAAAGGCCTTGGCTATAAAACCAGTGCCTGAACTTTGCCAGATTCGAGCTGTGTTTTCATACAGGCTTTTTTTTTTTTTTTTGTTGGAAGCACAGTCACATTGAAAGAAAACATTTGTAAGAGCAAAACCCACATTACTGTAGCATTCTTCCTTTTTTTCTCTCTCTCTTTTTCTTTGGCAAAATCTTGATTTTCTAATGTGGGGAGTGCAGCAGTGAGGAGCCTGGTGCTGGTGCTGAGCCCAGCAGAGCATCATGGCAATGGTGTTTTCACTGCAGGTTTTAAGGGTAAAGAGCTCCAGGGGTGTTTTCCTCAAAGCCAACCCCACAAGAGAGACAGCAAAGAGCCCTGCACACTCTGCACTGACTAGAAATAACTCTCTCATGTGGCAGCAGAGAGCCTGGGCTCGGGATCTATAGGTATAATTATAGTGCATGATAAATAAATAAATAGAAAAAAAATGGCATCTGTGTTACTCTAATGTGCCTCCACAGCAGTGAAGCACAGAGTCTTCTCACCTGCACACACAGCGTGGAGGTTCCTGCTGCCTTTGGGAGTTCTCCTTTCTCTGTGGTTGTAGTTCTAAAATGGTGCACAGCTCCGCTGATTACAACTGGGAAAAAAATGTTTTGCTGACTGTTTTTATCCAGAAATAATAGTGTATCATTGCTAGCTGAGAGAGAAGCAGAGTGAAATGTAAGTGTATAATAGAACCATTATGTGACAGTTAATAAAATCACTGTAATATCCATCTGGTCCTATCACGTATTTGGCCAAACTTAGCCCTTACTAGAGTACATTATTTTTATTTACTTTATGTCACATACTAGAAATGCTTATAAACATATTCCTTTTTCTATTTCTCAATCACAGAACACAATCATAAATACTTTTTAAAATAATTCTGATAAGAAGCCTAAAACAGCAGTTAGAATAATCTCTCTTAATTATCTCCCAGTAAATTTATATATTAATACAGCCCTATATTTATATAGCTGTAGACTAACATGGTCCTATTTACAGAAATAACATTTTTACAACCAGTTTGGAGAAAGTTGGTTCTAGACAAAACCCAAATTTATGACTAAAACTTGAAAAAGAAAAGTGGGGCAAATACTTTGCTTTTTGTGCAAGAATTCTCAAGCCTTAAGGGCTTGGGGCTCCAAACCCCCCTTGCCTGTTCAATAAAAAAGGTGTTTTCAGCCATTCCGAGGGGGGGAACTTGCTCTCCATCCCCAGAGGAAGGTGCTGGATGGCTCAGGGTGCCCCAGCAGTTGCAGTTTGTGAGGTGCCAATTCCCCTCTGTGAGCTGAGCTCCAGGCCTGGGGGATAAATCATTCCACAAACACATCTAATCGAATTCCGCTCGATGTCTCAGGCAAATTGAAGGCAGACAAGTCTATTCAGAACAGGCATTCTGAAATGAATCTCACATATAAAATCAGTCTAACAACCTAAAAAAAAAAAAAAACAAAAATAAAAAAAATAATGCATTTGGTGACTCATCTGGATGTCAGAACATCAAGAGCTCAGGGAAGGGAGAGACTGGAATAACAAAGTCTTGAGAAGTGCAGGACATGTGAAGGCAAACAGCTGAGGGAACGTCCCCAAAACTCTGCTCACACAGGAAACAGCAAACAAACAAAGAGTCCAGAGTGCACAAGGACACCAGGAAAGATGGAAGAAATAAAAACTAGTCATCAAAGTCTTATGGAAAAAAAAAAATTTCATCCTTTCCTGTACAATCAAGGATAAAAAGACTTAAGAGACAAGTGAAGGCAATGAGAAAAGTAATCAGTGTAATTCTGAGATACTCACTTTAATATAGGGCAGGGCCTGATAATAGATGGAATTACAGTCTAGATTCTCCTCAGAGGATGTTCCTGAGATACAGCCTTGCTCTATCACACTTGCCATCTCTAGCACACAGCAATCACACATACCATCCCGTCATTAAATGACAAAAATTAACTTGAAATTGAGCCTACCTGACAAAAAAAGAAAAAAAAGAAAATTCCTTCTAGAGTAAAACCCTTCATTTGGCCAGACCAGTCTGATAATGGAAAAAATGCATCCTTCCTAACAGCAAAAATGGTCAATGAGAGACAGAGATTCTCAAAGATCCAGCCTTATTCTAATTCCAGGGATGTAGAACAATGCTGAGGGTTGAAAAATACGGTAGGACTTGCTAAATTTCTGTGTCTTAATATTCAGCCCTGAACTCTGCTGTACTGAGAAAAGCTCTGTCCTTTAAAAAGGTGAATATTAAATCAGACATAGTTTTTTCAGTCTTTATTTTGACAGAACTCCGAGCCCATTACTAACAAAGAAAATAACAGAATGTAAAAAAGCTTGCAAAGTTTTAGCTGAAAATTGCCCAGCGAAACAAAGCCGAGCTCTGATTGTACCTTTGGATTACGTTATTTTCATCTGATTTAAAAGAAGCAAAAATAAAAATTACAATGCAAGGCCAGCAGTGAATGAACAATGAAACCGCAGCTCCAGAGCCATGTCGAGGCACAGGAGAAGAGATCTCCAGGTGCCAGATGTGATGGGCTGACCTTGCTTGGCTCCCTGAGGTCCACCCAGCCACGCTCTTCCTCCTCCTCCTCATCAGGACAGGGGACAAAATAAGATGGAAAAGCTCAGAAGTCAAGATTAAGAGTTACTAGTGCAGGTAAAACAGACTTGACTTGGGGGAAGTTGCCAGCAGAGTGCCCTGGTGGCCAAGAAGGCCAATGGCTCCTGATCTGGGTCAGGAATGGTGTGGCCAGCAGGACCAGGGAGGTCATTCTGCCCCTGGACTGGGCACAGGTGAGGCCACACCTTGAGTGCTGTGTCCAGTTCAGGATGGACATTGAGTGCTGTGTCCAGTTCTGGGTGTCTCAGTTCAGGATGGACATTGAGACCCTTGAGCACGTCCAGAGGAGACCCCGAGGCTGGTGAGGGGCTGGGAACACAAACCCTGTGAGGAACAGCTGAGGGAGCTGGGGGTGTTTATCCTGGAGAAAAGGAGACTCAGGGGTGACCTTGTCACTCTCTACAACTCCCTGAAAGGTGCCTGTGCTCAGGTGGGGTTGGTCTCTTTCTCCAGGCAGCACTGACAGAATGAGAGGACACAGCCTCAGGGTGTGCCAAGGGAAATACAAGTTGGATATTAGGAAAAACTTTTTCACAGAAAGAATAATAAAGGACCAGAATGATCTGCCCAGGGAGGTGGTGGAGTCACCATCCCTGGATGTGTTTAAACAAAGACTGGATGTGGCACTCAGCGCCAGGGTTTAGTTGAGGTGTTGGGGCTGGGTTGGACTCAATGATCTTGGAAGTCTCTTCCAACCTGGTGATTCTGTGATTCTGTAAGTTAGTTTCATTTATTGCCAATTTGAATGGTGGGAAACAAATACAAAAATTAAACCACCTTCCCCCAGCCCACATTTAATTTTTTCCCCAGGTTCCACTTCAGTCCTCCATTCCCAGCTGCTCTCCTTCCTCTTCCCTGGAGCTGCACGAGGGATGGGCAGAGCTCAGCTGCTCCTTTTCAGTCCCATTGGTCCCTGCTCAGTGTCCCAGGGGCTGCCAGGGCAGCTCTGCCCTGTGCCTGCAGCCCATCCTGCCCCAACATTTATTTTTAATACCCTCACTATCCATTCTTGCAATACTTTTTCTTTTTTTTCCCCCAGTATTATGGACACAGATTTTCTATGAAAGCATCTCTTTTGGCAATTCCTTCTCTCCCCTCTGTCTTCAGCCACGTTGCAGCACAGCTTTCTCACATTTAGGGAATTCAGGTGGGCCTGGCAGAGCCTGAGCATTGTCTGACCCTGTACAATAACACTTTTCTCCAGAGGGTCCTTACATTTATTTTATGAGTCCCTTGTACTTATTCAAGTAAACACAAAGGAACCACAGGGCAGTGGTGAATTAGGATCTAAATTTTAATTCCTGTTCTAGATTCTTGATTGGTTTTATTCCACTAGAGGCAAGCTCTCAAGACATAAACAGAATTAAAAATGCATGGACTGAACTTAAAATGTAATATAACAAATGAAATGCAATACTGTTACTTAATAGCCTTGGCTATTGAAAGTTCAAAGACAAACTGCATTTCAATTATGAAATGAAACATCATCGTGTTCAAAGGAAAAAACATCCGCTGAGATGCAAAATCCCTCTTGGAGATTTTCTTGTACTATTTCCCTATTTTTAACAGTGAACTCCAGGGGAGGTGCTGTCAGACATCAAACCCATTTGGTTCACCAAACCAGGTTATCAAGGTGACCCAATTTAATCTTTAGCTGATGAGGACATTTCCATGAAAGGCTCTGCAGTCTCCAATGGCTTACTGGGGGTTAGCCTATTAAGTAAAGAAAATTAGCAGTGCATATTTCTTTATATTCTTAAAATATCTTAATTACAAAGAAATTAAGGAACGCTCTTCAGCTGCCAGCTGGGGTCAGCTCACCACACCACAAATATTTAGAGAACATGTACAACTTCAATGACTTGCCAGGGAATGGCTTGATCCAAGACCCTCATGGTGCAAAAAAATAATCAAAAAAACTTCATTCCTCTGCCACTTTATAGGTGAGAAAATGAGAACAGAGGAAAGGGAAACTCTTTGCTTCCTGGATGGTTCTTACAATGTATAATACAAATATATTTTCTGTGAGTGTTCTTCAAACTCTGATACATGGTGTGACATGCATCACATGCAGGTGATAAATCTATTATTTGTTCTGTGTCTATGATATCTCTGTATTGTTTACACACACCAGAGCAATTACTCACTACAATCAGAGGTTGACTGGCTGCCAAGGAACAATTAAAAGCATTTTAGTTGACCAAGCTTGCAGTTTAAATAGATTTGAAGCCATTCCCACTGCACGGTCTTGAAGGAATTAAAGTCTGCTGCAGATGCTCTCTTGGATAGAAACAGGACAAGCATTCGTGTTCTTGTCCGAGCCATAAGAAGTTGTTTTACTCTGTTTATGCTGGAAAAATCCATCTGACCAGGATTATTAGAGGTTGGTGGAATGTCACACTCCGGAAAGTCACTCTGGTGCCTGCAAACTGCATCAGTGCTCATGGACTCAGCACTGAGTCATAGCAGTGGGGGAAAAAAAAAATCGTATTTCCAGCTACAGCATGGGCAGGATTGGAAAAAATCCCTTTGCCAGGAAAGCAGAGGCTGCTTTCAAGAGGTGATTTTTATAGTTAAGCTTAAAAAAAAAAAAAAAAAAAAAAAAAAAAAAAAAAAAAAAAAAAGGAAAGGTGAAATCCAGTTGGTGGTGGTGTCTTGGGCTACCAAGAGTTATCAAAACAGAAAACAGAGCAACCCGTGCTGGTGCTGGTGCTGAACTGACAGAACTGACCCAGTTGCTCTCTTGGAGGCTGATGGTTTATAGTGGCCATAAAGATGATGAGGTGATTCAGGGGGAGACAGAGAAACATGTCTGATACTATTTTATGACCACCAAGCCAGTGGGGAAAGTTTGTAAATTTAAATTGCACAGTGGAGAAATCTTGGGCTATAGAGCAAGTCTACATCCACAGTCTCCCCTACAGCTGACTCCCTGCTTTCTAAATCCTGATTTTCTATTTTCCCTTTTCTTTTTTTCCTTTCCTTTCAATAAGTAGTTCTTAACTTTTAGGAGATAAATAACCTTTAGTAGCTAAATTTTCTACTTCACTTTTTCCCTTCTGTACATAAGATCACTACCCTTCCTTCTCTGTTGTAGTTTGGCAGGTCCTGTCATTCCTATCTATATAATTTATTATTATTATTATTATTATTATTATATCACTATTATATAGAAATATATTATTATTATTATTATATCACTATTATATAGAAATATATTATTATTATTATTATTATTATTATTATTATTATTGATGTTGTTGTTATTTTCTGGTATTAAACATGAGCCCACCAAGTGTTTTGAGTGTAACTTTCCAGCCCCCTGTGCTGTGTGTTTGTTGTTGGGTTCGCAGACAGACCCTTTAGAACACTGACAGTGTCCAGCCTGTTCCACAGCACTTGAGAAACAGAATCTTCTGCACCTTTGAAATAAGAAAATCAGACCTGTGTGCTATAGAAAAGATCTTTTTAACTATGCTTAAATCATATTTATAAGAGCTTAAAAAAGTTGTTAAATAAATCAAGCAAAATTACAGCAGCACATAAGAGAATTCTTTAGAAATGTAGTGCTCAGAAAAAAAAAAAAATTGCTACTGGTGGTAATCCATGAAGGCTGGATGTACCAGGGTCAGCTTTTATAGAGAAATTACCTTTCTTACTGTAACCTTATTCTCTAAATATTCTCTTTTGAACCACACTTTCCTCTGAACTAGCAAACATGTTGCAATAAAAGCAAATGACACCTCTGTACTTTACAGCTGCCCAGCCTGGAGAAATACACTGAGCAAACAACAAACACAATCTGTTCTCCTGCACCTTTAAGAAATATAATTAAACCTGGATCAAGGCAGTGCAAAGCAGGTAAGGCTTTGGCTTTTTTTTTTTTTTTTTTTTTTTTTTTTTTTTTTTTTTTTTTTTTCTCCAAATATAGTGATTTTTTGATAAGAGTGATTGATTGTGTCTGGGTAAGTTTGCTTAATATTTGCTGTGGACACTGCCTTGACTGGGGCTCAATCAATCACCTGGAACAGGAAATCAGGGCTAATGCACTAAAACAATATCTGTTATGCACTCAGTTAATCCATCACAACCCTCCTGGGCAGTGTCAGGAGCAGCCCTGGGACTGGGAGTGGGTTCAGGAAGGACCTTGCTGCTTGTTTTTATTCTAAAAGAGATTTCTTGCTCAGTTTTCAATGTGCAGGAACCACGTTCTCCACCCCGAGTTGAGCTATGGCAGGAATTTGAAACAAATCAAATGCAATGTACCTTTTAAATATTTCCAAATCAGAACCACGTATTGAGATCTATGAAGTTCAGTGTTGCAAAATTTAAAAGCAGAACTCCAATGGACTTCAAACAAAGCCACAGTGTCTCTTAGCTTGGGTGGATTTCAATTCCCATCATTCACCTCAGTGGTTTTTTAAATAATTTCCTACATTTCTTTTTATTTGTTTTGTTCTGTTTGTTTCTTTGTTTTTGTTTTTTGCTTTTTTTGTGTGTGTGTTTTTTGGTGTTTTGTTTTGTTTTGTTTTGTTTTTTTGTGAAAGTGACTCTTAAACTTTAATATGTTTTACATGTGAAATAGTCTCATTTCTTTTAATTCCTTGTAGGCCACAGATAAGCTCACACCTACTGGACACTACATAAATTTTCTAAAACATGTAGAAAAATAGAAATTATTTGGACATATGTGAGTCCACATATCTGACTCAGAGGTATAAAACTTTTGGTGCCAGGAAATTAAGCCTTAAGACTAGCAAAATATATGAAATTTCTCAGTATGAAAAAGAGAAAAAATATCAAATGGAGATTATTTTCCTAATTTATCATCTCATGCTTCATGTATAAGAATTTATACTTTAAAAAAAATAATCAGCAGAAACTTGAAACCCTGAGGGAAGAGCATTCTGTGCAAGCAGAGCTATAGGACAAGGCCCTAAAAATTCCCTAAAATTCCTCAGAGCTGCTTTCAGTTACCTGACATAAAACTTAATTATTTGGTTTTGGACAGAAACCAGCACCTGACTACAAGTAATGACCACTTTGGGTTTTTTTGTTACAAAACTATCTATCTTTTCAATTAAACTTTTCATCCCTAATGATGCCATGAGTTTGTGTTCTGCAGAACTGCTGCTGTAAAAAGGAACCACTTAAAAATCTGCAAAACTTTCAACTCCCAGGTCCCCACACCAGAACCCTGCAGCAATGCCAGGCTAAATAGAGGCAGAAAACAAATCTCTGTCCTAGGAAATGCAGATTTACACCCTCCTTTGACACCACAAGCACCCAGACTGGCTCCAGAGGATTTTCCTCCTCGAGGACAAGCAGAGGCAGCTGTGAGCTCAGATATTGAAAGGGTTGGGAGAGCCTTGGCTCACTCCCAGTCACCAGAACCACACAGAACCGTGCAGGAAACCAAACTCCACCTGTGCCTTGGAGGGAATGGGGTTTGTTACTGCTCATTTATTGACACCATAACCTTGGCTGTGTGCTTAGAACTGAGGATTTGGAGCAGATGAGTCACATATAAAACAGAAATGAAATAATGAAATAATCCCCAGAGGAAGGGGCAAAACCCCATGGACATCAGTGGATTTTGTCACATGGGGAAGATTGAGCCTTATGACTTCATTTAGCAATTCTCCAAGCCCTTAAAATTCCTTCTACATGTTCTGCTCCTTGGGAAACTTCAGCATGGGTGTGACCATTGAAGATCCTATAATACTGTCTCCTTTCAAATGCACATATTCCCTGATCATGCCCACAATGAAATTAATACCTGTAGTTCTCAATCACCCATATAAATTCCCCCAATATATAATATATATATCATATATATCATATATATATCATATATTATATACATAATATATATCATATATATCATAAATAATAAATATCATTTATATTATATATGATATATATGATATATATGATATATCATATATGATATTATATATTACACATATTATATATAATATATAATATATATTATATATAATATATATAATATATTATATGTGATATATATATTATATAATATATATTATTGCTATAATGTTATAATAATATATATTATCTATAATAGCAAGTCCTCATAATTTTCTTTATTAATTTTTATTGAAGGACATGGATTTATGGATTTCCAGAGTTCTCACACCCCATTTTCCTCACCCACCCCAAAGTGTGCCCAGCCAAAGGCTGAGCATCACCACATGCTGCAGTGACAGCAACTGCTTGATAATCACTTTTATTTTGGTTTTCTATTGTCTTCCAAGTGACATTTTGACAACAGCCAATCCACTTTCGTGATCCAATCTTTCCAGGGAGCAATTTGCTGCTGTAAATGGGTTTGTGTATTCTCTTGCAGAGGCTGAAGAACAATATCAATGCACTTTGGACCTCATGAACAGTGACAGACCTGGAGAGGAGAACTCAAATGGAGAGTCTGGAAATCTTAAGAACCTTGAGCTAATAGCCACGGTGTGAAACTGAGAACGTATTTTCAGCTATCTAAAAAATATAAAAGTTTGATTTTTGAATACTGACAGCAGAGGAAATCTAAATTTTGTGTTAGTCCTCTGAACTGCACATGATGAGGATTAGAAATTAAGTTTTTCTCTTCCTTCATTGCTGATATTGTCTGGTTTTTTCACTATTGCTGTATTATTCAAACTTGAGGTGCCATAGGCCATGTCTTCAATCTTGTTTTGGAGGAGATTTCTTTATGCCAGTAATTGAATGGTAGGCTTTATGTCAACTTACTTGTTTGTCGACACAGAGCACTGTCACCAGCTGTGCCTATAACAATGATTTCTTTTGTGACATGTACGTCATTATCTCCTCCAGGAATTTGTCCAAGGCCAACAATTCACTTCAAATAGTTATTCTGAAAACCATCAGAATGAAAGTACTTTGAAATATTATTACCTTAGGACAAAAACGATGCGCTGATTTATCTGTGTGCAATTTCTTCCATATCCTTGGTCTCTCAACACATGAGCAGAATTTCACCAAGAGCATGAATTTTGAGCTATGGCCAGGAGGGAGCTTGAAAGATAGCAATGGGTAAAGGAGCTTTCCATTTGGTGAAAAAATTAGCATCATCATTAAAATTTAGCATTATTTAATATTGTTTGGGATTTTTTATTCCATGATTGATAGCAATGCAGTGCCATCTATATCTTCCTGCATGCAGAAGTGCAGGCACCAAAGGTCTGTTTACTCCAGATCCTTCATCTTTCATTATAGCACGGCCAGAATGCAGCACCAGGGCTAAAACCTGTAATGCTGAAAGAGATCTTTGGTTAAAAAATCCCATTTTCACCTCTGGCCTAAGCCCACAATTGATCCAGGTGGTCTGATTTTGTTCTTAGGGTGGTATCAGGTCAGTGTTTTTCCCTGTTACACACAAAGTGGGCAGACAGGCTCCTCTCAGCAAACTCATTCAAGGTGCTGGTGTAGTTTGAGGCCCAGGGATTGTTGGAGTTGGACACCCAGTGCTCAGAAAGCATTTACTGTTTTCTATGCTGTGCATTCAAAAAAAATCCATGGATCATGGAATGGGTTGGGTTGGAAGGGACCTTGAAGCTCATCTTGTCCCACCCCTGCCATGGGCAGGGACACCTTCCACTATCCCAGGGTGCTCCAAGACCTGTCCAGCCTGGCCTTGGACACTGCCAGGGATTCAGGGGCAGCCACAGCTTCTCTGGGCACCCTGTGCCAGGGCCTCCCCACCCTCACAGAGAACAATTCCTGCCCAATCTCCCATCCAGCCCTGCCCTCTGGCACTGGGAACCCATTCCCTGTGTTCTGTCCCTCCATCCCTTGTCCCCAGTCCCTCTGCAGCTCTCCTGGAGCCCCTTCAGGCCCTGGAAGGGGCTCTGAGCTCTCCCTGGAGCTTCTCCTCTCCAGGTGAGCACCCCCAGCTCTCCCAGTCTGGCTCCAGAGGGGCTCCAGCCTTTGGAGCATCTCCATGGGCTCCTCTGGACTCTCTCCAGCAGCTCCAGGTCCTGATGCTCTTGAGCACCCCAGAGCTACAGATGGGGTCTCACCTGAGCAGGTAAGAGGAGCAGAATGTCCCCCTTGCCCTGGCTGTCCACACTGTGGAGGAAAAGCCCAGCACACTGGGGGTCTCTGTGCTGCTGGGGCATGTGGAGCTCATCATCAATCAAATTCATACAAACAGCCCCGTGGCACTTGTGCAAAGCAGTTTTAGGCATATATGTTTGCATTACATCATGTAATTATTTTATGTATAACAATGCACATGGAGTTGTTGAGATTTTCCCTGCATAGCCCAGCAAGAATTACAGGAGAAAAGGTTACAGCCCATGGAATGTCACACTACAAATAACAGATCCCATTAAAACACCAGTGCTCTTGTAATGGAGACAATTGTAGCCCAAACAAGAGCTAAAGGTTTTGCGGAGTGCTGCTGAGTGAAATATGAAATTGATATTGTCACTAAAGATCCTCGAAACGAGTTATTTTTGCCCACTTGAACCGAAGGACACGAGAGGTTTTTAAACACCTAGCGCGGCACAGATGAATGCAAAATGCATGGGTTTCCTCCCGTCAGTGTAATAGTTCCTTGGAGCCCCTCTCCCCCACTCCCACACACACACACACATACATTATTCAGCGTGTTAGAGACCATCTGGAACCTGCTCCTGAAATAGCCCAGGACTTGATGACCTTCCAGATACGCCGCAAAAAACCATTTGTTTGACAAGGGTTTGGAAGAAGGTGGTGGGTGTGTTGTTTCTGAAGGGTTTAAGCAGGCTATTTTACAGTTTTGATTAATGCTTGATTTAATTTACCATTTGTATGTGACTGTTTTTGGAGAGCGAGAGGTCACCCACTCTTTAATGTTGGGTTTAATGAATGCTTCCAGTGTTGACTGCTGAAATATAACCGTGCACATAAACACCCCCTGGCACAGGGCCTGCTGTGCCCATCACAGTCACTCACTGCTGGAGCTGCTGGGCTCTGTGTGACACAGGGCTTTCCCTCTCCTGAGACACCAGCCAGACTTGTGTGTGCAGCTCAGTGCTGAGCAGCTCCTGAGCACCCCATCCCAGCCTGCTAAATGCTGCTCTGCACCCCTGTGATAAAGGATGTACAGAAAAAAAAAATATATAGATCCTAGAGAGTCATAACCTGTGTAAGGATATGAAGAATTAAATCATAAACAGCTGCATAAAATAAAGATGAAAACCTGACAATTGTTCATTCTACTCGTTTCCCCTTTCCCCTTAGAACTGTTTTGAAGCACAGGATTTAGAGACTGTGAATATCCCTTGTGGCAAGGACAAAGTTTTTGAATATGGTATGAAAGATGATGAATGATCGATGGTGTGATTAAAAGAGCAGAGTGTGGAGAAGAGGGCATGGTCACAGTGCTGCAATGAGGTTAATGATCTTGCTTTGGTTATTTATATGGAATAAATAATTCCAGCACCACACAGTTTTCTGCTTTCTGACAGCAAAAGAGCCTGGGCCCTCACAGACTCATAACAGCAATGGAATTGCTGCCTGAGTAAATACCCAGCACGGTTCAAAGCAAGAAATGTACTTCTATAGATAACTGGGGGAGAAGTTTAGGCAGATATCACATAATTAACTCCAGGACATCTATCAGGGCAAGCCTGCAAATAAATACCTGTTTCTTTGAATTCAAAGTCAGAAATTGGCATTCAAAGACACAGAAAAAACATTCTGTACGTCATCCCGTGCACCAATAATAATTTCTGTAGAGTAGGAGGGGGGCAGGGGGGAGAATCTATTGAAATGATAAACTACTAGATGAGAAAATTAATTAATAAATGAAGATTTTATATTTTCTGAGATGGATGAAGAGCCCATTTGACACAGCTGACTTGTGCCCCAGTTCTGCAGGAAGGGTCTGTAATGAACCTCTGGGTGTTTGTGCAGAAGTCAATGACACCTCATCCCTTCACTGCTGTATCTGTCCTCAACAACAACAGGATTTTAGTTTTACCTCTGCTGGAAACATTCGCTCCATATTTCCAAAACAAACCCACTTCTCTCAGCAGACCACATTCACAATACCCGTGTCAATTCCGTGGCGAAGCCCCGCTCGGCACATCCCCTCTCAGCTCATCGTGCAGAGAGCCAGAAGGTTTGCAGAATTTGGAACACAACCCTCCTGCAGCCAGGCACTCCCCACACAGCTCAGTGTGAGTGCCCAGCTCGGGTCTCTCAATGACATTTTAGTTCCAGGGCTGATTTCTGTCTGGAGTGCTGTAACGCCCCGCGATGCCGTGTAACGCTGCCTGCCTCCAGCTGCTTAAGTTGCTTATTTTCCAAAAGGTTACTCACAAAGTGCAGGTCATGGGGATTAAGTCGTGTAGCTCCCACGGAGTGCAGCAGGAATTTCACAGTAGAATCCCGGCAAATTCTTTTGGGAAACGTATTAATTTTTAATGAGTCATTAATCACCTTGCTGACTTCACAGGCAGCGCTGCTGCAGCAGCCTGACATCAACAGCCGAGGATGGTGTTTATGATTTCTTGGAGAGAACTAGAAACTGCCTTATTTACTTGGCTGGTCTGGCAGACTCCAGGATTTTGAAGACTGGCTACTGACACAGGCTTTGCCTTTCACCTGACAATAGAGCTGGGCATCCACTAAAAAAATTCAGTTCAATTGTGTCAAGTAAAGCATTAAATACCTACAGCACCTGAAGTCACTAAAAAACAATGTCCCCATGACTTGTTCACACAAATCATTCCAAAAATTTCCATGGCTGGTAAAATGCATAATCTGAACAATGCAATTTGTGATTTCTGCAAGTAGCACTTGGATTTAGGAAAAGTATTTTGGGGGTCAAACTCACAAAATTATGGAAACTGCACAGTGATTGATCAGCACTAATGAGACAAAAGTGATGTTTTGTCTGTGGCTGAACAGGAAAGCAGCACCAGACCTTTAAATGTATTGATAATGGGGGGATGCTTGATGATGATGATGGTGATGATAATCATGGCACAACTTGGAGGATTTTTTGGATATAAGGAGACTTATCTGAGAGAAGATAGTTTTTCTTATGACTATGGAAAACCATATGGAGAGGGGAGGTGTAGGAAATAATCATACTCTGACAATGCATTGTTTACTTAAATGTTTGGGATTGGTTTGGTGTAGCCCTGATTCATGCCTGATGTGTTTTGGTTTTCTGAAATTCTTTTCCCAGAGAATTTTCTGTAAACAGGAGAAATATTTTTGTAACTGTAAACTTTGTTTACATTCTTTCCCTAGGAGGGACTTCTTCTTGACGTCCTTCTCCTCTGACCAATGTGAGTGAAGAGGTTTGTCTTTGTTTCACCAATCAAATTGGTCTGTGTAAAATAGTATAAAAGGTAGACACATCCCAAAAATAAAGGAGTCATTTCAGCCTTCTGAAGTCAGTCTGTGTCATCGTGGTGCACAACAGTGTCAGTTTGGGTTTTTAAGGAAGAATACTTGTCTGAAGAGAAATATGATCTTGCTACCTCAGCTCAGGTTGACAGCAGGAAGTCAGAAATACATTAATCTTAGTCCAGGTACTCTCAGTTATGAAATGGGTAGTGAAAATGACAAATTTTCATACATTTTCAACACTTTGGGGAAAGTTCTCGGACATCCATCCTGCTACACTGACTTGGCTGGAGTTAATTCTGCCCATAGCAGCCCCCATGGTGCTGTGGTTTGGATTTGTGGTTATTAGCACAGGGATGTTTTATTTACAAGTTCTGAGCAGCACTCACACAGCTTCAAGGCCTTTTCTGCCTCTCTGGCTGCCCCACCAGTCAAGGGGCTCCAACAGAAACCTGGAAGGGGACAAAATATAGGGAAAATAGCAACCAAGCAACCCCTCAAAAGGTATTTTCTGTTTCATTAAGGACAGGGAAGGTGTTGTTACATGCAACAGGCTGTCTGCTCTATTCTTCCAGCTCTGCTTTCCAGAGCACTCACTGCCTTTAAAAATCTCAAGCAACGTGCAATATATTTCCCAAAACTTTATCTGAGTCAAAAAATATTCCCTGCACAGTTTGTTGCGCTGAACTCTGACCAAAGAGTCAGCACAGTTTGGAACACTGTGGACTTAGCAACAAAATAATGAGATTTTTTTTTTTCCTTTGAGAGCCCTGTAAGGAGCCATGAAAGGGCTGGATCTGAGGGTAGCTGTGACTTTGGGCAGCTCTGCAGGAGCCAGCTGGAGGGATTGCTATGTTACCCAGCATGGGGGGAAGCTGCAGGCTGTTTGGTTTTTTTTGTTTGTTTGTTTTTTTTGTTTTTTTTTTTTTTTGTCTGTATTCTTGGGGGGCCAAGGGGCTCCATATTCCTGTGGAGTTGAGCAGCTTGACAAGGTGAGGCAGGAGCAAGAAAGGAGCTCTCAAAATCCTCAAATCAATTTCCTGGCGATCTGGGGAAATACGTGAGCTACACCAGCCAAATGGTTGTGCTGCAAGAAGCACAAGCCCCAGCATCCAGTGAGACTCTGAGAGAGCAGCTTTTCTTCCAGACCAGAGCAGTCTGAAGCATTTAACTTTATTACTGGCTCTCTGAGAGGAGCCCAGCCATGCAAGAGTTTTAAAGTAATTGGGGAGGGAGTGAATATACACACAAGTGAGAGGTCCTGAATTCGCTATGAACAAGAAGAGGCTTCATTCAAATTAGTTTATGGAAGTTGGATCATCTTCCAACTCTGCGGATGTGACAATGAATTTAATGTATTATTTTAGAGAAGGCAAGGAGCAGAAGTACACTGAGAGTTCTGAGTAGAACCAAAATTCGTGAAAATGGATTTGGTGGCGTTGGCTTCAACATGTCAAAGCAGTTCCTGGTATGTGGGGAAAAAAAGATGCAAAAATATAAGGGGTTTACTGGCACATCACACTGACTTTGACAGATGCCATTCCTTCAGCAGTGGAGCCGGTTTGGGTGTAAATAGAATTCTAAATACCAAGACAGGAATTTTGAGGAGACAAGGGGAACTTGAGCTCTTAATTTAGTTTTATACTTTTTCAGTCATTCGTACACTCAACTTTCTGAAATCCTCCAGCATGGAATATCTGGAGTTTATCCTAGCCTCCAGAAGATAGCTAATTGGGTTTGTAATCAGTCAGGCACAGATCTGACTCCAAAGCAGAGGGAAGGTTGTGTTCTGCATGAGCTGCTACCCTGATTGCAAAGAGTCCAGAAATGCAGAGACAATCAGAGGGGGATTTTTACAGCCCCCCCTCAGCAATTGCTCACAGCAGTTCAGTCTAAATTACTGTAGGCTAGCACATCTTATTCCTCACTAGTAGTGGCAGGGTAAAAAAACTGCAAATTGGGTTTTCTTTCCTAGGGAAACTCTTTTAATAGTGAATGAGTATTCAGGTGATTCTTCATGTGGAGAACATATTTTACAGAAATATAAATGTTTAAAAAGCAAAATATTTCACCTGATTAGCTTTACACCATTGCAGCTATCATTGAGTTTTCTTGCATGCTATACTTGCCTGAGAGTTGATAATATCCTCCCCTGACACCAGACTCACCTAACTGCCTTCAGTCCTGTACCAAGGCAATAAAACACAAAAATGCAGAGCAGAATCAGAACAAGCAGCATTGCTAACAGGGCAGCTGAATCGAAATAATAACAAGAAAAGACTAAAAATGTTGGAGCTTTCTATTTTCAAATTCGCTTTTCCCCATGAGTCTTATCAATTTTCCAATCAACATTACTATATGAATTTTCAGACAAAGCCTGACTAGACCTCTTAAAAAGACTATTAACTGCAGCTATTCCAGAGCCATGGCTTCTGAATTAAAGGTCACGACAGTTATGAATGAGGTTATGGGATTTTTTCACTCTACTACTTGGACTCATGTCTTCAACAGAAGTGGAAATTTAAACCAGAAACGGGATTGCAACATGACAAATGAATGAAACTGCAAACTGCAGAGAGCGGGGCTAAGAGGAGGTCATTCGCGAGGCGCCGCAATGAATTGGTGATGTTGATGTTTTGACAAGCAAATAGATCACAGAAAGCCAGAGCTTGGTGCTGGCAGTGCAGCCCTTCCTGCAAGGCTTTATCTTGAGAAAACAGCAAACCTTCCTCCAGAATTCTGTGAGCCTGACTGATGGAACAGGTATTTTAAACCAATACCTAAGACCTTGTTTTTCCTTGCACGTTAAAACTCTTCTCTCCATTTTTTGCTGTTTTTTGATTCCCCCCTTCCCCAACCAACTGCATGACAGACACATCTGGCTGTTGTGTAGCCTCCAGTGTTTGTGCAGCAGGCTTGGCTGGCAGCATTGCTGGCTTCAAAGCAAGGCAGGATAAAGTGGGACTTTGTGGTCATACCAAGAAATCAATGATACACTGAAGCACTTTTTAATTAGCCCGCTGCAGTCCTGAGCTAACCCCCAGTTACAAAGATTAAATAATTGCTCATGGCATTCTCAACGTGTAGTTCACCACAGTGAAAAGAAGACTATTGACTCAACTGCTAAGTTTTGAGAACTGATGAAGTCTTGCTGAGTGCAGAAATTCTTTTCAGTACAAAAAAAACCCTAATGCAGTTTTATGACCCAACTCCTTTGAACTATTTTAATTAAGGACTCCTATGATAAGGAAGAAGTTGAAAAGCTATTTAGCAGGAAGACAGGCTCCCATTTAAATGTTGACTCATGAAGTCAGCACTTTCAAGGGTATTACTGTACATTTGGTCTTTTCTTTTCAAAGCCATTAACTTCTGCCAGCACATTTCTATCTATCGTATGTCTTCATGATTAGGAACCTGTTAAAGTCAATATCACTTAGACATCTTTTCTCTTTCAGTCACCCTTGATTTTTTCCCCTTGTCTGCCTAAATTTAGACTACAAATTTTAATAAACAACTGCTTTCACCTTTCCATTCAGATCTTCTGTAGTTATCTGGCACAAGTCCCCTGATCTAAGTGAGCCACCTTGACACAGGGCTAGAAAACCTGGCCTTAAGGACCCATTACGTTTAAAAATGAAATTAATTTAACTAAATTGTCTTTCAACAAGGTTATTGTTACATTCATTTTATTAGCAAAAATGTATAGGAAACACGTTAAAGGAAAAATAGCATTTTTAAATGTTACTAGAGCAATGTAGGAATAATTAATGTCTTTGAACAAAGCATATTCACGGTCTTTCATCATATTTCTTAACATTTAAAATGAAAAAAAGTCATGTGAACTTGTATTTGACAATGCTGAGTTCACCCACCAAAATTATGCCATCTGTGCAAAACGAAAAGGAGTATTTGCCCTTCAAAGCATTCCATGACAGAAAATCAACAGAGCACTCCGGGCTTGCTATTTTTAAGAGATATTCAGACTATGTAGGAGGAGTCTCAAAATCCCTCTTGGTTCCTCAGTGGCTTGGTAGGGATTTGAATTCCTGCATGGAATAAAGCTGCTGCCAGTCCCTGGAGGGGAGTCCTGGCCACAGCTGAGGCTGTCAGGACACAGATCCTGCTCCACTGCTGCTCCTGCTCCATCAATCACCCTCAGTTAAGAGAAAGGTGAGCTTTGGCATTGAGATATAGGCCATTCATCAAGGTTAGGGCAAAAAGGAAAAGAAAAACTCGGGTTTTACGAGCAGATGTCCAGGCAGCAGGAGCAGCAGCAGCCAGGAGGGGAAGCAAAAGGTTGAGGAGCTCTCAGGATGAGCACTGGGCAGGGGCAGGGCTCAGCCAGGGGCACAGGAGGGACAGGGACAGGAAAGGATCTGTGCTCTGTCTACTCCACTTGGGAAGTGTAAACACTGCCCTGGGAATGGCATAAGAAGCACAACACATGGGGGAAAATGGGACATGAACCCAGCCCCAGGAACTCTCAGAAATCTGAAGTGACAGCTCATTGAAAGATTCTATTTGTTTATGAATTGGCGTTTTTTCTGTTTACAAATTGTTTTTCTGGTTGTTGGGTTTTTTTCTAATGGTTCTAAGGGTTTTATGGTTTCTTGATTTTAGCGTTAAGTTATAACTTGTAACTTAACCTGTGGCATGTTAGCCTGAAGGATTGTGATCTCACCTGAGAGCTCCTGGGAGTGCTGCAGCTCCGGTGGTACATGGGGCACATTGCTGGCTGAGGGATTGTTAAATTGGGTGGAAAACTGTTGTGGTGTGCATTTTGGGGTTTCTTAAAGTTCTGTATGTTGTGTTATTAGTTTTGTAATGGTTTATCCCTACACTTCCCCATCCTCAAATCCTGTGTAGTCTTTCTCTGGTGATGTATCTTCTCAATCACTGCCACCACACTCTAAGCCTGAAAAGTTCTCCTAAGGCTTCAGGGTGACTCAGCCAGGAATCAAGTTCCCCACTCCCCTTTCTGTCCATAGATGGCCCTGTCAATTGTTTCCTGTTCTTGGTCACTCCCCACTTTTCCTGTCTTGGTTCCAGGTATTTCCTTGCCTAGGAGACACCCCTGATACTTAATGGGCAACCTGAGCCCCTGAGCCTCACTCTTCACGTGGGTTTTGGGGTTGAATAAACCTCTCTGCTTCCCATGTGAGAGTCCTCCTTCTTCCACACCTTAACCATGTTTCAGTCTGATGTTCAGACCCACCAAACATCAAAGGTACAAGGCTGTACCCTCCATATTTTGACTGGTGAGAGAGGCAGCCAGTAAAGCATAGAAAACCTCATTCCAATTAAACCCATGTTGTCTTCTGTCTGCACCCTGCCTGCAAAGGGCCCTTGCAGGTAGGATAACAGGGAACACTTTACATTTTTTAATACAAAGGAAGGGGGGAATTGCCTCAGCACAGCTGGACAAAATAAATCTGGCCATAACAAATCCAATTCAGCTCACCTGGCTCGTTCTAGAAATAAGTCCCTAGGTGAAGAGTGGAACTCAAACAGAGACCCTCAGCCAAGCCTGTCCAAGCTTAGATGCAGACACACCACTGGCCAGAGATCTGGGCAAAGAGAGATCCCAATCATCTATCTAAACTTGGGAGACTCAAACTCCCTATAAAAATAAACTGTTGCCATAATAAACTCATTGCTGTTTATTGATGACCCCTGGTGAGTTTGTGTCATCTCTGTCCCCAGCCAAGGAGCCCTAAGGTAAAATCTTCTGTGGCACAGGAGCTGCTGCAGCCCCAGCCTCACCTGGCATTTGACAAGCTGCAGGCACTCACTGAGCTCTCCAGACTGCAAACAAAAGGTCTGCAAACTCCTGCTGGTGCAAAAGGCATCAGGATGATATCCCCCAGTGTGGTTCCCTTTGCAGGATTGCTGACAGGAGCTCCTGTAGCAAAGGGATGATGGCTCCAGGTCCCTCTCTGCTCTGGGAGGCCACAGGGAATGCATTGTGCCCTGAATTGAGTTTATAAAGCTGCGTTCACACATTGCTGTGAGCAAGCTGCCTCCCCTGGCACCAGACTGAGCAGGGGCAATCCTCATGTTCCTAAGGAATATTCTCATTTTCTCTGCATCAAGGGCAGGAGAGCAGAGTTTCTCAGCAATAAGGAAACCCTGTTTGCTGTAGGACATTAGAGCCAGAGCTGCACAGAGAGAGACTTGGCTCGTTCCTTGTCTGCTTGAGAGAAACACAGGGAGAAACCAGGGCTTGAAAAAAGAGCCAAGAACTCAAGACCTCCAAAAACCAAATATACTGTTCTGTTTTCATTTTCTTCAGTGAAGGAATATTAACTTGCCTGTATTAACTTCTATTTCAGAAGATGCTATGAGCTTATTTTTGATATTAAAGGTTCTTTAGAGCACTTTCTATACTTCAATTCTTATTTTAGTTTAACTTAATTAAAATCTTTTTTGAGATTCTCTTCATGAGACACACTCAGCCTTCCAGTAACAGAATATAGATAATTATACCACTCCAAGCATTTGGAGATACAGTGAACAAAGCAAGACTGTCCAGATTGTTGTGTTAAAATAGGTTCTGCCTTATTGTTTTGTTTTATACCTTGGGCAGGCTTGGTGCCTCTGGATAAGATCCTGGTGATGTTTCAGGACCTACTTTAGAATGATATTTACTCTCACCAGAGCTAAAGTGTCAGAAGACCAGGACTGAAACCATTCCTGAGGGAAACACCTCCCCGGGCCAGTGACACCCCCAGACCTTTAAAGAAAATGAATGTTGCAGTATCAGCTGTCATGAGCTCACAGAGGCTGCAGCCCAATAGAAAGTTTATCAATTCTCTTTAAATCATACCTGTTAATCAATTCCTACCATCCCACACATACACCTTACTTGGAATCTCAACAAGGTGACTTCTAAAACTGAGATAATTATTTTTCTGAAATAAAGAAATAAAGTAATAAAAAGTTGTATACAAGTACAGCTAGGTATTTTTATTAACAGAATGCATGTAAAAATGCATAGAATGTAAAAAGCCATAGAAATCTGTCTTGCACTTGTACTTTATGAAAAAAAGTATTTTATTAAAGAACCTCAAATCTAAGTAGTTTTATTTTGTGACTAAACATAAATTTTACAAATTAAAATATATTCACCTGGACTGAGCGTAACTTTGCACAGATAAATACTAGCATTGATTGAGGAGTCTAGATTGGGAAAATCCTGCTGCATACAAACACCCAGAAACATTAAAATGTAAGCTCCATCCACAACCATCCAAAGGGAATCAGATCGAAGGTCTGAATATATGTTTTCTAAATTAAAAATTCAAATCAGAACATGTAAAGCAGTTTAAAATAATAATTACATGAATCCCAATTAAGTAATACACAGTAATTACAATGAGTGCTGTTAGCAGATCTGAAATAGGGTTTGGGTGCAAGGCAGTGCCACAAACACAGCCCCAGGCAGGTGCACCCAGACACTGAGAGGAGGAGGAATCACAGGTGTCTGTGTGTCACAAACCCTGAAATCCCCTCACTTCTCTGGGCTTTGTGCTCCTCAGACAGATAAAACCTCGCTGGTTTTTTGGTTTTGCAGATTTTATAGGCTAAAATGCTCCTAAAGAATGAGTACTGGGCAGAATTGAGGAAAGAGTTTGTGATACAAAACCAATTTATGATGAGAGAATTGTGTGTGCTCTGATCAGCAAGAGGAAATTAGAGTTCCTTGTGTCTGAAGTTTAGCTTTTGCCTTCCAGTGCCTCACCAGGTGCTTCAGAGGACAATTTGAGTAATGTCTTTATCTGCATGTGTGAAAGCTGCTTTAGGAACCAAAGTTTTACCTGTCATAAAAAACAAATGAAACAGAGCACGCTTCAGATTTAGCTCCTTGTGCCTCAAAACATAGCAGTCTGCAGCCAAAAATCATGATTACATGTTGTGAAAACTGTCTTGGAAAACTTAATATTGACAGAAATATTTATCTTGAATTTGTGGCAATTTAAGGGGTAATATTTTGTTTGTTCTGTACTGCATGCTAAAAACACAACACATAACCCTGAAATGCCCAGGAACCTCTATATTCCATGTGCACCCCTCCTTTTTATGTAGCATTTCAGGCCATATTTCCAGCTGTATTGGTGTCCTGGGTTGCAGTGTAGGATGTGCACAAAGTATTTATTCTCTCACCATCCCCATGAGCTGTTGGAACCAGGTGGGGCAGTGTTTTCCCAGGCCCCTTCCTTTGGGCTCTTCTGCTCATGGCCCATCAATGCCTTGCCCAGGACTCACAGGGAACTCCCTCCAGGAGCTCTCTCTGTTTAATGGGCCATCAAGGAGCCACTGCACGACTCCTCATCCCATTGGGAGATGCTCCCAATGCCCAGGGGGAGGAGCCAAGCATTCCCACCTGGAGAGAATCTGGGATTTGGGACAGGACAAGCAGCCCTGAGCCACTGGATTCCCAGAGGAGCAGAGCTCCCAGACCTTTCTGTGGGATCACTGCTTCAGGAAGAGCCCCTCACCTGGACTGCTCCCACCACCCTGCTCAGGGTGTGTTCTGACTCTGGCAGTGCTCTTTTGTATTATTGCATTTATTTTATTTTATTTTATTTTACCTTTTACCTTTCTTCTTATTAAATTGTATTTCTGACTTGGAGCCTCTGACTCGTTTTGCTTTCAAACCACGACAATTGGGAATAAAGGATTGCACATCATGGGGCTCCCAGTAAACCCAGTTCATGTCTGACTGCTGCTCCCCTGTACTCTCTCCCATACTCCCAATTAATTTGATGTACCCAAATTCTGTGCTCTGAATCTTTGCTGTTTAACATTACCTTTTCCCTTAAATCATTCCACTAAAGGAATCTGAAATTTCCTCTAATTTTGATCTGGGTAGACTGACTTTACCCATACACAGTCAATTGCATTCAGTCTCTCAAAACAGAAATTCAGTGGAAGCCACATTGTACTTGTGATGTTACCACAAACACTGAATCATTTCCACAAAACAAAACAGATAAGATGAGGCTTCTTGAAATATCTCCAATGTGGTGACACTTTATTTTCTGTATAAAACATCCCATTCTATATTTTTAAAGTCATGTTTGTAAATAATCTTTCCCCATCGAGATGCTTTTCAGATATCTGATTCCAAAGTGCTCTTCTGCTGAGGGCCTGAGACTAAAAAATGTGCCACAAATGTAGGGTCCAAATGAAAAATCTGCTGGGAGAACTGGAGCCAGATTCAGATTTGAACAAAGGGTTGGAAGAGGCTTTGTGTGTGTGTGGTGGAATGAGCATCCACTCAGCCTCACATGTGTGCTCTCTCTCTCTTTTTTTTAGAGAGCCAGAAAATCTTTTGTAAAAACTTTTCCTTTTATTTTCCCTTCCAAATTTCAGTGGTTTACCCCCCCACAAACACAGTAAAAATCTGGTGGGAACTCACAAAGTCAGTGTTGTGAGTTTCAAAGGCTGCCTAATAAGAGTAATGACAGAAGAGAAGTGAGAACTTTCATCCCAGCTTCTTGTAGGTTTGGGTGACAAATTGGAGGCTGCAGTTCTCCAGGCACATCCCCAAATAAACAAGTGACAAATCCCAGAATGAGTTCAGGCCACAAACTCTGAAAGGCCAATTTCTGCCACCTTGGAGGAATGGAGGACCCAGACATGGCAGGAATGGCTTTGGGGATGTTTCACACTAGATGGACTTTTTTTTTTTTTTTTTTTTTTCTGAATCCTGGTTCTCCTTTTGTTTACTCCTTGTGACAAAACTTCCTTGGTAAGAGAGAGCAACCCAGAGCCTTGCCCATATCTTACCACGGGCCAAAGGAGGCAAGTAATCCCCAGAAATTCCTGAATCTGTGGTCCAAATCACCAACTATTAACATAAAGGTAATACCCTCACAGATTTTCAATAAAAGCTCAAAACATACCGCAGAAAAATATTTCATAAGAGACAAAAAGACCCCTCAAACGTATCTGATTTCCATTTCCACAATTAACACGCATTTTAAGAGTCAGAGCCTCCCCAGCCATGCAGCCCTGAAGAGCTCAGGGGTCTGTGGTTCAACTGAATCATCTGACTTTCAAGCAGAGGACATCTATTTTAGTTCATCAGACTTTCTAAAATTAACCGAGGTTCACAGCTTGGTAAAAAAAAAAAAAAAATACATACTGAAAGCAGCCCTCTAAATCTGGATTGCATACTGATAATTAAAGTTCCATATTCTGAAGGCTTTTTTCTTGCCTCTTTCCAGTAAAATCATAGAAAATGGAAAACTATCATTGAGAAGAAGCTGAAAGGAGCAAGCTGACTTGCACAGTTCTCAGAAATCCTGAATGGGTTGAACAAAACACACAATGTCACGGTCAAAAAGGTGCAGCAGGATCTATTTTTGTCTTAAAGAAAAATAAGCTGTTAACAACAGAAATACATTTAGTCTTACCAAAAAAAAAAAAAAAAAAAAAAAGGCACTATTTTGTCATATTGTTATTAATACGTCTATTATTTACTGAGATCAAGGTGGTCTATCAAGAGATTCTTTAAATATAGATGACTCCTCTTGACTCCACACAAGACTTGGCAGTCTGGAGGCAGAGCTGGCTTTCCTTTATCCCTTTGGTATGACACAGAATCTACTACCTGAATGACAAGGAGTGCTGGGGAGAGTTTCCTTTCCTTTCCTTTCCTTTCCTTTCCTTTCCTTTCCTTTCCTTTCCTTTCCTTTCCTTTCCTTTCCTTTCCTTTCCTTTCCTTTCCTTTCCTTTCCTTTCCTTTCCTTTCCTTTCCTTTCCTTTCCTTTCCTTTCCTTTCCTTTCCTTTCCTTTCCTTTCCTTTCCTTTCCTTTCCTTTCCTTTCCTTTCCTTTCCTTTCCTTTCCTTCCCCTTCCCCTTCCCCTTCCCCTTCCCCTTCCCCTTCCCCTTCCCCTTTCCTTTTGTATTTCCTTTGTATTTCCTTTCCTTTGTATTTCCTTTGTATTTCTATGTGTGGGGGTATCTTTTAAGACTTCAGACTTCATAATTAAACTAATTTCTCTTGATGCACAGTCTCTGTTGTCCTTAAACCCCTTAAATCACTTACACCTTGTTAACTCTCCCTCAGGTCTGTGCAATATCAGAGGCTCAACCAGAGCACAGTTTTCCCTCATTTGTTGCTCTGCAGGCTGAGGACAGAGTTGGAGCAGCCTTGTTGTGAGTGACTCTAAGCAGTGATGCTTGTGGAAATGTGTCACATATCAATTAACATTTCCCCAGAGCCCTGACTTAAGCGAGGCCTGGATCTTAGCACTGAACAGCAAATTTGTGGAGCCATTCAGCTGCTTTACACCCTAATCCCACACACCCAAACTCCCCTGTGGTCTCTGCCATCAAAATTCCCATCACTGGTACTTCCTCCTCCCTCCCAGGTGAGGAAATCTGATGCTGTTTTACACTACAATGACACAGACTCCAATTTCAGAAGGCTGAAAATGATTTTTTTTTTATTTTTGGGATGTGTTTCACTTTTATACTATTCTACACAGACCAATTTGATTGGTGAAACAAAGACAAACCTCTTCACTCCCATTGGTCAGAGCAGAGGGACAGCAAGAAGAAGTCCCTCCTGGGGAAAGGAATGAATAACAAAATTACAGTTACAAAAACATTTCTCCTGTTTACAGAAAATTCCCTGGGAAAAGAATTTCAGAAAACCAAAACACCTCAGGCACAAAACCAGAGCTACAGAAATCCTTCTTCCTCTCCATGAAAAATCCCCCCATTCCTGTTCTGCTCAGCAGAGCCATTGCCAGGCTCAGTTTTACCCTCACAGGAGCTCTGGGCACCCCCTGCTCCATCTCCAACTGCTCCGTCCTCTGTCAGTTATCAACAATCCAACACAGCCACTCTCTGACTGCTCATTTACACTCACAAATTTGTTTTCACCAAGGAACATTAACATTTTCCACATGTGGGGAAGGTTTTTGTCCTGCAGAGGAACAGTATCAGTTTTATTTTAACTTCATCACCAAGATGGGGGGCACTCAGGATGTGCACATTCATGGTACGATTTCCATATGTATCTAAAGATGCTGAAAATTACAAAATATCTGCCCTTTTTCAAGGATATAATGATGTCTTTACACCTGTCCTTCCAGTAATTGCCTCCTAGATTTTCACCACCCTCTTTAATTTAATAAACAGATTTTCACCACCCTCTTTAATTTTTCAGAGCAGTCAAAAACTGCATAAATTTCTAAGATTTTCCCACAATAAACTACTACAGCTGAATTCTAGTTGTGCCCATGGTTTCCTGAGGGTTGAGTTATTGCTTTTTTTTTTTTTCTGATTTTCACTTCTTTCAACAACGTGGCTTAAGATGGTCCTGTCAAGGTGTTTTTCATTTATTTCAACAATCTGATTCCTACAGCAGCTGGTTTGATTTTCCACTAAAGCCCTTTACAGGGGCATATAAGCTTTATAATTCAAGTTAACAAAGGTAAACGATTGTGAAGGCAGAAATGGAAGAGGAGAATACTAAAACAGGCACAGAAAGGAGAGGAAAAATACCAACAAAAGCGTTACTTCCCAAATTCCAATAACTCCACCAATTCATCCATCCACTTTGTGATCAGTGTTATGTCCATCTCTCACAACTGCAACTCAGAGAAATTTTGCCTCAACAAACTTAGGATCCAGATTGATTTCTTTGCTAAAGAAATCAATCCCATACATCTTTTATAGCTTCCTGAAAAATCCTAAAGAATATATTTATGTCTGATTTGTTTTGGTCTTCAGGTTTATATTGCATAGCAAATTGAAGCACAATAAAATGTATTGATTTTATCTATACAATATATGTACAGTGGGATAAGAGAAGCAAAGGTTCACAATTTACAAATTTGTTCAGGCAGAAGGTTCAAAAACAGAGATGAAAACACAGAAAAAATATTTCTCTCAGTCTACACTACTTCATTTAGAAGTTTATATGAGAAATAATATTCATGGAGGAAGTGGAAGCGGAGCAGCATTTATGTATTATGAGCCACAGTCACTTTAAATCCTGCATTTCCATAGTCATTAAACCTCTGCTCAGAGGAGTCCTGCTGATAAAATATCAACTGGTTCTTTTAGAGCAATAACCTGATGATTTTGAAAGAAGCTGATTTTCCAAAGGGAGAGGGGAAGTTGGACACATTCCCTGGGATTGCACAGGGGGCATGTTTAGTGTGGGAGAGGGGAATGAACACACCCAGGTGTGACAGAAATACTGAATTACACAGGGGTAAACCTGATGTGGAATTCTCAGATGCTTACTGACAAAAAAAAAAAAAAAAAAAAAAAAAAAAAAAAAACAAAAAAAAAAACACCACAACCAGAAGCATAAGTTTGATCCCTATTTTGAGAACTATTTTGGTCTTAACAGCCCAGTTGGTCACCAGGAGTCATCATGACATCCTCATGTTCTTCTGGACTCCTTCAAACCCAGCAATTTAATTTCACTTTCCAGTATTTTCCTACTGCCATTAATTTCACAGGACCTAGCAAGATAGAAGCTCAGTGGGCTCTACATCACTCCTGAAATTCATGTAGGATAATCCCCAGAGCTCTCAGCAGTCATGCTAAACCAAAAAACATGCACAGAAAAGTAATATTTCCCATTTCTGTGCACCAAAAAAACTGTTGCTGCTGGTATAATTTGTATTTATGCCACTTTATCACACGGTGCTGACAGGGCTGCAGTGGCCCAACTCAGCACTGCTTTGCTATTTCATTTTTTGAGAAACGATTCCAAGAGATTTGGTGCCTTATTATGGCTTCATTAGAGAGGAACAAAAAGACATGTAACTGCCTAAGAGCCTGTGGGGCTTTCATAGCATGGAGATTTCTGGGATAGAAATGCTTGAAAGTGCTCCTAACAGGGCCAGATGCAGCCCCAAAGTCCCTTTATGGAGAATAAACTTGTTTCATTATTTCCATCCTATAGGAATAATGCAAACCAGGTGCAACAGAAGCAAGAGCTCTGACTTGGATTAATAAAGCCATAAATCAAAGTTTAAACTAAGTGCCCATTCCCATCTAAATGCTGGTAAATTCTAGTGCTGGTTGAAGTGTCATTCTTCTCATTTGTGCTTTTACTATTTGGTTGTTTTTTGGGGGTTTTTTTGGGGTTGTTTGTTGTTGTTGTTTTCGTGGGGGTTTTTTGTTTGTTTTCGGGGGGTTTTTTGTTGTTTTATTTTTGGGGGGGGGGGGCGGTGGTTTGTTTTGGAGGGGGTTGGGGTTTTTTTGTTTTTTTGGGGATTTTTTTGTTTGGTTTTGTTTTTTGGGTTTTTTTTTTTGTGGGATTTTTTGTTTGGTTTGGTTTTGGTTTTTTTGATGTTTTTGTTTGTCTGTTTGTTTGGGTTTCTTGAGGTTTTTTTGGTTTTTGTTTTGGTTTGGTTTGGTTTGGTTTTTTGGGGTTTTTTTGCCCATGGAAGCTCCATTTTCCAGTGAGATCCCATGGAAGTTCAGGGTGGTGTTTGTGCAGCTCTGGAGCTCAGGCAGGTGGGACAGGATTCCCTCTGTGTGCAGGTGCATTTTTCCTGGGGGGCGCTCAGGAATGATGTGCACATTCATGGCAGGGTTTCCATAGGTATCTAAAGATGCTGAGAATTGCAAAATGTCTGCCCTTACAAGGATATAATGATGACTTTACCCCTGTCCTTCCAATAGTTGCCTCCTGGGCCAATAAACAGTTCACTGTTCATAAATCACATTTTTAGGGAACTGAACCCAATTTGCAAAGCCAACAACAATGAAGTGTGTTGATGCTCTGAGTTCTCCACATCAATCCACACCCTGTTTATTCCCAGCCAGGCTGTGTGACCAACACTGTCCCTGTACCCTCCTTTTTACCCAGAACTGTTCTCATTCCCTCATTTTTGGGGTGAAATCAGCAGTGGAGCTGACTTTTTGAAGGTGATACAGCTGGGGGTGTTTGGCCAGGCTCTCACAAATATAAACAAGAATTCCTCAGATTATTTTACCCCCAAAGCTGGTGAGCTCTTGTCTCTTTAGTCTCTAGAAAGCAACAAATGCCTGTCAAGTCCGATATTTATAATACCTGGAAACTTCAGATCCTTCTAGACCATTCTTGCATGAGAAATATTAAACATGAACCCTTCCCAAGCTTGGTCCAGCACAGAACTGCAGGGCTGGAACAGCAACAGCAGCAGGAAGCTCCAATGTCCTGGTTATCTGCAACCTCTGTGCAGGAGGAAGATCAAAGCAATATATGAAATGGCAATTTTTAAAAGACACTGAAGGAGGCTGAGCCATAACAGTCCAGAAGAGAAGTTCATTGCACTTACACGTGCACTTACAATGTTTATGAGTCTCTAGGCCTGAGTAAATGAGCCAACACTAAATAAAAGGGAGCAGTCAGAAAGCTGTCATTGTGATCTACTACAAAGTTCAACCTCATTTAGATTTACCCACTCCTCATACCTCAATTCAATTCAAAAGAGTCAAAATCCTTCTATAACCTTGTCTTCCGGAATGGAATAAATCAACACGCAGGATTTAACTGAAGGGAAAAGGGAATAAGACTGAATGTGCTATAAGGACATAGGGAGGAATGATACAGAAAAGATCTGTGTCTGGTTATACTTTTATAGGCACAGTCACCAGAGAATAATGACCATTTTTCAATAAGAAACAAAAAAATACTGTTAACTCTAGTGACATCTACTACAGGGGCAGGCACAACAATGTTTGGCCATAGTTAGAGGGGCTTAATTATATCCAAGATTTAAGTCCTGATCCCACATAATTCATATGAAAGACTTTCTACTATTGGAGTGTTTAAAGCTAAAGTATTGTCCTAGGGTAACTTTTTGATGCTTGTATCCTGTTTTCTGTTCTGTTCATGCAAAATATTGGGTTCTACACCTTTAAGACTAGTTCTAAAAACGAAGAAGGAAAAGAAGTTTTCTCCCAAATTTGCCCTAAACCAGGACAAGTATCAATCTTGCTTTAACAAACAGAGTCTATGCAGAGAACATCCTTGTGCAGAAAATAAGTTTGGATTTTCTTCTCGTCTCATACATATTTTAAAGCATTTTAAAGTATAACTGTTGAGGTTGCACATCAAAGTGATCAGCTGGTGTTGCAGAAAGGGCATTTTGGTGCCATTGCATTGAATCAGCTCCTCAGGAGCTGTCCCTGTCCTCCCACCAGGGGTGGGCTCACCTTTGGGGCTGAGCTCCCAAGGTCTGTGTCTCCCTTCTCCCTCAGTGTGGCTTTTGCCAGCAGGGTTGTGCAGAGCTCAGAGCTACTCAGGGACTGCAAAGCAGCCAAAGGAAAGCTGTGCAAACAATCCAGGGCAAGAGAAAGCCTTTCTGCCTGCCTTGGATGGGTGTAAATGCAGAGCACTCAGGTTTGTTATGTATCAAACCCCAGCAGGTTCCTGACACCCCAAACTACAGCAGAACCAAAAACTCTTAGCTGGAGGCAGAAATCACTGTACATTTGACAGAATGAGAGGCCCTTCTAATAGGCATTAAAAAATTAAGTTCCTTAGACAGTACATTGGCAGCAGCTATTTACTTTATCTGTACATTTGGGAGCACATTGAGGAGCAGCTTTTCAATCTGAAGGATCAAATCTGACACAATTCATCAGACAATAACAGTGAAATCAAAAAGACAGTAACTGGAAAATGTAATCCTCCCCTGAAATTCTCCTCAGCTCGCCATCTGCTTCCATTCTATTACATCCCACTGGGGACTCACTGTCTTGCAACGTCTCCTCTGGGTGGAATTGCCACAGATGTAGCAGGCAGGGCTGAGAGTTCTGCTGCAGGACCCCAGCCAGGCTTTGGGGGGACACAAAAAGCAGCCTGCACCTTCCCCAGGCAAAAGGGACACGAGTGCATCACACCAGGAACAGGGAACCCAAAGCCAAAGCTGCTGCTCCAGAAAGCAGCCAGGTTTTCTTGGAGTGAAAGAGGCAGGATGGAGCCACCAGGATGGAAAATTCACAAGAATTTAACTGCAGAGGTTATTTCCTCAGGATGCCCTCAAACACAAGCAGTGCCTGCAGTTGTCAGAACTGTTTTGCTGACACAGAAATGCATTGTTGGTGCCCAGGACGTGTGTGGAACCACTGTGACAGGAATTTCTTTGAAGGAAAGTGCTCCGAGCCATCTGGGAAAGGATAGCAGCCAAGCAGTGCTGACTGAAGTGCTATTTTCAGTCTTCCACAACTCCACTAGACTAAAATGGTGGAAATTCTATTTTAAAAGATATATAATCCCTACAGCATAGAGAGAACAGGGAACACTGAGATCTATCCACTAGAGTTTAGGACATTGCTACCAACCCAAAAGCATTATCAAAGGTTATTCTTTATATATTAACTTTCCCCTACCTGTACTTATTGTTGTGTGATGTATTCTACAAACCTCAAAGCCCTGAGAGTTGGGGAAAAAAAAGAATCTGTGTTTTCCTGTTAATTTGTTCTTGGTTCTCTACAATTCAAAGTGCATGTTCTTTGAACAGGACGTGTAAGTGAACATTGCTGCTCTCAAAAATCTCATCAGCAGCAAAGGAACAAAGATGAATCTTTGAATGTTTAACTTACTCATCTGAGTTTTAACTGCAGCTGAATTCAGTGTGGCAGAAACAGAATCCTGAATGCCTCAACCATTTTAGTGCACTTGAATGAGTTCAGCTGTGAGCAGGAAATCTGAATCGTGCCCAGGTGGAGGACAAAAAGTCTTTATAAATAAAGCTTCCTATTATTTTGGGTACTCAGTGTTTACTCCAATAACTATCCAAATAACTACAATAACTCCAAATTCTCCAATTTTTATACACTGATATCTTTTAGGAGAACCATTACTTCATGCCTTGCAAACAGCAAATTAAAAAATGTTGTCAGTAATCATATATTGTATACTGCAAAGGACTCTTCAAGGAATTAACAGAAAGTTAATTTAGCTAAAATTTTCCTGGGTTTTGTGTGGTTTTTCAGGGGTTTTTTTATAATTACTGAGGTGAATTCTCATGATCACTTCAAAATATATTCATGAATTTCAAGCCAGGCAAAGGAAAGAAATTCATGTTACTATTCAGATTTTAAGATATATTATGTGTTAAAATTAATTTGGTCTTTTACTGAAATGCCAGAACATGGAAATGCTGAAATGCTTGCACCTCATTTTTTGCAAAAGGTCATGTTGATTTTTCATGATGAAAAGTTCATACCTTCCCACTTAGCAAAAATGGGAAACACAACAAAACAAAATGTGTTTAATGAGAAACTTTTGATGTACTGAATTCATGTTCTCTCAGACTGAGTAAACTAAAGCAGAAAACAAACAGCTCTTTACAACAGCTGGCAGGGATCTTAACATGCAAGAAAACCAGGAAACTCCTGAAACCTTTACAAATCCATTTGAAAACCCCTCCATCAGATTCATTTCAGTCCCTTGAAGTCTGGAAGCCTCCAGGGATTTTGGTCCCATTAAAAGCCTGTGACAATGCATCAGTTTAGACAGATTTAGAATGAACATAGTTTCTTTTTTTTTTTTCTCCCCATCATTTATTCTACTCTAAGGTCTCTCTTTAATTTCTTACTGAGTGATGAACACACATCTATTCAGCCTCAATGTCTGATAGGATATTACCTTTCTTACTTTGCAATGCAAATGCAATAAAGCATTAGGAACATTCTAAATAGACTGTTCTAAATACAAGAATGTTTGTTGTATCTGTTATTTTTTTCTGACAAATGATTTTTGTGGAATTATTATTCTGCCTGTGTAACACAAAGCATGATTATATTAAATTAATTGGAAAACTATGTTTCACATTTGCACATTTTCAGTATTTTATTTCCTTCATAACAGTTTGAAAACTGTGGTGCTTTGGGAAACCATTTAAGCACTGGAATACCTCAGGAACAGCAGCTTTGCCCATTCACATTCAGGAGCAGTTCTTTCAGGAGGACCATTACCTGAACGACTCGCCTTGGTTTTAGAAAATCCATTTTAACCTAAGAACAAACTCACTGCTTGGAATTTCAAAACATCCTGGCACAACGGGGTTTTCATGTATTTCAGATTCCAATATGCTGTGGTTTTCCCCCCCCCACCTCTCCTCCCACTGCTGCTGTGCTGTAAATCAATTAGATGTTTGTCTCCCAGCACCACCCCTCCTAACAGGTTTGATCAAGGCAATGGCCACTACTCTGAGGATGCTTGTGCAGGGTCAGGAACAGGGAAAAATCTGGAATGTCCAATATTGTCTTCAATGGGATCCTGCCCAGAAGGGATCCCAGGTGTGTGACAACACAAACCCAGTGACTCCCAGTGTGAATGTGCCTGGAAATGCATCCTCTAAGGACAGGAACCTGTCTGGATCCCCCAGGGGCTGGCAATGGGATTGGTTATAACCCTGCTTGGCAGAGTGCTGGGGGCACCTCATTAGCTTATGCAAATTGCTGTGTTAATGAGCCCCACCTCTCCTGAGCAGGACTCCCAGGTCAGGACTGCTCCCACCCCCCCGGATTTTGGGAGTCACTGGGACATTCTCTGTTTCAGCACCACTGAAGGGATTGTTATGGGATATATAATGGTGCTGCTCCCCAGTCCCACTGCCCAGGTGTGGCACCACACACATCCCCTGATGTGGCTGCCAATAAAACTGGGTTTTAATGAGCTGTCCATGCCACCAAAAAGGGTCCTGGAGATGAGAGGGCTCAAGAGCTGCCCTGATATTCACTCAGTGCCAGGTCACCTACTCCAGATCAGTCCTGTTTCCACACCCACCATCCCCTGATCTTACCAGAGACCCTTTTATAGCTTCTTCCCCTCTTACAGTAATAAGAAAAACAAAGCCCATCATCTCCACTCATTTCCCCCCCATAACTCACCTTGGCTGCAATGCCCTTCCCAGTTAATAAAACCGAGGCTGGAGATGTGTTATGACTCCAGCCACATCATCTTATTGTCATCTCTTATCTTAGATTTAGATCATAAGCTTTATGAGGCAACGTCTGTGTTTTTGAGCTGATTTTATACAGTGCCTAGTGCCCAGGCTTAATTCAAAACTGCGGCTCCTAGGAATTGTCACTAGTGATAAAAACAACTGTATTAATGAGCATGCATTATCAATAATATCATTAGTGTTATTCTCTGATAAATGTCATCATTTCAAAATCAATGTCAGGCAATTATTTTAAAATATACACTGGATGGATTATTTTCTAATAACCCTACAAATGTGTGTCTTGGTCAAACAAAGAGACAAATTCAGCTCCAGCTAAGCATGAAATACTCTGTAATGTTTTCATTATGAGGTTACATATGAGGCTGTTCATTAGACAGACTAAATAAGTAGACGATAAATAAAAATTGAAGGAGAGAAATGTTCAGGGCATCGGGATAAAATCAGCAGAGCTTCTAGTTTTTCTCTAATAATCAGACTTTGCAGACTTTGGATTTCTACAAGAAGGCCAGTGCTGTCCTTTGCCAGCTGTGCCAGGCCAGGCCAAACAGCTGGAGCTGTCCAAGGGCAGTGGGAGCTCCTGTCTCTCTTGTCCTCCCTGGGTTTAGTGTCAGGATCTTCCCAGCTTTGGTTTGTGGCTTTAATGAAAACCACTTCATGCTTATAATCTGTAATTTTTCTCCCTTGGATTATCAGTTTAAGTGCAATTAATTGATGCCTAATGACAGGAAAGCTGGCATAAAAAAAAACCCTCCTCTCTTTTGTGCTGTCTGCACTCTCTCCCATGGAAGCAAGCTGGGTTTGCCACCTATTTCTCCCAGCTGAGAAATGATCATTTTGAAAGAGCATTCCCAGTGTTTCTGGGCTATATATAGAGATACACGTGTAGCTGTGCATTAGGCGCCATCAGTGCGCTTCTTCCTTCACTTATCATTTCTACCACGAAAGAAAAAGATGAGGATAATATATACAGAGCATTTAAGAGTATTTGTTTCCCCTGAATGCGCTCATTTTGGTGATATTCATCATCATTAGGCACAAGGTTTGCTTCCATTTCTTTTTTATTTTGGTGAAGAAAGCTTTCTCCCCAGCAGTATTTGCACTTGCACAGATTTGGATCCTCCCACTGGTGGAAGCTGTACGTACTGGCTGGATGCAACGAGTGAATTGAAATTACAGAAATATGTACATAAATATTCATCTCTTTAGGCTGTTTTCACCTCCTTTCCCCTCAAAAAGAGCTGAGTGCTGTAGTCAGTGGATTAAGGCACCCTGAGCAAGGATGGGGAGGAATCAGGTATCAACTTCCCAGGCACTAAAGCCATTGCAGTGACCTTGTCTTTCACAGAAAAGGGCTGGGGACACGTTAATGCTTCAATCAGCTGCTTCTTTGTACCCTCCCAGGGACAGAATGTCTCCTTGTGTGAGTGATGTGCAGCCTGTGCACTGCTCTGGTGGCAATGGCATTTTGCTTTCTCTGCTTTTACAGGAATTAGGAGCATAGAGAAGTGTCCCTCCTAGAAATGAAGCTCTGCAACAGCTTGGGGTTTGCTGTGTGACTTTTAAAAAGGTGTAAAATAAGTGAAACCAAATATCCCTTTTTGCTTAACTGGCAACTATTATTTCTGAATCTTGAGGAATAAGAAATTCTACAGAGATCATTCTCTCATTGCTCTACCAGAAACAGGCACCTGCAGACTACTCACAATAAGTAGGATAGAGAATTATTTTCATGTTTCTACATATAAAGAATTTGAGAGTAAAGTTACATTTCTCCACATTGAACACAATAGTGTCTCTGGAGGTCATCCTTACTGGCCAGTGACAGCACTCTGAGAAGTTATCAGGGTAAGAAAATGCCCATTTTTACCCAGGCCTGCAGTGAGAGCTCTGTGCAGAGGGCAGAGGGGATGAAGTGCAAATGCAGGGCAGCCTCGAGCACCCCGTGTCAGGGAGGAAATGCTCATGTCCTGTCTCTGTGGGAAGAGGGACAGCCTTCCCTTGCCCTTCCTTTGCAGCACTAAATCCATTTATTAAAACTGCAGATAGTCCTTTAGATATTCACCTGCACCTGGACATTAAACCATGAAATACCCAGTTCCAGCAAGAAATAGAAGTACAGTGACTACTGCAGTGTTCTTGGGTGGTTCTCTTTGAAAGTTGCTTTCTGTTGGCATGAAATATATCCATGACCTCAGAAAATTTCCCAAGCACTGACTTGGAAATGAAAATTCCCATTGCAAAAAAACCCAAAAAACAACCAAACAAAAAATCTTATCTTGCTTCTTTTGGAAGTTACTGTTTCAAGTGAGATTAAATGGCTTCACCAAAGAAAGACAAGAGTCAGGTCACTCCTTTTAGACCCTTAATATGTCAGATACACATTTCATTTTGTGTCATCACCTACAATGGTTCACAAGGACACACGACAAGGTAATTTCAGGAATGTGATTGAAATTTTTCATGGAGTAAGGAACCTCAACATGTTTTTAAAATGCAGGAGAGTCAGATGCCTTACACGTAGCTTGATCTGGATTTCCCCTACAAGCAATTGAACAATTAGAGGACAAAAAAAAATGACATTAACAGCCATTCACTGACAATGTAGCCTGGAAATTAAAATGCCATTGAACATAGAGAGAGCTGAGGTGATCTGTCTGTACTGTGCCTCCTTTTTTGGTAGGAGGATATCCATTATTACCCAGCAACATTGGGAAAAGGTTTTTCTCCCACTGTCTCTATCAGATTACACCCCTCCACCACTTTCTCTCTTCATTTAGTGCTGGCTGGGTTTGGGCAAACGTCTGCAAATAAAACAGCTCCTCCTTACAGAGCAAAACAAACAACACATGGTAAATTTAATACAACCAATCATCTCCCCCTCCAAACGACTGTCATTGCATTTGCTCCTGATAGTAAGTGACAGCTGTGTTTAACGAGCTGAAAGAACAGGTCAATAAAACATACATATAAATATATATATATATATGCATGGTGCTGCAGTGTCTATTCCATATATGCAGACATTAAGGCAGCTCATGGTGTTTTACCCTCCTGCACGATTTTATCATAATGACAGAGCACCACAGGTTCCATCAAACAAGATTAAAGATTATTTCCTCACACAATGCTGCCAGTAATTCCTGAGTATTTAATTTATTTTTTTTTTTTCAGGTCTGTGGATTGGTTCAGATGATCAGAGACCACACCAAGGATGTCCTTGCCTGGCTCTGTGGGGTTCATTACTGAAACATGAGCCCCATGCCTCTTCCAATGCTGTTTTCCTGTTTTCTTCCCAAGGAAGACCATCTTCCCAAGCATGGCTATCACAGACAGAATAAAATCTGCCTGATTAAGAAAACTCTGGAGGGAATCTCAAAATTAAACTCTTAATGACTCTTATAATTTTTAAAAATGAGATTAAAAAGTTAAAGAAACTATAAAAAAATGAACCACCTTACAATGTGTTCTTTTATTGGGTCTTTGATTAAATGAAATCTGAAAATGGATGACCCATGAATTATTGTCAGATCTCTTAGAATCAGCTGCTCTGCCCCTTTTACTAATGCAAATAAACATTTCAGAATTACAAACCTAGAGAGGTGAGAAGCTGCTAGAGCCAAATAATTTTGAGAGCTATTCCTAGGGAACACTATAGTGTTCTCCCACTGCAGAAAACCCAAGACATCCCTCCACAGTTGCTGTTGGTGGCAGAACCCACCACCAAGGATTTACCTGACACTCCCCAGCACTTCCCAAGACCCAGCTTCCTCTCTGGATCTTCATTCTCAGATCTTCTCTTAGCCCCAGAAATCGGGGCTTTCTTAAATCAATGTACTCAAAAAACCAAATCAAACCCAAAACCAAAACTAGAACCAGAACCAAACCCAGAACTAGAAGCAAAACCAAAACCAAAACCAACAAAAGAAAAAAAACCCAAAATCTCCCCCCAAAACCAACCAACCAAAAAAATTAAAAAAAAAATTAAAAATATTAATTAAAAAATAAAGGCACAAGGTTACAATTCCAGTACTTAAGTGTTTAAAGAGAATTTGAACATTATTAGCCCAGTCAAGGATATTCTCCAAACTGAGAGAATGTCAAATGCTCCCAACCAAGAATCCAGGAGCACAGCAGAGCTCAGACCAACAGCTCAGAGCTTCCAAATGCACGATTAGAAAAAGTCCTGGCAATAAAATGCCTAAATAACTACAGCAGGATAATGATCCTCAGAGCAGTGTGCAGGCATCTGGGATTGTGACTTGCAAGAACCAAACTTCTTGGCCTTGTTCTTTCATGTTCACACACAGGCCTGAAAAAGCTGAGTCGCTCCTTTCAAAAGTGAAGTTAATGAATTAAAGTGTAACAGCAAAGAATTTATTAAGCATTAAGGAAAGGATCAGAGCAAATGATCCAAACGCTGTCTCTGTGAGAGTAAAGGGAATGGTTAATTAGCTGTGGCTTTGCACCCCAACACGGAACCAACCAGTACACACGAGGTTTGCTTTCAGATCAAAAACATGACTGAAATGCTCATAAGAAAATAAAATTTGTACATGTTGAATGAAATGAGTGAGTCCTCTGTCACCTAACAGAGACCACCATTAGATTCCAGAGAAGAGGAGAATCTTGGCAGCACATTAAGTGCAGATAATGCTGCAGATGAAGAACATGCAGGTTTTGAATGTTTGCACAGGAGAAGTGTTCCCCAAAAAAAGCTCAAAAGGTGCAGGCAGTACATCAGTAGTCACAGACCCCAGCCTCAAGATTATTAGAGAAATTAGATAATTAATTAATATTTAAATAATTATGTTCTTGTTAATTAACAATAATAATGTTATTATATACGGAGTCAATTCTGTCAGAACCAGTGTCCAAAGTTCTGTCCCAGCTCTGCCTCAGACCTACAACAAGAAACTGAAAATTCTTAAAAAGAATTTTCAGTTAAAAACTTGTTTCTGGAAGAGAGCAAAATCTCCCCAAGATGGTTTTAAATTTAATTGTTTGTGGCGAACACCAGGACCCAGCAGTTGAAAGGGAAGCCAACAGCTTCCCATTTACCTTGCAGCCTGTGATGATGATCCCAGGCTGCTGAGGCAGAACCTTCTGCACTCCAGCACCCCTGTGGAATCACTGTGGGAAGAGAGAATTGTGCTAATTCACACAGCACAGGGGTGATGATGGTGATGCAGTGGGGGTGTGGAGGGAGGAGAGATGTCCCTATGTCCTGGTTTAGGGCAAATTTGGGAGGAAACCCCTGAATGAGGATCCTCTGGAGGGCAAACTCAAAAGGTCCCTCCCCCCAGCCGGTCTGGGAAAAGAACTTCCTTTGAGAAAAGTGGAAAAAAAATATTTATTTAAAGAAATAAAGTGCATACAAGCATAAGGAATAAATAATATGAAACAATAAAACCTTTTGTTCTGGAGTGAGATGGCAAATTGAGAAAGTCCTTGCTGTGGGTAGCTCAGCTCACTCAGTCTCTCATCAGCCCCTCCAGAGGTCCAGGCCCTGGTGGGGCTCAGGTGCAGCTCCCACTGCTCCTCTGGGTTTTTCAGTCCAGAGCAGGGTTAAACAGTGCCAAGAAAAAGGAAAAAAAAAAAAAAAAAAGAAAAAACCAGTCCAGGAAGGTTCTCTGCCTCAGCTAGCTAAACTAAAAGCAGAAAAGATTTCTGTCCCACTGTCTGTCTGTGCCAAACAACACCATCCTGAGAAAGAAGAAAATGCAGAGAAGTGAAGGCTGTTTTTCAAAACAAACTTCACGCTTCTTCTTTCCTTGCTTAACTCTCAGAACCAGCCTGAAAGGTACAGAACATACAGCACACACAGAACAGACAATTGGGGATGCAAATATCACAAAATACCCTAGGACACTGTCGTGGTTTGAAAGCAAAACAAGTGAGAGGCTCCAAGTCAGAAATACAACTTAATAAGAAGAAAGGTAAAAAGGTAAAAATAAAATAAAATAAATGCAGTAATACAAAGGACCACTGCCAGAGTCAGAACACACCCTGAGCAGGGTGGTGGGAGCAGTCCAGGTGAGGGGCTCTTCCTGAAGCAGTGATCCCACAGAAAGGTCTGGGAGCTCTGCTCCTCTGGGAATCCAGTGGCTCAGGGCTGCTTGTCCTGTCCCAAATCCCAGATTCTCTCCAGGTGGGAATGCTTGGCTCCTCCCCCTGGGCATTGGGAGCATCTCCCAATGGGATGAGGAGTCGTGCAGTGGCTCCTTGATGGCCCATTAAACAGAGAGAGCTCCTGGAGGGAGTTCCCTGTGAGTCCTGGGCAAGGCATTGATGGGCCATGAGCAGAAGAGCCCAAAGGAGGGGCCTGGGAAAACACTGCCCCACCTGGTTCCAACAGCTCATGGAGATGGGGATGGAATAAATACTTTGTGTACATCCTACACTGCAACCCAGGACAGACACCCTGTGACTCTGAGCAGGGCAGCTCCTGAGCCCTGAGCTGGTGTTCCCAGACATCAACTGGCACCTCAATACTGGTGAATACAGGACATTCATAAAGTGGCAAACACAGTCCAAAAGCGAAACTATTTTAGGTTCATTCCACTTTTGTTCCGTAAACTGACCAGCCCAAAGAACCCTCTTGAATACTGAACAGCTGCCAATGAGGTTTCAGCAGGAACTGAGCAGATTTCCATCACTCTCAGAGGAGCAGTGGGGAGCTGAGCAAGCTGAAAAACAGCTTCTTACCTGGAAAAATGAACTGATTTCCCTCTCTTTGAAATCTCTTCAGGTAGACTACAGACAGCTCATCCAGATACACTGTGATTTTCTTGTGTGTGTTATGTTTGCATGTAGAATTTGAGTGTTGAGCTCTGAATTGCTCTGAAGCTGCCACAAGGACTCTGTAATCTTGTTTTAACAGATTTTCTTTTCTTTAAATTCCACATCCCAGTGAAAGTCACATCCATCTGGGGTTCTATTGCCAGTGAAGATTTTCAAACTCCATATAGAATGAGATGAAAAAGTCATGGGCTGGTGGCATTTGTTGTTTTACTCATCACAGCTGTGTGTCCCTCTTTTAATTTGATTCTGCAGTATTTAAAAAGACTCAGTTACAATTTCAACTTTTATCTCAGCACAAGTCTGACCAGGAACTCTCTATTTTTTATGCCATTTAGCACCTACACAGGAATTTTCAAGTGTATCCTGAGCCACTTCTCTAGTAGGAATGCAATTTATTCACAATTATGGCTCTGGTTTCTGGTCTTGGCTCTGGCCAAGGCACTTTGATGCTCAGTAAAGTTTTACCAAGTACCTGAACTCTGTAGGAGCCAGGGTGTCCTTCCTGGGTCTAAAATCTATTCCATTTAACACTCTTTTGAGTATTAAATTAAATTAAATTTGAGTATTAAATACTCTTTTGAGTATTAAATTAAAACTATTTTGAGTATTATGTTCTTTATTACTTGAGTATTATTAGTACTCTTTAGAGTTTGGAGCATCCCATGGCACCAGTATAGGATATAATATTGCTGATATTGGGAAGGTAACAGAACGGCCAGAAAATAAGCATTTTTCATCCTCTAAATGAATATTTTTGACAATCGGTTAGTAATCCTTGGTAAATTGCAAAACTGAGATTTATCATGCTAAATGATGAAATGAAAGCATTTGATACAGAATATTAAACTACCAAATAAAGTTAACTAGGCAGTTTTCATGAAATGAAAAGGGAGGATTATGATGTAAAGAGCTGCTAAAGTCCTATTCAGGCCTTATTAATTCAAGGAATTTTTCTCAATAACATTTTGAATTGCAAGCTCAAGCCTTGGATAGCTCAATCAATATTCTTAACCTGTATTTCTTCATCATTCATAAAGCTTTGAAAATCAAAAGTGGGCAAAACCCCACACTTTTCCAGTGGATATACACAAATAAATCAGTGGTTGCTGTGTTGTTCAGCCAGGCAATGTTTCCCCTGAAAGGAATGACAAAGAATGCTTTGCCCTTCTATTTTAGAACAAAGAGAGCAACAGCTAAAAAATTAAATCTCATCTATTGCAGTATCCTATATTTTTTTTTTTTTTTAATAATCCACATACCAACAAAACTCTGTGATTTCAGTGTAGAATTTCCTAACATATTCAGTTTATTCATTGTAGGGAAAGTAAAAGTATTACATGGTCTGCCAATGCACCTCAGTTCTGCACACATGAAATTTGAACACTTGTGCAGCCAGAGGTGTGGACTTGAACAAGTATTTAACTGCTTTCCTCAGTGACCTGTAATGCCTGGCTACCACAGACAGAATAAAATCTGCCTGATTAAGAAAACTCTGGAGGGAATCTCAAAATTAAACTCTTAATGACTCTTATAATTTTAAAAATGAGATTAAAAAGTTAAAGAAATTATAAAAAATGAACCACCTCACAATGTGTTCTTTTATTGGGTCTTTGATTAAATGAAATCTGAGCGGGGATGACCCATGAATTATTGTCAGTTCATTTTAAAACCTCCACTCTTTCCATCTTGCTATCCAGCCTCCCTGAACTTCTAAAGTGTTTAATTAAAAAAAAAAAATGATTGGACCAAATCTTTAAAATTGTTCTATAGACCTTGAATATTGAAACAGAGTAAGTTACCAGACTACCTTATTCCACTAGCAAAAGAGTAGAAAAAAATCATTCAAGTATTTTTATTTTTTTTTCAAATCAAGCCCTGTGTGCTGGGGATCAGCACTACCCTCTGATGGAGGCAGCTGCAGTTCTGCTTGGCAATGAGCAAATTCTGATTGCCACAAATGCATTTGTTGTACAAAAAAATTTGTTTTACCCATTTCTCTACTCTGACAGAGCACACAGAACCGGTTTCATCACTGCTCAGGGTGTGAGAAGGTGGTGACAAGGCAGGGTTTGGCTGGACTCAGTTTTAGAGGTTTTTCCAGCTGAAATGTTTCTGTGAACAGGAGCTGTGATCAGTCAGGAACTGTCTCAGGCTGCACTCAGTGTCACTGACAGGAAGAAAAATGGTTTCCCACCTTGTCTGCCATGGGATCCACCTACAGCTCCGAGGATTGCTGGCCCTGCTCAGCCCCATGGCATCAGAGTTCATGTCTGTCCTGGGTTGTAGTGTAGGATGTACACAAAGTATTTATTCCATCCCCATCCCCATGAGCTGTTGGAACCAGGTGGGGCAGTGTTTTCCCAGGCCCCTCCTTTGGGCTCTTCTGCTCATGGCCCATCAATGCCTTGCCCAGGACTCACAGGGAACTCCCTCCAGGAGCTCTCTCTGTTTAATGGGCCATCAAGGAGCCACTGCACGACTCCTCATCCCATTGGGAGATGCTCCCAATGCCCAGGGGGAGGAGCCAAGCATTCCCACCTGGAGAGAATCTGGGATTTGGGACAGGACAAGCAGCCCTGAGCCACTGGATTCCCAGAGGAGCAGAGCTCCCAGACCTTTCTGTGGGATCACTGCTTCAGGAAGAGCCCCTCACCTGGACTGCTCCCACCACCCTGCTCAGGGTGTGTTCTGACTCTGGCAGTGGTCTTTTGTATTTATTGCATTTATTTTATTTTATTTATACTTTTTTACCTTTCTTATTGAATTGTATTTCTGACTTGGAGCCTCTCACTCGTTTTGCTTTCAAACCACGACAATGCCTCACTAACATTTCTGGCTAATCCCACTCTCCAAGTGTCTTCCTGCAACACAAGTGCAAAGAAAGAATTCTAGCTGAGCAAGCTGGTGTTGCTACTCTAGTAGCACATTGATAATTATCTTGAATCATTATTTCCTCTTTTAGGGAATTAGGACTTAAAAGTTGACTTAAGAGCTCTGGAAATCAGTGGCTATAGGAAATGAGAAATGCCAAGTTACCAGGACAGCTGAAGTTGTTGATCATACTGTGCTAAATTGCTTGGGCACATCCTTCAGTTCATGAATTGTCCATTAAAATCAACTGCTTTTATAAAATACCTTGAAAAACACAACATGTGTAATCTCCCCACAGCTCGAGGATGGCCAGTTCTCATCAATGTCACTGCAGAGCCCAAGCTGCATTGGGCTCTACATAAATATGAATACTTATTTAAATATTCCAACTATTTCACTTTCAGATAGCAGTACATGATGTTTTGCTTATTTTCTTTGTTTATCACTTCTCTCTCTGATTCAGGGTTTTAGAACCAGTAATACTGAATATATTATCTACACTGGAGAATCTCTTTTGTTGTCTCCCTCTCTCCCCACTCTGTGAGAATGTTAATTCTGCTGCCAGGTCAGCTCTGGCAATCTGGTGCCAACTCCCCAACCTCTCTCTCTATCTCCTGATAATAATTTCTTAAACAATAAAGATAAAACCAATCATAACACATTTTTGTAAGTGCCCAGGAAAAAAAAAAAAAAAGCCCATATTTAAATTGCTGCACTGACTTGAAAGTTCAAGGAAGCAGAAAGAAGATGATTATGCTCCTTTATTTTCAGATTTTGATATCCTGGCAGGCACACTCTGACACTGCAAACATGCTCTGGCTTATAATGCTACACTTAGTGATGAAATGTAAGGACATTTTTAAAGTTATATAAGGAGATTTATTGACAAGAAACTCAAAACACCGTCTTTGTAGACTTTATTTTATTGCTAAGTTTAATTAATGTTTCCTTCAACCTTGATCTAGATAATTCTGTCCCTTGTGAGGAGGATGAGGGGAAATCGTTCAGAAAAAAAAAAAATTAAAAAATGTACAGCTCTGAAAAAGAAACTTTTAATTAAGACTAAGAAAACCCAACCAATCACAAAATCTAAAGTCAAGACAGAGATAAAATGGAGTCATTTGCATTTTCTAGAGTAACTTCAAACTATCTCCAATCAATGCACAGAGTGTCCAAATGCCAAATTTCTTCAAACGCTGCAAAAGCATTCAGCACTAAACCCAACAGTGAATTTTAGCTGGCACCTTAAATATCTATTCTTGTGAGAACTGCAGTCTGAAATCTCCATCAAGCCACGCACAGATGGAAATTCTTGAAGGTTTAGGTGGTCAGGAAGCTTTCAATTAGAGATTTTTCTCTGCAGTGGGCTCAGAGCAGTGGTAAAGGAGACCACACTCTGTGTCTGCTCAGTTCTGTGTCACAGGACACACCAAGGCAGGAGTGCCACAGCAGCACCAACATTTACTGAGAATTTACTGACAATTCCTTGTTGTTTGCAGCCTCAGGCCTTCCTCACATTGCAGTGTCCTGACATTTAACTGACCTTGACAGATTTTTCTGGCGTGAATTTGTCCAGTCTCGTTTTTAATCCGCGTAAACTTTATCAACCATAAAATCTGACAGGGAGAAATTCCTTGGCTTAATTATAGGCTGTGTTAATCAGCAGCTCCTTTTGTTTTGAAGGCACTGCAGCAGCAGCAGTTTCCTTTGGGGTGTCCTAACCCCTTGTAGGGGAAGAGACAATGAACTCTCATGGTCTATTACTGCTCACACTTCCACTCAGGTGTTGCAGATTTCTGTCATAAACTCCCCCAGCCACCCTTCTCTAGGCTGGGGAGCTTTTTGTGTGATCCCTCAGGTAGAAGCTCACACATCACATTGTTCACACAATGAATGGCTGTGGGTGTATTTGCCATCTCCATATAGACTCCACACACATTCTGAGTTTAACTAAACTCAGCTGGAGGAGAAAAATCAAGCCTGAGGTTGAAAAGCACTGGAGAGAACCCGGTGTGGTTCAGGGGAGCCAGCACAGATTTAGGCAGGGCAGGCTGTGCTCAACAATCTTCCTGGAGCCCTCTGAAAGTATTACTGCAGTGACAGATCAGAGAGATCCTGTGCTTGTCCTGCACTCAGTTTTTTACAAAAGCATTGGGAGAAAAAATCTGCATCAGAGATGAATGGCCAGGACTCCCAAGCTGGAATTAAAAATGGGGGTCCAGGAGCAGCAGCAGAGCAGAAGGAAGGAGCAGGAATGTCACTGTACATTTGCACACCCAGTTCCCCTCCAGGTGTGACACCCTGCCCTCCCTGGACTGCAGCATTTGTGGGACACCACAGACCTCAGCCCTGCAGAATCAGCAGAGAACAGCCTTTACAGGAAACTGCTGATTAATTTTATCTGATTGAAATTAGAGAGCGAGGTGAGCAAACTGTAATTACTGTGGCAAAGCAAGCTCAAGGTACCTCCCTGCATGGGGCTCAGCAAGGACACCAATAATGCATTTCTACCACTTCTCTAAGTCATTAAATCTGTGTCAAAAATGGGTTTCAAGAGCTTATCCACCATTTCCAGTAACCAGGTCTGTGAGTTCATGGCATGGCACTGCTTTAGATGTTGATCTGATAAACTTTTCCTCTAAGGGGCCTCAAAGCAGCCAGTAAAAATACTAGAAATACACCAGAATTTTTTTTTTCTGGTGTATTTTTATTGCTATCAATGATATTATCATGTAATACTTGTATTTTTCTCACACACTCTGGCAGGCTAATATGAAGATATCAAGGCAACCATCCTTTTTTTTTTTTTTTTTTTTTTGTTCTTTTTCTTTTTTTTTTTTTTTTTTTTTTGTTCTTTTTTGCACAAATGAGGAAAATCTAGCAGAATGACTTTGTTTATGGAACAATCTGGGATTTTTGTTCCTGCAAGATTGTGGCACATTACAGAAGTATATGAGGTCCTAATGTACCATCCTCAAAACACTTGGATACTGATAGGCAGCAGTGGAGAGATAATTACAACTTTTTAGAGGAGGAACAAAGAAATATTCCCCCGCTGAGTAGTATAAATTCAAGGCTAATAAGTAGTTATTAGTATCACCCAAGTAGAGCTGTGTAAATTATGCAGAAAAAGTATTTACAGATCCATTTCAGCTTCCAAGTGAATTACTTTCAGCCACGTGCTGGATGCTCACTTTCATAAAAAATTGAAGCTGTTGTGTTTTGCTACAGTCACACAGCCCGTGAAGGGGAAGTTTTTAAGTTTCATTAGACAGTGATGCTATTGAAAACAGGTTTTGAATCTTCACCAAATATGTTCACACTGGTGCTTGTGTACCCAAGCAATTAAGGTCTGGGAAGTCCATGCAGCATTCTAAATCATTCATTGCAGGAATCAAGCTCGAAGTTTCAATCTGTACAATAAAGTTTACGGAAAACATTTCTCAGAAACATCTGAATAATTAATACACAGCTGAGAGAATCTCAAGCCATTCTGCAAGTGGAAAAAAAATTTATTTCCTATGAATTATTCATTCAGCTCTACATACAACTCTTTTCCTTAACCCAGGAGGATTTACTCTTTTTTAGGTGATTATCTGCCACAGTGGCTCTGCTACACTGGAGCTTAAGTGATGTTGTGTTTGTGACTCTAGACAGGCTCCTGGGGCAGCTCCACCACAGCAGCCAGGCACTTAAAACCACAAAACCAGAGAGAAGAAGGCAGATGTTTGGGCTATCCTATTGCACTACAAGCAGCCTTTAGCTGGGAGGAGAAGATGAGCTGCAGCCTCCATCCACCTGCTGGAAGGTGTTTGGTCTGAGACACGCTCCAAGCTGGGAGTTCATTCTGTCAGCACAGTGCACAAAAGGCCTTGTTGTTTGCCCTTCAAAGCACTTCTGCATAGGGTTAAAATAGACATTGCAAACCTTCTAGGAGGATTATGTTCATTCCTCTCTCCATTTTTTTAAGTTTGCTGTGCAGCACAGGAATCCCACCCTGTAATACCTGTCGCTCCTTATTAGCACAGATTAACATTCCCAGGTTTTAAAACAAAAACAAAAACAAAACAAACCAAGATGACACGATAAAATTTGTTCAGTGGTGCAGCAGAAACCAATTACGGCACGGAAACACGAAGATTGAAAAGCAACAACTCGTGACTATTTGTTCTGGCTGTTCTCAGAACACAACAGCTGAAGTGTGTTGGCATGTTCCAATTGTGGCTCTGTGTTCCCCCAGCCCACCTTTCCCCTCCTTTCCTTCGCTTTAAGTGAATGGCTGCTTTATCATCAGATAGAGATGCAACTCTCTCCAGAAACCCAGGGAAGAAAGAGATACTGGAATTTCTGCTGAATGCAGAGAAATAACAAAACAATGCTATAAAAGCAGCCGTGAAGTGCATACATCAAAGTCAAAGGGAATCTTTGTATTCTGCCGGTAATGCTTACAAGGTAAAGTGGCATGCAGATTTCTTATTTAATAAATTCCCACAGAAAATTAGTTTTTCACAGTGGGAAGAATTTCAAGGCTTGCTGCAATGAACAGGCAGGATCTAATCACTGCTCAGGCTTTGTAGATACACCAGGGTTTGCAGATATTTCAATGATCCAATTATTCTGTTGAGGCACAATCACCTTACCTGCATACTAATCGAGTCATATGCCAACATGAAACAGCTCTGCCTTTTCTGGAAGCTCTAGACATGTACAGCTCCCTGGTTGACCTTCTGCCAATTACATTCATTTCAATTCTATTAGCTCATCTTTTGCCCAAAGGTGACATATGCCCAGATCTATAGGGAAAATTGCCTGAATCAACTTTGCACTGTGCAGGATGCGGGATGGTTGCTCGGCGATGTGAATAGGAGGCATTAGATTTGAGAGCTGGATGCAATTGGACACTAAATAGCAACGAATTTCTCACTCGTGGAACCTCTTCAGAAACTGTAAAGTTGCATTTCCATAAAAGCGACAGGGTTCTGTTTATTAGAGGAAACTAAATCAATTACTCAGTTTTATAGCCTGAGAATATTCTGTTCATCCAGAGTGAGGATGAACAGAGCTCGGCTCCTTTCTGCTGGATCAGTACTCAGTGTGACTGCTGGGGTTCCCTTTTGAGGGGCTTCCTTCCCACTTGGCAGCTTTATGACGTTCTGTTCTGATTCTTTGTGATTGTGGACTGAGATATTGGTAAACTGACTGAATTTGTCACCAGCAGAATTTTAGAGCACAGCAAGCAGAGATATTTTTAATATTACATTTTCCAGCTACGTTTTGTTAGAAAAAATGCCTGTTATCTTGGCTTCCCAATAACAGCCTTCTCTTCAAAATAACAATGGAATTCTTTTAAATATTTATTGCTATCTATTCCACACAGTCATATCTATTTCTAAAAGTCACCAACATTTCATCAGAACATTCCTGATGCTCATAAACCCAGGAAACAAAGCCAAAGTGAGAGTGTTTTTCACACCTAACAGCAGTGACACTGGCTGTTCTTTAGTTTATAGACAACTGCAATGGGTTTTACATCAAGTGCCTGCTCTCTCAAGAGATTTTGTGCCCTTCTGCAGTGCTGCATATGGAGAACACCAGAGGGTTTGCAGAGGATCCAGAGTCACCCTGGTGTCAAACCATTAACCCTGGAGCTCATCACTAACCCACCCACGGGACAGCAGCAGTGATGGTGTGGGGCAAACCCCCAGGCAAGGAGCAGCCACAAGTGTGAAATACTGAGCCTTTCCACAAAACCCTCTGCTTTCCCTTCCCTGCTTCTTTTAAATTGCCATGAGCATTTTAAGCTCCCCTGAGGAGCAGAGGAGGGTGGACAGGTCAGTGTGTGTGACACTGGTGACTCCCAAAGCTCCATGGCAGGAGCTGCTCCCCTTCCTCTGCCATCCCTCACTTCTGGCACCTTGAACCTGGAGAAATTCACTTTTTATTTTTTTTCACCTGCAGCACCAGGCCAGGCAGCAGCTGTAATTACTGCACCAGGAGTTGGTTTAAATACTCCAAGGCGCTCTTGAGGAGAACTCAGCTCCATTAAACGAGAGGGATAAAAGGTAGATTTTTTTTGTTTGTTTTCCTTCTATTTCATTTTTCATACACGAAGCTTGTTCAAGGTAGTAAGGGAAAATACCTCCTCAAGAACAATGCTGAGGTGAATTTCTATTGCTTTTTTGTCCCGTAAGCTTCTTACAAGGAAAAAAAAAAAAAAAGAATCAAATAGATTCTCTGGAAGAATTGGCTTTGTGGAATAATAACACAGAAGGAACACAGGAGGAGGACAGATGGATAAGATGCACGTACTCCTAACAAAAGGATGCAATGTTTATTTATTTTTCAAGGCCATTTGTAACACGTGGGTATCCCCGGGAAAAGCTTTCAAAAAGAGAATGGAAAGTGCCCACAATTGAGGAAAAAATGCTCAAGTACTGCATATTTAACAATTATAAGTGTCTTGTCTGAACATAAAAAAAGTCTGAAAAAAAAACCTATTTGTTTTTGCAGCTGCAGATTATTACTTAATTAAATAAATAAAAGCAGTAATAGCTCTGCCATCTCCCCACAGAACTGACACGACAGCAAAGGAAATCCATTAATTACAGAACTCAAGCAATTCCTAAATTTATAACCATTATTAAAGAAATAAAAAAAAAAAACCACCTTGTTTGCCTCCTGTGTAGAATTCCCTGATAAATCCCACCAGCTGTAGCTGTGCTGGCTTTGATCTGAAGACCAGCTGAATTCCGCTTGTTCTGAAAGGTCTCTGTCAGAATTATCAATGCAAATCTATGCAAGAGGCTGAGAAGAAAGTCACTTTTATACATTTTGTCACTTTGTCTGAATGACCTCCTCTTTAAAATATCCACTTAACCCTACATCCTGCTATTTCATACATCATTTTCTTTTTATTACAGCAAAAAAATCTATCCACCTGCTGCACCCAAAACTACATTATTGTGAATATTTCTCTTTTTTTTTTTCTAAGCCTCCATTTATATCCCTAAGCAGAACAGAGATTGCCAGGTGAGCCTGCAAACAATTAAAATTTAACTGAATTTCCCAAAGATATTTCATTAGTATTAAAACCAGGCACCTCATAGATTTTTCAAAGTGGATTTGTTCTCTGCTGTGGAAAGGAATTCATAACAGAACCCAGCCCTGCACAGAGTCCTGACTGAACTGAGCAAGTGAGGAGAGGCAGAGAGCCATGACCTTGTGTGAGCCTCTGCCAGGATCTGCACTTCAGAGACACTCCTGAGAGGAGGCACAGCAAGGTACACACACTCCTCCTGCAGGGATGATTTCCAGAAAAGTCATCTGCAGAATAATGGAGCATCCAGGAGCTGAGGAAGAAGGTCTGGGGAGTTCAAAGTGCCCAGAGGCTGGATTTGGGGGAGAGGAACAGCCCCTGACAGACCTGAACCCAGCACAGCGATGGGATGGGATGGGATGGGATGGGGTGGGATGGGATGGGATGGGATGGGATGATGGGATGGGATGGGATGATAGGATGGGATGATGGGATGATGGGATGGGATGATGGGATGGGATGGGATGGGATGATGGGATGATGGGATGATGGGATGGGATGATGGGATGGGATGGGATGGGATGGGATGGGATGGGACGGGACGGGACGGGATGCGATGATGGGATGGGATGGGATGGGATGGGATGGGATGGGATGGGATGGGATGGGACGGGATGGAATGGGATGATGGGATGATGGGATGGGATGGGATGATGGGATGATGGGATGGGATGATGGGATGATGGGATGATGGGATGGGATGATGGGATGGGATGGGATGGGATGATGGGATGGGATGATGGGATGGGATGATGGGATGGGATGATGGGATGGGATGGGATGGGATGGGATGGGATGGGATGGGATGGGATGGGACGGGATGGGATGGGATGATGGGATGGGATGATGGGATGGGATGGGATGGGATGGGATGGGATGGGATGGGATGGGATGGGATGGGACGGGATGGGATGGGATGATGGGATGGGATGGGATGGGATGGGATGGGATGGGATGGGATGGGACGGGATGGGATGGGATGGGATGATGGGATGGGATGGGATGATGGGATGGGATGATGGGATGGGATATGATGGGATGGGATGATGGGATGGGATGGGATGGGATGGAATGGGATGGGACGGGACGGGATGAGATGATGGGATGATGGGATGGGATGGGATGGGATGGGATGATGGGATGGGATGATGGGATGGGATGATGTGATGGGATGATGGGATGGGATGGGATGGGATGGGACACTGTGTCCTCACAGGTCTGGGGGTGCTTTGGAGAGCTGGACTGCTCCAATGAATTCCAGAGGGAAGGATTTTGTGAGGGAGAACAATTATATTGTGGTTTTAGATCTATATTTGTATACACATGATGCCTGTACACTCATGCAGTACAGCACCTGAAAAATACAAATGCTACAAACTTAAGGCATCACACAAAGACACACATTCTAATTTAATATATATAATTATATTATATATATATACACATATATATGTATTATAATTATATGTAATATAATTTAATACATATAATATACTACATATAATTATATAATTCATTGTTCTAGAAGCATCTCAATAAAACACTTTTTTCCCTGCCTTCTACAAAGAAATATTGCCTGGCCATGATTTTGGAAGTGCAGTCTGTAGTGATGATGCAGAGGTCTACAAGCAGCCCCTTCCTGCTCTCAGGGTGCTCCTCTCTTGGCTCTAAGTTTGGAGAAGTGAGAGAAGCTTTAAGGATTAAATTATTCCCAAGAGATTTCACTGGGCTTTTTATAGTAGTTAAAAATAACTTTTAAATTGAGAACACTGAAGCAAAAATTCTGTGCTGAATTTTAAATTGAATTTTAACTAGCTGTGGATTATTGAAACATTTGCTGAATAAAACACTGATCCTTGAATACAAATAGTTTATTTTTTGTTCACATAACTTGTTTTATAGTAAGAGATAATATAACTGGAAGATAAAAATATACTTTAGTTGCTCGTACTTATTAGTGTATTCCTTCCACAAGTGTCTGCTTGGTGTTCAATTTCTTGCATTTTGTAGATTCATGAACAATTTACCACAAAACCCATCAAACACAAATGTCTAAATGTTGTCTGTCATCAGGCTGAGTTCAGTGACTCAGGGCAAGGAGTTCCTTCCCCACACAGCACTGCAAAGCAGAAAAATGCTAATCAATAAATTTCTGCTGGCTTGTATTTATATAACAGATACAGCTCCTAATATCCAGGTTAGCTTAGTTAACTTGTCTATGATTCAGAAGAGTTTATGAAAGAATGGGGGAGGAAGGTGAAGGGGGGTTTTTTTGTGGTTTGTTTGTTTGTTTGTTTTGTTTTGGGGGGGTGTTGGGGGTTTTTGTGTTGTGTTGGTTGGTTGGTTGGTTGGTTGGTTGGTTGGTTTGTGGGTTTTGTGTGTGTGTATATGTTTTTTGGGTGTTTTGGGGTTTGTTTTTTTTTTTTTTTAAGCAGGGCTGTAAAGTAGCTTCCAGTCTTTTTAGCAGCAAATTTTAGCACCATCAGAGAGATGGCTCAGGTTTCCAAGGCCCTGATGGGTCCTTCAGCCCCCCAGAAGAAGCCCCCAGGACCTGTGGGATCCCCAGAGCCCACAGAGGGTGAACGCCTTGGGCTGGCTCAGCCTGAGCACTGGAAATTCAGAGAGCTGCACTCGAGCTCCAATCCCCTCCTCTGCTCCTCAACTGGATCCACTGGGGAAGCAACTGCATCAACTGGGAGCTGGCTGTGCCTGCAGAGCCTTTGCACCCGTGAGATGTGATTTCCAGGCACAGGCAGTGCCCAGAAACACAGAAACACAAATCCCACAGCGAGAACTCTGCACCTCCCAGGGCTCCAACAAACCCTGGGGGCATCAGGCACCAAGGGCTGACACCCTCAGCAGCCACAATTTACCTGACTATCCCCCACCCCAAAACCACTTTAAACTCCAGCTAAAAAAGCACTCTGAGTTCTTTAGCCCAGCCTTGTTCTGCTGCTCCACTCTATGGGATCCATTTTTGACCGTCATTCTAGGATTTTCCCCCAAGTTTGAAAATAATATTTTTGTATTTATTTACAGAAAGAAATATTGAGGTTAATATTCTGTTTGTTTCTTTATTTGTGCATGTGCCCACCCCCTCAATCACCCAGAAGTTGCATTACATTGTGAATGATATGGATATTAAGAACAGACTTGCTCAACTTCCTTTTTTTTTTTTTTTTTCTTTTTTTGTGAAATTTCTATTTCTGCCAAGAGCTGCCTGATGCTAATATTGTCAGTCCATACATGGTGTGAATATTGGCATTCATTTTGCACGCTGTCACCCCAGCACCAGGCTCTGTTTTAGTGCCCTGCTATGGTGACTAACGCTTTAAACCCTGGAGAAATAAAGATAAGCAGTGGGAAATTCAGTCCTAGCAGGGATTCACAAGTGAACGTTTCTTGATGAAAAGAAACACAATAACTTTACAAATGTTTTCATCCTAATAATCCAAATCCTTATGAGTCACAGTGGAGGAAACTTACCACAGATTCCTCTGAAATATTTACGACTCTTATCATTTTTTTTTGACCAAATAAATGGAACCATGTTCTGAATCACCAACTTGCCTGGCTGTTACCAGGGAAATTTGCAAAGAGGGGAGAAAAAAAAAAACCCAACTGACAACTGTTTGGCTTATTTAACTATTCAGAGTAACTGATTCCTTCCCAGCATTATTCATGCAGCATTTCCACTAGGAGGCTGGCTGATTTCTGCTCTCTTTTCCAGTCTTTTATGAGCAGCTCCCTTAGTCTAATTAAAGCAGAGAACCCAGCTGTCTTCCCCTCTGCTTCAGAGAGCTGAGGGAAGAACTCCAGGAAAATCACTCTTCAGGGACTCCACAGGGATAGCCAGGATCTAAGAACTGGGAATTGAAATCTCAAGCCCCAGATTTCGGAGCTAAAAGGGAGCTCCATTTGCAAGTTACGTTGGGACCCGGTCCAAGCCTCGTGTTCTGCTGCAGCCACAGGCACCAGAGCAGGGGATTTAAAGGGAAGGGAGGAAAAATATTGTATTTCCCACCTGAGCTGACCCACAGCAGCAGGGACTGCATGGAAGAATGGGGTGGGATGGGGCAACTCCTCAGAGCTGGTGCAGAACGTGGCTCAGACATGAGGGGAACCTCTAAAGGGTTTCTGCTCTTTGTGTTCCCCCTTTTCTCCTGCCAGGGTTGTCCCAGTGTTAATCAGGGATGGGGGGATTGTGACACTTTTTAAGAGGGGACAGGGAGTGGCCACAAGCTCACCTGCAGCTTAGAGGTGACACCTGAACCCAGGTTTGCCCTGAGAACATGCAGCAGGAGGAGCAGGAACACAATCATCAGGGGTTTGTGGAACTAACTGAAAAGCATTTCAAAATTTCACTTCAACAGAGACAAATTCTATTTCACACCTTTGGCAGACTGGCTTCATCAAGCATTTTTCTCCCCCAGGAAAGCTGGAAAATGCTGTCTGTCTCTGGGAAATCTCACAGTCCTGCTGCCTGTGCCTTTCCCTATGGCTGCCCATGTGAAAGACAAGCATCTGCCCAGCTGAGCCTGGGGAAGCCGAGCAGAGTGGGATGTGTGAGATGACACCAGCCTCTGCCAGCACCATCCCAGGAGGGCTGGATTGTCCCTGCAGTTCCTCTCCTCTCAAGGACAGAGCTCAGGAGCAGAAGGGGACAGGGCGGGGTGTGCCATTGCAGTGCCCAACAGGCCAAGGCGCTTTGCCATCGCTGCAGGAGGAGGGAACCCAAGGCAGGCAGCACCACCAAAGTCCTGCCTGGTCTAAAACTGGGATTTTGCTGCCCTCATCAGTTTACAGCCCTTGAAATTACCTGGCTTGCTTGTGCCTGAAGCTGACCCTCGAGATGAGCTTCCCCAGAGGTGTTGTAGCTCATTAAAAACTGCACTAAACAGTTGGCTGTGGATCTGGGAGTGAGGTGGCCTTGCTGCGTGATTGAGAAAAGTAAAATGAACTACTGGAAACTGTATATTCACTAATGAATTCCTTTTGAAAAGTCAAAGGTTAAATACAAATGTCAACAACAGGATGGGCAAGCTGTCCTCAATTTCATCAGTGGAATGGTCAGTGCAGGCTACTGGCTCCAAAGACAAATATTTAGAATAAAAATAGAAAGGTCAGCCCAGAGAAATGCAGACTTTGCAAAGCCAATTAAATAAACCCCTCAGGATAGATTGTACAGTGATGATATCCCAGTACAGTCCTGTATTAAATCAGATCAATATAGGAATGCACTGAAAACTGATTTTTGAGATCTCTAAGCAATACACAATAGGGTAAGTTGTCTGTGAACACTGTGAAAAGCGGATACTTCAGGTGAGCATGACAGAACAATGATCTCAGTTTTCCAGTGTTAAAAACCCCCTGTCCTTGCAAGCAGCAATGTATTTGTATTAAAACTCATTGTTCCCTCACTGGCACGGGGAAGTTGATACAACAGGTCAAAATTAGTTAATTACAGAAAAGATGTAATTTTGTCATTTATGGATATACCAGGGCTTAAAGAGAGGTTTAGTACTCACACTGCCACTGGGAGCTGGATTATTCTCAGACAAAGCCCAGTAGATGATCTATTCCTCACAGACTATTCTTTTAATACAATATTTTAATACAAGATTCAATTTTTTAAATTTTTCTTTTAATCCAAGATACAATTCTTTTAAATACAAGATATTTATTGGGTGCAAAATAGACCAAAACAAACTCCATGGTTTGGATTTTGCTGGGAAATGAGCGAGCCTGGTTAGGGAAGTGCTCAAAAGCAGATTGTGTCTAATGTGAAGGGGTGATGCTGATGAGCTCTGTACCTGTGACACGAGGATGTGCCATGTGCAAGGGAAAACTCCTCCATCCCATCAGAAGTTCCATTAAATGAGGGCTCATAAATCTCTGCAGCTTTTAGCCATGTGCACAGCACAAAGAATTATGCCCCACTGCACCTCTCAGCTTCTGAGACCTTCAAAGTTTGGAATATTCCAGAGAAAGCCGAACATCCGCCCCTCAGCTCATCAGTTATCAACACCACACTGCCTGGTCTGCATCAACAGGATTTGAATGAAAAGTCCTTCCCTAATCCTCCCCTTTGAGAAGAAAATATCTATGCATTTAAAACATCATCTGCTTCATTCCTTCACTCATCAGAAGAGCTTATCTGCAGTCCTTAGACAAGTGAGAACATTCAAAGTTATGTGTGAAAAGCAAATGGGGGAAAGGAAGAGTGATAAATTTGACAGTGGTCAATATGTTCAAAAGTTTGAATGAAAATCTGAATGGTGTAAAGATAAAACACACCCTAATTATGTCATAAGCCAGTTTTCATAGTGCTTCGATCTATTTAATATTTTACATTCATAATTAAAAAGTGCCTACTAATGGATTTACCTGAGATGTGCTATGATCACTGAGGGAATAAAGCTGCTTATTCTCATCTATACAGCTGAAAAAACTTGTTTTCTTTATCTGACGGCAGGAGAATACAAAATTTGCAACATTTTTATGAAAAAAAATATGATTTGATTAAGAAAACAAACAGTTCTAAAATAAAATGTACAATTAGAAGCCCCTCTCTGCTATTTGTTTACAGAGTAGGCTTCAAGTCACTGAACTGGAAACCCAACTAATTTTAGCCTTAGACATAAAAAGAGTTTCTAAAGCTTAAAAGAAAAAGGAAGTCCAGAGAACAGCTCATGTACATGGTCAGCTTCTGCTGTTATGTCTTTGAAAGGTCTGCTTAGTTACATATTCAGCCAACTTTGAATTATTAAACGTGTTTTTGCTTTTCACAAATTTCCTCTAATCTACCCACCTTGTGGGGTTTTTTTGTGAGAACTGAGAGAAGAATTGAGCCTGGCATTTTGATGAGCTCCCATTGCCAGCCCAAGAGAGTCATGGATCAGCCATACCCCAATTTATGGAACCTAAAAACTCTACTAAAACACAAAGAGAGTCACAGAGTCACAGTGACCCGAAAGATCATTTTCTTCTTTCACAGGGGAAATCCCACAGAGACTTGAGTAGAAAAGCCCAACAAGTGTTTGAGAAATGGAGCTGAAGCAGCAGAGGATTATCCGGGATGGAGAACCAGAGCTTTTCTTCATTGGTGGTATAGGAAAAAAAGGTGGGTAACCTGAAAATAGCCTGAAAGGCTGCCACAGAAAATTTCCACCACTCTACTGATGGTGGAAAAAAATAAAAAAAAAAAAAAAAAAAAAAAAAAAAAAGAAATCTTGATTTTTGACTACTTGAGGAGATTTTCCAAGACAAAAGACTTTTTTGCTCTCTTATCCCACTGCCCCTCCCAGGTGCCAAGGAAATTGTAAACAAGGCTAATAATAAGAGGGAAATCACTTCAGTTCAAAGTGGTATTCTGGAGGAAAAGGACTTCTGGAGTTCTTATTTCTTCCCCCAAGCAACAACTCATTCTTACCTGGGCCATGATCTCCAGGGAAAACTCTGATTGCAGCACTGATAAAACATCAGAAACAAGTCATTAAATCACCTCACACACAAATCCTTGTTGAAGAATCACCACAAAGGAGAAGAAGCCAGACCCATTTTTAAATAAATTCTTTCCAAACCATTTCCTGACAGTTCTATCATTACCCTGGACATGTTGGTGTTTGCATTTGTGAGCTGCCTGCCTTTTACCCTGGCACTGCCAAAACCTCTGTGCCCCCAGAAATGCCACCCAAAGCTCCACTGAATTCCAGAATTCCAGCCCCTGTGCCAGCTGACAGCCCTACAAGCACACAAGGAATTATTTTATTTATTTTTTTTTCCCCTATGAAGACAAACAGCAGCAAATTGAATTACCGCGCTAACAGGAGCAAATAAAATTTATTTAGAAAAAGAAGGCATAGTGAGATTATCTGATTAAAATGATTCAGACTCGCTTTGCACTGTCAGTGTTTTGAAGAAGGAGAGCAGGTAGTACAGTATCTAGTCCCTGTGAATTTATTAGTGTTGAGCTTTAACCCTACAACTGTCAGCTCTGATTGGAAAAATTACGTTCAAGGTTTTGTAGCAAGAAGTGATTAAGTGCATTTACAAAGTGAGGACATCCGTTCCCAAGCTGCCTAACATCAATTAAAGGAGGCCAAATTAAATCGATGTTCTAATTCTACAAAATTAATGGTAACTTTTTTTTAATAGATGTAACAACATTTCCCTGAGGTCCTGTAATAAATTCTTATCACAGCAACTCATGTACAGAGTAAATGGTTACCTACCCATGAAAAAGCCATGTTTAAAGCCAGTTATGGGAATGATGACAATGAGGTTCCTAATGGTTCCTAAGTGTTCTTCCAGGCATTTTATACTTGTTATAATGTTTGAGAGATCGTTATTTTTAAACTGGAGGAAAACACATTTCTTGAAGGAAAAAAAAATATTCTTGTTTATTATGGAAGTATTAATATTTTTTTGCGTTAGTTCATTTTAAATAGAGCATTCCTCTAAACTCATGGGATCAGGAGCTAATTAATGTTACTTGTAATTACTTTTAATCAAAATGCAATAGTATGTCTTCACTTTCCATCATTCTGTAAAAGGCAATAAGGGATTTTTTAAATTTGCTTTGTTTGGGGGATTGGTTTGTTTGTTTGTTTTTGGTTTTAAGTGTTGGGTGACATAAACCAAATACTTCAATTTTCCATCTCATCATTCCTGCTCAGGAGGCAGAGGTCAGAGGTATTTTAGATATTTTAGATGCAGTTTTGCAGCCTGGAAGCTGAAGTGAAGGCACCCCCTCCTTCTGGCAGAGGGACACTGGCTGTGGGTGATCAGGAATTACACACCCCATCACCTGGGGGAGAGGCACATGAATTAATGGCTCATATGGTTTCTAAACTTGCACATTCTCTCTGCCATAATGCTCTTATAATTGTTAGAAAAGACACATTTGACTACTCTCTATGGCTCCTTTAATTTAGTATTTAAAGTATTAAGTGCCATAAATCAATATTTCTGATAGTTACAGCCACATTCAGGAATTAACTCTTCTCTTTCTAACTCTTCTCTCTCTGCTAAAACACTGTCTTGAGCAGAACCACAATTGAATATATAATCCATATTACAATGAATAAAGTATTTATTAAAAGCTTAACAGAAACAGGATTAAAGTAGTCTGCCAGTTCTCTTCTGGAAAGTCCCACCAGTATTCCATTGCATTCTCCAGTGAAATCCATGCAAGACAAACTGAACTGCTGGACAGAGCTCAGCCCTTGAACACAGGTTTTGTAAATTCAGCACGCTCTCAGTATCGATTCAAAATGCGGTTTTGTAACACAGGTTTTGTAGGGATGCTTCAAAATTCATTAAACAGCACAGATTTTTTTTTTCCTCCTAGAACATTATTCTGGTCTCCTGACAATCGGTGGCTTTACCAACGTGTAATCAGCTATGTTTATCTGGAGATGCCCTTGTGTGATTTGTCAGAATAAATCATCTGGAGCTCCAACACGAGGCTGTTTTCAATTCCGTGTTTTCAGCAATCCTGCTGAATGTGAAGAGCTGTTCAGCTGGGAGCTGCTTTGCCTCCCCAGAGAAGTTACAGAAAAAAAAAAAAAAAAAAAAAAGAAAAAAAAAAAAACCACAAAAAAACATTCTCTGAATCCAGAGCAGGAAAGGAATTCTCATGTCATGTTTGAAGTTGAATTTAAAAGATTGAACACTTTGAGCTTATTTAGATGGTTTGGATCTACACTGAATTCTTCAAATCCTATTCAGGACAACATTCACTTTGTCCTTTGGGAACAAAGGGCACTAAGGGAGAAGGAAATGAGATACAGTGAGGAGAGCAATTTTCAAACCAACTGCTGGGAGTTATTCTGTTATAGAAACCCTGTAAAGATGATTCTGAAGACTTTAGCCTTGTCCCAAAACCATAAACTCCCAATCCAACAGACAATATCCTTTAGTTAGAACACTTTAGTAATTCAGCAAATAATTCATCATATGCCAATAATTCATTAGAAAGTGAATAAACCACTTCTAGACTACAAGTAATTGATAACTCTTTATCAGACCAGAAACTGAAATCATGTTTCAATGGCAAAGAAATGTGGAACTGCTGGGGAAAAAGGTGCCTTAACAGGCAAATATACACCCTGGGCTGCCTCTGTCATCTGCTGTTTCCTGAGGTGGAAATGCAGATTTTCCCAAAGCAAAGGCGGGTTTCCCCTGCAACAGATATATTTTAGTTATGAAAATTTAGAAAACTCAAGACAAAGAAATATTTTGCCTGTGCTTTGTTGATCTTCCTTCCAAGTTGCCATTACTGAGGAGGAGAAAGGCTGTTTCACCCATCACTCCTCAGCCCCACAGTTCTGTCCCAGATCTCCTCCTCTATTTCCTCCTCTGCAATGCTGGCAGCAGTTTTTCTCTGTTTTTTCTCCCTGGAGCAGCTACACCAATAGAGGTGCTACTGTTCACCTTCCCAGGACCCAGCTTATGAAAAGCAGGAGACAGAACAATGCTGCTTTTTCTCTTCCCCATCACAGCAACAGGAACATTTCTCCAAGCATCCACTGCACTTTTAAATCGTCTCAAACCCTCCCTGGGTTTCTCACAGAAGGGGAGGAAACAAGTTTGGTGGGTGTTAAACTTGAATGGGAAAGCAAAATATTTTAGCACTTCAAAAGAATAAACCAAACACCTCCTCATAATTCTGGATATTTACCTTTGCAGCGAGTGTTGCTGCTAAGAAAATTATTTTTTAAATGTCCAGTGGGAATGGGCAGCAGCCCATTGGAAGAATCCTTCCACAGTGAAGTCCCAAAACAAAATTCTGCTTGGCCCACAACTGCTTTTTTCTGTGAATAGATGCTACCTATGAACAACTTTTTTTTATAAACACATTATTTCCCCTAAACATAAACCCCTCATTCTCTCTAAGTGCTGAATCAACGTGTTTGTACTGATGGGAACATCTCCCTTTGTCCTGGAGCTCCAAACTACCCACATTTCATTCCCAAAATATCTCTTTTGCCCATTTTGGGAACAATGTTAAGCAGCAGTACAAGGTTTAGTTAATAAGAAATCCAGTCTTTTCTGCATTTTCAATTATAAATTAAAGCTGTTGGATTAAATACCTGATGGAAAGATATCTGGTTTTGACCAGACACTGCAGTTCCCAGGCTGAGACCATTTCTATTTAAAAGTGACCTATTATTAACAATTTGAACTCCTCTTTCTCTCCCTCAGCTTCTGCCACCTCCTACCTAAACTGAGATCAAGTTCACTGCTCTTAAAACCTGCTATGGCTCCTTTAAGGCCCAGCTCCATTAAAGTTTATGAAGCTCTGCCCAATTTCCATGGCAGAGAATTTGGCCTGTGGTTTGTTTAAAGGTTATAAGCCTTTCCTGCAAATACTACAATTCCATGTGGAATCCAGGTACTCTTTAATTTTTACAGCTGCCCATGTCAGCCAAAAGGTCTTTACTTTAGACTCTCAGTGAAACAGAGCAGTGAAATTGTTAACCACAATTTTGGTATTCTTACAGGCTCCTGAGAAAGGAATTTTTATCATCACATTAATTTACATTGTGCTTATGAAATTTCATCTTTTGCCCCTTTGCTGCTGTAAATCATTTTTGTTCCATATCAAGAGAAAATAAAACTCCTTTTTTCACCAATTAGAGAAATAAAATAAAAGGCAGAAGTTTATTCACTCTGCTTTTTACTGACAGAATTTCCAGTATAAGTTTCCAGTGTATGAAATGAATATCCACCTGTACTCCTACTAACCTGATTTAGAATAATTAGTCAAAGGAAAGAGAACAGTCCCCAAACAAATGTCACTAGGCCCGAGGATGGAAGAAAACCTTAGTAAGAATCAGAAAAAAAAGTTACTTTGAAATGTCTGGCTCCTTATTTTAAACAGCCAATGGTGAATATTAATGTATTTTCAGCTAAAATTCCCTTCTGATGTTTTTCTCTAAGTAGATTTTCTTTGCTAACTTCATAAACAAGACAATTGTTGCCCATGATTTTTCCCAGCACAGAGCCAAGGAATGCATCCAATTTTAATGGGAAGAGCATGCAAAGGCCTTCTGAATGTTAGTCCTTGCAGAAGGAAGACATTTATCTTCAAACAAAGATCCACTTAAATATGTTTGTGACAGCTGAGGAATTTATCTCCAATTCTTTTTGCCTGTGGTGTGCCACGTTGCTATTTTCCCCCATAGCAGCATGCAGGAAGCAAACTGAGATGTCATATACATAATACAGAGATAAAAAATGACCCTATTTCCATGTCCATGTGATAAATGGAATGAAAGTTCAGTGAACACATATTTGCACATTAATTGAACTGCATGATTCTGTCCTGTTCAATCAAGTCACTGCTCTGTGTACCACAGGAAATTTTTTTTTCCCCAAGAACCATTAGGCCAACTTTATTGCTTAAACACATGCACATTTCCACCTATTTATCTTCCTGCCTTGCCAAGATAGAAGAAAAAGGTTACCTCTGCATATTCCCATGATTGACAACATGTACACAGGAAATTATATATGACTACATCACTTCACTATAATGAGAATCTGAACTAAGTGTTGCTCTTCACTGTAATAATCAGAGAACAAAGGTATTTGATCAACTTTCGTCACCCATAAATATTTAGGAGACATTTGGGCCTTTGAGAATATTAAGTTTTCCCTCGGAAATCAAGTTTCCTTTGGCTGATTTAATCATCAAGATCAATATGGCCCATCTAGAGCTGTGACAGTGTGTTACTCCTGAAACCCACCACTGAGGACTGGGAAAAGTGTGATTAATACAGCACCTTTAAAACCTTCATCAAAACACGTCCAGATTCTCCTACAGGCAGTGAAAACTCCCAGCACTCAGCAAGAGGATGTGGAAGGGAAGCAAGAAACAGAATCAATAAACAAAGTGCACTTTCAAGTCAATACCAAGCCCTTAGTGAGACGAGCTTATATTCACTTCTGTCGCCATCAAATTCCTGATGCACTTTGCTGAAGCACATTCTGCAGACATGTCCATAAAATGTGTGTGTTTATATATAGGCACACAGAGAAGGGGTGCAGCATGGCTTACAGCTGGTGTTATTAAATCTCATTTTCTTCAGAAGCCTCCCAGGAGTTACTGTGCAAAAGGGATTTGGGCAGGGCAGGGGGGTGGCTGGTGGTGATGCAATCTTTAGATCCTTGGGGGAAAAAAATCCAGTTTCAGGCTCAGTGGTTGGATGCAAACAGGCACATCAGGGATGGGGAGGTCTGGGTACAGCATTTCCCCTGCAGGAGGTGGCTCTGCAAAGTGCAGTGACATCCAAGGGCAGCCCGGGGTCCCAGCCTGTCCCCTGGACAGCCTTGGAGCCAAAGGGACTGGGCAGTGTCAGGGTGAGAGAAGGATAAAAGAGAAGTCGGTGGAAACTTCACAAAGCAGACCTCAAAAGAAAGACAGAGGCTCAAAAAAAAAAAAAAAAAAAAAACAACAAAACCACCACAAAGAAATCCACAAAAACTCCCCAAAAATTAAAGCCAAAACCAACAAACAAGAAATAATTTTACAAAACAAACAAAACCAACAAGAAAAAAAAATATATAAAAACCCAAATCAACCAACCAACCCAAAACAAATCCAAGCAAACAAACCCCCCAAACCCCAAGCCCAATTAAAAGACTTTTTGCAGAAACAGAGACTTTATTGGAGAAGTTTTTGCAACTTTGAATGAAGCAAACTGAGGTAACTCAATTAGTCCATGGACCATTTTTCATGCATATATTTAAAAAATATCCAAGTCTAAAGCCCGTGTAAGCAACAAAGTCTCAGCTACCAGAGGCACACATAACCTGAAGAGTATCATATCCATAAAGATTTCAGCCAACAAATATTCTGCCCCTGTTTGGTAATCCCTCTCCCAGGAGCACCATGGCACACCTGGGTACTCTTCAGACTGTGCTGAGACACCTCAAAAAACACCTTTTTAAAAGTCTACAAGATCCAAGCTTTTGTCACTTGAACTGAGTAATTTATGTGTCCAAGTCCTTGCCAAACTGGATGGCAATTAAAACCTCGTACTTGTTTAAAGAAATACAAAATGAAGGAATTAAAGCCTGGTACTTATTTAAATAAATACAAAATGAAGGCTCAAGTTCCAATTATTTATATATTATAAATGCTCTATTTAATAATTTATAAACAATAAATTAGACAACTGGTAGTATCTAAACTGATGTATTGCACAATTCAGCCTATCTGGGGGTTTATGAAAGTTTGTAATTTCCATTCATTATCTTTTGTTGAACTACTTACTTTTCAGTGGTAGAAGCTTCTGCTTCCATGAGTAAAGTAGTCCCCAAACCATAAATTATATCCTACAGTTTTGACATCATTTATTTTCATACCATTATACATGCCAACCTTTTGACTACTCAAGATCAAAAGAGTTGCTCTCCAGGCTCATATTTCACTATAGCTCTCATATTTTATGCAGCAAATTAGGTTTTACAGTAGCAGCTACAGCAAGACTCTCTCTCACAGTGCACAGCTTAAAATTACTGCACAGGATTTCAGAAAGGAAGGAGCACAACCCTAGAAATTCGTGCTCAAGTTAAAAATGGATGAAAACTTTGTATAATTCTTCTCCATCCATTTTGTGGAGTCTTTATGCATCTGTATGTGGCTAATGTGATTAAATCTCAAAACTATTAAAGGAAGTCAGGATTTGGTAATAAAAGTTGGAAGGGAATCCATCAAATCCTGATGAAGGCAGGTGTTTGGTGTGTTCAGAGGGCACACACAGCCAGGAATTTCCTCCCTGCCACGTTTGGAATGTCCATATTAACTTGTCAGGATAATTGCTCCAGCTGGGAGCTCCCATCACTGCCAATCAAGGCTTTATTGGGGATCTGAAGACACAGAAGGTGCTCAGCAGGATTTATATGTGACACTGAGTTACCCAGAGACACCTTTCACTGGGAGTTCAGACCCTTACTCAGCTTGCATGACTGAAAAATACTTTTTAGTGGAAATTACTGAAGGCACGACATCAAAATCCCAACTTCTACACAGTTACAACAGTTCAGTTCTAAAAGCTTGAAAATTAAAAATAATATTTATTCATAATTCTTGATTTTTACACTTGAAATTATAAATATTCTTAGTTATATTATACAGAATTATGGCAGTATTGCAATTATCTTTTTAAGAAAAAATACCAGCACCTATTTACACACAATTTGCCACAGCTTGATTTAGCCAAATCTAAAGTGTTTTCAACAGACCAAGCAAAAATTACAATCTTACTGCAATAATTATCCTCTTGATAAATTCTGAAGTCTCACTACAAACTACAGAGATTTTTAAAGGCCCTTAAAATAATCAAAATTGTGACTCTAAGGAAAGCTTCATGCTGTACTCCTATAGATATGTAGTTTTCTTAAATCACAAATATTTTCTTGCTGTAAATACATTAAAGGTAGGAACATTTAAAAAAAAAAAGTACTAACAGCAAACTCTTTATTAGTCATCGTGATTGATCACCCTGTGCCTCATTCCACTTGGAGGGGAAGAGGGAATATAGAGCTGGGTGAGATTAACAATGCACAGTTTCAATCAAAGGCTGTGCCTGATGCAAAGTATTGATGCCTCCGAACGGGGAGAAGCTGTAATCCACTCACTCATCCTGAAAAACAACCTGAAAATAGAAATGGAAATGTCTCCTGTCCTGAGCACGCACGTCCCCTGCAGTGATGGCACATGAGGGCCTTGCATGTTAAGTGTGCTGGGGAGAATAAAGTAGGGCAGGGAGTGGAGGGAGCCTGAATGACATGGTTTTATCTGCTGTGGGGTTTTAATACAGCACCTGCAATTTACCCTGACAGCATCCAACCAGGCATTCATCTTTCCCCAGATAAAGTTCCCACTGATATCATAGTTTTCCCATAGAAATCAATCAGACAGCCAACAGGATTTAAAAATTCCTCATGAGCTAGCAGAAAGAATTATAAGTCTAGCAGGAACAGCGCAGTGCAAAGCATCAAACCACTGACAGTAGGACAATATTGGTAGAGTCATATTTCCTCAGCAAGCTCTGCTATCTGTTTACACACACAGCTCAGTGACTCCTTTTCCAACAAGGAATCAGTTCACCTTGGCACCAGGAGCAATGGGAGCAGGTATGGTCCTGCTGGTATTGAGATTCCACCTCTGCTGCTGCCTCACCACGAGAGTCCTTAATTCTTTCATCACCTCCAGAGTGTGTCAGACACACAGCCTGAGGGGCTGGGGCTGCACTGGGCACCCCAGGAGCAGTGCAAGGTGAGCAGACAGGGATATCAGCCTGCACAAAGCCTTCACACCACCCTCATGGTGGCTCTCAGACTGTTTCTGCTGTGGACACCTTGCACACGTGGTGCTCACATTGCAAACACGTTTCCTGCAAACAGACAGGATTCCTCGTACACATTTTACAAATAAAAATAAAGAGAAACTGCCTGACCTGTCAGAGGATTCTCCTTCTTGTTGGAGTCCAGGGCATCCCTCTGGGTGCCCTGGAAAGTCACAGACCTCGGTAGAGAGGCCTGGGACCCGAGAAAGAGGGTCTGGGGTCTGTCCAGGAGGGTCTGGGGTCTGTGCAGGGGGGTTTGGGGTCTGTCCAGGAGGGTCTGGGGTCTGTGCAGGGGGGTTTGGGGTCTGTGCAGGGGGGTCTGGGGTCTGTGCAGGGGGGTTTGCCTGGCGCAGAGCCCAGGAGGACACAGGCTTTGATTTTGGTCTATGGGAAAAACTTCCAACAGAAAGAAGAATTGCAAGTCACAAATGTGTAACAGATAGTAGTGTAGTTTATCACCAGGTAGAAGATTTTGTAGTTTGGGATTTTTAGAATGTCGATGCAAGGGGACAAGATGGAGATTTTAGGGCGGTGCCCTGAGTTCTTCTTGTTCTCCCTTGGCATCCATCTCCTGTAGTGATGTGGGCACAAAGTAGTTTCAGTGGATTGGGTCAAAGTAGAAATGACCCTTCTTGTATAGGTGTTAGGCATTAGCACAGAATTGTAAACAATAGCCACATAGTTATCTGAATAAAAGCAGAGTGACCTCCCATAACGAGGGGAATCACATCATGTCCGAGCTGCTGTGAACAACTTGGCCAGGCACAGAGAATTTTAAGATAAGAATTAATAAACAATGCAAAAAACCAAGAAAACCAAGACCTTGAGACTCCACTTCATTCTTGCACCGAGCCTGGCATCAGAGAGCAGACTCAAATCCTTCAGAGGTCGGAGTGGGACAAACACTCCCTCGGACCCACTCGAACCACCAGCCTTGGAAGGTCGGGTGAGAGAAACCACAAAACCTGAGGCTTCTCTCTCCACCCCACCCAGGGAGCAGCAGAGGGTGGATGAAGGGAATCCATGTGCAGCTCCCCAGGCCTGACCTGCTCCTTGCACATCAGGGAAATGGGGAGCTTCACATTGACATTTCCTGTTAATCAAGGACCTGATGGATCATTGTGTAAACCAGTCGCACTTCTGTTATCATTAGAGCCATATTCTCCTCATTATTCTGAGGTTTCCTGTAAACTCTGATTTAATAACCTCCTTGGGCTTTGAGCTGATTTTGATTCCATTTTATCGAGACATACTGGCACCCTTTTCTTTATGAGAGTGAAAAATAGGCTGCCTTGACATTCCTCCCATTAAAGCAGGCAGAGAGCTAACACAAAGTTATGCTGAACTTGTATTTCAATCAGGCATGACCTCTCACTTCTCACAAGAAGGCCTTGAACTTCGCTGTATCATTTATTCAAATATTGCAGAGGAAAAGAGGAATCACAACAAGCCTTCTCTGTTCTATTTTGGTAACACCATTTGTTTCAGAAAAAGGAAAAGAAATTATGCTTTGCCCAACATAAAGATCATTTATTCTCACTGCTAATTAGAAAGAAGAACGCTCTGGAAAGTCAAATAGTTTGCTGAATGAGACATCTTTTCATAGGGAAAAGAATGTACACACAAAAAAACAATAAAAATACTAGATGCCATATACCTGTAATAGATAAAGTGAGCAGAATGGAAAAAAAGACATTCCTCAAACTGTTGTTCCAGCAAATTACATGAAAACTCACTTTATTGTGTGTTCTGGGAATCGCTACAGTGTATAGCTGTATTTGAGACTGATCTCAGGCCCATTTTGTATTAACAGAATCTGTTATGGGTTTGAACAAGAAACCAGGGTAAGTTGTGACAAAAATCTTTGCGTTTGACTACCTATGCATAAGTTATTCCTTTTTAAGACACATCTAACTTGTGTATTTACAAGACTATGACCTTAACAGACACAGTGTGGGCAGATTTGGCAATTCTTTTTGGAAGTCTTTGCTGCCTACAGCTCTGACTGTCACTATTTGTTGTCCCTTTGTGGTAAAAGATGGAAGGAAGGTCCTGGGATCACTTGACAGCTTCCTCTAGATGTTCTTGTCTCTGCAGTGCTAAGTGGCAACCAGCATTTAGAAAAAAACCCAGCTGGTTTGTGTCTTTCTAAAACATTAGTAGCAGCATAAAAACACTAAGTTTTCATCCAGACTTCATACAAAATTTAGTAAAGGAACACAGCAGTGTCACCTAAGAACAAAGAAAAAAAGAATAAACAAATTTCAAGACTACTCAGATCAACAGTTCAAGAGCAACCAAGCAGAGGCTCTGGTAAAAGATTTTAGAAAACAGATGTAAGTTGTTTTTTTTGTTCAAAAGCAGAGCAGAGAGCTTCCACATGAACACTCCAGCAGCAAACAATGGAGGAGCTGAAATGAACAAGACCTGACCCAAAGGCAAGCCAGAATAAGAGGGTTTTGGGTTGTATCTTTCTCAGAACTCTTCATGGAGACCCAAAAGTAAAGCAAAATCAAAACGGGTGAAACATTGGGCCACTATTCTCAAAGCAGAGGAAATGTCCTGTGTGCCTTGTCATCCCCACAGTTACGTAAGGACTCAAAACTCCACCAGAATTGTAGTTTTCAAGAAGAAATTTGGGGAAGTTTGCCACCACATCAAAGGAATCGTTTCCCTCAAGCTGAAAATTCATCAGTAATTCTGCATGCCTGTTATCTTTTTGTTTGCTATTTTATGTGAGTTACTGCACTGAACTCAGACCATTTCCAAACAACCTCAATACCCAGTTCAGGAAAATATTTAATTACTCTTTACCTTCAATTAGGATTTGCCCTGTATTGTGGAATTTTGGCAATTCTTCTGGGTACTTTCATCAATGGAAGAAACAGCACCCAACCATAACCTCTCACACACAGATCTGTGCCTACAAAATCAGCAGGCCCACAGGCTGGGGCACAGAGCTGGTGAGCTCTTAAAAAAACAACCAAACGTGTTAACTCCAGGTTTTGAAATCAATAGAGTAACTAACAAACAAAGCAACTCGACTGGCCAAAGCAGAAATTTGCAATACTCCTGGAATTTTACACACACAAGAGGAAAAAGTACATGAGAACGTTTGACAAATAAATAAGAAAACAGACTGTATAGAAGGCAGCAGAGTCAATAGCTGTACCCACACAGTGACAAATCTCAGCCCCCAAAATCCCATTACAAAACAAGGAAGTGAAAATGGCTATTAGTGGGCTCTTGATAGAACAGCACCAAACCTTTGAACAGTGCAACAGAGAAAAAACAGATACAAATCCTACTTCTGAAACTCCCCAAGACAAGCCAAGTATGCAATTGAATCAGACCAGCTAAATTGAACACTGATATTACAGCCTCAAACTAAATAAAAATGAATGATCTCATTCTTTTGCAGTATGCAAGTGAACTCGTGTTCTTGTTCCTTAAAGTAACTAGCACAGTTTATCTATCCTCTTTAATAATGCAATTTAATTTACCAAAGGTTCATATTAAAAATTTATCTGACTCCAGCAGTTAGAGTCACCTCCACATTTTGTCACAGTTAAACATTAGCTTTGGAGCACATCACAAATTCCCTGCTGTGAGTCCGAGGAGGGTTTTCACAGAGGAACACTCTGAGCTTCCAACTGACGTTACAAACAAATGACTCAGGAACTGTGCACCAAATTAAAATACCTGCCAGTTATTCCAAGTGCAGTGACTTGCTCAGCAGCATTGTTCAGAAGAGGCAAATGCAGTGGGAACACGTTTGTGTCCACAAAGGACTTGCCACTTCACTTTAGCAGTCGGTTATTCAAAACATACTCCAATAATCGGGGTATTTTCACCTCTGAGAACACCTTCAGACCATTCAGAAATGCTCATGCCTCAAGAGGAAAGCTGACAGGATAAATGTGAGCCCAAAAGGACCAAATTAACCTGCAGCAATGTCAAGCACCTAACACCCCACATTGCCAATTCTGGCACTCCAGAATTCAATGAGAACCCAGCTCACACAAAAAAATCCAGCTGCTCTTTCATTCTCCAGCCTGCACGAGCAGCTCAGGGCACCTGGTGCAGGGAGAGTGAGGCAAAACCAGATGTGGAGATGGACAGAGCATGTCCCAAGCCCCAGAACCACCTCTGGAGCAGCGACAGACCTGCTGGGCTGAGGAGCAAAGGGGGAAAATAGAAGGGCACAGGGCAAGGTCAGCTTGCACCTTCTGGGGGTGGGAAATAAATCCCACACACTGAACAAGCCTCTGAACGTGTAGTTTTGGTGCCATGGAAACCTTCAGAAAGAGCTGCACAATGGCAGAATTTTCCTAGAAGGGCTTTACGAGCTTAAATATTGTTCTGCCATGACCAGATTTCCAAAGATTGCCTCATTAAGCACTAGAAAAGCAGCACAAATGCCAAACCTGAAGTAACTTAAACTTTCACCCTAAAATTGTAAGCAAGCTGGCCCCTCTGTCAGAAGCACAGAAAACTATTTAACATTCCAGCAGTATAAGACAGAATTTCCTACCTCAGCTTTGCTGGCATCCAGCGATGTCAAAACCTGAAAATTACAGGAAAAATGCATTAGTATTGATCCAACAAAACAGGAGTGGGATTAATTGGCTTTTGAGGAAACTGACATCAATTGGTTGTTATGGCTTGAGGGAACAGAACTGAAGAGAACTGTCTGTCACACTGAGACTATTCATCTCTCGTGCACATCAGAAGGTAAAACCAGGGATATATTAAAACAGCAAAATTCAGGATTATTGGGTAAAAAAATCCAGGAAATATAGCAAAAGAGAAGTGGGAAAAATATATTTCTATTTTTACTAATTTTTAATTTGATGATGATGAGCAATGCAACCATAAGCTTTCCAACTTAGACACAATGCCCAGGACACAGAAATGGGTTCAGTTCCATAATGGTGGAACAAAAAACAGACTGAAGACCATATTCCATGTGGAGTGGGACCAAGGAAGTTTTGTCAGATCCTTCTCACCAGGGACAATCTGTTGGCCACAAGTGTCCAAGCTTTGACCAAAACTGCCCTAAAGCACAACCATCATCCTCTACCACTCAAGGGTTACACTGAGCTCAGTTAAGGTCTGACACCAGGGAGAAACAAAATCAACTGCACTGAAAAACTGCACAAAATCCACAATACAGAGACTGGAAGTACAGAGAAATTCATCATTTATATTAAAGCAAGTTAAACATTTTAAGACACATATACATTGTTATAGGTCAAACAACAGACACGAAGTTAATAAGCTCATATTAGACTCTGAAGGCTGTTAAACCGTGTTGTAAGATAAAAATCTTTGTTAGAACTTAATGTCACAATATTGTCACCACTGTACGAGGTTGAAAAGCCCTTAATAGTCTCCTCACAAATTCCAGACTGACACCTGGCTATAATTCTGTCTCCAGGAGAATAGATCTTCCTTTATATTGGTGTTAATCATCACTCCTAAAGGACACCACCAATTCTCCCAAGCTCCAAGAAGCAGGAGGAGGAGTGCCCAGCCATGACCCTGGCTGAGGGAAGGAAGAGAACAGAGTTTTTATTGAGCAGAGCTCAGCCTGCACAGCGAAAGGAGACAATTTGTGTGCAGAGCTGCTGTTCAATGGAAGGCATCTGTGGATTCATCAAAAACCTATTCCAAAGGAATTTAGGAATGGAAATGAACTCCTGTCACACCACAACACGGTACCTGCAATCACAAATAGTTATTTAATTTAACCTGATTCAAACCCAGGTTCAGCTCTATTTGAAATGTGTATCTTTGTCACTAATGGGATTTTGGAAGCCGTTCAAGAATTTCTCTCTACACAAGCAGAACTGAACTTATTTAAATTCTATTTATTTACAAACAACCTATCACCTTTTTTTTTCTGTTGTTGTTGCTATTCCTCCTCATCAAATATTTTTTTAGTGTTAGCAGTTATCTTTCCTTTCCAAAATGAACCATACACAAAACCATCCCACCTATTCCCCTTAGGTCACTCTGGTGGTGTCCCCTCACAAAAAAAGATCTTTCTACTAACAGACTCACAGAGTTACACTCCACTTACATCAATTTAATTACACCTTTAATGGAGACAAGTGACTAAAAGCACACATTGTAGAGGATAAACTAAAAAAAACTCTCTTAAAAGAGCAGAATTTGGAGTGGAGCTTCCTGAAGCTGCCATAAATCCTGCTCTAAACCCTCTGTCAAAAAGGGCCTCTCTTCTCCCTCTATCAGCTGTGCAAGAAATGTGACTGGAGCTGAACAGTGTGACTATTCCAGCCAGGGCTCACTAATGCCTTGCAAGGCAATTAGTCTTCTATTTTAATAATTCACCTTACGTGTCCAAAGACTGTATTTCTCTTTTATATTTTTGTACCTTCCTGGTGCTTTACAGTCACTCAGTGATCAGCTGGACCACTGGACATATTATATCCCTATCTTTCTTCTGCAGGTTATTGTCTGATAAATCCCTGCTGAATTCCAGTTAGTTCTTAGAAGCCTGACCTTTTCCTTGCTGTTACTAACATTAATTCACTTTTATTTCAATCTCCAAGCCCATCCATCTCTTCCTGGCTAGCACACCCTGCTCCTCTGTGTTAGCAATTCCTCCCAGCTTTACATTTTTATCAAATTCCATTAGCACGTTCTTAGGCCGAGCATACTAATGAAAAATTATCAAAAAGGAAATGACAAATAACTCAACATATTGACACTGCTGAGAGGAGTTTTCTGTTGAGCAGTGCAGCACCAGCTGACCCTGGTAGAGCAGGTCAGGGTGCCAGGCTGTCACAGCAGAGCTGAAATGCTGAAATTCTGCAGCAGCCTCAGCTACACAGCTGAGAGAACATCTGCACCCAGGCTGGACACAGGGACAGGAACATACCCTGAGTTATTCTGGGAACTCTGCAAAATGATCCTCACACCAGAGGGATGATGATCTTTGATGGTTTTCTCACCACTGCACGCATGGAGACCAAGATGGAGTGTTTTTACTTGAAATAATGACATTCCTCAAGCTAATGTCTCATTAGTAAACAGTAAAACACATTAATTTAATATTAGGGGTCAAGTAATACTCATGAAATTAATGAGCTGACTATTGTTAGTCTGTGAAGACCTGACAATTATCTAAAAGTTTTAAAAGTGGTTTTTGTTTAAGTTTCTGTGTCTCAATGGAGTGAATTATCACTCTTTTGGTATGACTGATTTCTTCCTCCTCCTCACTCCTACCCCCCTGTTCCTGAAACTTGTAATTTCTAGCCCAGCAGCTGTATCTCCTGTCATGTTTGAGGAGCCAGTGAATGAAGACATGGGAGCAGTGTAATTGGTATGACAAAGAATTGCAGTTCCAAGCCATCCTTTGCCGAGGCTTTTGAGGAAGTGTCTGTGTGTCACAGTGTGATCACTCAATTAAATCCTCTGAGAAGGCACTGCCAGCTCTCCAGCTCCTTAAGCAGAGCTAAGATCTGCAGCCAAGCCACCCGAGACACAAAGCCAATTTATTCAGCCCCATCCCAGGCAATCCTGGCTTGAGGAGGCACCTGGAGTGATGTGCCCTCTATCAGTTAATTGTTCTGGAATGTGGGAGTGGGCAGAGAGCAGGACTGGGCTGCAAAGGTGTGTCAGAGTCAGTTCATCTCATTTCCCTTTGCAATAACCCACTGCTCTGCCCCACGGTTTGTGTGAGGGATGATGATCATTTTCTCTCTCCTGCTGCTCCCCCGTGACATTTTATGCCCCAGTTAAAACCACAGCAATTTCACCGGGAGGAATTATGGCTCAGGTGAGGGATCCTTGTCCCTCTCACCATAATCCCTCTGTGACATAACAAAACCATAGGTTTATGTCACTTCCCCAAGCAAGATGCAATTTATTCTTCTTGTGCTCCAAGCTAGACGTGACTGACAGAAAACATCTTTTAAAAATGGCTTTTTTTGCTATTCCTGGAGGTTGTGCTCAATGCAGAACTTCCCATTCTACATGAGGAATCCTGAGAATACTGACAAAAACAAAGACATGGTGTCTATGAGTATTTTAAACAATTTTTTACTGCTTTTAGCATTTACAAAGGTTTTATCTTGAGGTGCATACATCCATAATTGCTCTCTCCAGAACAAACACAGGACAATATTTGTCATTCTAAACCAGGATGCAAACAGCTGCTATTTGTATCTCAAGACAACACCTCACCAGAAAGAAGAAAAGGAAACTTTCTTGAATGAAGAAAGCTCCTCAAACATGAGACTGGACAGCTCATTCAGTATCAATTTTGTATTAAAAGTATATGAAATTCCCTGTGTCAAAGTTAAAAGAAAACAAACAAACAAACAAACAAAACAAAACAGGAAAAAATTACATGTTTTGAGCCAGGATTCTCATCTATCCTGTGCCTGAAGGTGAGTGATCATTTCACTGAAGTGTCCCATCTCACCCACATGTAAAACAATTTTTATGTCACTGATTTTTCTAAAAAAGGTGTTTTCTTAATTTTTTTCACCTTCTCACATCAATCTGAATCCTTTACATTAACAAAATAAAAATAAAAAAACAAAACCCCCCCAAAAACAAAAAAAAAAAAAAAAAAAAAAAACAAAAAAAAAAAAAAAACCAAAAAAACAAAAAAAAAAAAAAAAAAAAATGAAACAATCAGTTTTATCAGTTTTTACCTTTAATATCTTCCTCTTTACCCAGAAGGAGAGAAAGGATTGAAAAAAAATGAGGCCAGGACTAGAAAAAAAAAACAAAACTGCTGCAAATAAACACTACAAATAGGCTAAAGAAAACAATCTTTGGCAGTTTGCACTTTAGAAACTTGCTTGGAATATTAGACATAGAGGATTTTAAGCATGAAGAAAAGATACAAACTTAGAAATAGCATTAATGGGATTAGAATTGTTAATACCAGGACAGAATCAATTTTATTTGTTTTTAAACACAAGATACCTGACAGAGAACAGTCCTGGAGACCAACACCTCCATTGCCCACCCACCCTTGAATCTGCTGCAGTTACACCCTGCAAGGGAACTCAGCAAGATTTCCACTGATGAGATCAAGGGCAGAGACTTGACAGAATCCCCTGGATGTCCTGGCATTTATCTGAACAAATGTGAAATTCCTCCTTCAAACTTTGTCTCACTGAGCTCAGGCAGTTTTAGAAATCACTATTTGATAATCACTGTAGTGCTCAGGCAGAATTAAAAATCACCATTTGATATTCACTGTGCTGCAACCTTTTATTAAATTGGGAATGCACCTGTGGGTCAGAGGGATGGGGGGATTGATTCCCCACTGGCTTTTCCCAGTTTTTGCCTGCCTGGAGCAGTGGCCAGCCTGGCTCCTCAGGATTCAGAGCAGATTTCTGATTGTGGCTCCCAGTCCAGCCCACTGAGCACAACCTGAGCTGTTGGAGCTGTTTTATGACAGGGTGCAAAGAAACCAGCCCTGTGCTGAGTGTTCTTCACTGCCTCTGACTCCGTGATGTGAACAATTACCTGTAATCTCGCTGCTTCACTGAGATAAACAACAGCAGGGGAACAGGAGAAGGAAAAAAAAGATAAAACCAAACCAACCTACAAGCCTTCAGGAATATTGCAATGCACTGTCTGGCACTTTCAGTGTTGACAAAATTAGAAAAATGAGCCAAACCATATTGTAATTCTTCACTTCCTAAAGCACTGTGCCTTTGAAACGTGGAATTCTAATGCATCTTGCCAAATTTAGTGAAGTAATCATGATAAATATAGCTATAAATCTAAACTGTTCTTTAAACATATTTAAATCTCTCCACCAAAAGCATAGAAAAAAATATTCATGCAAGAGACATCACCTTCTTGCTACAGCAGTTCTACTTGCTAATTCATCAGTTTTCATTCACCTCCTTCCTGATTTCTAAAAAGCCATTCTGGAAAGTGAAGCAAAATTAAGTTTTACATCCAAGACTACCAAGAAACCCTACATGACCCTTCCTAAACCTAATCCTGAATGGTCACCAAATCTCCTGAGTGTCAGGAAGGTGGGACTTGACCCAAAAATGTTAATTCATCAATGCTGGGCTTTTTCATTAGTGTTCTTACCCTTGTTCTGACTAATGCTCAAATAAAATTCTAAACTAAAACCCTCAATATTTTTTTTTAAACTGTCTGTGAAGGCTTTAAGAGGTTCATTTATAGCAACTCCTCTCTTTTCCACATAAACAAGATGGCCAAACTGAGACTCTCTAGAAAAGAGATGGATTTTTTCCTGGGACACGAAAATGAACATATTTTTACATTTTAAAAGACCAAGATTTAATTTTTTAAAACAAAGTCCTGGGCCCCACAGAAGCTGTGAGGGTAAAATGCTGCTCTTCAGTACTTTCTCCTGAAAGCAAAAGTGACAAATTCCTGGGGTATCCTGCAGGATCAGCTCTCTGGGGCTTCCACAAGGCTTAAACATAACAACCTATGGCTGTTACACATGAGTAGCCAGTAAAAAAATCCAATCTATTAAAGGCATACATGAATGGAATATGCTGAAGGGAGAACAGGGGGAATCAAGGCTCATATTTCACAGATATGTATCTTTAATTAAATTTTGCTCAGTTTATTTACTGCTATGGATAACAGCATTAGGTTACTCCAAATTTCTGTTAACTCAGTAAAGTCTACAGGCAATGACTTCAGCAGCTGGTGAAAAATATATCTGCCCTTAACTAGATCTTAATAGTATTTGTGATGCTCAGTTAATATTGGCTGTTTAATATCTTTAAACTAAATTTGCTCCATAAATCAGTCTGCAAAACGTGGAGTAGTTATCATGGATAGTTCACTTAATATAAGAAGTCTCAGTCCTAATGTTGTCTCTTCAAAAATTTCTGTAGTGTAACCTGAATAAACTCTGCAAAATAAATAAATGAAAGGAAAACAACCCCCTGAAACACTTGTTCTAACTAACTTATACAATGATAGTCATGAAAAAATCTGTATATTTGTGTGTCTGGTACAAAGCAGTTGGAAACCATTGTGGTTTTCTCTTTAAAATTGGAACTCACTTTCGCAAAGCAACCTGAGCTGCACAGGACGTGCCAAACGGCTCCTCTTTAATATAGGGAATAAATTCCGTTACTCCTGTAATGAGGTAATGAGAGAAAACATCAACACATAATAAGTTAACCACAAAAAATACACAGGTTTTGTGTGCAATAAAATGCATGGCCTTTGTTTGCTGTCCTTTTAAAAGTGACCTCGACCTGCTTTAGCCATACTTTTAGAAAAATATCCACACCTTTAGAAAAATATCCACATGCACTGCTGCCCCTGCTGCCTATGATAATCTTGGCAATTTCTAGAAGTCAACAAAAGTAGGATTTCACATTTATTAGAGGGTAGAACTTCATGATCCAGAATGCAGTCGCAATAAACTAAATCTGAAATTCAAGGTAAACAAAGCATTTTCAAGTAAGCTGTTGAGCCACTGCAGCTTTTTTCATGGATTCTGGTAAAAAATGACATTAATGTTCCCTGCTTAATTTAGCAAGGAAAAAAAAAAAAAACCTGGAATATAAATATAAACAAAAATATCTCTGCTGATTTCTTTTTTGTTCATGTGTCAATAATTTTGTAAGTCTCCAGAGCAGCGAGGCAAGAGGACAGAGTGAAACAATTCCCTCTCCACTTCTGCCTCCCAGCACTCAGCAGCACTATTAGCACTATCCACTGCACCCAGGAGCAATAAACTCACATTTATTTTTTTTTTTTTTTTTTCGGAATGCCCACATTATGCCAGAACAATATAAAAATAGATGATGAAGCAAAAAAACCAGAGCTGGATTTAGCCCCGGCGTCCTGCAGTAAGTGCCATAATTGCACAGCCAGCTCATTACAGCCAAGGCAGTCCCCTGAGCCTCCCCTGTCCCAGTTAAGGCACAGTAATAGGAAGCAGCTGGATGAGGACATCAGGTCAGCACAATCATTAGCCCCGAAAATTGCCGTGCTCATCCCTCCTTCTGCAGCCAGGCGTTCACACACCATCGGCCTCCCCAACACCGGGTCAGACGTGACCGTGAACTCCACCCTGTAACTCCATTAGCGGTGACCCAGGGCACCCTGCAGCCCTCACTGGTGCTAATTTCCAGCGCTTTAATGAATTTGGGCTGTGCCCTGTGCTCCCAGCCCTGGCAAGGGACATCCCTGGACCTGCAGGTTCCTCAGGGTCTTATGGCCTCTCTCAGGGGACAGGAGGTGGGGAATGGCACTGCCAGAGCTGAGACATCTCCCAGCTCTGCCCGGGGTATTGGAGTGGATACCTGGAACTGAGAGAGTAAAAGCAGGGATTTATTAAAGATACACCTTGGGCAGTCAGAGCCTCCCAGGGGCTACACCCAGGATGGACAATGGCCATGAGTCTTTCGCACAATTATAAATTTGGTCTATTTAGTCCAATTGGAGGATTAACCCCATAGCAGAGGTTAATCCTCCAATTACAGCTTGAGGTAATGAAGTCATTTACCCCCAGACTGCCCCACACAACGCACTTTTGTTTATATTTTTCAGGGCCTGAAACAGTTGAGGTGTCATTGAGTTCCAGGCCTAGAGAGGAATTGTTTTGTCTGAATAAAAGGGGAGAACAGCAGCTGACAGGCCATGGAGTTTTAGAGTTATACCCTAAAGCAGCACAGGATGTGAAAAAATATAAAAGCTAAATCCAAACTGGAAGGTGATTGATGGCCACCACCATCAACAGGAGTAGCAGGACATCCTACCCCCCATAAAATCTCCTCAGTTGTTTGTTAACCACTCAGATAACTCAAAGAGGACAAGATGTCTCACAGGGAGTTATTTTGGTGCCCTGGGGTTAGCACTGGGCTGGCATCTCCCAAGTGCCAATAAACATCTTGGTTTGAAGGGACATCTGACAAGGTAAGCTGGATTTCTGACTGACAGCCATCCACTTTACAACCTTTAAAGCCACTCCAAACTCTTACAAAGCAGAAATCTTCCACGGAGTTTCTCCCATGAGTAGGGATGCCTACTCCATGGTTACTACCCTGGGGTGAAGTGCAGGAACCTGTATATTATCATTATTCTGGTGGTAAGTTACATTCAGCTCCTAATGAATACCATTTATTTTGCCAGCTTTAATAAAATCAAGTACCTTGATACCATGCACTGTTTTATGATGTTATAATCAACTATTTTTTTTTTTTTAGTTTTATGCAGTGTAAGAAGTAATTCTGATTAAGATCTTCCATCTGTTATCTTTTATCTGTTCATTTGTCTTAATAAATAATTCATTTTCATACAAATATATCTGATTTGCCATCGTTAAAGCTTGTGGGACAAAGCAATTCAATTTCACCTCTATAACTGCCTTAAATTTAAACCATTGCCAAACCCGAGGCTGAAGAAGGATTCACCTTCATTTAAACTCATTTCTGGGAAAGAGCTTAAATGCACAAAGAGGTTCTTGGGGTTTTGTTTGTTTGTTTGTTTGTTTGTTTTCATTTTTCTTGGGACTGTTTAAACCTGTCCTGGACTGAAAAACCCAGAGGAGCACTGAGATCTCACACCTGCAGCCCACCAGGGCCTGGACCCCTGGAGAGTCTGATAAGAGACTGAGTGAGCTGAGCTACCCACAGCAAGGATTTTCTGTATTTGCCATCTCACTTTAGAACAATTAAAGGTTTTGTTGTTTCATATAATTCGTTCTTTGTGCTTGTGGGCACTTTGTTTGTTAAATAAATAGTTGTTTCCACTTTCCTCCAAGGAAATTCTTTCCTAGACCAGTTGGGGAAGGAGCTGTTTGGATTTGCTTCCCAGAGAGGCCCCATTCAGAGGTTTTCTCCCAGATTTGCCCTAAACCAGGACACAGCCCTCCCAGCTGCTGTGAGCAGCAGAGATCCCCTCCCAAATAAACTCTGCTTAGAACACAAGGTCCCTCTGAGAACAGCAGCTGCACCATCACATACTCCCAGTTTTTGGGGAGCTGCTTGGAGCCAGGGGTGGCTCTGAGGGACAGCAATGGGAAGCAGCACAAAGTGTGCTCCAGGCCCTGAAGTGACAGGCACAGGCACAGCTCTGCTGCCCCCACTGCCAGGCGCTGAAGCTCTGGCCTGGCACAAACACAGATTCCCATTTCCCAGGGGCACACATCCCTCCTCCATCATTCCTCCACCTGTGCTCCGAGGCACAGAAATGAAGATGGAGCTCTTTGCCAGCGTTCCCATGAGTCCTGATTAAACTGCAGCCTGTGAAGTCACCCAAGGTTTTCTCAGGTCTGGGTGCTCATCCCCACCTTTCCCAGGGATGAATCTCCTGGTGGGATGATCCTGCCCACAACCCCTGGGACAAAACAAATCCCCACCTTTGTGGTCCTGACGAATTTCGGTCACAAAAGCACCAACCCCTCCATCAATGTCCAAGACTAACCAAAGTCTGAGTATTTGCTGCTGTTCTTCAAATTGCTCCTACCAGCACTAGTTCTGGCTGGTTTGTTTTGGGGAAATTAATGATGATACAGCAAGGTCGTGGTCTCTCTGCTGTAGCGAACAGATGTTGACACATTAATGCCACCGGCCTGTGCTGCACGAGGACAGAGCTGCTCCTGCTTGTCACTGAGCAAAACCAGCCACAGCGAGCAGCCCAGCCCAAGAAATTCAGTCTAAAAAGGCAAACATTGGAAGAAAAGAGCCTCCTGCACTTTCCAAAGCCATCGCTCTGTATAATCCTCATCAAAACACACCACTTTTCTCTTTTTTTTAAAAAAAAAAATCAACTCGAAGCCAGCAGAACAATAAGAAACCAAATCTTTTTTTCCTCTCAGCAGCACAGACAGTTTTCAATGCCATTTGTAAGCTGCCTATTTATCCCTGACATTCACAGCTTGAGTGTATCTCCAGTTCAGGTCGCTCTCTTACACCGAGGGAGAAATAATCAAGTATTTTTCCATCTTTTTGCTGGGAGGACTCAGAGCTGAGGGTGCATATCCATAGCTCTGTTAACCTGGTGTGAGATTCTTGTGGTAAAACCGCACAGGAGGGAGGCACCACCATTCCCAAAGATTCCAGTCAGCAGGGAAAGCAACAGCCTCATGATTGGGAGGGAGCAGAACTGGGGGTGGTTTGATATCCAAACTGAAATAAACACTTTTTTTCTCAATAACTTCACATCAGCAATACATTTAATGCATTAAAAAAGGGAAGAGATCAGCAGGATGAGAGAATGGAGATACTTCACCAGGGTAAAGCAATGCACAGCCCCTTTGCCTGCGGGGAATTTAAGATTTGTGGTCAGCATTGTTGAGTTTTAACTAGCTAAAGTACTTCCTTTAAAGGACTTTTACAATATTTGGGGGCTGCTACTGCCAAATGAATTACACAAAAAGCATCAGTGCCCTAAGATTTAGCTACGTAAATGCCACGTGTCAGAATATTCAGAATTTTGAGTCATATTTTAAAATATGGAACTTCTGACAACACCACAGTCCCTGTAGCTGGAAGTGGATAGCAATTCTTCCATCATCCCTGCCCCAAACAGGGGGCTGAACATCAGCACAGCTTGAAAGTCCATTTAAACTGTGACAGAGCTGTAAAAAGCCCTTAACAGAAGCATTTCCTAAGAGAAAGTCTCAGCTGTTTCTAAGCTACAGCTGTTGTTCATTCAGCACTGATAGGCATACCAAATAAGAGATGGATCACTCAGTCTCCAGCGCAGGTGTAAGCTATTCAAATCCTTCACTCCTGATTTCTCATCATTAGTAGGTTTAAACCTGTCTCCTGGCTGTGTTTAATGCTGCAAACCTCCATCCCTGTGAGCTGGGACAGAGAGATCTGAAATGTTCTCCTGTAAATCCTCCCTCAGCACTGCTGGAAGTGCTGCAGGATCCACCCTCAGCCTCCCTGCCCCTTCTGACCATCACCCAGAGCTCACTGACACACCAGCTATTAGAATTCTTCACATCCATGAATATGAAAAGAGTCTTAATCCTTGGAGTGAAAGATCACAGCAAGAGATGCTTATCATTTCCTAGGGCAGGAAGAAAATAGTGCAATGAATTATGTAAAATACTTTAAATATGGGCACTACTGAGAGCCTTAAATTAGGAGGCAGAAATTGTCAATAAGCAACACCTATTCTCTTCAGGAGAGAAGCCTCTGACATTAAAGGTGTGGTTAAAAAGCAGGATAACATTCTGCACATCCCAGAATTTAAATCTAAGCAATGTAATAAAATGCAGTAACAAGTGGTGTCCCTCAAGGGTCCTGCAGAAATAGCTTTGTCTTTTGGAATTTTCCCTATGCAAAAAACATTCAAAAATAAATCAGCTTTTCTTCAAGCTCTCCACTCCAGGATTTATGTGCAGCAAGTGATTAAAAATAATTAAGAAGTCCATGCAAATGCTTTTCCAATTACAATGTACCCCTTGATCACTCTCAATCAGAAGGCTCTAATTCCAAACCAGGTCTTGTTGAAAACCCCTTTCAAAGCAGATGAAAGTTCTCCTGCTTATGAACCTTGAGCCAGGTCCTTCTGTTTAGACCAAGGGACCATTACAGGGCTCCACCCAGTTCAAGATGATAAACCAGCAAAAAAACCACCAACAACCAGATTCTGGAGAGAGAATTCATGTCAAGGTAAAATAAAAGTGAGTTCAGTTTCACCTGAAGGAGATTTTAGTGGAAGGTGCCGTTTTGAAATGAAAAGAACACAAAAGCATCACTGAAGGCCCAAATTAGAGGCAGAGTGGGTCAGGAACACTGAGCTGTGCACAGTGTATGGAACTTGTGTCTTCCATTCCAGGCTGGCTCCATTTTATACCCTCAATTTCTCCAGTTCTGAGGGAGGTGACTGCTCTAAACAAGAGAGAAGTTTACAGGTGATGTTTCAGGAGCAGCCAAAAATTTTACCCTGTATGAGAGCAGCCCAGTTCCTGAAACTGGTGATGTTCAGCACGAGCCTTTGGCACCACAGCAATTCCTACTCCAGCTGTTCCTGAGGAACAAACCACACAAGAGTTCTGCTTTTCACTTTGGTTCTTCTGAATAATCCTCACCATTACTGCATGGGCTAACAAAGTGAGACCCTCACCTGTGCTGTGCTTTCCCTGGCTGCAGGTTGTTCATCACCTCAGCAGGGTCCAGCTCTGCTGATTTCCTCAGGAGCCCCAAAGCCACATTCAGGCTCAGGGAAGGAGCCCCTGCCTGCAAGGGGAGGGGACACAGGGGACAAGCAGCTCCTCAGGGTGCCAAAGGAGAATCTGACATCACCTGCCAGAGGAGAATTGCAGCTCAAATGCTGCTCTGAGTCTTGTTTCTATGGCTGAGAGAAGTTTAGACAACCCAGAAAATCTAGAGATCACAGGGAAAATTCGATCCCTCTCTGATGCCTTGGGAAGGCTGACCTGGAACAGGACAAGACCTTGGGCAGGACAAGAGCCTGGCCAGGGCTACACCCAAGGTGGACCCAAAATGGTCACAAAATGGTCACAAAATGGACACAAAATGGATCACAGGTTAACAGGACTCACACTTTTATAAGTTTTGGTCCATTTGCATATTGGGGTTTAATTGTCTAATTACAGTTTCAGGTTGTGAAATTCCATCCTTCTCATTCTCTTCCCTCAGCTTTCCATTGTTTGTGCTTTTTTAGGCCTGAAACTTGTAACTGTTGTTCTTAATCTCCAGCAGGAAAAGGATTTGTTTTGTGTCCCTGCTCTGTGCAGAGCTGAGTGACACTGAATGTGAGCTCAGAACTGCACCCCTGGGCAGGACAAAATCTGAAAAATACAAAAGTTAAAACTGAAGGCACCATCTCCAGTCCCAGCTGTGTGGGGAGGTGTGAAGGGCAGGGAATGAATGCAGTGGGGAAGTTCTGCAGCACCAAATGCTGCTCTGAGATGTTGGGGCTGTGTTTGTGTCACCAGCACTGCACGGTGCTTGCTCTAAACCCACTTGTCTCTATCCACCAGCGTTCCCATCAGTCCATATTGTTAATTTTTTATTTTCTCAATCAAGAATTCATGGAGGTTAGTGTGACATTGCTGCAAATACCCTCCCAGCCTAGTAACTGTAAATAATGGATACGGCTCCAGCAATCCCAACCAGGCTCTGGTTGTTTTGGGACACTTAAATCCTGCCTGCCCCAGCTCACCTGCCAGTAAACAAACGGGCTTCTGTCTGCACTGCAGCAAATCCCTCATCTCTCAGGGAAATTAAATGTGTCATTGAAATGGCTGATGTTTGGGTAAGTGCACACAGACGTGCAACTGTGACAGTGCCCACAAAGATGCACCGAGTACAACTATCTCCTCTCCCTTCAGAATTGCAAAATGCCAACAGATCTTCAGAAGCTCTGGTGAATTTTAACAGAGTTATTGCATTTCATTCCACACTGCAGCAAAATGTATCTCCCTCTTTACATTTCTGCTAATTTCTGCCATTTATTTAAAAATTCTATAATGAACAGCTACTATAGAGGGCCCATTTGCTCCTCCTGGTTTTCTATTTAACCTCAAGGATTGCAGCCTCCCTTATTTCCTTCGCTGTTGAAAAGTACTTTTACAGCATTACCAACACAACACATTTGTTAGATTTCTCCTAATTAATTTTCTATGAACCTTTCAGCATGAAAAAGAAAAAAAAAAATCTCCCATTTCTGCATGAAAAATGAATTATATTTTCTCCATTTCCTTAGAAATTTACATTCTGGGCTCATCTGCGCCACATATTCTTTATGGATAATGAGCAAGGCATCCTCACTTAGCTGTCACTGAGGCAGTGAAATGTTTACAGTGTGCACTATGGAGATTCTGGCAGCTTAGATTCCAAGAATATTTCTTATTCACGACAATAAGCTCTGTCCTAAATTTCTCTTGCCCACGAACAGAAAAAGATTGATCTGAAGAATCCTTGAACTTTGCTGACCTGCAGTAATGCTGTTTGGAGAAAGGTTAGTTCAGACACTTCAGGCTCATGATCTGTTCCGTATGATGTGACAAAGACTCTTTTCTGCCCTGCAGAACTTGTTGGGAAATTGAAAATATCAACTAATGGAGAGACAAATATCTTCATTATGGAGCTTACAAACAGCATACACATTGTGTAACTGTGGAGTAAATTCTCCTACTGTATCGATTCTGTAATATTTTGGGGACAGATTTTTTTGCCAGGCAAAAGAAAAACCTCATGCATGAATCTGGTGCCAGTTCTGCTGGAGATTTCACTTAACTCACAAAAAAATCTCTCAGTTTAATTACCTTTCTGAAGGCATTCTTTAGCCAAGCCATAAGAATATGCCTGTTGTAAAGATTATGTTAAAATTTCATTTCTGTGCTCAGGTCCAGTCACAGGCTCACAATGACATGTTTAAGCCTCTGGGTTTTATTGAACCAGGGCATGGTTAAAAAAAAAAAAATCTTTTATGCTTCATTCCTAGAAAATCTCATATAGTTTGAATAAATCTTTGAAATGTAACCAAAAGAATCTCACACGAGATTGTCTTTCATTGAAGTCGTAACGTCCAATTTGTGTAGCTGCAGTCGGAAGGTTATTGCTGTCAAGTTTTGAACTTGGGCTATGAAAGACATAAAAAGTGACAGATTTCCTCCCTTCTGCAAACCTCTCCTTCCTCAGCCCAGCTCCTGCACCAACCTGAGCCTGCTCAAACCTGCTGGGGTTGTTTTCTGCAATCAATCAAATTTCCAAGTGTAATTGTTAACACCGTCTTTAATTAAATAAATCTGTTCCTTTGGATATATTCTAAAGAAAAACCAGTTATTGAATGTTAACAATTCAAAGCCTTCAAGTGCCTGTTTGAGTTCTGACTTAGAAAATCTGGATTCATTCTCAAAGGTCTTTCATGCAGTTACTAATTCTAAAGAATTTTTAAAATACATTCAAACCTATGTTTTCCATATATTACTCTAAAATGTTCATCAGTTCATCAGGAGTAATTGCATTTTGCAGAATGAGGCAACTCCTGCCATTCCAGAAGTGCTGTTACCAAAGTTTTCCTGACATTTCAGCAGTTCTACTGCTTATGCTATTTCCCCTAGAACACTATATTAAAAAAAAAAAAAAAAAAAAAAAAAAGATATTTTTATATTTTTGTTGCATAAAATGTGGGTGGAATAGCAACCCGAAGCCTCTTCAAAGATGCAGAAAAATAAAAATCCGAATCTGAACAATGCTGCTTCAGACAAGTTGTTGTTTTCACACCAATTATCCTGTGACTCAGTAACATCTTGATAATAAATGAAATAATGTAAAAGTATTTCTTGCCAATGACGGAAGCCCCCCCAGCCTTTTTAAACCTTCACAGTAACTTGTCAGAGGTGAATCTCTCAGATCTGGACTGGCAGCTGTGAATACACAAACAGGATTTCAGTGTTCCCTGCAATATCACTGGGTTTGTTCTTTGGCACACTGGAGAGTGACTGGAAAAGTATTTTCAGAGTTACATCATGAGAGGGGCAGGGAAAAAAAAGGAGTTTTGCACTCTGGAGCAGCCTGGAGATTTCTAAAAGTTCAATGCAATAAAACTCATCAGCTGCAAAAGAAAAAAAAAATAAAAAACAAGGGTTTTGTGTAAGCAAGGGGAAATTGTACCTGGTATTTCTCTTTGTAAACCTAATGGCCCCCAGCCTCCTGTGGAACTCTAAATTATAACTTAGATAATTATAGCAACAGTCAGGAGATAAATTATTATAATAGGTCTTCATACAATGGCATCAGACATTCAGAAGGTCTGCTAAGGGCCCCGACAGAGATGCTAAAATTAAAGGCAGCAAGAAACTACAGGAGATCAAGTCAAGCTAAAAAAGGTTGTTCAAAGCAATCAATTATCATCTCCAGTCTTAGTTTTTGTGATCTGTGTTCTCTGTTTGCAAAAACACCAAAGATACAAATATCTTGAATTCATATGAAGAAAGCAATGAGTCCATTTTCCCACCTAAGTCCAAATTCAAAAGGAAAAAGTGTATATTGTAATTCAGAGTTCAATTTGGAGTGTCTGATCCAGAGTTTAACCCATGCAACAAAGCTGGGAGCCCTCTACACACCCTTTGAATTAATATTTACATGTGTCAGCCCTGGATTTGTCTTTATTCCCCTGAGCCTTTGAGACTCCAGACTTTCCCATTCCACTCCAAAGGGAAACTCTAAAAAAGCTAAATTAAGCTTTAATTAATATTAAAAGCTTGAGGTAAAATTAATGTCCACCCCTAGACACGACAAGGGAAGGCACAAGAGGTGAGGCATCCTCTGCATTCTGGTGACTGAGAATTTTCTATAGAGAAATATGAGATAAAACTTCTGCAAGAAACTGATTCTATTGGAATTCTGTCTGCATTTAGAGCCTGATACAAATTCCAGAGCCTGATACAAATTCCAGCTTTTTAGTTTAAAAAAAAAAAAAAAAAAAAAAATCCCATCCCTCTCTACCTAGGAGATTTGAAAGATGTATTTCCTGGAAAGTATCACACAATTAAGCTATTTTTACTGCTGTGTACACTGCAGAAAACCAATTGTCAGAGCAACACTTCACATTTTTCTCCACAGTTGTTTTTTCTGTGCAAAGAGAATTGAAAATAATTAAAACATTTTCCTTAATTTCCCCACTGGAAAGGATACTAGGAAAGTCTGACTAGCAGAAAACATGTATTATTGATTTTTTTTTTTAATATATTCTTAGTTGTGAAGAGACATACTCCATTTCTCCTTTCAAGGAGAGGATCCCTGATAGCCATTATCCTGCTGTTGGAAAGGGAGGAAGCTGTATCTTCCCCTATTATTCCCCTGTTCTCACACCTCACATGTTACTTGCCAGTGTAAGAAAGCTCATAATAAAGGAATGAAAAAAAAAAATCAGGAAAATTTCATCATTACCAAAACAATGTCTATCTAAATGATGCTAACAGACTTCATTCCAAATGCAAATGGAGGGGGGAAAAAATGTTAATTTAGAAGAATGAAGTGACAGAAAGAGAAATTATCTTAATTGTGCTTATCAAAAAACTTCCCCATTGTAATTGTGATTTAAATATTGTGGGCACAAGCTTTGATTGCCTGAACAATTCCATTGATTACATATTAATTTGTCTCGAAACACAAACCTGCCTAAATTCAACTCTCACTTTTTTAACACCATAAAGCAAAACTACAGAATATTCAAGGTCCAACCTTGTCCCAGCCCCAAAAAGACTCGACCACCTCCCCTACACAAATGTTATTTGTGTTCACCTCTAAAACTCAGCTTATTTCACATAGAGCAATCAGAGCATCCCAATTGCAGAGCAAGAGGAGACTCGGCTGGTGGCTGAGCTGGAGGCAGGAATTATATTTAATTATTTATTACTGGTGGATTCACCAGTCCTGGAGCCACAGTGACCTCATGGTTTGTTCAGCAGTTCTGGTCTGACATCCCTGACTGTATTTGAGGAGGGAAATCAGCCACAGCAACCCAGCCCAGCACCTGGAGCTGGCAGGAAAGTTCCACACTGCTCTGAACAGCTCAGACAACTGAAGAATCCAAGTGCTTTTCTCTGCCATCAGCCCCGTGTGAGGTTTTTGCTTAATGCTGTCAAATTATCTTCTTTTTTGTCTGTGGAGTTCACACCGTTTGTGGCAGTTGCACTTGCATATCAATGAGTTGTCACACAGCTCTTGTAATGACTGTGCAGAGGTGCCTGTGCTGTCTCCTCCCTGCTCTCAGTTTCTTTCCATTAATCTCTCCTGCCTGTGCAAGGAGAGGCTGCCCAGAGCTCGGGATGTGGGAGTTGTGCAGCAGCAGCAAACCTGCAAACAGACACTGTAAACCCATTTTACACCAGTCTTTTCCAAAACCAGGCTCTGGCTGTGTGTCCCTGGTGCATCCTGCAGTTTCCCACTGTCTGTCTGTCTGTCCTGTGCAGCATGTCTGTCTGTCTGTCTGCCTGCAGCCCTGCCCAGCCTGGAGCAGCAGTGCAGAGGATTCAGACAGCACACAGCCCCTGCAAGCTGTGCCTCAGCACTGCCTTTAGAGTCTCCTCAGACACCAGCTGAAGTTACAAACAGCTCCAGCAGCCCCAATTTCAGTTTCCTTCCATGCTTGTCTCAGATGTCATTTGGGGAAATTCAGATATTTTCATGCATTTGCTTCCCACAGCCTGGCTGGGAAATAAGGAAATTATATGCTCCAGGAGCTGCTGGTGGCCTGTCACTTTGTTTTGGTCAGGGTTGCTCTGTTTGTGTGGCTCTGAATTTTCAATCACCTACCTGTGACTTAGTGGTGACCCCAGAGAGACGTTTTGGGGCATGAACATGGAAAATGAGCTGTACCCTCCTCACCTTACACTGTGTATCACACAGCATAGCACATGGGCTTTTATAACTCAAGAAGAATAAGCAACAGCACAGCATCAAAATGCAGCTCCTATCTGAAACAGATTCATACAAAGGTCACTTCCCAGCAGAAAGTAAATAACATTCAGTTTGGGGGAATCATTGTAGGTGAAGGGGAAAAGAAATGAACTATTTGATTTGGGGAGAAATTGGTTAGACAGAAGGTGTTTCAAAATATAATCAAAAAATAATTAGAAAAAGGAACAAGCCAAAGGACAAACATCTGTGACAGAAGGATGTGAAGAGATAAACAAATCCTACGTATGACAGTTAATTTCAGTTCAGACCAGGATCCTGCTGGGCTACATTTGGAGTAGTCTGTAAACACCCTGGGAAAAAAGAAAACTTACATTAATTTCAGGGTGAACAGTGGCAGCATCAACAAGCAAAAGACTGGGAAACCAACCCCAAGACACTGAAAATACCAGATTTCAGCAGAACCCCACCACATGGGGAAAACAAATAACAGTAAAGGGAAACTGCAGCAATTAACAGACCAAGAGTTCTCCCCAAGTCATAAGGCAAGAAGGCTGAGAAATAAATACACACTAAAATCCTGCACTTTGCTTTCTAAACACCCCAGATGAGAGAGGGAAAAGCCCAGTGGGCACAGTCTGGCAGGACAAATCACTCCTCTAAGGCAGATGCCACTGGAGAATTCATCCCTCTCTCATTGCTGACTTATTGTTACTATTCAGGATGTGTCTCATGTAACAACACACAGAACTCTGATTTCTTCAGAGGGCTTAGAGCAAAGTTTATTAAAAGACAGATTCTTTTCATACAGTGTTTGGCTACAATTAATAGGATTGGTCCTTAAGGGCATCACATTTTTGGAAACATCTCTACCAGTAAACAAGTTGGAAAAACACATCAGAAGGAAGGAGGAGATCTACAGGGATTGTTTTGGGTTCCTCCTTATGATTTTCCTGGCCAGAGTGAAAGAGTTTTTGTCCTTGGCTTTCCCACAGGCTTCAAGGCACTGCCTGGAGCCTGAGAATGAGCCACTGACTGGGAAACGCTCCTGGACACTCCCAGCCCCTTCTCTCCCACAGGAGCAGGTGGAAAATGCAAAATTCACTGTGGAGGGAAGGAGAGGGAAAAGAATTCACCAGCCCAAACTCTCCTAATTTACTTATCAAGCAAATTTTGCATTTTGTTTAGCAGGGATTGATCACCTATATAGACCACAGCACATAAACTACAAATAATAATCAAGGCAGAACTGTGCTGTAACTTCAGCTGTGGGGTTGATGTGCTTTCATCAGGAAGGTGATGGAATAAGTCTAAACCTATATTTTGTTTGATGGGAATTGCAGAGAAAAGCAGCAGTAAGATGTTGAGAATCATTGCAACCTCCCTGACTGAGTTGCTGAAACAAATCTCTCAATGGTTTTTTTGTGATTAATTCTTTAGCTGAGCTGGAGTTTGTTTGGGAGCAAGTCTTGGGTAAATACACAGTTACATAACTCTGCCTCACCATAAAATAAGTGTTATTAACAGCCCCTCTATGGATAATCAAAGTTAAAATTCCCTTTTCTGCAAATATTCTGAAGTATTTGTTGAAAACTTGATGCCAGCATGCTTATTGAATACCAATAAACCCATCTGCCAGAGTATTTGGGAAAAGCAAACACAAAGCAGGTGCAAATGAACTCTGATTAAATTTGTTCAAAACTTCATGCAAATACTAAAGTTAGAAGATGAGTGGAGATGTATTTTTCCTATTTGGCTAACTGTAATTGCAATTTCTATCCACTCAAAGCAGGATAATTAAGCAAAAGACAAAAAAGAATCTGGCAGCAGGCTGAGCAAAGTAACCATTGCTAAAGAAAGAGAAAAAATAGGGGTGTAGTGGGAATGTAAACAGAGTTAATCAGGGAATGTTACTACAACACCAAAACTCCAAACAAGGAAATATAAAACAAGTTTTCATTAGGAAAACTTACTTAGCACAATTAATTAGTTACTAATAAAATTGTGTTAATAATTGCCATCGACCACAATTTCAGGGTAAATTTAGTAACTCAGAACCTGAATTTGTTTTGAGCAGGAACAAGAGAGGATTCCTGGAAGAGCAGGAAATATTTAGGTCTGGGATTTCCAGCACCAGTTAAACTGCCATCACCTGCTCCAAACATTTCTGGGGGTTCTCAGGATGTGCAGAAATATCCACAGCTTCAGGTTAAAGTCACCTGTCACCTCAATTGCATCCCCCTTGGACAGAAATGTGGTTATTTGCTCACATCATCACTCCAGCTAAAATGAATTAGCAGGAACATAAAGGAATAAAAAAAAAGAGACTAGAGCTGAGCAGGGATGTTTGGTTTGGAGCAGGCAGAGAGGACAGGGAGAAGAAAAGCCACTGGGTATTTAATGAAGTGGCTACTTTACCTTGGAACACTTCCAGGGTGATAAGAACCCTATTTAAGGAACACAGGAATACCTCCTGATTGTCAGTTTATGCAAATGAAAGGAGCACGGAAGAATTAAGGGTAGAAGAGGGAAAATTATTTCCAGAAGAGACGAGTAACTGTTCTTGAGAAGAAAAACATGAAGAATTAAACACTTTGATCCATGAACTAATTATCTGCATCTTCCTTCTGGACCCCATGGATTTGATTCTATCAATAAGTTATTTGATTTAAACTTTATAAAGGTTTATAAAGGTTAAAATATTCTCTGGTACTAAGGTATCCTTTACTGGAATAACCTGGCACCAGGTTGTTGACTCTTATTTGACTGAAAAGAGGTTTCACCTGGGCTTTCACAAGATTCTGAACAAGCCAAGGCTCCTTCCAAGGAACTCAGAGATGGGCAGAGAGGAACTTGTTGGTGACAATGAAATTGTCGTCCCTTTATCAAGGATCAAGGGATGTTTTATCATCCTGTTCCCCCTTGAGCAGGAGCAGTCTGAACACTCTGGGCAACCCAGGCAGGCAGAAAGTGACTCAACACACAGGACAAACCCACTGCTCCTTAGTTAAAAACAGTGGGAAAACCTTCCCAGGAAGTTATTAGTCGTGTTTTCATGGGATTTTGGGATGGGTTTTGCAAGAGTTTCCAGCCAGGTGAGCAGAGAAGGTATTTTTGGTTCAGAACAAACCACCCTGGCTGGGGGGAAGGAAAGAAGTCCCTCCTGAAAACCATTAATGTCTTTGCTCTGCAGCAAACACCCACCACTATCAGATCAATAAAGATATGGAAAAACCTGCTGCCAAATTTTCAGATTAAATAAATTCTTTCTTTAGTAAATTATTGGACTGTCGCAACGGTGGCTTTCAGAAAACATCTGCTGAACTTTTGCAGAACATTTTGTTTTTCTTTTAGCCACCAGTTCAAGCTGAAGGGATTTTGAGAGCAGAGCACTAAAATTTAGCTAGACCTTCCTTATTAAAAGGAAAATCTTCAGTAATTAGCTCTTCCCCTAACTGCTTTTTTGCCTCTCATTACAAACAAAGTGCTATGCTAATATACCTTGTGTTGCAAATGTTTCACAATTCCTGCTAATCAAATTAAACTCAATTTTCAGCAAATAAACCCTCAATGCAGTTAATGGAAAACAAGGAACAGCACTACTTTGCCTGAGAATGGGTCATTACCACAAGCTCCTAATTACAAGTACCTTAATGCATAATGTAAAGCACAGTCATAAGACTCTAGACATGGGCTCTTAAGAATTAAAGCTGTAGCAGGATCAAAGACTTGATGTGTCCTTGAATCTTTTATATGTACATTTGAATACAGATGGAGGAAAGCAACAAAGAGAAACAGAGCAAAGCTGCAAAACACAAAGATTCATTCACTCGCCCACCCTTCAAAATGTATAATAATAATAATAATTTATGCAGCTTATGAGTCTGCAGAAAGAGACTGATTTTGACTCAGGACACATTCTGAAACCAATTTTCATTTGCCTCCTCCTCTACCCTCTTGATAGAGAATGTTTCACACCTACCAGTTAATGAAGGATTATTACTTTCCTCTAGAGTAAGCTGCAAATACAACCAAGGTTAAAGCAGAGGACGTTCATCCTGAATTAGGTTATATGATGCCATCAAACAGGAGCCCAGGTGATTGATGACATATTGCTATTACTGCACCAGGCATTTATCAATACTGCACTGTGAATTATTTTCCAGTTTAGTTCTCTTATTGTCACATGATGGTATATTTTATCAAATTTACTTAACTGAAAAAAAAATATAAAAAATAAAATAGAAACCCCAGAGAGAAAAGCACTGGAAACAACAGAAGGCATAATAAATCACAGTTAGTTACAAAATGCAGACTCTGGCATCACTTGCCAGTCAGAATTCTGCTGTTGTGAATGAATTGACACAGGTTGCATTTTTTACTCAGATTTCAGAAACAATCTGTGGGAATGGGCAGGGCAGCCACTGCAGCCATCCTTAACCAAATCCTCCAGAGCAGTTCAGCTGGAATCACTAAAAAAAGACCCACCAAACTAAATTTATTTTCATTTTTCTGCAAAATAATTTGCATCTATTTATTTTCCTGGAGAATCATTACACAAAGCTCTGAAACTTTCAGCAAGATGAACACTTCATGCTCTAACTCACTCTGGGTGTAAAGAATTCGTATTGAATTAAACCTGGTGCAATTGTAAATCTTCACAATGTTACATTTGCAAAATTTCCGTGTGTTGTTGTTAGATTCAGGCTGCCTCACCCTCATTATTATTAATACAACATGAACTGCCTGTGCCTATCCTCCTGACACCACAGAGTCTGTAAAAGCTGAGCTTTTTCTTTAGCTTTGTAGTTGTCCTCTCCCTGAAGGGCATGCGAGCACAGAATGGGAATTATGGAAATTTCAAATGGCTATTGGAAAGAAAATTCCTTCCTGTTTGGAGATCCATGGAACTGTGGACAAGGCAGGCTCTGAAAAAATCCCACTTCTCATCCCTGGTCTCGTGAAATAAAAAAAATATTATTGGGAGTTTATGAACAGCAGCCAATAAACAGCAGATCCTTTTCCACCTCCCACTCACATTCACACAATTTTCCCACCTTCACAACCCCGAGGCAGAAATAAACATTATAACCAGTCCTGGAAGGGGATCCTGCTAGGGAATAATACATTGAAATATTCCAAATTCAGTCAGCTCGAGACTTGTTTATTTGTAAACTGCAGAAGCAGCAACTGAGACAGACACTCATCCTGCCATGAACACAGAGAGAAATGGGAAGGTTCTCTAGAGGAAAAGCTCTAAGAATTAGGGGTGAATGGACAAATATTAGAAGTAACCTTGACAAACCAACAGACCTTCCAAATCTGAGCCCTGCCCAGTCCTTTCTGCTTTCTTTTAAGATTTTCCTTATGTCTCTGAAGTATTTGACTATAAAATGTGTTACTATGAACAGAATTAAAAGTAATCATTTTCTGACAAGGTGTCAGATGAAATGTTCTAACAGGTCTGAAGAGTTTATGAATATTGACTTTCTGAACCCATTTCTATGTCTGAAGATAAATTGCCCTCAGATCTAGAACCTTAAGCTCCTATTACCTGTTTTTAATTTTTTGAACAATTTTTAGTTTTACCCAGACTTTACAGCTTTACTTTGTTCCAAAGTAATAATTTGCATTTCTGGAATTTTCATCCCTTGTCTCTTGCCTTCCCCTTTCTTTGCACTAAACATTGACAGTATGGACAGGAAACAAATCCAGATAATTCTGGGATCAAACCCAGAAAGTTTCCTTAAAAAACAGAATTCCTGTCCTTTGCACTGGCCATTTTTGCACAGACAGCTCTTGCCTGTCTCACATTCCTCAGGCTGGTTTATTCCTAACAAACAAAGTGCTTTCCTTATCTCACCAAACCGCCTTTCAAAATATTATGCAAAGAGTTTTCAGACTCTGTGTAAAATGCCCCATATCCATCCTCTAAACAGCTGTAATTTACACCTTTTTTTACTTAGATCTGTGGCAGTTTATGGATAATTTTGGTAAAAGAGGCTGAACTGAAATTCCATCTTACAGAGAAATAAAGACTGTTTTTTTTCTGATTCACCTTCAAAAACAAAGGCAAAGCTTAATAGGTGAGTCAAGGGAATTTATAGGATCCAAGACATCTGTGCCAGAGCATTATAAAATGCAGTTTTATGGAAAAAATTGAGGTTCAGCTATGCAGTGGGTACTGGATATGTTCCTTCCTGTCTCAGAAAGGAAACCAAGAAATTATGCCCAGGAAGGACTTGATTATTTGTGTTTTCTCCAAGTGCAGGGTAGCAAAATTTACAGCAGCTCAGAGGAAATACAATACCATTATCTACCTTTACAAGGAATTCAAAGGGTAAAGTCTCTGATGCCTTTAGAACCCTTCCAAAAATAGGTTTGTTTTCAGTGCACCCTCTGTCCACAGCCTTAATTTTCTCTTGGCTGATTTCCGACAGTTCCAGCTGCACTATCTCCTGTTCCCACCGCCATTAATAAATAGCATCTGTATAGTTTTAATTACTTCCCTTAAAACAGATTGAAACCACTGTGAGAAAGATAATTTCAATGAATTATACGCAAACAAAAAGATTTTCAAGATATCACTCCTCTCTCTTTGCCAGACTTTTGTGTGGTGACTCTCCAGCTCTTGCCCTGCCTCGTTCCTCCAGGGAAGATTCCTGCCCTACACATTGTTTGAATTAAATACTGCACTGTTACCTGTTCTGTGCTGGTCCAGAAATGGTCCTAAACTCTGCAGTTCATACTCAAGCTGAAGTCATTTTTATATATGGATATCACTGAAGAATATATATATATATATATATGATATATGGATATCACTGAAGAATATATATATATGATATATAGGATATATAGGATATATATGATATATACGATATATATGATATATACATATATGATATATTTCTGATATATATATGAGATATATGAGATATATATGAGATAGATAGATAGATAGATAGATAGATCTATCTCATACATAAGAAGATATATATATATCATATATATATTAGGATATCACTGAAGTCAGACTTTTTAACCCTCAGGAGAAAGCCTATCTTGTTCCTCAGACATCTGAGAAAGAAGCGCAGTGAGAATTGGAGGCTGATTGCTGTAAATACCTTCAGAGTGAGCACCGAGGAGTCCTGGAACACATCTGAGTGCTATTTATTTTCTAATACAAACAAACAGAGATATAATTCCCAGACACACGTCGTTAAGGCCTTGCTAATTACAGACAATAAGCCAGTGATACAATCTTAGTCATATATTAGTAGAAGGAGACACTGCAGATCCTGGGCTGATGTGCAGCTGACAGTGGAAAGGAGATCCATTAATTTTGTGTGTGCCACATGTAATAGCACAAGTTTAGTTTCCACAGTCACTCTCCTTTTTGATGACAGTTATGAACAGAGAAGTTTGCTTGCAGGGAACTCCAAACAAAAACCAGATTAAACTGTTGAAGTAACAGTAGCACCTGCAGATGGTGTTTTCAGAGCAGAAGCACAAATGTGCACACACAGAGGGTGGATTTGTAGGAATTGCCATGAAAAAACACCTCCCCCTTTTAATCTCATCAGAATAAGAGTGTACCTGTTCTTCATCACTATTTCTAACATATAAAGGAACTTTAAGTCTGAATAAACAACATCAAGATCAGTAAAGTCATCAAGGAAAACCTCTGAAGAAAATAATATCCCTTTTTCATATCTTTGCAGCTTAAACAAACCTTGAGTTGTTGGTTAGACAATTCCACATGGACTTTCAGCTTTGTTGTCACTGTTTTCACCATTAAAGTGTGTTGTTGTAAAACACTGGAGACTTCCAGAGGCTTAAGCCAATATAAAAATCTCTGCAGTATGAAGTAATTTTATGTCACTACTCTGGTTATTTCAGAATTGGCTGCAAATAAGAGCCTGAGGATGATTTAATGTGTCCTCGACCCATCATGGCCATGGTTAAACAAAGTAAACACATCAGTCTTTAGCAGTTATTTATAACTGGAGGAAAAGCACAAACCAGCCACGGTAAACAGAGCACTGGAAATCATTCTGAAGGGGGAACTAAAAGTATATGAAAATACCTTTCTTCACATAGTTCTATATTCCATTTCTCAGTAAAATAAAATCCCAGTGACCATCCACAGGAGGATTCATTACAACTAAAACCACCAGTTCCAAAGAAGATCCCAAGATACCACGGCTGGAGTGGAAATTCAGGAATTCAGATGTGATTACACACCAGCAATTGGCACTTCCAGTGCAGTTCTAAAATAGAACAACCAGCCTGCAGAGCTCACAGCAATGACCCAGCTACTCTGAGGTGGAAAAGCCCAAATCCTGGAAAGCTCCCTGTGCTAATTTGGGCCCTGCAGTGGTACCTGCACCAGGGTGCTGATGGTGCTGTCTCTGCAATCTGCTCAGAGACAAGATGTTCACCTATTGTTAGGATTCAGGATGGCTGAGTAAAGATATGTGGAACTCTGATTTCTTCAGAGGGCTTAGAGAAAAGTTTATTGAAAGACAGATTCTTTTCATACAGTGTTTGGGTGCAATGAATAGGATTGGTCCTTTAGGGCACCACTTTTTTGTAAACATCATTACCAGTAAAGAAGTTGGAAAAACACCAGGTATCAGGAGCAGGAGATCTACAGGGGTTGTTTATAGGGATTGTTTTGGGTTCCTCCTTATGATTTCCCCAGCCAGACTGAGAGAGTTCTGTCCTTGGCTTTCCCACAGGTTTCAAGGCACTGCCTGGAGCCTAAAAATCCATGTTCTGTCAGTTCTCACATTTACTTTGCTGGCTAAAGCCGGAATTCCTCCTGCAGCCTGTGGTTCATTCACTGGGGATTCCTGAGGAGCCTGGGCTGAGGCTTTGCTGGCAATGGGATGTGTGACCCCAGGCTGGTCACCCTCTGCCCAGCATCAATAAAGGTTTATTTCCAGCCAGAGAGCTGTGTGCATGTCTGTGAGGAGGAACTGATCCTGGAGAAACCATCCCTGAGGAGCAGCTTGATGAACTGCTTGGTGTTGAGGTCTGTCCCATGCTCTGATCTCTGCTGGAAGGAGGGAAAGATGGGATAACTGGGATGAGGTGGGCACACTCCCAGCACGCTGGAAACTGCTGGGAAAATGAGACAATCTCAGCACAAAGGACTGTGAAGTGCCACTCTAACCCACAGGACACAATTGAAATTAAAACCTCCTTGTTGGGATGCAGAACTGGAGGTTTCAATGCAGAGGCTGCTGTAAATTGTCACAAGGGCCCTTCTGGAGACCCTCTGCACTCATCTGCTGAGCAAGAGTCACTTTTTCTTGAAATCTTAGTCTCAGGATTTAAGAAATTAGTGCTGGTCTGTCCAAACTGACAACTCACTTTCATGAAGATGCCCAAAACCCAAAACCAACATCAAAATTTTTTGGGAAGTGGGTTCTGATTTTTTTTTTTTTTTTTTTTTTTTTTTTTGGGGGGGGTGTTATTTGTATGGTTTTGTTTGGGTTTTATTGTTGGGTTTTTTATGGGAGTTTTTATTTGGTTTTTTGGGTTTTTTTTTTTTTTTTTTTTGGTTGGTTGGTTGGTTTGTTGATGGGTTGGTTGGTTGGTTTTATTTGGGTCTGTTTGTTGGAATTTTTGTTTGGTTTTTTTGGATTTTTTTTTTTTTTTTTTGGTTGGTTGGTTTGTTGATTGGTTGGTTGGTTTTATTTGAGTTTGTTTGTTGGGGGTTTTGTTTGGTTTTTTTGCGGGGTTTTTTTGGTTGGTTGGTTTGTTGATTGGTTGGTTGGTTGGTTTTGTTTGGGTTTGTTTGTTTGTTGGGGTTTTTTGTGTGGGGATTTGTTTGGTATTTTTGGGGATTTTTTTGGTTTGTTGGTTGGTTGGTTGGTTTTGGGGGGGGTGGGGTTTTTGTTTTGTTTTCATTTGGTTTTTTGATTTGGTTTTTTTTTGTTACCTTTAATTTAGAGATCAGGAAAACTTTCTTCTTATCCATGCAGCCTCTGCATACAATGCTCCAGTGCTGGAAACAGTAGGAATTATTTGTGGAAGCAGCAGACAAAATTGTCTCCTGAGTGGTGCTGCTGCATGCTTAGAATTGCCAAGTCTTGTGATGAGAGAGTCATCATTAGCTGAAAAAACTGATTATTCCCAGGCATGAAAAATAAACAATTGGAAACAGTTTTCCTGAATTCTGTCTGTAGTTCTGTTGTAATTTTCTGGCTGTGAGAGGTGTCTGGAAGCCAGTTCTGCTTGTCCTGTGTTAGCTCTGAGATTGCTGTTTCCACCTCAGGGCAGGGGGTTTTATTTGAGCATTAATGAAGCAGATTTCATATTGGAAATCACACCCATGGCAGCACAATATTTATTTAAAGTTTAGCCTCCACGTCTTTTGTTATCTGCACTGGGCAGCCTCAAATCATAAATAAAAACTTGTACAATTTTCCCCCCATAAACTCATTCCCTTCCACAGCTTTGCTCTGGTCCCCCTTCCTTAATTATAGAATTCTTCTGAGGCACAGGATGCATGTTATTTTCATCAGTGAGAGATAAGAGATGTCAGCAGAGAACTGAGCTTTTGCTATACTTAGTCATAATCCTCCTATCACTTAAAAAGGCAACTGGAGATCTTTTTCAATAAAGCCATCAACAGGGATTCAAACATAAACACTGGATTTAGGCACATAAGCTTAATTGACTTTCAAAAAGAGATGAGCATCTCCCCCACTTAGGCTCTCCTGATAACACCACCCTGAGTAGCTCAGGTTTATGGATGCAATGATTAACTTGGGAATGGGAGGAGCCAAAAATAAGAACATTCAAAGATCACAATCTTGCTCTGTTCTACACAGGGAAGTTCAAAGAAAAAAAAAAAATTTAAAAAAAAGAAGAAGAGTTAACACATTTTTCCTGTAAAATTATTTTCAACGTGAGAATTCTCAGAAGCACCTGCACTCTGTTATCTTTGTATTGATTTCCTGCAGTATCACACTGAACTGCAAAGGGTGCTGGTGATTTAATTGCAATTACATTTCACTGGAACTTCTAACGTGAATTACATAACAACCTCTAGAACGTTTTCTCTCCCTTTTTTTTTTTTTTTTTTTTTTTTTTTCTTTTGCTTACAGTTTTATTTGATCCCTCTTCTCACAGTCCTGCTTTATCTGTCCTCCCTTTCCTGTAGTCCCAGGCTTACAAGGTCATGGCACGGAGTCCCATATTGAATGAGCCACTGAAACCAGGTAACCCAGAGTGCAATTGATCCCCGATGAGCAGGGGGATATTTCCATCTAAATGAGGAGGATGAGTTTGTGGCTCCCATTAAGGTTAATGGGGGTTATATGGCTGGGTCCTGGTGTACCATAACAAATGCTTGTCCCCTCAGATAATCCATTCCCATCTCTGAGGACTGAGAGAGAAAAAAATAGTTTCAGGGCAAAAGAAATATTTTTTTAAAAAATTTGGATTTAGAAGTAAAGCTCAGAGTTGTTCCATGTTCCTTCACTAACTTTCAAAAGTGTTAAAGCAGCACATTTCACCACTTTCCACTTCAGCTGCAAGAGTGTTCAAGTTAGTGAGGGTTCTGTGAGAGCCATTAAAAATCTGTCAGAGAAGTGCTGGTAATGGCAAAAACATTTTTCAGGAGCTGTCAATTCCCCCAAATATCCATCAGTGCTACCAGGCACAACAAGGGATTCCTCATTTAGCACGTGTCAATTCTTATTATTAATGTCATGATGAAAACACCTGCTAAGTGTCTGTGTCTGGCAAAGTGAGGCTGTCACAGAAATGAGAGGGTGAATTCTGCCTGGATTAGTGAGCAAGGAAGAGCTGGAGTTTTTTTTAAAACATTTTTCCTAAAGACAAACACCTTCTCTTTATCCTGAGCTGGGCTTGTAAAGGCAGGAGACAGGGAATGCAGCAAGGTATAAGTGATGAGACATAATGTGAAAATAATGTGCAAGATAAACTCTTTGTAGAATTCCACATTTGGAGAGATGAGTTCTTGGTCATTTGTTTTGTTTGCAAGCTCCAGGTGGGAGGTGCACCAGCCCCACAGCTCAGCAGACCCTGCAGATGTTGGGGTTTTGTCACATTTGCAGCTCCTAAGGACACACCAAAGGATTTGGTTTGGCTTCTCCCAGCAGGAGCACTGCAGGTAAAAGGAGTTCAGATGGGCCAAGTCCATCCTCACAGAAACACCTGGATTTCTGTGAGCCTTGGGATGTGCTCTGCCCAGCACACACAGCACTGCAGGCTGGGCTCTGCTTGTAAAAACATACACAGAGAGAGGAAAAATGTATCCTGGGACTCACTGAACCATATATCTCAGTATATACAGTGACAAAATTAAAATGTTAGCTCTGTCTTCCTTTAAAAAAAATCCATAAACATTATACTCATGGGATTATATCAGCTGAAAGATTATATCACCTATGAAAGGTCTTACTGAGACTCCAAGGCAGGGTTTGGAAGAGAATTTTGGATTTCTTTGCATGCTTTGCATCAAAACAAAACATTCAGTAAGAAAGGTAGTCATTAAGGAAATTATTCAATACTTTTCTACTTATCCTCATGCAACAAATTTGAGGCAGAAAGAAATACTGTAAAACACAGTAAACCCGGCTGGCCACATGCTGACCAAGAGGAGAGTGTTCCCAAGAAAAGCAGCTGCCTTTCCCAGCCCTGGCAGTCGGGACACCTGGGTGAGCACCAGGCAGCTCTGCCTCCTGCTGCTCATCCCAGCAGGGACCCCAATACCTGCTCGACTTCAGTTTGTGGCTTTAAGCACAAGGCATTAGCTGTAATGAGTGTTCTTATATTCTTAATCACACCCTTGGATTCATTGCCAGAGCCAGCAGGACATAATGGGCCTTGCCTTCAGTTTGTGCAGATTGGTGGGACTGCATTGAAATGGATCCAGGTGTGTCAACTGGGGTTCAGAACTTCCTCAGTGATAATCAGGGTCCAGGGAAACTCACTGAACAGCTCACACTCTCACCATCCAGCTCTCACTGCACAGCTCACACTCACACCATTTAGCTCTCACTGCACAGCTCACACTCACACTCACACCATCCAGCTCCTGTCACTGCAGAGCTCACACTCACACTCACACCATCCAGCTCCTGTCACTGCAGAGCTCACACTCACACTCACACCATCCAGCTCTCAATGCAGAGCTCACACTCATATTCACACCATTTAGCTCTCACTGCACAGCTCACACTCACACTCTCACCATCCAGCTCTCATTGCAGAGCTCACACTCACACCATCCAGCTCCTGTCACTGCACAATTCACACTCACACTCACACCACCCAGCTTTCACTGCACAGCTCACAGTCACATCACCCAGCTTTCACTGCACAGCTCACACTCACACCATTTAGCTCTCACTGTAGTTCTCACACTCACACCACCCATCTCCTATCACTGCACAGCTCACACTCACATCACCCAGCTGTCACTGCACAGCTCACACTCTCCCCATCCAGCTCTCACTGCAGAGCTCACACTCACATTCACACTCTCACCACCCAGCTCTCGTTGCACAGCTCACACTCACACACCATCCAGCTCTCATTGCACAGCTCACTCTCACACTCTCTCCCCCCATGCAGCTCCCCCAGGCACGCAGCAAGCAGCAGGAGATGATCACACATCTCATTTTTGAGCCACCCAGAAGGATAACCCCGGTGTCTCAGGCAGCAGGCTCGTTCTCTCAGTGAAAGACTCTATTATCCAGGCTGCTGAGTTATTACCCAGAGCACTTTGCCTGTCATATTTCACTGCAGAGCCTGCAGAGTCCAGCTCGCTGTTAGGTGCCTTAAAAGTTTTTTGCACGTCACATTTCAAATAGAAATCAGGTAATTGGCTTTTAAATACTTCAGGTAGGTTATTTAAGTCTCATCTTTTTTTTTTTTTTTTTTGTTCTCAGTTCTTTGTTAGTGTAATTTGGCACACACGACTCCTGTCCATCCTACTTGCACAGTGACCCATATTCCCAGGAGAAAATTAGGTTTTCAAAGCCTTTACAAACTCTCATTTTACAAATTCTCTTTTGCAAACATCTCCGTAGCTGGAAAAAATCCCCAAACCATTTTTTGGACAAGTCCCCATGATAAAGTTTAACAAAAATGAAGAACAAGAATAATTACATCTAAGCCAAACATAACTAAAAGAGGGCAATTTTAAATATCCTGTTCTTACCATAGTTTTTCAGCCACACTGAAATAAACACTTCAAACTTTGCTTTCCCTTAATATTAAAATGTGATTAATCTCTTTCCCCATGAAGAATTTCACAGTTAAAGAGATTTCTGTTCAGCAGAGGACTGAACCCAGGGCCTAAATCCATCTCATGCCAGCAGAGCACACCAATAGTCAGACACAGCACTTTGGCAGGATTTAATTTCCTAATCAGAAGTGCTGGCAGACACCAGCACAGCTTGGCCATGGAGAGCACCTGGGGGCTCCTACCAAAGCTGTGCCAGTCTGGAGTTCTACCCTGCATTCCCTCTTGATGGAACAATTAAATCCCACCCTTGGCAAAGTCACATTTAAGATAACCATGCTCTGAATTCTGCACAATCCAATGTTAAAATAAAGTTTAAAAAATAAATTAGGAACCACGCAAACTTTATTGATAATTCATTGTTGGATTGTTTGTACCAAACAACCACATCTGACAGCAGATGGTTAAAATAGGAGAAAAGCTTTCACTTAAATCTGGATTATACAACAATATGTATTTTTAATGGAAATATCTCAATTTCCAAAGGTTTTGGTTTTTAGCTGTGATGTGTCACTACATATATTTGGGGTTGGGGAAAGGAGAAAGCTTAAAGCAAAACATTTCAAATATTCCAGGTCCTTACCTGAATATTTCCTAAACATTCAATTTGCAGAAACACCCAGCAGTTCCTGGGTTCTAAGAGTTCCAATGGACCACCTGAGTTCCAAGGGGAGAAGGGATCAAAATAAAGTTTAAAAAATAAATTAGGAACCAAACAAATTTTATTGATAATTCATTGTTGGATTGTTTGTACCAAACAACCATATCTGACAGCAGAGCCCAGCATGGATAAAATATGAGAAAAGCTTTCACTTAAATTTGGATTATGCAACAATATGTCCTTTTAATGGAAATATCTAAATTTGGGGAATTTTAGGGACTAGAATTCCATTCAGAAATCACCCATGGAAAGAAACAAGGAGGGGTTCTCTGCTCCAAGGCAAAGGCCACAGAAACTCCTGGCTGGTTTTTGCTGCTCCCAGAAAAGTGTGAGGAGACTCCAGATCTGTCCAGCAGGAACATCTTTGGGGTAGGTGGGATGAATTCTTACATTTCTAATTTAACCAGCAAACTGTGCCTTTCAGTTTTTGGTTTCCAGGATCTCACAGACTCACTGAGGAAGCACCACCCCAGTGCTCCCTGTGGTAAAAAGGAGCACCCATAATGGCAAAGCTTTATTCTTGATTTTCTGCTTTAAAGGTCGATTGGGAGAGACTGGAAACTCAATAAACACAAAGAAAAAAAAAATAGCAGGAAAATAGTATGGTCCTGATGCATGACATTTGGCATTAGATGGTTCATTTACCCTAATCTCCTCATATTTCAATTTTTCTTCCTCTGCTCTCCACTACTCTTTTCCTTTTCCATTACTTCTTTCGGGAAGGGATAAAACAGGACAATAAAAAAAAAAAAAAAAGGCATTTTCACTTCCTTTTTTAAGTGAAAAACTAGAGAATTTTCATTTAAAATACACACACATACAAGAAATTAATCTTTTACTGTGGGAAGGGGGTTAAGAATAAGCAACATGAGCTAAAATGCCTGGGTAGCTCTACAAATTTCCCTCCTTTAAGCTTGGTTCTATCTCTGTTCAGTACTTAGAGCTGCCTCTGTTTCTGCAGCCCATCTAAAATTAGATCAGAAGCTCTCCAGGGTGAGGATTGTGTTCTGTTTGCTGCTCAGCGCCCGCTGCCATTTAGATACTTGACAAAAATAATAATGAAATGTTGTTATTTTTCTACTTTCATGTGTAAAACTCTAAAATTCTATGAGAGCACCACCAAAATATATAGGCAGCAGAGATAAGAGCCAGCCTTGGTTTTAATGACTGAGCACAGCAGATGTTTCCTTATTCACACACAGGTTTCGTTGTGTCTTTGCTGTTGATAAATCTCCATTTTTTCCACCATTATATCAGTATTTTTTTTTTTTCCTAGTTAGCCTCTGAACCTGATTCCCAAGAGGAAAAACTGGAGAAGCCCCCAGCCAGCAGAGGAGCCAGGGCTGCAGCCAGTGCACATATGGGTTCTATTGTGTGAGTCACTGCCCTAACGACAGCTAAGCATATTACTGCCTGCAAAATTAACTCACACACTGTGAATAATCACAGAAAAGAAATTTGTTTTGCTACAAGGTTGTTTTCCAGCTGTTTTAATGCAGACAATTTTTTTTTTTTCTTCCTGAAACGCAAATTTGTAAAGGGAGGGAGTGGTGTAAAAAGAAAGAAAAAAGACTTTGAAAATCTGCATAATTTGAAAGTGCTTAATGTAAATTAGATAGATCCGCCTAATTTTATTTCAGTACTTTTTAATTGCATTTATAATTAGTAAAATACATTAATGTGCTACACAGAAGGTCAGGAGTTCTGGTGAAAGGATCTAATTAAGATGCTCTGCTGCATTTATGTCACACATGCTCAGTAACCTTGAGGCCTTCCTGCAGCAGCAGAGGAGGGGTTTGGAACTCATGTTATAAATAACTTTTTTTCCTCAACAGTGCACGAGTAGCACGTGCTATGGGAATATTCTCATCTCACACCCCATCTGCACTAATTGGGATGGTTTGGTCCATTCCACATTGGATTTTTGATGAGAGGCTGATGAAGAAAATCAGGCTGGTTTCCCTTTCTGAGGAGCACTTTGGGAATCCCAGCTCTGCCCAGCCTTTCCCTCTCAGGGACCCTGAATCAAACTGTCCCTCACAGCACTGACAAAGGCAGAGCTGAACTTGGTGACAGCCAGAAATTTGAGTACATGTGGTGTCAGGTATTTATCCTGACGTCTGGATCCACTAACAGCATGGATTTAAAAAAAAAAAAAAAAAAAAAAAAAAAAAAAAAAAAAAAAAAAGACTGAGGAACAGCTTACAGCAATAATCAGCAAGCAATAATTAGTGATGCTAATTTTTCTACTTAGAACTCATATTGTGACTTTATTATGTTTAAATTATACATGCTCAGGTGTTCAAATGCTCTCCTTTCATCACCCTCTTAGGTGGTAAAACATCATTAACATCCTTCTAGCGGCAGCATGATTGCTCAGTAAGATTAGAGATCTCTGCCTCAGCAAGTTCCACACATTCTCCCCTGAGCAAAGCCCAAGGGGAACAAAATAAGAAGGGCACATTTTCATATTATACATCCACTGTTAGCCCAGCTTTGGTTTCTCTGCAAGCAGCAGAATTTAAAAGTTGTGGAATAATCACTGGAATTGCAAATCCCTGAGCTGCAACAGAAGAAGAGTTACCCCAGTCTTCAATAGGAAGGAAAAACAGGAGAATGATTGCTCCTGCTCAGGATGAGAAGCTGAAGCTTTCAAAGGCTTGCTGCTGTAAAGATGGGTCAGTGTCTGGGATTGCTGTTTATTGCCCTGAACATCACAGGAAAGAAAATGAGGTATACAGAATAAGTAGGTTAAACTTACATAAAAACAAACAACATTCACTCCTTTCCTCTATAATCCCTCCCAGCAGTTGTAAAGCAGCCATCAGCACCTGTGGGAATATCTCTAATAGTTCTGAAATAGAAGGGAAATGATTCAGTTCACTCAATATCTGCTTTTACCTACTGGGACTGCAGGGATTGAAGTCCTCTCTGAAATGAAAGGATGGCAAACACTGGCAGGGCTTGCAGGCTGGCTTAGCCTGGTGGGACAGAACTATCAGAAAAGCTGCTGCCTGAGGGACAGAGCTGCCTGTGCTGAGCAGTTGGGCACACAACTGGCAGCCAGGAGTGCAGAACGTGTGAATTGGCAGCAGAGTGTGAAGGGAATAGAGGATAAGGGCTGTGTTTGCAGAGCAGCAAGAGGGAAGATAAGAAACATTGAAAGCTGCAGACCAGGGAGAAGAGTGACATTCACTCACCCAAGTTTTGCTCTGCCACTCTGATAGAACTCTAAATATTGTATCAGAGCTGGCAGATAAACACTGGCTTGCTTTGAAATGTGTGTCCTGAGCTGTTGGCAGCACGGTCAACTCTATCTCTCCCTGCTGGCCTCCAGCTCCTGCCAGGGGGCCAAACTCATCTGGGCTCCACCAAGAAATGAAGGGAGATCAAAGCCAGGTGGCCCAAGGCCAGAACAGTTCAGCTGCAGGGCTTGCACTTGGAGCAGGGCAGGATCCCAGGGGATCAGGGGAAGGCAGAGCTGCCACCCCAAAGCATGAACAGCATCCCCTCCAGCAGCCCCAGCTGGGGAACCACCTCCTTCCTCCCCCAGTGCTGCTGCCACAGGCACTGCTGGCTGCAGGAGCCACCCCAAACCCACACCCTCATGGAATTCCCCCCGAGTCTCAGCTCCCCAGTGACTCTGTTTTACACCACAATGACACAAAACTCCAACTTCAGAAGGCTGAAAATGACTCTTTATTCTTGGGATGTGCCTCCCTTTTATACTATTTTACACAGACCAATTGGATTGGTGAAACAAAACCTCTTCACTCACATTGGTCAGAGCAGAGGGACATCAAGAAGAAGTCCCTCCTAGGGAAAGAATGTAAACAATTTGAAGTTGCAAAAACATGTCTCTTGCTTAGAGAAAATTCCTTGGGAAAGGAATTTCAGAAAGCCAAAACATCTCAGGCACAAAACCAGGGAAGCAGAGAGCCCCTGAGCAGACCCAGCAGCACAAAGAGCTGAGGCCACAAGGAGCAGAGGGCTGATGCTCCAGTGGCTAAAGTGCCCTAAGCCAAATGGGTTTGTTTGCTGCCTGCAACACAAGACAGTGAACTCGTGAATGGGGCTGAGGCTGGTGCTGATGTGCTGGAAATTAAATGGATTTGGACAACAGGCACAGGAATTTCTCAGAGCTGTGCAGCTTACTTGCGATACCTCTTAGATGTAACATCATCTAAAAGGGCAGAAGAATATTTTTTTAAATTCAGCTTTGTTTGGCCATGTGCAGCTAAAAGCACAAGCTGTGCTGAGAACATTATCAATCCTCATTCTTGTCCCTAAACCACAGAACAAATCGCTAATGCCATTCCTAAAGTTATTTATAAAGCACAATTCATAAATTTCCTGCACCTGTGAATGACACAATCAACTTTTCAAATCCAGGCCATCCTGTTAGTCAGTGTTCAGAATCTCCTACACTGAATTCACTGTTGATCACGGTTGCAATTTTAAGACAGAAAAAAAAATAGTTTAAAAATAATTGGGCTTCAATTATATAATCTTCTTTAAAGTGCTGAAAGTCCTCTTGGGGGAAATAATTCCCACTGCACACACTTATTCTCACTAAGGTTTGCTGAGGCAGCTTCTTGGAAAGTGAAGACTCACCTCAAGGAACTATCCTACCCAACCACAAATTTTATGGAGATTTGGAAAAGTCACCTGCTAAAGAAAAAGGGGGTAATTTTCATAAGATTTAAAAATATCAGCATATTGCAGAGACAGATTATCACAAAGGCTTCAGCGTGCTAAAACCCAGCTCAAATCTGCTGAAACTTTGCAAGGATCTGTTTTTATGGCTAACCCAGACAGAGTGATGCACTCAGGAAAATACAGAATTAGGGTCTCAACAGTCAGCAATTTGATAACTTTCAAAAAAAATATGATGTAAATAAATTAATACATGAAACTTCCCTCACAACCAGAGTGTGCAGAGATTTACAGAATAGAGAGCAAGCAAAACTCCTGGATTAGGCAAAAAAAAAAGCCTTCAACTTGGCAGTCCATAATAGCCCATAATTTCACACAGGGAAATTAATATGAAAAGTAAAATCTGACACATGTATAAAAATTAGTCTTTTGTTCCCCCCTAATGATTCAAACTCGCATTAGCAGCACCATTGTCCCCAAATCTAGATGTCAATTCCCCATTACACACCAGGCACCAGGTCAATGGCACAGCTAATGAGGATCTGCTGGTGCAAATGCTTATTGTATCTTAGCCTAATTCTAGTAAAATTTAAATGGTCTATTAATTTTCTTAATAAATTTAGATATGGCTCCTGCCTGCAATCTGTCTTTGATTAGCTAACAAAAGTGTATGAAGATCCTGCCAAGCTGACAGTTCAGAATATTTCAAGCAAATCATCATCTACATTAAAAAAACATCAATCTATTCATTTCTCTCTAGTCCAGGCAACCAAAAATGGTTCAGATCCTCAGGCTGAGCCTGCCCAGCCCTTTCTGTTCTGCTTCTTCTGGATTTGGTACAAACAAATTATTTTACTACTGGTGGAAAGTCTCAAATGTGCAGGAGCTTCCTGACTAAGACTGCAGATCAAGAGTTCATCTGGGCACAGGAATTACTTTAAAGACTTTTTTCATCTCTAGAACCAACATGGAAAAAGGCAGGTTCATCAGGTGGAGAAGTGCACAAGACAAGTTTCTGGATTTTTTTTCTCCAGATTTACAGAGCACAGGGCTGAAATAACAGGATTCTCATCAAAGGACTGCAAATACATGTTGTCACTGAGGGGGTTGTGGTGTTTTTAAGTGAAAACATTAAAAAAGGGGCTGGGAATAATATCATTATCATCTGTAATCATCAGGTCTTCCTTGTGAGATCACAAATGAGTTTAGCAGCAATAACACCCAGGAACCCTGACTATTAAAATAAACCTGAAAAATACTGAAATAAAAGCACAGCCCAGAGAAGAGGCAAATCTATTTAAATTAAACAAGAGTGTGCAGAACCATATAAACAGCCCAAGAATAAGCTCAGGATTCCTAATAAAAGGTTTCTGTTCTCTGACAGAGCAGGGCTCTGACACAGCCTTGCAGTGGGGTTTTGTACATTTATAAACGTCCAACCTTTACCCAGACACGGGGTCAGCCCTTATCTTTTCATTGCAGATCACCTTCCACAGATGATAAAGCCCCAGCACAAGGCTCCAGGAGCCAGGGAGGTCAATCCACTCGTGGTACAAGACACTGGAATTATCTTTTTGCTCCCAATGTGAGAGAAAAGTCCAGTGGCGCGTGGAGAGAGGGAACTGCAAAACTTTTACTTTTGCTTGTAACAGGACCAGAGTCAGAATAAAGGACTGTGTTACATTGCAAACCTGAAAAGTGTTTGTGCAATTAATCTGGTGTTATCTGCATTAGTCATTGACAAAGCTCTGCACTAAGATGGAAATGATGATCTAACCCCAGATTCAAACAACCCAAGGCAGGGGATGCTTGAAGACAGAAAATATTCAGCTTTCCTCAGTGCAGCAGTACAAAAGTTCACAGGAAAATAAACGTTTCTCAGCTTTAATTATCTCTGAACTGTTCTTTGCTTCTGTTCTTTGGTTCGGTTTGGGTTTGTTTTTATTTTTTTACATTTTAATTACAGTTGGCAACTCTGAGTCTCCTGCTGGTAGCTGTAATCAAAACTGAAAACTGATTAAATGATGCAATCTATGCCACTGGCCAGCATTACTCAACCCACATACAAACAACAATAAACCAACACAGTATTTTAATATACAAACAACATTCCAGCTCTCTTTTTACAGAGAGCTGGAATCGTTTTTACAAGTTCAGAACATTCAAACCAGGTCTGAGCACTTTTCCAGGGAAGGATGAACCACATCAGTGTGTCCCCAGCTGTCCCCAGTGAGGGTTTGTGTCCCTGTGAAGCCACAAAAGCCCCACAAAAGTGAGGAAGGGGCAGGTCCCAGCCCTGCAGAGCTGCCTCTGTCACAGGGAGCCCCATAGGAAACAACATTCCAGATTCCTGAGTGCCATCTGCTGGCACCTGCACTGGCAGCCAATCCTGACAGCAAATTTCGGGTTGCCCAGGAGAATCTCTGACAGGTGTGCCTTTGTCTGCATTCCTCCTCATCTCATGTGAGGTTCAGAAGGATTTCAGTGCACATTTTTTGGTTTTTTTTCCCCCACAGTGGTGTCTTTAGTTGTCAGTGTAGGAATGAACACACAGTCACTGAATGATTGGGGGCAGTGTTTTATTGAGAGCTCTGGGAATCAGGGGAGGACTCAAATCTGGCTCCACCAGACATTCAAAATGGACACAATTTTATACTTTTCTTGTTACATAAGGATACATGTTCATCATTAAACCCCATTGTCCCATTCATTCTACCCAAACCTAAACCTGTAACAATTGATTCTTGTGATTCTTGCTTAAGATTCTGGTTTAAGAAAATAATCATATTTAGTTATCAAACTAACGTTACAATTAACAATAATATCACTTATTGCACTGATGATTATACAGGTACAGATCCTCCTGACCTAACTTTATTCTCAAGGTCTACGTAGTTTATTAAGAATCACGATCATCTCCCCTTCTCCCCCTTTACCTAAGCAACATTATACTTGATTTGGTTAAAACAATAGCATGGAATAACATCCTGGTTATTGGATGTTATTGGATGTTATTGGATGTTATTGGATGTTATTGGATGTCCTGCTTATTGAATGTTGCATCCTGCAACACTGGTTGAATCCAACATCCCGTTCTCAGGCCCTGCTACCTCAGCAATCATTTTAACCCTGTACTATCACAGTGGCAGAGAACAGAGGGGCACAGGGCACTCAGACACAGCTCAGGGTGAACATGATGGAGGGTTGGTCTCAGCTCAGGCTGACAAATCTCAGATTTGGTGCCTCAGGGAGGGCAGCCCGTGCCCATCTCTCACAGACACAACTGTTCAGTGCTGGGCCAGCACAACCTTTCCACTTCCCCACCCTTTGGAACACACAGATGAGGAGTCTGGGCAGCCAAGTGGAGAAAAAAATAGTGGAAATTACAAGCCATATTTAGGCACAGAAAAAAAAAAAAAAAAAAAAAAAGAGCTTAAGGATGATCTGGAGCATTCCCAAAAGGTGCAGGAGCTCAGAGCAGCTCTTTGAGGACAAACCCTGCAGGCACAGGGGGTTGTGGGTGGTCTCCAAGCAGCCTGGATGAGGCTGGGGGAGGCAGACAGGTTACCAGGGAGGGAGATGGATGAATTCAGTGCTCAGGCCTGCAGGGAGGGAGGCAGCAAAGCCAAAACCACCAGAACTTGCCATGGGCTTGCAGAGATAAATCACACCTGGCCACACTGGCTGCCTGCTGGGCTGAAGTGACTGGGAAGCTGGAACTTCCCACAGCCTGAGTAATTCCGTGCTCCTGTGACAGGCATTTCTCAGGACTGTGACAAGTGATTTTTCAGCCCACCAGGATGATGAAAGTGTCTCATTTGGTGAAAGTCATTCTTGTGTAGCTGATCCAGGACCAAGCAGTCTTTTCTACCGTTTCTTACATCAAAATGGCAGCTCAGCAGATGGATTAGGGAAAATAGCAGAACCCTCCCAGAGAGAAATCAGTTTACTTAAAAGCTACTCAGTGGTTTTTCTCCATCCAAGCATGCCACTGAATGGGCTCCTTCCTCATAACACTGGGCCTCTTACAAAGAGAATCCAATAAATCTCAAAGTCTCCTTTATCATGAGAAATATTTGGCATTTTCCCCCTCTCTTGTTCCATACAGAGTTCATCTACAAAAACTAGGTCAAAAAGGACCCAATACCTGAATTGCAGGAATTGCAGTTTTACTCTGGCTTCTAACAACAGTAACCAGGTTTCAATTCATGAACGGTGCCAGTTAACAACTGTGAGAAATAAACAGCAATTTTAGCAGATTGAAGCGCAGCAACTTCAAAAGAACAGCTCTAACATGTTTCCAAAGAAGTGTTCTTGACTCGGGGATATGTGAACTCAGGGATTTCAGGCCAAGCTTGTCTGAAATTAATCATCTCCTCACATCCCAGTCGTGACACTGACACCTGACCATCTGCTGAGCAAAATGAGGAAGAAGCCTCACACATAAAAAATTCACTGTACGTGGATTTTGAGGACATCCAAAAACTCAAGTGTGTTTTCAATGTAATTTCATGGCCTCTAAATAACCAGTAAAACCGGTGAATAAACAGGCAGGAAGAGGTTTATGATAAAGGTCCAATTTTGTTCAAAATATACAGGAACAGAAATATAATTATATATGCTTCATATTTCGTAGGATAGATTTTAGTGAGAAAAATTTAAGTGAGAAAACCGTAAGGGAAAAAAATCCTTAAGTCTTGACAGCAAAAAAATAAAAATCAAAGAGGAGCTGAATACAAACCACTAGGGCTGTTTAAAAGTTTTTCCTCAGCAATATCTGTTTCAGATCTGCATTATGGATGGAGCAATTTTAAAGCGAATGTTTCAGTGGAACATTTAATCTCTGGCTATCAATGTGAAAAAAATTACACACCCCAAACCCAGAGCATTTCAGTTTAAAACTGTTCTAAAGTGCATGAAAATTCCTGCTTCAGTTCTGTTCTTTTTACCTTAAAGTAGCAACAAGCCACCAAAACTCCTTCACCTGTAAACCTAAACAAACTCACAACAAGTGAAAACCTGCACAGGTTTGTCTCTATACTTCTATTTTTTGAAGACAACAGGACTGAAACTGTGACTTTAGAGGGGGGTTTTATCATGTTTATCCTTGCAAGGCTGAGGACTGAGTGACTCTTTGTGCTGGTTGTGGGTGGGAGAGCAGGGATTTGCCCCCAGTGGCAGGTGAGGGGCTGAGTGAGGTTTGGGTTTGTGCTGGGAGCAGGGTGATAACACAGGGGTGATGCTGTTTTACACCACAACAACACAGACTCTGAGATTCAGATGGCTGAAAATGACTCCTTTATTTTTGGGATGTGTCACCCTTTTATACTATTCTACACAGACCAATTTGATTGGTGACAAAAGACAAATTTCTTCACTCACATTGGTCAGAGCAGAGGGACATCAAGAAGAAGTCCCTCCTAGGGAAAGAATTTAAACAATTTGCTGTTACAAAAACATTTCTGGTGTTTACAGAAAATTCCCTGGGAAAAGAATTTCAGAAAACAAAAACATCTCAGGCACAAAACCAGGGCTACACAGGGGTGTTGTGGTCACTGCTGAGCAGGGCTGACACACTCTTGTCTTCCCAAACCACTGGGATGGAACTCAGCCCCTTGGGCTGGATGAACCTGCCCGCCCAGGGGAATGGGGAATGAATTCCTACCTTTGCCTTCCAGCTTTTGCTTTACCTATTGAACTATTTTTATCCAAATCCATTGATTTTCTCCTATTATTTTTTCACTTTTATCCTTCTGATTCTCTCCCCCATCCCAGTGGGGATAGAGCAGGTGAGCAGCCACGAGCTGCTTTATCTGCTGGCTGGGGTCAAACCACAACACTCCTAAAAGTGCTTTTTTAACACGTTATTTTAAAAACAAGCAGTTTCTTTAGCCAAAAAGTCTTGTAATACCAGCACATTCTCTCTCAAAGCCTCTCCAAAGCCTGGTAATCTGGGAATAATTTGGTTGTAGTCACCCATGATTAGCAGCACTCCCTACATTCTCAGAGACCTTTCAGGGTGGCTTTTGATTATTTTTTCCCCTTTAGTTGGTTATCAGGATACTTATAAGCATAATTAATTCATACTTTGGACTCTCAGGATTATGAAGTATTATAGGATGGCAGCGCTAAGACAGAATGCTCTAATTCACCAGCTGTCATGTATTTAATTAGAGATTTTGATGGATCTTTCCTACTTAGATGAGCCTTCATACTTTGTGTTCTATTAAAAAAAAAAAAAAAAAAAAAAAAAAAAAAAAAAAAAAAAAGGGAAAGGCAGAAAGAAAGGGAAAAAAAAATCTTTCTTTTGTACAAGGAGTGTAGGGCTGTGATCAAGCCTTTGTCAGTGTGGCAGCCTTGTCTGTCACCCTGATGTCAGAGCTGGAGTCAAACATCTCATCAGCTGCCAGCCCTGACACTGCCACAGGAGCAGGACTGAGGCTGCAGCCTCAAAAATGAGCCTTCTCTTCATGCAGGGACAGAAGGAACACAGGCAGAATTCCTTTCTAAAAGCAGATAAACTTCAGGTGTTTCAACCATCCCCTTGTTTTGTGTCATCTGGGTGTTCACAAAGTTTAAACCAATATTCTTGCCATGAAAAATGTGAACTGGCTCCCCTCTGGGATCTGAGGAGTGGTTTATATTTTATATATTCTGTATGGAGTAACATTATTCAATGTGACATAAAGTTGGGAATATGTTTAAGTTGATCTGAAAGTCATATTAGCTGCAGCATAGAAAAGAATTTGTGAAAGAGAAAAGAGAAGTATAGAACTGACTTATTTAAGCTATTGTAAAATGGGCTTTAAACTTTTTTTTTTTCATGGAAATTTCTCTTAGAATGGTCCTGGATAATGCATAGAACACACAGTGTTTTCAATATCAGTGTCTACATTAATAAATGAAGAACTCTGACACTGGAATACAGTCAGTATTGAATAAATATTTTCAATTTTAGATTTTTAAAAGGGGTTATACGGTATCTAAAGTACAAAAAAAAATTGTTGCAGTAGAAAAAAAAATCCTGCTATAGTGTTACCTTCAATCTTTTTCATCCTCTCAGCATGCCTGTTAATGATCTGATCCAAGGATCTGCCTTTCCAAAAATCTTCCATTCTATTTAAGGTTTGGCAGTTTGGCAAGCCTGAGTCCCCCATGAAAATAAAAGTAAATTTATTGATCTATATTTCAGTTAGGTGGCCTAACAACAAATTACTGATGGAAAGATAATCTTTAGAGAGGGCAGAAAGATGATAGGAATAGTTTTTAGAGAGGAACTGAAATACTGCTCATTTCAGTTTTCTGCCAGTGTGAGTGGATTTTTGATCCGTAATTTAGGTTAGGCTAGGAATTATTTTGTATTAATTATTAATTAATTAGCATTATCCAACTCTGCTCCCATTAAAGTCAATGCATGAATCAATATTTAAAAGGAGAGAAAATCCAAACAAGGAGTATTTCCTCGTTAAAGAACTGTGAGGGGAGAAAGCAAACAAGAAAAGGTGCAAGAATTATTCTCCAGAGCAGCCCTCTGCAGCAAAAACCTGCTGCTGGGAGCTGCCAGCACAAATTGGGGTTATTTTTCTGGTGGCTGCCTGAACTAAGGTGTCTTATGGGGGTGGGTAAAAGGAGCTTAAAGGAGATCTTCAGTTTCTAATCCTTGTGGGACGAACTCCTGGGAAAAGGGACTCACCAAATCCCCAGGGAATCGCCAGCACACTGCAGGCTGGACAGGAGGGGGGATTTTAGTTCTGAGGGTTTGCTTTGGGGCACTGTGTCCCCCCAGACTGGGGTCACCCACCCTGTCCCCACTCCTGCTGTCCCCTCAGGGTGGGTGGCACGGGGGTGGCACAGGGGATGGTCATGGCAGCAGCTGCTCAGGGAGCTGTGACACAGCCTATGGTACAGCTCATGGCACAGCCCATGGCACAGCCAGCCCATGGCACAGCCTATGGTACAGCCCATGGCACAGCTCATGGCACAGCCCCTGGCACAGCTCATGGCACAGCCCATGGCACAGCCAGCTCACAGCACAGCCCATGGCACAGCGCATGGCACAACACAGCCCATGGCACAGCCCATGGCACTGCCCATGGCACAGCCCATGGCACAGCTCATGGCACATCCAGCTCACAGCACCGCCCCTGGCACAGCACAGCCCATGGCACAGCCCCTGGCACCACCCAGGGCACAGCTCATGGCACAGCCAGCTCACAGCACAGCCCATGGCACAGCCTCTGGCACAGCTCATGGCACAGCTCATGGCACAGCCCATGGTACAACCCCTGGCACAGCCCATGGCACAGCCCATGGCACACAGCCCATGGCACAGCCCATGGCACTGCCCATGGCTCTGCCAGCAGCTCTCTGCCCCTGCCTGCTGCCCACAGAGGGGCTGCACCACAGCTGGCCCAGCTCCAGCCAAGGAGAAACCCCACAAAGCCCAAATCTCCAGCAGTGGTGGCTCACAGGGCTGGGCAAACTCACCAGACAGGGAGGAGAGGAGTTTCCCTAGGGAGGCAGCACACCTGGAGCCCTTCATGAGGGATGCAGCATCACCAAACCCTAAAGATCCTCAAATTATCTTTACAGAATCACAGAATCACTGGGTTAGAAGAGACCTCCAAGATCATCAAGCCCAACCCAGCCCCAACACCTCAACTAAACCCTGGCACTGAGTGCCACATCCAGCCTTTGTTTAAACACATCCAGGGATGGTGACTCCACCACCTCCCTGGGCAGACCATTCCATTATTTATCACCCTTTCTGTAAAAAACTTTTTTCCTAATATCCAACCTGTATTTCCCCTGGCCCAGCCTGAGACTGTGTCCTTTATTTCAACTGGCTGATGCAGGAGGGGGATGGGACTGGACAAGGGAGAAGACTGAGCAGAAAACTCTTTGCCTGTCTGGTTTCTCTCAAATATTTCAGTGGAAACATGTCCAGATTTTAGCTGAGAGACACAGAAAGATGAAAGTGTCACTGACTGTTACAGATTGGCCCATCTCAAATATTAACACACGGATTCATCTGCTTTGTGGAAACTGAAATTGCCCTTTTGTTCCCACGGATCCAGCAGACGATTCAATCAATGGCAAAATGGAGCCAAAGTAACCCCAGGTCCTGAATTTCCAGTTTCCCTGAGAGAATCCACTGCAGGATTTGGCTTCAGAGAGATTAATTACAGACAGAGCAATGGTACCAAACAATACTCCACAGAGCTTCCAGGAGACATCTGATATTCTTGTACCATTTAATAGTCTGATTATGACTGCCACTGTATCTCCTGCAATACAATGTCCTTTCACAGATCACTGTATCATATATTTAAATATTATCCTAAAGTTCTTATTCTCAAAATATTACTCACTTCCCTTTTTCTTCTTCTTCCACCCTTGTTCCTGTCCACAGTGTGCAAACCAGCAGTGCCAGGACAGAAGAATTCATTATATTTCAAAACAAACAACTGTGGAATTTGTTTCCACAATGCAGTTGATAATTTGCATCACAAAAGTAGCAGATCTCACAAAAAATCTTCTATAAATCTGACGTTTGAAGTGTTTTTTGCAGTGTTTTTGACAACCTTTTTGAAGGAAAATGTGGCCTTAATTCTCATGTCAGAAATTACCAATAAATTGTTTTTAATGACCCCTTCCATGGGATATGTGAAATGGATATTTTGACAGAATTATGCATAATAACTGAAGTAATAGTAGTAATACCACTACTAATACAGTAGTACCAATTTTCCACCCCATCATCATTTAGGTGAGCTTTGGGCACCTCTCAAGTACAGAAGTTCTGCATTTAGAGTCTCTCCACTGCACAAAACCTAGTTAAGCATCTCTGTGAATTGAGGCCATGACCCTGCAAGGAGCTGAGGAACAGAACTGCTACGGAAGGATTTTTCTGATGGATCCCCCCTCTCCTTTTAAATAGATATGCAAGAAGATTTATGAACAAGACGTGCTCCTTACTAAGCCTAGAAAGTTCATTTTATCATTTTATCATTTTCTGCTTGAACAAGGATGCTACAGGGCAATACCACAGCTGGTCAAGAGGCAACCATTTAGGTGAAAAAACTCAGGTAAAAAAACGCCTCTTTGCATTTCTTTCTGGTTTTATTGAAGAACCCTTTTTATTGATTAATACTTTTCTCTGTAGTGCAGTAAACCACCCCTTATGAAGCTAAACTTTGCTGTTCCCCAAAAATAATAATACTCCATGAAAATGCTTGTGTGCCTCATTATGTGTTTACAGAATAACTGGAGACTTCAGGAAAAAAAACAACAACAACGAAGGAATATTTCTTTGAAGTAATAGATACATTCTATATATGATCACAAAAAGATTTTTTTAAATGCACAGAATGAATTTTGCAGTTTGGAAAGTCCTGACTCTGTGAATGATAATTAGCTTATGTATAAATCATACCCAGAAATATTTATGATGAAACTTCCACTCAAAATAAAATAGACAAATGTCTTTAACCTAATGAAATTGCATAGTAAATTATTTCCAAGAACATTCCAATGTCAAGGTAACTCACTTAATTATCCATTATCATCCAAATGTAGACATAATGTTAATTAAAATGAAGGGGCAAAACCATTTCCATTTTTTATTAAGATCCATTGGGCTCCTGAAGAGCCATTAGCTGAGCTGGCAGGGTGAGGTGGAGGACGAGCCCTGCCCTGCCAGGTGGAGCCTTGAATTCTCAGCTCAGGAGCTGCAGTGCTGGCGAGAGGGAATTCACTGACTCCTGCCATGCCCAGAGCCCCCAGCTCACCTTGGAGGGGGATTTTAGGGCTGGATTATCCCGTGCTGGAGGGAATTTTGCCTCTTCAGGGCAGAGGAAGGGGAGGGAAAGGCATTTTCAAGTCTGTGGTTCAAGTCAACCATTTGGACTAAAGGAGCTGTGGAAATAAAATGGCAAATTGAGGAAAATTTTGTTTTCCCTTGGATCTGGACACTGAATTGCAGTTGTGGAGGAGTTGAGTTCCACATTGGTCCAATGTGTCTGATTAAAAAAAAAAAAGGCAGAAAGAAAGGAAGGAAGAAAAAACTTCTTTTGTACAAGGAGTGCAGGACTGTGATCAAGTCTGTGAGCATGGCAGCCTTGTCAAGGCATTGTTGAATCTGTGGTTCAAGTCAACCACTTGGACTAAAGGAGCTGTGGAAATAAAATGGTAAATTGCGGAAAGTTTTGTTTTCCCTTGGGTCTGGACATCGAATTGCAGTTGTGGAGGAGATGAGTTACACACTGGTCCAATGTGTCTGATTAAAAAAAAAAAAAAAAAAAAAAAAAAAAAAAAAAAAAACCACAGAAAGGCAGAAAGAAAGGAAGGAAGAAAAAACTTCTTTTGTACAAGGAGTGTAGGGCTGTGATCAAGTCTTTGTCAGCATGGCAGCCTTGTCAAAGGCATTATCGAGTCTGGGGTTCAAGTCAACCACTTGGACTGAATTTCCAAAGGAGCTGTGGAAATAAAATGGTAAATTGGGGGAAGTTTTGTTTTCCCTTGGGTCTGGACATTGAATTGCACTTGTGGAGGAGATGAGTTACACACTGGCCTGATGAGCTGCTATAAATCACTTCACACAGCACCCTCACTGCTTCTGTCCTTCCCCAGCAGCTAAACCTGCCTTGGCTCTGCTGGCGTGCTGCTCAACTTGATTTTTAAAATAAATAGATATTTATCTGAAGAACTTAGTGAAATTACTTCACAAAACACACATGTTTGGGACACAAGTGCCTGTATCATCTTGGTTCACCTTTCCTTCCTCTTCTGTGCCATTCACAAGCCTTTAAAAAGCTACAAATAACATCTTTTTTTTTTTAATATTTGCTTAAGTGGTTTGAATTATAAGGGCAACAGCACTTAGTCTTGTGCACAACTATGTATTGCAAAGAACAAAATTCAGTAATTTTTCTTACCATTATATTCCTGAATCCCTGTATAAACTTCAGATAGCCATTGTTATTTTTTTAAACTTCTGTTTTTCAAGGAATACATCGTAGAAGGAAATAAAAATGTGGGTAACAGGATCTAGACTGGGAAAATATTGTCAATGCCCACCCTTCCACAGGGAAGTAGTTTACTCTAATTCAAAAGTTTGATGTATTTATGTTACATTTTGGTTTTCACTCTAAGAGTTAATTGGAAATATGTCAATGAATCCCATGGGTAACTACCACAGACCATATTCTTTTACAGCAAATACAATGTTCTATCCAAAAGTGGTTTGGACATGTACTAATTCAAAATTTATTCATAAAGAACTCTTCCAGTCTATCACATTTTATTGTCAGACCAGCTAAAACCCTGCTCACCTTCTGCACATTAATACTACTCTTAACATCACTGGGGATTTTCATTAGTAAAGTGTTTCATGAAATTTAAAGCATATATTACTTCCTTCAGACCTTTGAATGGTGAATTATAATTGCTTTAATAATTCAGACTGACATAAAAATGAATCTAAGGTAATAACCAGCTTGCATATTACCTACCACATATTGCACTCTAAAAGTAATCAGGGTTACATTAATTAACCAAATCTTTTTTTCTGATTTAAAAAAAAAAAAAAAAAAAAAAAAGCCACGGTCGCTGACAATAGAAAGTTTGGACTAATATGTCCAAATTGTTTGAATTATCCTCTCCCACAGCCCTCATAACCCTGAAACATCTGAAAAAATTCAGCATATCATAAGTTTCTAAGTGGCTGAACCTCTTAACCTTTAATAGAGAATTACTCTTCACTGTTATCTCACAGAAGTTGTGGGTTTGGGGTTTCTCTTTAGCCAATACAATTAATTTCTTGCTTACCCCAGAATGAGCCTGTGGTTTGTTTGGTTCCTCCCCATCCCACCCAGGTTTTGTAGTTAATGAATCGCCTGGATTCATTTTAGAATTCCACTAAATTAAGGGAAGAAAGGAAATATTTCTGTAGCACAGCACTCACTACAGCGTTAAAAAACCCAAGCCAGCACACGAAACAGAGTCTTCCAAGGATTTGGGTTCTACTACGCCGCTAAATATAATTTTAGCTCGTGTAAAATACTTTCCAAATTTCACTCTGCAAGCACAGACAGTTTTAGCACACGAAGCACCTTGGCACATGCAGGAAACACAGCAGTGAGCACGGAAATCTGAGCCAGAAAAGGGAATGAAGGCCAAGGAGATGCTTCCCAACTCTCCTCATACCTGCTCAGGACTTTCTTGAAGCTCACAACGTGCCTGGCTTTTGTAGGATGGGGCTGTGCTGTCCTCTCCTCTTCCCAATATAATCCCACAGGGAGGTGAAGACACATTGATCTCCCAAAGAGCAGAGCCTGCTTTCCAATGCATGGGACAAATCCTTAAGGAGTCCCCCACTGCACCCCAGAGATTTCACATCTGGCCAGCTGCAAGGCTGCTCTGCACACTAAGGACACTCTGGGGATCACAGCAAAACAAATTTCCCCCCTCCCTGGGTGAGATCTGTGCAGCTTTACATCTCTAATAATCAAGTTGAGCCCGTCTGAAGGACTCTCACAACGCCCTGTTTTAAGTCCTCAATTTGTAGAGTCTGTGTTTCCATGGTTACCCCCACAGCCCACACTGCAAAAGTGCCAGGGTAAAACAATTACAACAAAGAGCCAACTTGGTGCAGTGCAAGTCACTGCACTCCAGCACTCTTCCCTCTCCCACACCTCACCAATCTCTCAGAGCCTCTGCTGCTCTCCAGGCAGGCAAACACCTGTTTTATTGAAACAACAGATTATTGGACAAATTTCTTATCTTCCCCCCCCCAAGTAACTTCACAACTCCAGTGCCCAGCTACCAAGGAAGTGCAACAGTTACTATAGTAACATTATTCTGGGAATAAATAACACGATTGCTTTGGATGCCTTTCAGCAAATAAAACAAAAAGAAAACCCCAAGCACACTCTGGATTAATGGCATTATTTATTTAGGAGCCTTCATAGATTGTTATTTATATTCCAAGCCACGAGCTGGTTTTGGTGCTGCATTCTGTCTCCTCCAGGTAATGAGGGCTGCATCGAATAATCAACCCCCTCTGACTGCACTGGAGCTATGATCTCATTTGTCAGCAGGTCATTGGAGACTGACACTGCTAAACTGCTGGAAAAACCTGTCACACACCTGCAGGGCATGCACAGGCTGCAAAGGCTCTGAGCCCACCCAGGACTGGCACCCCAGAGCTCCCCTCAGCTCAGGCCCTGGGCTCTGCCTCTTGCTCCTGCAGGTGAGGCTGGCAGGAAGGTGCCAAATGCCTCAGTATGCTCCTGGTGTCAACAAAAATGATTTTTTAGCTGAGAAAGGATATCCTGAGGGGAGGTTCTGATTTAAATGCAATTGCAGAATTTTATTTATGGCTCAGACACTCGTGGAGTGTTTAAAACCGAACCAAAATAACAAAACAAACAAACAAAAACCCCTAACCCTGAGTGCCAGCAGCTCTGCATAGGGCAGTCAAATCAAACCTGGGGAATCAAACCCCTTGACTCAGATCTCCTGTGCCTGCCTAATGATGACAGGTTGGTGACAGGAGTCTCCAAGGGGGCTGCAGTCCCATTTCCGGGAAAACTCCCCCCCAAAACCTTTCTGCTGAATCCTTGCATGCTCCTGTGAGAGCCCCCAGATCAGGCATGACCTTAAACCAGGGGGAGAGCACCCAGCTATGCCAAATGTGTGCAGAGCCTGTCCTGTGCCACCAGCCCTGTGTCACCAACCCTGTGTCACCAGCCCTGCCTCACCAGCCCTGTGCCACCAGCTCTGTGCCACCAGCCTCATGCCACCAACCCCATGTCACCAGCCATGTGCCACCAGCCCCATGCCACCAGCCCTGTCACCAGCCCCATGCCACTCGCCCTGTGTCACCAGCCCTGCCTCACCCAGCCCTGTGTCACCAGCTCTGAGCCACCAGGCTTGTACCACTAGCCCTGTGTCACCAGCCCCATGCCACCAGCCCTGCCTCACCAGCTCTGTGTCATCAGCCTTGTGTCACCAGCCTAGTGCCACCAGCCCTGCCTCACCCAGCCCTGTGTCACCAGCCTTGTGTCGCCAGCTCTGTGTCACCAGCCTTGTGTCACCAGCCCTGTGCCACCCACCCCGTGTCACCAGCCCTGTGCCACCAGCCCTGCCTCACCCAGCCTTGTGTCACCAGCCCCATGTCACCAGCCCCATGTCACCAGCCCCGTGTCACCAGCCCCGTGTCACCAGCCCTGTCCCTGCAGGGTGGGCTCTGCTGCCTGTCCCAGGTGTGGGGAGCCTGTGCACAGGAGGAGGCTCTGGCTCAGCTCCCCAGGCAGGAGCTCCGAGCTGCAGTGGGAAGTGCAGGAGCAGCCTGGGGGGAACAGGCTGTGTGAAATCCCCACCAGGAGAAGCCTCAGAGCAGTCAGTCACTGCCTGAGCTGGGAAGAGCCTGGGAGTTCAGTGAGTGCCATCAGTCCATCTCCTCCATCCCACCTTCTGTCCCACTGCTGGAGCTCCTGGACCTCTCCAGGGTGTGAAAAGCACAGCACAGCCCTGACCCTGAGGCACAGCACAGCTGGCACTGCAGAACAGCTGGAGTTTGCTGTTTAACTCAGAGCACTTCTGTATTTAACTCAGTGTAAACACAATGGCTTTTGCCAAACTTCCTACACAAATACAATTTAATAGAACTGGCAGGCTGGAGAAAAATTATACAATTATTGCAGCATTTAACTGAGGTTTAGTTGAGATGGGGATCTCAAAGTTATAAAAACTGGAGGGTGTATCAGAAATCACTGCAAACTGGGGTAAGGAATTCACCACGGATGAATCATCAGTCCTTATGCAACCAAAACTCTTCTCAGCATATTAATGGCACAAGATGGCCCCTGCTACAGCATTTTTGATTTTTGTTGCATTTTATTTGCTTTTGTCTAGTCTGCTTTTATCATTCTTAATCCTGTGCAAAGAGGGGAAAGCTCCAGCCTCATAAAAAAACCCCACTTTTTTTTCCACATGAGAGGATATATTGACAGACAGGCATCAGCTCCAGCACAGTCAAACAGCTCCTGCTCTTTCTAAACAGCATCTGTTTCACACAAACATGCAAAAAGCAATTAAGAAACTTCAGAAAAAAACTTTTTAGCAGAGCAGGTAACTGCAGCAAGGGCTGTTTGCACAGCCTTCTGCAACAAACCCTCTCTGACCACAGGTACAAGGAGTAGAGTGAAAAATCACATTCAGGTAATTAATTAATGTTTCAAAGACCCACATTCCAATCACAAAGTGATCGTTATCCAAGTGTGACCCACAAGACTCCAACAACCAGCACAGGAGTCAGAATCCCCCTGATTCTTGAATCAAGTTTCCTGGCTCATAACAGCAATGCAAAGGACATGAAAAAACTCAGCAAGGCATGTAAAATGATTTTTCTACATATTGCTGTTCAACATAGGTCAAAATTTTGTCCCTGAAAGGATGGAAAGCAGGGTAAGCTGGCCTGAAAAAATGAAAATCAATTGTAAGATGCTCTAGGAAAAAAAAGCAAGTTGCAAACCTGAAAAAGGACAATTAAATTGATGGGAAAGCAGCTCTCCCTGAAACACATTACATCAGGACATTGGGACCCCCAAACACTTTGCTTCTCTCTTAAAAACAAAGTTATTAAAATTTCATGAAATGTTCCAGCGTGGAATGAAAACTGATCAAGTGATGTGATGTTTCCCCAGAATTTGTCTTGTGCTGTAAAACATTAAATTCAATATAAGGAAGAAGACAGCTTTTAAAGGATAATAGACTGGGGGCTGCTTCAGTGAAAGAAGACTCTGACCAAAATCACTACAAACCAAAACCCAATTTTGGATGGTTGCAGAGTTTCAGTTCAGTCCTTTTCAAATAACTCTGTGTGATGGTTTTAGGAGTTTAGGTGTCTTCTTTTCCTCATCAAACATCAATAAATGCAAAACCACCGCTCTCCAAAACACAGGCTAACAAAAAAAAAAAAAAAAAAAAAAAAAAAAAAAAAAAAAAAAAAAAAGGAACTGCTAAGTAAATTAAATGATCATGTCAGGCTTCATGCCCAGTTCCAAAAATCCAAGTATCTCTGCACATGAAGGAGGTAAAAAAGCCAGGAAAGCTTTGACTCCACTGCAGACCCAGAGCACCAGGGCAGGGCTGGGGAAAGGCAAACACAACCCCAAACACACTCCTCAAACACCTTCTTCTCCCCCTTTTACTCAATCCAGATCTCCAGTTTCTCCAGCTCTGAGATGTTTCTCCAGCTCTGAGATGTTTCCAAAAGGACCTGGCTGTTTTCTGCCAAATCAGCCACATTTTCACATAAATGGTCAAAGGCTTGATGCAATAATTGCCACTGAAAAAATACCTTTACATTCAAAATTTTCCCACTAAGAAGAGTAATAAATTCACAAATAAGAGGCACGATGAACATTCCCTAGGACATGGATTTTTCTGCCTTGAGTGAAATGAACAGTTTGTAACCCAAGCAAGGTGATGGCACTAATGAATTATAAAGGCCTCTCCTCATGAGTGGGATTAATCTTACATGTCATAAATACTGATTAGATACCCCTATGTGCAATATGGAAATAAAGTGATAGGTTTATTCATCTTAATGTTGTGAGTGATGTTCAAACTGAGGTAAAACCTTGTGAGATAAAGACAGGAGGCCATGAGAAAGCTTTTTTACACCCCACACACATCCTGCCTGCAGCAAATCCCAGTGTCCCTCACCTGCTCCAAGGAAAAAGAGTCTGAAAGGTCCCAGCCCCTGGCCCAACACCACAGCAGGACTTGAGACGAAGGAGATGCTGTTGTTATTACAGGAATAATGCTGTTGCACAAGCTTTATCTCCTGTACAGCAAGTTCTGACTGAAATAATTTCAAATTACCCCATTAAAAGCATCCAAACTTGGCTTTAAAGAGATCCACATCTGATTTTAAGTTTCCCATCAATAAAGAACTTCCCACGAGCTTTCTTGGAAGATTCACCCAAACAAATAATCACATTTACAATTGGAAATTTTACATGTCCACCCCCCAAAAAATTAACTCCTCCAGTTTCAGCTGCTTCCAGATGAAACATGATGTTTAAGTGAAACATTTTTGTCTGGCAGAGTGGGAAAACTTCCATTAGCAAAGTTTTGTTCTTGCTGCAGTTATTTGTACTTTGTGATCCCATCACCTCCTCCTGGTTAACCTCAGCCAGAGTTTGCTCCCAGAATCTCTGTCTGCAGTTGGAATTGAGGGATAATTTAAGCTGGTTGAAGGTAATTAGAGCAGTTTGTCAGAGGCACAGCCCTAACGAGCCGCTTTGTGTGGAAGGGGCTGTGGCACCACTAATGACTAAAAGCCCTGCAGCTCCCTTAATTTGGACTTTAGAGAGCTTTGAGTAGAGCAGCACCCCAGTGAACTGTGCTGGGACACAGGTACATCCCACACCAGCCTGGTGTCAAAACCTCTCCCCTGAAATCCAACTTTGATTCTGACTTTGCCAGGAGCACTCGACTGCTCTTCCTGTCTCGGTGCCTTGTGAGGTTTCCAGATTTCTGAGTGCTAAAAAAACCCCACAGTGCAACTACAGGATGACAAACTCCAGGCTCCTGACACTGAAATATTAAAGTGGTTTTGCAGCACATTTGTTGTTTTGTGGTATGCTTTATCACCACCTTGCAATCTCTGTTTTCAGAGCAGCTCATCTCATGAACCGCAGTAGGAAATAAAGATGATAAAATCTGCTTCTGACAATTTGATTTTTTTTTTTCTATCTTTCCCTTTTGCTTCCCTCGTGCAGCACTCTCCCCTTCCTCTCATTGACTATCAAATCTGTCCCTGGGTTTATAGAAATATTACTCCTGGCAAACATAATGCAGGTTTATTGCTAATTCAGGGTGATTACTTGATGCTACACCAGAACTCCTGTTCCTCACTCACTTTTTCTGAGATGTTACCAGTGCACCTCTTAAACATGCAAATATCAGCAACTTGAACACCTCTCACACACTGCATATAAATAAATCTATGTTTTTTCTATATATAAAAATAATTTTTGTTAATGCCTGCCAGTTAATTAATAACAGGCTGAAAATAAGAACACCTCTGGATCTTGTGAAGGCAAACAAGTCCCTGATAACTCTCCTGCCCAGCAGCTGCAATTCTCACAGGATTTTTGTTCTCAGGTGCTCAGGGCCTCTCTGTTTGCAGCACCTGCTGGATTCTGGTGGATCTCAGAAGGAAAATGTTTCCATGGAGGACTGATAATCCCCCTGTGTGGAATCCAGGGGCTGAAAGGAAAGGATGCTGCTAATTTTGATCATTATCAACGTATTCTGAACCATGAAAACATATTTTCCCTTTTTGAGTTTTTATTAAAAGTATATATTAGCAACAGGAAAATCAACTTGCTATTCACTTGCACATTACATTCAAGTCCATGCTGATACTTACTCAGCAGTCTATTTCTTTTTTCTATGAATAAAAAAAACTACTACGAGAGAGAGAAAGAGAGAGAGAGAGAAAGAGAAATTCCTGCCTGGTTTTGCAATGATCTTCAAATAATCTTAAACATTCCATATTCAGAATTGTCATTTTTAAACTTTTCCAGCTGAAGAATCAAGATTTTCATTCCTACTCATGGAACTCATTATATACTATCTCTGTTTTGTGTGTCAGCCAGTAAATAATAGCTTTATAATATTGTTCTGCAGAGCCTGTTTTACCTGGAACTTGTTTGAAGTGTCTTGAGCAAATTAAATCCAGAAGTGGAGCCTTACACGGTGTCACCCAAGTTATTGAATTTATTAAAAGCAGATAAAAGACAACTCTTTCCTTGACTACATCTTAAATTTAAGAAAAGTTTCTAGTTCAAGTTTCACTTTCAGTATAAAATATGCCCTTGTGGAAGCTGTTACAAATGTCAAACTTTAAGGAGCATAAATTTATGGTGGCATTGAATTTTAATGGCACTATAAATGTCTATAGTAATGGTGATATATCTATTGCAATAAATTGCTATAGAGAAATATAAAAATAAATGTAAGATAAAAGATTGTGTATAAAATATGTTTTTACATACTCTTTAATGATTAAAAATCATAGAAAACTAGAGGCAATAAATCACCGCAAAGTGCTGTTAGATTTTACATGCTGTTTTACCCCTGGAACATATAGACACAATCCTTTGGCCAGAAATTGCACTGACTTTAATGAGGCTAATCCAGATGATCTTTTTTGTTGACTTGAAAAAAAAAAAAAATCTGCTTTCCATTAAGGATCACAGAAACACTGCTATCCATGACCCACTGAAGCTATAAAAGGGAAATTTATGGGGATTTTAAATCACTGTTTGGCTTCCTGCCTGCTTTCCTCCTCTTCACAGCTTCCCTGTTATTTGCCACAGCTCGTCCCATTTGGGGCTGGGCTCTGCTCCCAGGACAAAGGAATGTTCACACTGTGGTAAGAGAGAATTCAAACCCAAGGAATCCACAGAGGTGCAGAGGAACAGCCAGCGTTGTCTCTGTGTAGGTCAAAAGTAGTGCTTGATATAATAAATGATCAGTCTACACTTCCATTAATCCACTGTCTTAAAAACCTTTATGTCCTTGATTTATTTTCTTAAAACAGAGGCAGAGGAAAATTATGAGACTGTTCCTTGACAGTCATGGAAGCTGACATCAATAAAACCTACCTGTCCAGGAATATCAACAGAAAAGAAAAGGGGAAAAAGCAAAAGCAAACAGAGTTTGGTCAGGAATGAATCTTGGAATCCCAGTCAATACTCCAGGCTGGGGCAGTGGGGTAGGTGGGGAAAAGTCGCTGTGAGGTTTTTTGGTCTGTTTAAAAATATATTACAGTCATTTTAAATGTGGAAAATCAAGGTTTTCTCTAAATTGCAGTAGTAATATATTCCAAATATTCAGCCCCTAAGATATAAAAGCTGCCTTGGAATCCTGGGCAGTGCTGCTGTAATTTGTGTGAATGCAGACCTGTGGTGTCTGGGTCAGTCCCAGTCCACATCTTCCCCCTGAGGAGGTCTGGGGCAGAAACACCCACAGAAATTGGAGAATCAGAACATTTCCAGCAGGACAAACTGCAAACCTGACCCCTGACCCTGCCTTTCCCTTCCTTGGGCTCAGGACACAACTGGGGACTAATGAGATTAAACTGCCCATGACTCCATTAACCAGTGACACTTCTGTTCAACATTCGGAAGCAAGACCTGGGTGAACAATAAATGGAAGCTGCCAGCTCTATAAATATCTGCAAATGAAAGCTCCAGGACCTGTCATGGCACTGCCAGCTGCTGCCAGGTGCAGGGTTCCAAACATCTTGGCAAAGGGTGCTCCTGCAGTGCAGAGAGGAGAGCAGGGGAGGAGTTCTGGAGGAGGAACTGGGCTCAAGTAGATCCTGCAGATACCAATGGATGCCAAGGGAGATGGAGGAGCCAGAAAACAGCACTGGAAAAGTGTCTGGGGAAGTGTCCCATGAAGAAAGAAACTCTAGAGAGCAGCAATGCTGTTGGGTCTGCAAGAACTGGCTGTAGCAATATATCTGTATAACAGATCATTCTGATGCACCAACCAAACTGGTTGTGAGTAATATTATCAAACCACCTGCAGTTTTGTTGTTAGAGCTCTCAGGAATTCATCAAGGTTTACTGAGAAAACAACAGGATCAAAAATGAGAAGACACCCTGAGAAAATGTCTGCAAAAAATGTAAACCCCAAATAGGGGAAGCACAAGGTGAGGATGGACATTGACCAATTGGATGTCCTGAAGGATGTGTGCCTGCCTCAGGAAGAAACAGCTTGGCCAACCCAGAGATGCCCACATGGACAGACCTAGAATCTGTATCTAACATGTAATACAAACAATAAACAGCTTCTCTTGGAATCACATTGATTCTGATTATTCAGTGCCCCATTTCCCCCCTGCAGCTGAGAGATCCAGTGCCAGGTGCCAAACCTGTCCAAGGCCACCAGCATCACCCACAGGACCCTGTTCACAGCCTGGAGTGTCCCACAAGGGCAGGGGCTGCTCTGGGCTCACAGAGACCACAGGAGTTTGTGCACAGCCCTGATGGAAACAAGGAAACCACAAGGGACTTTCACTGTCAAACCAACCCCTCGTGTTGTGGAAGTTACTGAAAAAAATCTCTAAGCCAGAAACATCAATTTTGTTCTCCAGCAGGTTTCTTACAGGAATTACACAGAGAAGTTTGGAGTATCCCTGGGACTCAATGGATGATTTCCATTGAGCCAAATTGGAACTGGGCAAATTTCCCCAACCAACTGCTTCTACAAACTAAGAGATGTTTACACAGCACTAAAGTTAAGGAAAACTCCCCACAGTTTTCAGAAAGGTAAATCCATAGCTGACAGTGAGTGCTGAACTTCCAGGAAACTCTGGGACTAACACAGAGAAGCATTTATTAGTTTTGTCTAAAAAAATCTTAATAAATATCTTTAATGTCTTAATAAATATCTTAATGTCAGATCTTTAGGATTCAGGAGTGATTTACCTTCAGTCTTGAGAAAATTAGGACAGCAGGATTTTAACCAATGCAAAGCTCCTTTTAAAATTGTCCTTTGGTTGTTTCTAACACTAAAAATGGCAATTAGTGCCATCAGTTTGCCCTAGGGACAGTTTCACAATGGAGATCACTGAGTAAATGTGTGTGTAAATTTATAATTTATAAATTTATGAATACATGAAGATAACAGAGATACAATGAAAAAGTGAAGGAAGGAGCAAGTTTCAACTTCCAGCAAAATACTCTCTAGTTAAAGCAAAAGCAATGAAAACATTTGCAGAGATAGGGTTCAAATTCCTGTTATTTACACTGTTATTGGCAGTGATGCTTTCTGCCACCTCAGAGCGAAGAGGATGGAACATGTAAAATGCTGCTGCTCATTTTCCACATCAGCCATAACCTCTCCTCATTTCTTTCCCTCCCCTTGAAGGGAAAGGAAGGCAATCCCATCAGCACTTCAAGAGTCTTCTGGAACTGAATGAAAACTTTTTACATCGTGTGTTTCCTTGTCTTGAATGTCACTGACACTCATTATTAACATTATTATAACCCAGCACCAGCATTACACAGTTTCTCTGGGGATGGGATGGGATGGGATGGGATGGGATGGGATGGGATGGGATGGGATGGGATGGGATGGGATGGGATGGGATGGGATGGGATGGGATGGGATGGGATGGGTGGAAAACCTTCCCAAGATCCACTTGGCTGCTGCTCATCCCTTGGTGTGGCCTAAACAAACATTTCCCATCTTTCTGCTTTTTAGTGTAATTTTTTTTTTTTTTCATTAAAAGGATACGACATAAGTTATTAATGGCTTAAACTTCATTTTATCACTATTAGATGCAGATATATTCTTATAAAGGAGAAAGAGAAGCAGATTCTGCTGGCGTATGGAATGTTTTATTGGCACCCCATGGATGGCATGGATCATCTTTCCCTGCTAAAGAAGCATCATCTCCATGCTGAGAGATTAACTCCTCTCACAAAGTTATCACATGAATATTTCAATTCTTTCTTCATGCGTAAGAATTCAGAACCAAGACTGCAAGATCTTTGGGAAACCTCTCTCTGTACTTGAAGAAAGCTCATGCAACTATAAAATATTACAGCAAAACCATGGCCTCACTATTCTTTTACAAGCTGCAGATAAATGAGGGGACAAGGTGATAATGTGGGATTATTTTCCTATTTCAGTGGCCTAATTAATTTCATTTTGTTCATGCTTTCATCTGATTTCATTTTCTTACCAATATTAATATTTCCACATACACGCACTGCACATAAAGGATTAGAAGTTTCCTGGTTCAGCAAGAGAGGGAGCTGGAAATGGTCTCTGCCAGAGAAATGAATGAGCTGTAAGCCACAATCCTTCCATGCACAAACCTATTCTAACACAACATGGGAACTACTTTTATTATTTTTTTTAGAACACTTGTTATCAAACTCTCTACCAGATATGGCCACTTGGGAGTGATTACAAGACCTTTCATGCCATGATAATAACGAAAAAAACCCCAAACCCCCACAAATAAAGCAGAGAGAGCTGAAAAAGAAAATCTGTTCAAACTACCATTAAGTTTTGCCATAAATAAAACCAGGTGGGAACGATGGCAAAGGAGATCAAAGACAAAAGAATGTCAGCACCACTGTCAAATGGGCAAACAGGGACTTGTGCCTGCAATTCCAAGGCTATAAATTGCTGCCACCTGTGTTTGTGTGTGGCACAAAGCAGCAGTCAGTGTGGACAGGCCAGTGATTCCAGTGATGGATCTGAGCCCTGCTGCCTCCAGCCTGTGATGCCTCACCTGCATGGACAGCTCAGGGTGTCCTGCTGCAGCTTTTAGACAGAATGCTGCTGTGCCTGAGAGCCCTGAGCTCAGCCTGGAGCCACACAGAGCCCTGAGGTTCAATTTTGGGGGAAACATTTCCAGGTTCCATTGGGGGAAAACATTTCCTCCAGGCTCCATTTGAAGGGAAACATTTCCAGGTTTTATTTTGGGGAAACATTTCCAGGTTCCATTGGGGAAAACATTTCCTGGTTCCATTTCGGGGAAACATTTCCTGGTTCCATTTGGGGGAAACATTTCCAGGTTCCATTTGGAGAAACTTTTCCAGGTTCCATTTGGAGAAACATTTCCATTTTCAATTTTTGGGAAACATTTCCAGGATCCTTTTGGGGGAAATATTTCCAGGTCCCATTGGGGGAAACATTTCCAGGTGCAGCACTGAGCTAGCCCTGGTTCTCTGACTCCAAGAGGGAAATGTCTTTCTCACCAGACTGTGATTTCCATGGAGTGACCCCATTTGGTGGCAGTTCTATAATTTCTCTGGTGCTCACAGAGTTCTTGGGATGTGTGCCCTGAGATCTGCATTTATAGAACGCCAGCTGGTGCTTCACATTGATCAAGTTCTGCTGTTACCAACATACTACAGGGCCTTGTTTCCCTAAATATAGGAGTGGTAAAATTATCCACAGCGTTATTCATCTATTACACTGAACTAAATAGTGCTTCCACTGATTTGTGATTTTTGTTATTGTTTTCTTAAAATGTCACAGAATCACTTCTTTTTTTTTTTTCCATTTGAAGAGAGAGTGTGATGACAGCTATAAATAGATCCTCTTGGACTGCTGCTTCCAGCAGTGTCTGAAATATAAAATCCTAACCGGCAGAAATAGAAATTCCTGAGTGGCATTTTCAGAATCAAAATTTTTGGAGGGCCCATGACCAAAGCTTGTGGCCACAATGAGCAGTTGGCAGTTCTGTCCCAGACTAGGATGTCCCTTTGGTCAGAAGTCAGAGGCACCAAGCAGCCAAAACACTTGAGAGAAATGACAACTCTTTACTACAAGGCACACAAAGATCAGTGAAGCATCTTAAGTCCAGAGAGCTTTTGGTTCTGCACATTTTGCTCTGAAAAAAATTGAAAAAAAAATAAAAAATACTATGCACAACATTATCTCCTAAATTGCTAATAATACCCTTCAGACACTTTGTGCCACACAGAGCAGCAGTCACAGAATGGGATTGCTGCAAGCAGGAGGAAAACTAAACATCCTGTGCTAGTATGGCCATGATATATCCATCAGCCTGCTGATGGGTGATTTAGCTCTACCAGATCCACAAAGAGAAGAAATGCAGGAACAGAGACACTTCTGACAAGCTGTAAGAGGGCAAGGCTGAAATAAAAATAGCAGAGAAGAAAATAAGTGGTTCATTGTTGAAAGGGAATAGCAGCACTGCCATCTCTCCAGGTCCTGACAGGTTCCAAAAGCACCTGAGCACAACAAGCCAACAAGGGCTAATTCCATCAGGAGGCTCCAGGAATGGATGCAAAGTTATCACAGACATGCAAACACACAAGGAAAAACAGGAAATATTCCTGTGGAGATAATCTACCAAATGGAAAGGAGAGCAGACAGGGCTGCAGCTGTCCAAAAACAATCTGTGGACTCTGAGAAGAGGCAGAGGACAAAGAAATCAGCCCGTGGTGTGAGGGAGCACAGCCACAGGGGCTGCAACATCAACCCAAGACAGGGAAATCCTGTCCAATCTATGACAGGATTAAATGTCCTCAGAGTAAAAGATTTAAGCTGGGGCAGCTCAAGGTTTGGTTTGGATTCTGGTGGGGATCCAGGCTCCAATACTCAGCCTGCCTGTACTGACATGAAACCTGGGTTAGCCCATTACAACAAGTCAAATAATCTTTTCTTGTGGGCAAGAGATTCTAAATTATTTCCTTTACTAACTTTTCAAACAGCACTCTGGGTTTGAAAGCTCAAATAGTTTCCAACAGACAGATTTCCCTTGTTGTTTTTATTATTCTTCTCTCTTTTGGCTAATGATCAAGCTTTACAATACACCTGTGAGAAATGTCATAACACAGTGCCATTATCTCAGTGCACAAAACACCCAGGATTATCTGAGATGCTAAATCAATGACTTTAGCCCAATTGGTGATTTAATTACAGCTAAGAAATACTTTATGAAGTTCTTCACAGATGAATAGTCTTATTCCCGTTTTATTCTTTAAAAATATTTTTTGGTGAATTCAGTCCGAGGTACTAAAAACTACATCACTACAGAAGCGCAACGATTTGCGTTTAGATTTTTTTTTTGTCCAACATTGATTTTAAAAGGTCAATTTCTGTATCCTCTTTAGGCGAGGAAGGGATTTTTTTCACTCTACAACAAGATAGAGCCAGGCTGTAACAGCATTCCAGTGTTTTCTGGCACTTTACAGATGGGACTGACACAGAGCTGTGTTAACATCAGGAGAACACCTTTTCCTGCAATTAACCTTTACCAGAAGAACAGCCTGAGTGGATATTCGAGGAGAAACAGGTAAAGGATCCACACTGTTGGTACATGTAGAAAAAGCAAGGTTATATTCACCTGTGGCCATATGGGGGGCCTGTATCAGAAGGGGGGGGTGTAGATATAGATGATATAGATTAGATATAGATAGATATAAATAGATACAGATATAGATATAAATATATAGATATAGCTATATAGATATAGATATAGATGGTATAGATATAGATTAAATATATATAGATGATATAGATATAGATTAGATATAGATAGATATAGATTAAATAGATACAGATATAGATATAAAGATAAAGATATAGATATAGATATAGATATAGATATAGATTATATAGATATAGATAGATATAGATTAAATAGATATAAATATATAGATAGATTATATAAATATAGATATAAATATATAGATATAGATGATATAGATATAGATAGATAGATAGATAGATATAGATTAAATAGATATAGATGATATAGATATAGATTAGATATAGATATAGATTAAATAGATATATAGATGATATAGATATGTAGTTCTAGATTAAATAGATATAAATATATAGATAGATTATATAAATATAGATACAGATATAGGTATAGATATAGGTATAGATAAATAGATATGGAGTAAATAGATATAGATATAGATGATATAGATATAAAATAGATATAGGTATAGGTATAGATATATAGATATAGGTACAGATATAGATTAAATATAGATTTCTATATCTATCTATCTATAGATATAGATATAGATTAAATAGATATCGATATAGGTACAGATATTGATATAGATATATATTAAATAGATATAGATATAAAATAGATATAGGTATAGATATAGATATAGATAATAGCTATAGATATAGATTAGATATAGATGATATAGATATTTTGCATGAAGAAGGTCACTTCACCTATATTTTCAGAAGGTTAGGAGCCACACTTCTCAGAGTGGAAAATTAAATTCATTACAGCTCCATGATCAGCAGTCAGTTCTAGCAGTATCACATCAACCCCCTCAATATGCCTCAGAAATAACTGTGAAGTTTTGTGCTTCATTTTGTTGGCTTTGCATCTTGAAAAAACCCAAACACTAAAAAGTGGAAAAAAAAAAAAATAAAACAAAACAAAAAGTTCTCATTTTATACTTGCAAAAATCATGATAATTTGGTGTACAACATGAGTGATTTCAATGACAGCCACCTCAGCTCTGCTATATGAAATTATTTACTGTTAAGATATTTTAAAAGCCTACCTTAAAGGCAGAAAATATAAAGTAAAATATGCAGCCATAGTACTTCAGTTCATGAAAAAAAATTCAGTGTACACACTTGAACACACCTCACCTAGGAAACACCGAAGTTTGTAATACAATTCAGATTTTTACAGCAGTTTAATCACATGTGTGTCTGAAAATAAGCAAGATTACAAGAGGCTGCTTGCATGTTTAACAGTCACAAAGCCCACAAAGCCTGGAATAATTCACTTAAAAGTGTGGCTGTTTAAACTCTCTCTTCCTCTTCCATAAATAACTGGTTGGAATTCAGTCCTGAGCTCTCCATGACCCCTAACAGCTCCAAAGGCCAGCTGCAGATGGTGCCCCTCGACTTGCTTACACACCAGAGAGTCTGAGGTCGACTTGTATAAACTGCTGGCACATTTAGACCCACCCTGGGACTCCAACTCGTTGTGTGCCAGCTCATCTTAATGATCTAAATTAGTGCAAAGTTCTGCACTTGAATATCAAGGCAGCAGCCCTCAGGTCCATCCTTACAGTCAGGGCTGTGCTGTTGTCAGTGTGCTGAGTGCTACTGAAAATTCAGTGAATTCTTCAGCCACCTTTTCTGGGTTTTAAACTTGCAAGTTTGTTATTAAAATCTACTAGGTTAAAAAAAGAATAGCAACTTTTCAAATTTTACTGGAGGGCAAAAAAAAGGACTAAAAATGTTTTTTTTAAATATGTGCCTTTTTAATTCCTGGTTACTCTTTAGGTAGCAATGCTCATGAGAAGACTAAAACAACAATCATCTTCTAGTCTGGCAATCAGGAATGGTTTTGATTCATTGCACATTTACCTCTGTCATTGATTCTCTACTCCCTAGTGAGCAAATATCTGGCAACTCCTAAATTTAGGCAAAATAACAAATACTACAATGAAGATTTCCATTGAACAATGCAATAGGTTGCTCTGATTTGTCAGGAAATACTCTTCCTTTTCCAGAGCAAACAAAATTCATATTCACACAGCTGCTTCTCAACACTACCCCCATCTTTACATCCTGTCCTGGGTTGCAGTGTAGGATGTACACAAAGTATTTATTCTATCACCATCTTCATGAACTGTTGAAACCAGGTGGGCTAGTGTTTTCCCAAGGCCCCTGCCTCTTCTGCTAATGGCCTTTGGGGTGTCTTCTGCTCATGGCCCATTAACGCCTGGCCCATGAGTCACAGGGAACTCCCTCCAGGAGCTCTCTCTGTTTAATGGGCCATCAAGGAGCCACTGCACGACTCCTCATCCCATTGGGAGATGCTCCCAATGCCCAGGGGGAGGAGCCAAGCATTCCCACCTGGAGAGAATCTGGGATTTGGGACAGGACAAGCCGCCCTGAGCCACTGGATTCCCAGAGGAGCAGAGCTCCCAGACCTTTCTGTGGGATCACTGCTTCAGGAAGAGCCCCTCACCTGGACTGCTCCCACCACCCTGCTCAGGGTGTGTTCTGACTCTGTCAGTGCTCTTTTGTGTTATTGCATTTATTTTATTTTACTTTTACCTTTTTACCTTTCTTCTTATTAAATTATATCTCTGACTTGGAGCCTCTCATTCATTTTGCTTTCAAACCACAACACATCCAAACCCTGCTGTGAGCTGAGCTTTTACAAAAGCCTCTAAACACTGCCCAGACTAAATAAATTCTGTGAGCAGCCCAGACCTGGGTACCCCCTAAAAAAATAACTCCAGGGTTTGATTGCACCCGATGGAACAAACCAGCCCAGCACAGGCACCAGTCAGGGTTACCTCTACACTGCTTTTCTCAGAGCAGGACTCTCAGGACATCAGAAATGCAAATATAAAATCAAAAGTGCAGAAGGAACAGGGGGGGTTTAGCACACAAGAGAGCAAAGAGTGAAGATCAAGATTCTGAAAGCAAAGAATCATTCCGCAAATGTCCTCTACTTGAGTAACACCTGTGGCAGGATGCTGTCCTTGTCCATTGTGTTGGCAAAAAACCAAAGTATAAAGGAGAAGGAGCAGTTGATTCCAGCACCACACTTCCCTGGATTCTTTGGGGTTTTTTTCCAAATGATAACCCCCAGAATGAGGCTAAAGAAGAGGTGAGAACAGCCCTGAGAAACCTGGGGAGAAGGGCAGGTGCAAGTCTGCAAGGAAATGAGACGAGACAAGCGAGAGAAACCAGAAATATTAAACATTTGTTTCATTCCAAGTAACAAAATTTCCTTCAGAAGCAATGGCCTTAATGCATTCCAAAGTGCCACTCGGATCACTTCCAGTCAGGCTGATTTAGAATAATGAAAGCCACTGCTGTGTCCCTGATTATTGTACCTGTTTGCATGTGTGTGGAACCAGAACTGAGCTTTTTTTTTGTTTGTTTTGGTCAGGGCTGTGGCTTTTCACTGAAATAATTACACTACACTGCCACTTCACGTAATTCCCCTCCAGGTATAAGCTGGAGAGATAATGTTATTACTTGGGAATAACACTCAGAAGAACTGTACACTCGGGAGGGAAGAGCTGCTTCACTGTGATGAAATAGATAAATTGGCACTTCTCTGGGTGCAATCAAGAGATATGAGACTGAGTCTGCATCTATTACCATGGCATCAGGATGCTGTGATATCACCCTTGTAGCAGCCCTCTGATGTAACTCTGTCTCTAGATTACAGAGGGAAAGCCAAAATCAAACCTCAAAAGGCAAATACTGCAGGGTTGAAGAAGCTGGAAAGAGACTTAAGTGGAATTTATACACTTGAATCTCAGGATGTGAAATTAAAAACCCTGTTTTGGAGGAAAAAAACAGAACCCAAACATACTTAGAAATGAAAAAGAACCCAACAGTCACTAGGCCATTAACCAAGCAGTGAGGAAGCCCTGCCACTGTATAAATGTTTTCTGTGAGGTTCTCTGGGCCTGCAGAACAGCTGTGCATCGAGTTTGGGAGTTTTTTCCTGGTGCTGAACAGACGGTGCCCTGTGCTGTGATCCAGCCTGGGTTTCCTATGCATGCTGCTGCTTTCTCTAAGAAAAAAAGCTCTGAGGGAGTTTTTTGGCTTGCTATGATCCAATCCCTGCAGCCTGTTCCCAGTTTGAGCTCCTCAGCAACACTCCACACTACAGAGTGCCAGCCCTTTCAACTGCCTCCTTTCTGAGCACTGGGTTAATTCATCTAGACATGAAGATAGAAAAATTAAGGAGAAAAACCCAAAGCTTAAGACAAGCTAGAACAAAACACAGGGAATTAATTTATAAAAATACAGAGAATTAATTTATTGCAGTGAAACGAAACATCAGCTTGCTTCACTTTTAGAGCAAAAAAAAAAAGTGTTAAAAAATAAAAAAAAAAAAAATTAGGACTGGGAAAAAATCAGAATGACAAAGGGCAACAATAACATGTTCATGGTGAGAGCTCTCACTGCAGGGACTATTTGTGTCCTCAACCCACATCCCATTTGGAATGGAGGACACCACACTGATGCTGCAGGATGCAATGACCAGAGCTTTTGGAGAGAGGAGCATGCCTGTGTTGCCTGGATGTAATTCCCAGCTGAACAAAAAGGGATTTGGTGATTTGGGATTTGCAGGCCCCTCTGTCCAGTGGGAATTCTGACTTCCCTGCCTTGGAACTCAGCACTTTCCAAGAAACCACAGGCAGGACTTGAGTCTCTCCTTCAGGCACCAGCTGCCTAAATAAAAGCCCTTCTCTGCAGTGACTAATTTTGTTCCTCCAGCTTAGCCTCTTTGAGGATTTAAGTCTCCATGACCTTGCCCAGGTCACACTCGACTTTCCTGCATAGCAAGAAGGAGAGGCTGACACCATAGTAACCCAAATCTCAGCCTGAAACCATGGAAACAGGATCATCTTGCTTCAGGCACGTTACCCGAGGTGCCCAGCACCATTTCAAAATATTCAAATTGAAATAAACTGCTTTCCAGCAAATCAATTCCCTGACCCCAATCCCTACAAATTATTCCAGTGGAGAATTTCAGGGTAGGTTGGAGCTCCCATCAGAACCTTTAGGGGAACGTGGCTCTGATTTATCTTGATGCATCAAGGAACGGGTGGTGAGAAAATTCTGTCCTAAAATTCCCTTGAAACAGTGGTACAGAAAGACAGAAGGGTCTCCATCTGTTCACCTGTGGATGTTCTTAAAAGCCTTTCCTGCGAGTTTCTCCTTTAATACAGAAAAATGCCTCAGAACATACCCCTGGTAGTGCAGTCGAAGCAAAATGGGGAAAAAATAGGGGGGAAAAAAGCCTATTTGAACTGACCAGCTCCTTTTATTTTCATCAGCCTTAAGGTTATTTGCAGCCCTAATAAGTGCAAGATTGCTGCTTTCAGTTTCATTAATCTTAAGCTTATTTGTAGAAATAACAAGTCCAAGTTTTTCTGACAGAAATGTGATTTCCATGGGATGTTTTTCCTTTCAGCAACCATAATGCAATTAAGAAGGGAGAAAATGCAGCCCTGCTTTTCAATCTTTCCTGCAGGCTATCACCAAATTTACGACCTTTACGCCTCCAGTTTGTCTGGCAGGAATAAAACGAGGTGGGGCTCAGAGTTTGTTGTGTCTCACAGCATCCAAAAAGCACCACATCCCTTCCCTCACAGGAAGGTGCAGTGAGATGTGCACACACCAGAAAAGCAGCAAATGGGATGGAGAGAATAACACTGCCCAGGACTGAGGTGATGCCATTTGTTCACATGGAGAGATCACTTGTGTCGCGGTTTGAAAGCAAAACGAGTGAGAGGCTCCAAGTCAGAAATACAAATTAATAAGAAGAAAGGTAAAAAGTAAAATAAAATAAAATAAATGCAGTAACACAAAGGACCACTGACAGAGTCAGAACACACCCTGAGCAGGGTGGTGGGAGCAGTCCAGGTGAGGGGCTCTTCCTGAAGCAGTGATCCCACAGAAAGGTCTGGGAGCTCTGCTCCTCTGGGAATCCAGTGGCTCAGGGCTGCTTGTCCTGTCCCAAATCCCAGATTCTCTCCAGGTGGGAATGCTTGGCTCCTCCCCCTGGGCATTGGGAGCATCTCCCAATGGGATGAGGAGTCGTGCAGTGGCTCCTTGATGGCCCATTAAACAGAGAGAGCTCCTGGAGGGAGTTCCCTGTGAGTCCTGGGCAAGGCATTGATGGGCCATGAGCAGAAGAGCCCAAAGGAGGGGCCTGGGAAAACACTGCCCCACCTGGTTCCAACAGCTCATGGGGATGGGGATGGAATAAATACTGTGTGCACATCCTACACTGCAACCCAGGACAACTTGTAAGAACTCAAGGAGATGATTAAATACAAAGTAAGAAACTGTTTGACACAGAAAACATGTCTACATAAGAGAGATTTTTTTTTTTCTACAATTTCTACAGTGAGAGATTGCAGTAAGTTAATGGCAGATTGTTTCATGAGGTGTTTTACTGCCTGACTCCCACTGAATTCTTATGGACCAGGCTGCCTGTAGGTGATGGTTTTTCCTAATGATATCTGCTACAGGTTTTTAAAGCCAAGAGTTTCTTTCAGAAAACTATTTTAAAAACCACCCTAATTTAACTGTCAATATTTTATTATCCACATAAATGTCAAATCCTTTAGCTGACATTACTGTTTTATTGGCATGAGTCTAGTGACATGCTGTAACACATGTTAATTGTGCATTGCATCATATTTCACTTAATTAATTATGGCCTTTCTTCTTGATGAATGTCCTTGGCTGGTTATATTGTTAGCAAGGGTAAACAGGAGCACACCACTTAACTTTACACCATTAGTTTAAAAAGTGTTTCTTCCATTCTTCATCATTTTTTTTATGCTAAATAGCTCTACTGCACTCAGCCATATGCAGAATGTAAATTAAATGCACAGAATATTCATCTGTGAAAAACCAATTTGTGTATACAATGCCCATTATATAGAGATATATAAGCAGGAAAAGATAATTTCAAATCAGGTCCATTTATGAGTCCAGAAGTGTGATTTGCCTGTGCAGTTCCTCAATGGCTAAAATACCTGAAAAGCAAAATTTAAGCCTGTTATTTGGGGATTTGGGGCAAATATACTGGCTCAGAAATAAGTAAATGAAAGAAAAGCTAATTTTATTTTTTTTTTCTAACCCTATTTCTTGTTTGTCTGAAAAGCACATGGAGCAGCCAGTCAATGATATTAAAAAAAATCATTAGGCTGATGCCAACAGTAATATTATCATCTAATTAAAAGCCACCAAAACATCATCAATTCAATAAGGCAATGGAAGACCTTATTCCCCTCAGAGATTTCTTCACTTCTATACAAAAAAAAAAGCAAAATGAGAAAGTGCCTCTTGAGTTGCATTGATGAGCTGGGATGAGCCTGGATTGTGCCCTTTGGAAATATATGTTGAATAAAATGTTGAATAAAATGCACTTTGAGCTGTCCCTAAAATGAATAAAATTAATAAAAATTTAAAAATTAATAAATAAAATTAATAAAATACACCTTGAGCTGTCCCTATCCACCCAGAGAGAGTGGATGCTATGGAAAGCATAAGGGGGCTCTCCTCAGTCCAAAGATGCTTCCCAAAAATACTTTGTGTCTTCTCAGCATTACACATTTATCCCTGTTTTAAAGCCTTCTGCAATTCAACTGTATTTACCAGAGCTGCCAGCAGTTCTCCAGTCAACAGCAGGGAATTATTAGGACTGTTTTATTCATCCTGTGCTCACTGTGCAGCCCACGCTGCCCGTTCCCTGCTGGTGTCCTGGGGAGCTCATCCCATTAACTCCCCCTGCTCCCCCAGTAGTGTCTGAATACATTGTGCCCCATATTTACACACCTATTAGTGGCTAAAAAACCCTCCCCTATCTCCAGCTGGGATGACATTATACCCATTTGAGCTCTTTTTACATCAGATTTATTTTGCAGGTAAACACCAAACAAACGGGACGATTCTCTGGCAAAGAAGGTGTTTGGAGCAGCAGTGAATAGAAATTGCATTCTGACAGGTTAGCTCTCCTGCTTAAGTTCTGGAGCTGCTGTTATGGTTGGAAAAAAACATTTATACAAACTGCTCAGAAATTTGCCTTGGTCTACTGCCCATCCAATATCTTATTTCTCCGATGGAGTCTCATTTCAATGTAATCGTATTCCCAGTAAAAATTGAATAGTGCAGGAATGGGAGATTCAACACAAGTTATGCAGTCTAAAATACATGAAAGACTATTAAACCTGGCCATAGGGTTTTTAGGAGGGGGGAAGGGAATGTTTACTTGACTATATTTCAAATATATTTTACGTGAAATTTTGATTTTATAGTAAATATCCCTGCTGATCCCTTTGCCACTTCCCTCTGTAGTAAACATGATCTGGTGCAAACATAAGGCTTATTTCAAATCCTAAAAGGTAATTAAAGCTGAGAGAGTCCAGGAAAAAAAAATATCACCAATGGTTCTTCTGTGCCTAAGGGAAGTTTTAATTAAAAGTCACAGGAGAATAATCTGTAAGAAACAAAAATGAGATGGCTGCTGTTAATTTGCCTGGGTCTCAGGCAGATAAACAGTAAATATTGCAGCAGCTCAAGTTGCTGTGGTTTTGTTGTTCACTTTAACACTTGCTGGCAAAGCTCTGCTCCTGTCTCATGTCCTGAGTATTCCTTGGCAATGCCAAAACTCTGCTCTGCTGAGCTGGGGCTGGAATTCCATCTGGGAAACCTGCTGGGGTTGGCTCCAGAGGTGGGCATGGGCACAGAGAGTTGTTGTTGGGGAATGGGACAGGATCCCAGATCTGCAACTCCTGTGGGGTGAGACAGGACCCCAGATCTGCAACTCCTGTGGGGTGAGACAGGACCTCAGATCTGCAACTACTGTGGGGTGAAACAGGATCCCAGCTCACCAATTTCCCTGGGAAGAGGAAGGATCTCACCTCACCAATTCCCCTGGGATGAGACAGGATCCCAGCTCACCAATTCCCCTGGGATAAGGAAGGATCCCAGCTCACCAATTCCCCTGGGATAAGGAAGGATCCCAGCTCACCAATTCCCCTGGGATAAGGAAGGATCCCAGCTCACCAATTCCCCTGGGATAAGGAAGGATCCCAGCTCCTCAATTCCTCTGGGAAAAGGAAGGATCTCAGCTAACCCCCACAAGCCCCTGAAGCAGTCCAGGTAAGGAAATCCCTTTCTGAGGATAAAGCACTTGCAGAGTGCTCCAGCTGTTGGACACAGCCCTGGGCTCTCACTGTGCCACACAGAAAACCACCAAGGAACAGCCTTTATTTGCTCCTTTTCCAAAGAGCAAAAAGAAGGGAAATGATTCTCCCTTTCCCCCCTCCAGCTTTTTCAGGGAATTCATAAATTTGCAGTTTGGAGTTCTGTGGCTGCAGCAGGTCCCACAATGACCTGTGGGTGAGGATGACAAGGCTGTGCTGGAGGAAGGGGACAGCCCCCCCTGCCCCAAGCCCTGGATAAACCAGGATAAAATTTTACCCCTGTACATCCCACTGCCCACCACGGCCATCAGCCCCCAGAACAGCAATAAATAACTGTTATCCTTTTCTGCTCCTGGCCTCTAAGAGCCCTGCCAAACGTCAGATCAAGAAACTTGGGATCTCCCCTGGTTTTGGGAAGAAAGAACTGTGGTCACTGTGTGCACACAGAGTCATCAAAGCTGCATTCATCTGCTAATGAGATCAGTAACTGCCACGGATTCAATTTCTTTATTGCACAGGGCAAATTTGATTGCAGGTGAAAAATTACTATTTGTATTTGTATTTATTTGTATTTGCTCAGAAATCTTTCCCCAGCTTCATTACAACCAATGGACATCACAGATAAAATCTAGTAAGACAACCACTTTTTTCTTTTTCTTTTTCTTTTTCTTTTTCTTTTTCTTTTTCTTTTTCCATTAATTTTTGGTACTTTTCTGCATCCCTAACAAGGAAAATCACATGTATTTGGGGTTTTCTTCTTGTTACACAAGTGAAAATTTCTACTCCCACTTACCTACATCCCCAGTAATTGTGTGTTTCAACAGGATAACTCCACTTGTAAATTCACACATTTCCAGGTAAAATGAGCAGCAAATCAGTTCTTCCTACAGAACACACTGAATTGTGCCATTATCCTACACACAGCAGGTGCCAATTTTTACAAAAATCAAAAATGTCACAATTATAAGCAGAATTGCTTGTTAAAATTTAAGAAGCAGATAAACAGCAAACAGGAACATTGATTACCCAACAAATGTTGAAAAAAGGAAAAATGTCTGTGTCTAATGAAACCAGCACAATATTTTTTTGTTCTAAGGGCAGGATGCATCTCTTCAAAATGTTATGTTTGGTTAAAAACATTTTTGAAAACTATTATTTTAAGTGTTTCTTAAGTTACCAACCTAAGTATTTTTCCTGTGAAACATTTACAAATACTATAATTAACCACTGTGGCACTAAAAAAAAACAGAGATGCTGCATCCCTTTACACTTCTTGGTAGCTGTGTTTAGATTAACCTGAAAGGGAAGTGAGGAGACAGTGACTCTGCCCTGGTGTTCTGCCTCCATGGTTCTTCCACAAGGATCTTCCACATGGAGAGCTCTGATCTGTTTAGTGTACAACTGACAGAGCCTTTGGAAAACACTGGGAGTGAGGCAGGGGTGACTGAGCTAAAAAAGCTTTGCTCCTGTTCTTGTCTGCTGCAATCCCAGTCAGGCTCATGGAACTGCAGACTGCATCCTGAGAGCCAGGGGAATGGAGCACAGCCAGAAAGAGGAGCTTTGTCCTGCCCTTCTCAGCAACATTAGCAAATCGTGCCTCCAGTGTTGTTATCCATCACCCCCCACTAAAAATGTGTTGCAGTGTGAATTTTGGGTTTTCTAAAGTTCTGTATGTTTAGAGAAACCTGAAAGGGAAGTGAGGAGACAGTGACTCTGCCCTGGTGTTCTGCCTCCTTGGCCATGGTTCTTCCACAAGGATCTTCCACATGGAGAGCTCTGATCTGTTTTGTGCACAAGTGACAGAGCCTTTGGAAAACACTGGGAGTGAGGCAGAGGTGACTGAACTAAAAAAGCCTTGCTCCTGTTCTTGTCTGCTGCAATCCCAGTCCAGCTCATGGAACTGCAGACTGCATCCTGAGAGCCAGGGGAATGGAGCACAGCCAGAAAGAGGAGCTTTGTCCTGCCCTTCTCAGCAACATTAGCAAATTGTGCCTCCACAATTGTGATCCATCACCCCCCACTAGAGATGTGTTGCAGTGTGAATTTTGGGTTTTCTGAAATTCTGGATGTTTTCATTATTAAATTTCTGTAATGGTGCATCCCTACCACCCTCCTTTCCTAAATCCCTGTATTTTCCCCTTACAATGGCCCTCTCCCATTTCATTGTAAACCTTCCCTGATAAGACCCATTGCACACCCTAAGGCTTGAGTGTTCTGACAAAAGCTGGTGACTCAGCCAAGCTTCAGATTCCCCACTCCCCTTTTCATCTAAATAGCCTTGTCCCCACACCGGGACTCTCATTGTCCCCACAGTGGCACTCTCAGTGTCCCCACACTGCCACTCTCAGTGTCCCCATAGTGGCACTCCCAGTGTCCCTTTTGTCCCTGAGCCCAAGGACTGGGCTGGGCTGGCAAAGCCCCCACCCAGCACTGCTCTGTCACTGCTCTGTCCCCCATGGGACAGGGGGAGGAGTGGGAAAAACTGCAGAGAAAAAACTCCCTGAAGGCTGGAGCAAAGGCAGAGCAATCACCCACCAGGGACTGTCACAGGCTCACCTGGCAGGATTTGACTTCATCTTTTGCCAATTAATGTTAATTATCTCTACCCCTTCTTGTCACCACAGGTTACACTCAGCCCCCAAGCATCTCCTTTCCTCTCTCATGCACACATGCCATTATTACACAGTTTATTTTTTTCCTGAAAAGCAAAGACAGATTTCCACTGTTTCACAGTAATACCAATTTTTCTGTGTAACTGTGGGGTTTTTTTGTTCACCTACTTGTAGCCTGACAGGAATGGGAGAAGTATCTTCCAGCAAAGCAGTTTTTAAAATAAAGAGACAGATTACTCATATCTTTATAGGCAGCTCATAATGAATCCTCAAAGGAGAATCTGACAGAAGTGGTGAACACACTCCTGAAAACTGGAAAGGCAGAGGAGAAAGGAGGCTTCTGGTCTACCAGAGCTGATACCTTAATTAGGCAATTATACCTATTAAACATTGCCAAAGCTCCAGGCCTAGTTGAATTACAACTGAGAAATCAGCAGAAAAACGGTGAGGGGAAAAGGAAAGCCCTCGGCTGGATTTGTGATAACTCATGAAGGAAGGAAGGGACTATTTGAGAACTAGAGTAGCAGTTAATATAATTCTTTTTTACTTTAAAAGGCTCCTAGACCACAGAAAGCCCAAGCTTCTTATCCTGCACTCAGCTATGCAGAAGACAGAAAACTATTAAGCCAGATTTAGAAATGCCTGACTTAGAAGACCATGACAGGAGGCTGAGCAGAGAAAAGAGGAGGTCGTGGCAGACAGCTCCAATTCCTTTTGTATGTTCCTTACCTGGAGACAATCCCAACGGAATGGACAATTTACCTGGAGCTCAGGAAAGCATTTGGTGCACAGCACAGAGGAGATGGGTTTGAAAGGAGGTTTGAAAGGACTGACAAAACAAATTCCAGCAGATTCAAAGCCACGTGAGCAGCAGCAAGGAGCAGCCAGCTGTGAGTGCACAGGGGCAGCTGCAGCTCCTGGGAGCTCACGGCCTCACATTGTTCTCTAGAGTCCTCACCTTGGCATGTTTTGTTAAAAATTGTTATATCTGCTGGTGGCTCACGATTTCTGAGGAAACAGAAGCAGGGGAGTGACATTGTTTTACACCACAACGACACAGACTGTGAGATTCAGGAGGCTGAAATTGCTTTTCTATTTTTGGGATGTGTCTCTCTTTTATACCATTTCACACAGACCAATTTGATTGGTGACACAAAGACAAACCTCTTCACTCCCATTGGTCAGACCAGAGGGGCATCAAGAAGTCCCTCCTAGGGAAAGGAATGAATAACAAAGGTACAGTTACAAAAACATTTCTCCTGTTTACAGAAAATTCTCTGAGAAAAGAATTTCAGAAAACCAAAACACCTCAAGTATGGAACCAGGGCTATAGGGGAGAAGGAGCAAACAATTTCAGAGTGACATGGAGAATTTTGGTTTATAACCTTATCCATGACACACAGGCCATGAACAGGCACCCCAAGGAATTCCATGGCACTGAAAAGTGGCCACAAAGAAAACCTGCCAGTGGGAAAAACTGGGGGAAACTGGGATGTGCTGTGCCTGACACAAAGGGTCCTCTTCTAACTCATGACAGAGAACAATTAAACAGATCTTGGGGTATTTATAGTGAAAAGTGTATAGAAGAGGAAATGATTCTAGAAATGCAAAATGGGATGTCTTCTAAGAGGGTAATAATAACAATCATAATCAACAAAAATATTGAGTGATTTCACTGTTTCAATATTGACTCTAAATCCTTAAAAACAAAATACAACTCACATTAAACACTCAAGAATGTTGTGTTTTTCAGACATCAATGATTTGTGAATTCTGTTCAGAAGAGAGACAATCTCTGGATTCAAAATACTTTAGCTTCTATACCATGGATGAATAGCAAAACTATTAAATTCCAAGCCATTGAATTCTTATTTTCTTAAAAGGTCTCATTTTGGAGTTGATTCTACACTTATCTATAATTTTATGAGAAAAATTTTAATTTTTTACATATTATACAGGGATGAGATGAGAGAGAAATGAGAGCAAATAATAGATTCAAATCTTTGGCACCATAACTTGGGGGAAATGATAGAGTTATAGAGTAGGTAATTTCTTAGGCTTATTGAAGAGAAAGCAAAAAATTGATGTAAAAAAACTGTGACTGATACAAGGACAAAATAGCAGCTTTTTTATTGTAGTATAATACATAGAATACCCATTTTTTAAATAGATCCAGCATGAGAATAAATCAGGAATAGTGAATTAAAATGATGCTGAATGTGGCTCAAGGAGGAAAAAGGTTGGGTTCAGAGATTTAAAAAATTGCAAATATATAAACTAATCTGTTTCTCTGGGATAAAAAAGAATGTATTGATGACTCTGTAGCTTTTTCTTTTCCTATAGAGATATTACTGCATGTTCTTTGCTTCTAGGAAAAGGCTCTAGTCAAAAATATTTCAGAGGATATTTTGAATTTATATCTGTATGTGACTGCTGATTTAATTGGTTTTTATGTCCTTCCACTTGTAAAGCTTAAAGTGATAATTTTGGCAAAGCTGTTGCCTAATGACTTTCAAATAGACTCAAAAACATATTTTGATATAAACTGTATTGCCAAAGTCAAATATGTATCAGTAAGTAAAATTAACCTTCATAACAGTAAACCACAAGGGTATGGAAGAGATTAGATATACTGTAGTTTAATTATGTGACAATAATTCACCTCATTAATCTCTTAGGAAACAATAACCACAACAGTTAAATACTGTAATTAACAAACTCTATTTCAAACTTAATTTTAATTTTATACGACTTTGCAATATTATCCAGCACAATCAAAGAAAAAAAAAAAAAAAAAAAAAAAAAAAAAAAAAAAAGAAGCAAATATTAAGTTTTCTGGAGAAGACATCCAAAATGTCCTCACCTCTTCCACTTGTGACAGGAAAGGAACAAGACCAGCAATACTTGGACCTATTTCTGTCCCAATAAGTGGAGACACAGTGGCTCCAATTCATGTGGAAATAATCCCAGATTCTCTCAATTCCCAGTCCTGCCAGGTCCAAGCACTCTGGAAATTCCTGCTTCTCTCTACTATCAACATTTTTAATTCCAACAGGGCTCACTGGGAGGACTGCTGCAGATTTGGGTAGCACATTCAGCTTAACAAAGGTCATTTAATGTGCATTTAGGGTTGGTTGTTTTTTTTTTTTTTCCCTTTTGTTGCATTACACAACAGTTTCCTAAATGACATGCGGGATCTCTGTTCTGCAGGAAGTTACAGGAGAAAAGCTCTCAGCTCCATCCACAAACACCAAAACAAGCTGCTCCCAGGGGATCCTGGCTCTGTTTGCAAGATAAGAAGACTCAGTTTTTTTATTTGTTTGATGAGCTCACAGTGTAAGTCCATAGCAACTGCAGGTATTTTCCATGTGGATTAACCAGACACCCCTTAGTTTACAGCTGTAAATCAAAACCTCACTTCCAAATATTTTTTTGTAGATTATATTCCTCATTCAAACGCAATGCAAATAGGAGGGGAAAGTGTTTGCCTTGATTACTTTGATTTTAGTTTATTAACAGGTGTCACGTTTACTCCACAAAACTTCTGTAAAACTACACTTGGCTTCTGCTCACTGACCTTTTCTTCTTTATAGCTCTCCAAGGAGAAAAGGAAATATGTTTATAAAATCAGTGAGCAATAAACAAGAAGTTCATGTTCTCATAGAAGGAAAAAAATAACATCATCGAGAAAGTCATGTTCAAAAAAAATATAAGTGTCTCAGAGAGAATAAAACTCATTCATTTATAACATTTTTCTATTAAAACAATGTAATAACTCCCGAAGCTCCAGTGATGTATGAGTATCTCCTTGAGGAAGATCTTCTGTACATCTGATAAACCATAAATACTGGAGAATGTACCTCAGGCAGAAACAAGCACAGCTTGGCGTGAGCCTGAAAAATATCCAGCCTGTGTGAGGATGAGTTATGAAGGTGAACAAATTTAATATATCTGCTTGCCTCGTGGACACCCACAATTTGCAATTTAATCATCCAAAAGTTACGGCGTGTTCATAATTGTATTGGATTTTGAAAGAAGGCAGTGCTGGTTATGTTAAGGCTAAAAAATGGCCCACCTTTCCAGGTTTTATGGTAATTTATAAAGGAAATAGTTACAAACAAGGTGAATGGAAGCATTAGGGCCGCGCTGAACAAAAGGACAGTGTATTGCAGACAGATTCTTGAATCTACATCACATTTTTATCATTGTCACCTTTTATATCTCCAGATTTATAGAGAGAGAAAAACCCCAGTACTGTCATTTTGGGAGGGTGACAGGATTTAATATTTTTTTTTTTTTTTTTTTTTTTTTTTTTTTTTTTTTTTTTTTTTTTTTTCTGTAAGCTAATTTTAAGAATATCAAGACTTTCAGAGTGGAATAAAACATTTATCAGTCATGAACCTCTATTTAATGAGTAGAAGCACAGGCTTTATACCTACAGACCCAGATCCTGGCAAAACTGGATAATATCAGAACCATTATTTTATATGAAATAGTTTAAAAATCTCTGAAATAGGTCTAGATAGAGAAAGCTAACTTTGTGTTTTAGTGGCTGAGACACCTGAATAAAGCACAATGATCTGCCAGCTCTTTTTTTCAGTAAACAATTCCATTGTTTAGAAGAAAAAATGAAGCATTTATTTCTAGAAAGATGGGGAGAGATTATCCTATAATAATGCAGCCAGGTGCACAATTTTAGAAATCAAAGACCTTGGTTCAAATCTGTACTTTGAATTAAGCAGAGATTTCAACATGATCCTCCCATTTGCTATAAAATAAAAGGAACAGCAGCACCAGCCTCTTTCAGGATCTGGATCTTCAATCAGAATGTTTTTCACCCTCTTTGGTCTGAAGAATGAGGGAAATGTTATTTTGGGTAGATTTGAAGCAACACTTTTTCCAGGAGGGGTGAACTCCTTGCAGTGCTCAGGACTGAACAGCTCCAGAGGGGAGGGAGGCTCTGCCTGCACAAGGAGCCACATTTTGAAGAAAAAGAGCAACAGGTACAAATTTCACCAGGACAGGTTGCACCTTTACACGTGTCGTGGTTTGAAAGCAAAACAAGTGAGAGGCTCCAAGTCAGAGATACAACTTAATAAGAAGAAAGGAAAAAAAGTAAAATAAAATAAAAATAAAAGCAATAACACAAAGGAGCACTGACAGAGTCAGAACACAGCCTGAGCAGGGTGGTGGGAGCAGTCCAGGTGAGGGGCTCTTCCTGAAGCAGTGATCCCACAGAAAGGTCTGGGAGCTCTGCTCCTCTGGGAATCCAGTGGCTCAGGGCTGCTTGTCCTGTCCCAAATCCCAGATTCTCTCCAGGTGGGAATGCTTGGCTCCTCCCCCTGGGCATTGGGAGCATCTCCCAATGGGATGAGGAGTCGTGCAGTGGCTCCTTGATGGCCCATTAAACAGAGAGAGCTCCTGGAGGGAGTTCCCTGTGAGTCCTGGGCAAGGCATTGATGGGCCATGAGCAGAAGAGCCCAAAGGAGGGGCCTGGGAAAACACTGCCCCACCTGGTTCCAACAGCTCATGGAGATGGTGAGAGAATAAATACTTTTGTACATCCTACACTGCAACCCAGGACAACACATGAATTTTTTTCCACCATGAAAAACAATGAAACTCTGGGAAAATTTCCCCATGGATGTGGCAGAATTCCCATCACTGGAGGCTTTTCAAAACATGACAGGACAGGGTGCTCAAAAGGCTCCTTTTCTCCACAAAATGTTGGACCAGATGATCTTTCAAATTCCCTTCCAACCTGGCTTGTTCTATGATTTTTTCCCTCAGCAGTTGGTCATTAATAGTAAAGACAGCATTCCTTCAGATGCTGCAACAGAAATAATAAAAAAACTCTGAAGTCTTCTTGCTCTATTATCAGTGAAGGCTTTAATAAAAAAAAATAAAAAAAAAAACACACTCACCACTATAACATAAAACCTTCTAATTCCTCCCCAAAAGACAATGACACAACAAGATCTCTAATAAAAAAAGGAAAAGATTAATTGGAGAGCTGCCTTGAGAGACTGAACATTCCAGACCTGACAGTTTTATAATGTAAGTAATTAGGGCAACATTCTGAGTTCTGTTATCAGAGGCAGCAGCATGAGCAGCAATTGTTTGCATTTCAGGGTCTATGCAGGAGTGCAGCACACAGAAAGGAGAGCACCCAAAGCAGATGTTGATGGAGCAGAGCTGAATGCAGTTCTCACCCTGTCACTGCCTTCCATGCATTTATCTTCATTAAAGGAAATGTAATCTTCAATAAAAAGACAAACAAGTGATTTAGAAGTTTAACCCAGAAGAGGCTCCTGCAGGTGTCAGCTTTGTGTAAAAATTAAAGATGAGCACAGCAGCAAGGGGTGGGGAATGAACCCAAACTCTTCTCTCTTCCACATCTGAACCTCAGTCACCTTCCTGCTGCTTTCCTGGAGAGAACTTGATTCCAGGGGGGAATTCCAGGGTCCTCTCTTGGCCCAGAGCTGCACAACAGCTGAGGAAAAACAAAACCCAAACCCCCAAACTGAACAAGGAGCCCCCTGAACTGATAATGCAGACTGGCTGATTCTGCCTGAATGCCTTATTCCCTGATTGCCAGTTAATTAATTACATGTTGTTAAATAAATCAATAAACTGCTTTGGTCATGATTTGGTTTAAAGAGTACAACTTTAAGTCTTTCTCTATTTACAGGTGTTTATTCTTCAAATGATCTGCTTGTTTAGCTTTATTTTCTTCCTGTTTCTGTACCTGTGTGAGACTGTAACTGCTACCATATGTTCAAAGAAATTAACTCCAACTGAAATGAGGTTTTTGTAATCAGTTGTATTTTTTGGCTTTGTTAAATGAAAACTTGGCAAACGTCATGGAAAGGATCACAGATGTAACAAAACATGGGATGATTATCAAAAACAAAATGATAAATATTACACGTCTTCCATCACATAAAAAAAAAATAATTTATCTAATCGTTTATGGCAACTCATGAGAAGTTTCTGCACTCTGATCTAGAGTGGTGTAAAGGTTAATCTTTGACTTCTACTAAAGCCATAGAGGAGAACTTCCAAGTGAATTATTTTATACCAGGCACACAATTTTTTAAAATCAAAATAATATAAAGTGACTTTTGCTTTCAGCGAATCAGGTCCTAAACCTGATTTAAGCTGCTTCAATCCCTGCCTTACAGATAGAAAAAAAATACCGAGGAAATAAACATCCCAACAAAAAATAAAACCTTGTTTTACAGTTGAACTAAAGGCTCCGAATAACTGAAACAAAGTAAATAATGTAGCAAAGATTCATCTCAAAGGAGTGCTACTGTAACCACTGAATAATTACAAGCAGCAATGTTTATTAGCATGCAAAGAAAGCCAGATCTGTTTTGTTTCCAGAGCAGCATAAAGGATAAAAGTCAAGGAAGCAGCGCACATTATAATATATCACACACCAAAATTCTCTGTTTGTTTTCAGAGAACATCTTTACTCTGGAGGCACGGAGTGCAGAGCTTCTTGCCCAGAATAAAAAAAGAAAAGCCTTTAATTTCTATTTCCAGTGATGCATTGTGCCTTCAGAGCTCGTTCAATTGAAAAAGTACAAAGGTTTCAGTTTACAGAACTTTTGTCAAAATGATTACAGAAGTTGTCATGGAACAATTTCCAAAACAAACTGTGTTATTTTCCTTTTATGGCCCCCTTGACATTTTTAGTTCTTTAGAGCTGGTGTAAGTGGTATAAGTTTCTATTTTCACAAGAGTGGCAGTGTTTTCTCTGATAAATAGCAAAAGTTTAAAAAAGTCACAGGCATCTGTGAGCGTGTTGAAAAGACAACATTTTCAAGTACTTTGTGTTTGTATGTGTAAATGAATATGTGCACAGAAGGAAGAATTGAAGCAACAGATTGAAGGAAAGGTTTTTCAGGTGTTTTCAAGATACTGCTCCTCACATAAGGAACTACTGAAAAATTCATTTTTTCTTCTGTGTTTGCATCTTTATAGACTCATATAAACAAATGACAGAATAAAAACTACAGGCTTGTGCTGTCAGGAGCCAGGAAAAAGAAAAGGTGAACTGTTAAATAAAACCTCCAGAAATATAATGACTCATTGTAGCAGGATGTGAAGAAACATGGTCCATCTGAAAAATCACAGCTCTTCTTCAAGAATGTACAATTAGCAGTTTAAAGAAGAAGATGAACTATTTGCCATTGGGTCATCTTTTAAAAACAGTGTTTAATCAAGATGTTACAGATGGAGAGGGAGCTAAGAATTGCCTATAAATTAGTTATTCTCCATAACAATAGTAGGAAAAGGGAATGTTTAATGAAATGTAGCTGCAGTTGTGGCAGAGAAAGTTTGTGAAGAGCTGAGCAGATCCCCTCAGCTGCTCCGAGTGCAGTCACACATTAATAGTCAGTGCATCTATCAAAACTACTACCTGCACTACAAATGTGTAACCTGGCAGACAAGGGAATCTCAGGGGAGGCACATCCTGCTGGGCTGCTGAGATGAGTTATTCACTCTCTCTGTAGCTGGAAAGGAGCAGAAAAAGGAGAACTTGGAAATTCCATCGTACTGAGAGTGTCAGCACCACACCTGAGAGATGTGGTGCCCAAATTAGCCTCCTAAAACAAAAACTGAGATTTAATTTCCCTGGACAGGTCACCCACACTATTTTCCCAGCCTGCCTCATTCATCTCCCAGCTCCAGAAAGATGAGTAGACTGAAATAGTTTTCAGTTTCCACACAATTGCACTTTCTTTCATATTTAGCCTTGCTCTCACTCACAATTCAGAGAATCACAGGATGATGTCACTTGGAGGGGACCTCTGGCACTCACCCAGTGCAATGTGCCTTGTGCTGCTCCACTCAGAGCAGGAATAGCCTGGTCCAGTTTGGAGCATTTGAGTACCTGCAGTAAGTGCCATTCCTTTTCTCCACCCCCACATACACAATCTGTTCCACTTCCAGGATAAAAATGTCCCACACATACAGATATGAATACACACACACACACATATTGAGAGGTATTTATATATACATGGAATTTCACACCTTCTGCCTCCTGTCCTTGGACACCCGATGTGCCTGGCACTAAAATCACAGCAGCACTAGCAAGTTCTCCCAGTACAAATCCAAGATTTCCTCAAGTTTGGACCACTCCCCACAAAACCACAGGTTTCAACACCTTTAAATAATCATTGGTGCTCCTCTGGCTGCAAAGGCACAAGAAGGAAGGTCTGCACCATCCAAATCAGTCTCCCTTAGTGAGGATCTGTGTGCACTGTGGGAGCTGAACCCACTCATTTCCCACTGCTGAAATCCTCACTTGTCATGGTTTGAAATGAAAACAAGTGAGAGGCTCCAAGTCAGAAATACAATTTAATAAGAAGAAAGGTAAAAAGGTAAAGTGAAATAAAATAAACTAAATGCAATAATACAAAAGACCACTGACAAGAAATCTGCTTTAAATACAAATATGCATACCTGAGCTCAAATAGAGAAATCACTCACACAAATATATTGCAAAGCTAGAAATAAAACAATTAACTTTCTGTGTCCAGTAATTGGATTCTCTTTGTGTAGATTATTTATTGCACACATGACAACAGAACGTGCACATTAATACTTTCCATATTTCCATTCAAGTTGCCACTCTCACAAAAGCCATTTTGCCATTCTTCAAGTTCATGGAGATTCTTTACCCTTTCTTTTAATTGTCAAAACTCTCAGTGAGTGCAGTGAATTCCTCATCATTATTTTTAACAAGTTTTCCATGTCCCATTGAATCAAACAGCTTAAAAGCTTTGGCTCCAATTGCACTTTTTGAACCTCCTGTCCTTATAAATATAGATACTTTTTCTTAATAGGATTTCCAGTTTGATGTGCCCTGAGCTGCAATGCCAGAAGGATTACTTAAATTATTGAAATTTAATTCCAAATCTTTGTGGGTTTGATCACACAACTGAGGAGGCTTTGCTGTGTATTGTGCAGCGACGAGCCACACGAGCCTTTTCCAAACATCACAAAGTTTGGAAAAACAGCCAATTACACTTTAGTTTTTTGGGCCCTGGGTCTTAATACCATCATTTTTAATGCTACAATTTCATGTATCTGATTTTCACAAAATCACTTCAGTAGATTATCTGTGGGCTGAGACCAAGCCATTCCTGGGCCTCTAAATGAATGACAAAATAGTCTACAAATTTATCCCATTGTTGGTATCTATTCCACAAGGGAATCAGGTGCTCTGGCAAGAATCTTTGTGGGTTTGGACAAGGATTTTCTCCTTTTGCAGCCGGCACAAGACCAAAAAAAAAAAAAAAAAAAAAAAACACAAAAAACAAAAAACCACACCCCAAAAATCTAAAAACCAAGCCCTGAGCAGGAGGAGCCACAATTCACAATACTTGAAGTCTGAGATGGAGAACCACAAGAGGAAGGTGGTGCATGAGGAACATTTGGCAAAGCATCCAGGGGATGGCAGGAGAGATGTTCAATGAGCAAACAGTCAACACCAACAAAAGAAATCAAAACCTTCCAGAACCATCTAACAGTGTCCCCCAAACCTAGTGTGACTTATGCTTTCCTTAAAATTACAGCAGTTGGAAAAGCAGATATGTAAGATTTGAGCTTTTATCAATTTATCTGACACTCTTTGGCAGGTGATTTCCAAATTTCTGCTCTCAACCTACTTTTTCTGTACAATATTCTCTATTGCACTCTGCATGGGTTCACTGTGGACCACATCCATCCAAAATGTCTTTCTCTGTGCCTTGAAGTTTCCTTTAAATCTTAAGTTTCTCTGATCTCTTGTAGTTAAACATGAGGTGAGAATCCGGGAGATTCTTCTGAAAGAAATGAGAACATCTTCCCCTTTAACTGCAATTTGCCTGATTTCTGGATTTTATTTCTGAAGTTAAAAGCAAACAAGAAGATTTAAAAGAGAACCTTTTAAAACTAAACCTAAAATGCTGGGAAAAAAAATTCTATTAAAAAAAAAAAAGTTTTCAGTGAGACTGAGACTAGATAGGTCAGATGTGTGAAAAAAACCCTACTGTCCATTTTCATAACATGTTTCTATCCCAGCATCTCTTCATCTCAGCAGATTTTGTCTTTGATCTTTATGTATCAGCAGGGCAGAAGATAGTGGGATTTGATAAATCCCTGGCCAATAATGGGGAAAATCACACTTAAAGGACTGCCCAACCAGCAATCTTCTTCCCATAAGTGAACATTACAACTTAACAGTCTGAAATATTTTTTGCAGACAGAGAGGAGGAGGCAACTTCACCCTCTGCTGTCACTGTAGGACAAGAAAGATCCCAAATATTTCAGAAGGCAAAGAGTATAGAAAAAAAAAAAAGGCTTTCTTGTCTAATTCTTACTACCTTTTATAAGGTGTTCCCATACAGACTGAACATGGTTGGGGAATAGGAACGACACCTCTCTAATCATTGGTTAAACTGGAGAAACAGCAAAACACCACCTGGAGAAAGATTGTTCTGAGAAAGGAGAGTTGTTCGCCAAGATTGTTTTGAGAAGAAGCTTTCTTGAGAAATTTTTTCCTTGGGAAAAAGTTAGCAGCTGCCAGCAGGGTAAAAATCTCTCAGGCCCACACTCTGCCACACGAGGCTTGGGACAGGGACAACTGCCCATCCTGAGGCAGGAAATTGGCAGCTGGTGGGAAGTTGAGATGAAATTTCCTTTGGTTTGGTTTTGCTTCTGCACATCACCTCTGCTTTTATTTCATTAAACTGCCTTTACTTCAAGCCAAGAGTTTTTCATGCCGTTTTCTGCCCCTGTCCTGGCTGGGACATGGAGTGAGAGCAGCCCCCAGCAGCCAAGCTGAGGTCACCCCACCCCAAACTGCACCCCAGGCATCCATGGGTAATGAATTGTTAATCACTTTTAGAGCTACTGGGCATTTTTTAAAGGATGGCTGACTATACCTGACAGTTCCAGCTCCTCTGAAAATGCCCAGCAATCAAATGGCAAGTTGGTAACAGGGCAAATCTCACTAAATGCATCACACTGTGAGACAAATCTTCCCTGTCCCAACATGAAATATTTCTGTATTGGCAGCAGTTCTTTCAGACAAAACAAATTTATGAGCCTCCTTTACAAAACTAAAGTTTATTTTCACTTTTTCTACAGTTGTAATCACCAGTTATGGTATTTCTTGAAACCCATCATGGGCTTTCCTTTGTGACAATTCAATATATTAAGCACAAGCCCATCAAGAAATTATCTCAATGAATATGTCAAAATAATACAATGTGCTTTCTCCCATCTCCTGCTGATGGGTTTAAATCCAGTCTTTAGGAAATGGTAATGTTTTTGGGAGATGAATCTACTTATGACAGACACACAATTGAAAAAAATGATTTCTTTTCAGAGCAGCAATTTAGAAGGGCCAGGTGGAAGATGATATAAACCTAATGAAAGTTTGAAAACAGAGCAGGACTGAAGGCATTGCATCAACTCCTGAATCTCCAATCAAGAAGGTAACATCTTTAATAGCTTTTTAGAGCTCTGCCTCTCAGAGCTATAATCTTAAGTTATCCAGCTCATGCAGCTCCAATCTTCTCCAGTCTCACTTTTCTCTCCAGTGAGAGATTATGAAATCCATTTATCTTCACCCAGTAGAATACTGCGGCTATAGACACAAAATATGCTGCTATCAGGGAAACAAAATGCAGTGGAAAGCCTTCTGATATATTTATTAACTGTTTAGTGTTTCTTTATTAGAGAAATAATATAAACTCAGCTTCTACAAAATCCCCGAGGAATCAACACAGCTTGACTGAAGTGTGTCATTGCAATGACTACTGTAAAAAGTTTACTTTCAGGGAAAACGCCTCAACTTTTTTATCTACCAAAAAGCAACTCAAACCCAATCCTGATTCTCTGGTAACACGCCCTATGTCCACCTTACTCAGTTTGCATCCCCAAAAACCACCAGGAGTTATTAATAAACTCATTAGCTGATCCCAAATTCTTCCAGGGACATAAAGTTGTGCCCAGACAGGCTACAAATATTAGAATTACTGCTGCTATTGCAATGCCAGTGTCTCCAACTGACACTGACATTCTCCTCAATATTAAACATCTTAGTTAAAATTGGGGATTCTGCTTCCTGCTCCTGCTGATTCTCCCCAGTTCAGAAGTTGGTAACAAGGAATTACAATGGGCAGGGAAGCAGGAACATGCTGAAACACCATATTGTGAAAGAGACCCTCACATTTCACCAACCATCCAAGAAAACCTGTCTGAAAATAGACAAACAGAGAGAAGTAGCTGAATTCAGGAGCACAGGTGCCTGTGCACAGTTCAGCCACCCTGCTGGGAATCTCTGCCATCCCCCAGGATCCAAACCTTCAGAAACCCAAGCCCCAGAATTGCTCAGACACAAGGCTGTCAGTCATGCTTGGGGGAAAATGGAGCCTTGCCCAGAATCTGGCATCAGTTTCAATTTTTTACTCTCAATTTTTTATTTTTATTCTGTCAATTCAACAACAAACAGAAACAGATTTCCCAAATTTCACATTAGGGCTCAATTCAATTAACAGTAGACTAAAAACTCAGACTGAAGTCTGAAGTATTCAAGTTCCTTTAGTTTTGAGAACCTTTGAAGACAGTCTTATAATTAATTTGCATTACAATAATGTAAATATAAAGACCAGAGGAATGAACAAGTTTTTACCAGCAGTAGCTGCAGGCTTTCTACTGTCAACATAACAACCACAGAGAATTTCCTAGCTGGAAAGCACAACATTAGAAAAGAAATATAACTTTTTTCAGTGCAAAACTCTTGATGCTTGAATTACTTAAACAGATCCCAGCTTCCAAAAGAAGCAATATTGTTACATGTTCTATTCAAGAATTTCCTTTTAAAATACAGGGTTAACTCACAGTTTGAATGAGGATTTTTAGAAAGGTGGGGAAAAGCCACTGTCCACAGAAATCTGCTTATTCACCTCTCTGACCACCTTTGAGAGTCAATCAGATTCCCATTTATTACAGTATTACACAACAGCAAAATGCTCAAATCTTTGCATTTAGTATTCAAAAGAAAAAAATAGGGAAATAGAATGAAAAGCTCTGAACATTCCTAAAATGCTAAAATGCAAAAATACCTCTATGGAAATATATATTTCAAAATGCACTTGTAGGAAGTTACACAGAATGCACAAATTTTTACCTACAAGGATTTAAGAACCTGGACTAAAAAGCTGTCCCTGTGTTTGCTGTAAAATTACTGGAAACAGGAAAAAAAATTACTTTAAGCAATTTGCAACAAAGTATGAAATACAGTTCTAACAATGCTATTTTCCCTTTTGAATTCTGTGTGAGAGGCCATCAGTAAGAAGTTATCATTATCAGCAATGAGACAATTATGACAATCCCTGGAAGCAACAACCTTTTATAAACATCTTGACACCTACAAGAACCCCTTTTCCAGGCACAGAGGACTGAAATGATAATGACAGATGCTGCAGTCAATCGGAAATTCAGCATTTTCCTCCAAACTCCCATGTATAAGATCTTTCTTAATATATTATGATGTGAATTTGTGTGGTCACATTTGCAGCTGAATTGGGAAGGCACAGGGGACAAAAACTTCAGTGGAGGGAAGAAAAGCTTTGGAGATTGAATAGTTGAGATTTCCTCAAAAATAACACTTAAGAGGTGGTTTATTTCAAAGCACTACCTGAGTACACATCAAACTTGAAACTTTTCTTGCTAAAATTAAAAATAAACTGTCTCATCAGCATTTTATAATTTTTAAATTTTTTTTAAATACCTCATTTCAGAGTTCTCCATTTAAAATCACGGTAAAAGCAGAAAGCTCGTAATTTAAATGATTTACAACTGTGTTAAAACAAAATCTTTTTGAAAGGCACAGAAAGGGTTTGCAGTTTGTATGGCTCTCCATTTTCAAGAATTTTTTTATCCTCATTTAGGATCAAAAAGCCAACAACAGGATAAATTGGTAAACAAATAAACAAATACCCCTCTACACATTTCTTCAACTCTCCACAGATATACACCAGCAGAGCTACATCCACATTTTTCTGGGTTACCATGGTTATTTGCTTCCCTTACTTGTTTGAACCAGAAATTGGGAAAAAAAAAAAAAAAAAAAAATATATATATATATATATATATATATATATATATATATATTTTGCTTCATCCTAGAATTCTCTTCTCCAAAAGTACCAAGGGCCAAGGGCAGTGGGATTCCCATGTCCTGGGCAGGTTTGGGATGTTACATTTCCAACCTCTGGCCCAACTCTGCTGTGGTTTGGAGCCACATGGACACGGAGCAGCCCTGCCCACGGAAATGGCTGAGCAGGAATTGTGGATTCTTGAGCCCCTGACAGAGGCCAGCAGTGCACAGGCTATGCTAAAGCTCCCAATGCATGCAAATTTGCAAGGCATGATGCATTTAATAATCCCTTGTCTGAGCGAGTTGTAAAGGAGCCAGCAGGAGGAATAATTAATTGACGTTAATAGCTCTCGGTGTGGTTTGTGTGGTGTCAGAGTTAAAAGATTAAATAATCTGCAGAGCTCCAAGTAGGACTTCACCACTCACATTGTGATTCTCTGCAAATCTTTGAGGCCCCAAACACCTGGGCCCCTCAACAGAGAGCAAAAGTGCCAACAGCAAACTAAAGGAACCCAGCAATGAGCCCAGCAGGGGGAAATCTGCTTTCCACAGGCACTGAGTCCACAAGGAGGGAATAATTCCTGATCATCCTGCGTGATGGCCACTGATGGATCATCCTCACAGAGTCTTTTGAAGTCAAAATATTGATTTCGTATCACAGTGTGATAGTCCCTGTGTAACTGGATGAAATAATGCAAATTGGTGTTATCCTCATGAGCTTCCTGCCCTTTTAATGCCACCTTGAAAACTACAATAAGGGTTATTCTCACATGAAAATATGGTCAGCATCTACAACAGCTCTATCAACTCTTAGTTTCAACTGGTCAGTCTCCATATTTTATTTTATTCAGGTCACTTTTAGCTCCACCTTGACACTTTGAAACCAGAAGGAATATTTTCTTCTGATAAATGAAAATTACAAGGAAAGAGAATCTATCTACAGGTGGAGGGCCCACAGAAATAATCTCAAATCATCTTATCCAACTCATCACCTATTTTTGAGCCAGAGTGCTTCTGAACATCATTTTATTAATAGAAACATATGTGACTCAAGATACGACTTGGAGTGACTATTTATGAGCAAAGGGGTGGATTTAGCTCAGATCACTCAGTTTAAAGCAAGGCAAGAACCCAATTCTTATTTCCATTCTCCATGTTGCAGGCTGCCCTTTGCTTTCCACCATGGATCATTCCTGTAAGTGTCATTGTAATAGTCACCATTGTCAGAACACAAACATTTTATATCATAAGGCTGAATTAAGGAGGCACGGAGACTAATAGACCTTCTATCATATGGCAACAACTGCAGCAATCAGCCAGTTAAATGGAAACATTCGGTAGCTGCTTCCTAATGAAAACAATATGCTTACAGTCTGTTCTGCATTAATCACACTTACAGAAAGCTGAATTACAGCTCCCTTCCTATGGCAAATATTGCCTTAATAAGATATAGAGGTAGAGGGGGATCAGTGGAGTGAGAATGAAAGATGTGGGGGCAGGATTAGTTGCTCTCAAGGAAAAAAATCATTGCAAAGCATCCACACTAGAAGAGAAAGTAATGGTTAGGTGATGTCTCCTGACTTGTCTTTCATTTCCTTTGGCTTGTGTGGAGGAAAAGCAAGTGAGGGAACAGGTGCCAGAACACTCCCAGCCTTTCCCAGCTGTGAGAGATGCTGAGCACACCTTTCTGGCCCTGCAGAACCTCCTCAGCAGCTGCATTCAGCTGTACACACACCCCCAGGGGAATACATGGACTGTTTTTAGCAGAGGGAAGTCCTTCACTATGCTCCCCTCCTTTTCCAACTGCTGTGCTTTAGTGCTTTCCCTGCTGCTGAAGGTGTGAGCAGCAGGGATGCTCAGGGAGCAAATGAACCCAGCTAATTACTGATCTCAGGAGAAGGCAAATAAAATCCTCCTGAGTAGAGAACTTTCAATTCAATCATGTTTTCTACCTCGTTCTTAAACAGCAGGATTTTGTTTTTTCTACTCCCTCAGCCCTTCCAGGGTTCAATTCAACTCCCAGTCCCCTGTCCATCTCTGTGACACTCCCCAGGGCACAGCAGTGTGCAGGAAGGAGGAATTGCTGGTGACACATCACCACACTCTGCTCTGTCTCCAGGTGCAGGAGTGTGGGCACCAGCCTGGTAGAGACACAGGGTCAGCCTTGTCTCACCTTGTCTTGTCTTCAAGCCCTGGGAGGGATTTGTTTAAGTTAGGGTGAGCTGGAAGTATCCTCCCAGGGGCCTTTGCAGTTATTATGTTAATGAACACAAGTTCTGCTCCCCTGTTGGTTGTCTGTGTCCCATATCTGGAATTGCTTCCAGAATCATCCACCCCCAAGTCCATAGATGGTCACTCCTCCCTTGTTTCTTGTCTTTTGGAGCTCTGCCCTCATACTGTGTTGGGTTTCTGGGTATTGTGCCTATTTTATTTCTTATTAAAGTGATTTTCCTTTTTGGGCACTCCACCATACCCACTCCTTTTCCTGCACTTTCCCTGAAATCAGGGAACCTAAAAAGACCTGTCCCAGTCCCCATGCTGAGACAAGTGACCCCAAACAGGGACTGGAACCCTGGCCCCTCACATCTGCTCCCTCCACTTTATAATGCATGTGGCATGAGTGGAGCTTTACAAGTGTATGAGATCGTGTCACAGACCTTTATATTTGTTAAGTCTCATTTTAGTGTAGCATTTATTTAATTTTTTACTTTTACTTATGGAAAGCAGTGCTTAAAGCACCCCATCTCATGTATCTGCTGTGTTCCTTCAAGAGGAATATTACAAATTTTCTAAGGTCTAGAATAAAGGAATTATTTCAAAAAACATCAGGGACATAAGAACAGTAGGAGTTCTTGCTGGAATGCTGATCCATTTTGGCTGGAGTCCCCTCTAAAGTGCCCCTCACAGAAAGCTGCAGCAGGTTCAGGTGCACACACCCCACAGATCTGCCAGCACACGATTCCTTCTCGGTTTTTTTCCATGGGAGAGAAGTTAACCCAGTGTTTGGTTCCAGTGTTTCTCTGTGTCAGCTTTGCTGGAGCCATCCCTGTCCCAGAGGCACTGATTTGACTTCCAGATGAGAAACTACAGCCTAGGTGAAAATGGCAAAAATCCAGAATCTTCCCATCCCTTTTGCCTCTCCAAATCAACAGCATTTAATGCACTGCAGGAAGTCAGGAAAAGCTGGAAAAACTGGCCCTGCTCCTTCCAGTGACTCCCACCAGTCCAGTCATGAGTCACCTCCTCCTGGAGCCTGTTGAAATTTATCTCTCTGCTCAAATGGCATCAAATTTATGGGAACATCCCACTGCAAGCTCGGGCATGGAAAAGTCAAATTGGTCAAACAGGTGCCACGGTGACATCAGGACCTGACTCAGAGCCCACTGAAGGCAGACAGGGATTTCCTGTCTTTGAATTTAATACACACAGAGTTGTTACATCAGGGAATCTGCAGGGAAGGCTGAGGAAAGATCCATTCGTCCCTACTGTTAAATAAAATAAACACTGGGAGAAGTCACATTAGCAGACATTTGTTTCTGTCGTGATCCAAAGCGAAGTAAATGAAAAAAGCACTTATTTTCAAACCTGTGTTCTTTATCTTGTGATCCAGTTAACAGGAAAAATCTATTTCTTGGGTTCGTGCATTTCTAAAATAAATGTTATACTTTAAGCCTTTAATTTCATTTAGTATTTTTATAATAGTTACATACACGGCTTATGTCACTTGCCTGTGTGTCCTCAAAGTAAGTATTAAACTAATTAATAAGAATCATTATAATGTTTTGCTTCTGGCAAAAATACTTCTTTTCAACACTGAAATCTTTAGTTTCCGATTAACAGAACACTTTTATTACTTTTTTTAACCAAAATAATTTTCAGTTTATATGAAGCAAAAAAAAAAAACCTGGCTACCTTATTTGATTTGAGTGTATTAGCACAAAACTTTGGGTTCACTTGGGAATCCTTGTGAAAAATAATGTGTCACTTTTCAGACAAGCACAACAGAAATTCACTAAGATTAAAAACTTAAAAAGAAGATATATCCTTCTCTTCCATCTTTTGAAGTGTTCTCAAAACCTTTTCTGTCATATTGATGATCCACTTAAACTTTTTCATCTCAATCTGATTACTTTGTTCACACTGCTTCACAGATTAGCCCGAAAAAAAAAGACATTTCAGCCACACTGTTCAGCAAATGCCAAGAGCTCATCTTCATAACATCAGTGCTATGTGATTACTTACATCATATTTCCACAATGTAGAGGATTATACAGCCTGCTGGAAAATCCACTTATTTCACAATTAGCAAAGGGAATTTTTTTTTTTTTTTTTTGGTTGTAGGAACCTACATGCATTTTTATCAGCTGGAAAGAAAAAAATGTCCATATTCCTTTCTCCCAGCAGATGTAATTAATCATAAATCACAGGACAGATGGAACTGTTGCAGAGGCTTGGAAATCTCCACAACACTCCCAAAGCCATTGCATTTGCTGTTTTGTGATAGTGCAAAACAAACAAAAAGCGCTCTGTATTCAAGTTCAATTTTTGTGTTCATGTTTATCTGTCTATTCTGCCCTCAACACTGCCTGGTTTATTTCTTATTTGGCTTAAAGCATAGGCTTGGCTGGGATTAGGACAGCTGTGTTCCCTGCATTGCCAATTGTCTGCAGTTTAAAGTGCTCAGCCTTGATCCTCTGCTCTATTGCTGCTCCACCATGAATATTAGGGCAGGCAGCTGTCACCACTGCTTGTTAGAACTTTTCTACCCCTATTTCTCTCTCTGCCTGCACAGTCCAACACAGCCTCGACTTCTGGTTTAAATCTGTGAGCATCAGAGTTATTTCTGTCGCAAATTGAATGGCCAAGGTTTGCTATGAATAATGCCCTGAACAAGCCTGAAGATGTTTTGCAATGAGCTTCATCCTTCACCCCTGTGCACTCGGATGTGCTCCTGAAAACTGGGTGAGGTTTGTCTGGTCTTCACCCCGTATCACCCATGAGTCCCTTTTAGTAATGGGACATCAAGGCTCAGATCATGACACTTTTAAAGATCCATAAAATTGTCTCACTATTATAGAACTTGAGCTGATCAAAACCAAAACTTTTTTTTTTTTTTCATCATTTTCAGGACTTGCTCAGCAATTTTGATCTTGAGAAGTTCTTAAGTGACATGAAGAGACTACGGAAACCCAGGGGAGATGGAAGTCTAATGAAAACCTCAGGGTTCAAACCTGCTGATCCAACCCCTGGCACTGTGGTGCACCTCCCTGAAATGCTGTGCCTGGGCACCACAGCAGAGCTCCTGTCCCACACCTGAGCTCAGGGCGTTGATCTGAACAAGGCAGGCAGAATCCTGATTTCCTGCATGGTCCCCCTGTTCCACTGCACCCCCCAAGACCAGGGAGATGTTTTCTATATAAAGCGTTCCAGTTTCATCCCAGGACCTTTTTAAGTGAAGAATGCCAGAAATGTCTTTGCTCTCCTGGCAGTAATTGGTCAATGCCAAGACAAAAGCACTGATAGGTGTCTTTAGCTGTTCCTCAAAACATGGCTATTCTCTATTGGGCTGTTTGCCAAAAAACCCACCCAAACCATCCAATACTTAAGGAAGAGCACGAGGCTTCTCAGCACATTCTCAGGGTGTTGTAGCAGGTGCAGAAGGGGCTTCTCCTGCACTGTGCATGGCTTTTGTTTTGAGTCATTTTCTTCTTTAATTAAAACCTTTTTGCCTTTACAAGACACTCCTGACCGTGCCCTCTCACTAATTATTAATTAACCATTTTTGAGAATCTGCTGGACAGCTGTCAGGGTGTGTTGGACCCTCGTGGAGCTAAAAACATCTGGCTTGGTGAGAATTCCAACAGTCCCTTTCCATTGTTGTCCACAACCTGGCTGAAGCTGTTCCCTGTTTCACCAGCACAGTGTCGTTGTGATTTTCAGCCTTCTGATTTTGTTTGCATATTTCTACTAGAGTTTCTCACACATTTAACATAAATTGTTTTTTGATTCCTCTCTGTGATGGATTGATGGTTTGACCACTGGAGTCAGAGGGGTATTCCACTCATCCCCCAATCCTTGATCAAATTCCTAATTCTATTTAAACCCCAAATCATAATAAACTTACAGTTTCTCTCCTCACTTCTCAACCCGACTGGTGAGTGTCGTGACTGTGACAGCACAGCACTGCCTGGGCAGGGTTTAATCATCCCTCTCCCTCCCATCATTTCACTCTGAAGAACATTCAGGGTATTTCCGTTCACACACGAAATCATTTCCCCCCCATTTAAAAATAAAATATTAAAAGTAAAGCCGCCAAATTCTAAAAACCAACCAGTGCTTGGAAAGCTGGCAGTTTCTCTTTAAATATTTCAGTAATTTATTCATTGATTAAAGTATTTCATGCCCAAATCTGTGCAATCAGCAGAATTACCATTACTCATCGCATCACTCACTCTGAATCACAAAATGCTACAGCTATGAAAAGATTAAATTTGTATTGGCTTTTGAGCATTAAAACTAAAATAAACACTTCAGCAATAAACATGTCAGCTAAGTGGCACTGCAGTCCTTTCCATAATCTGAGGGAAAATAAATGCTCACAAACTGTTTTCCATGTAGTAGAAGAGGCAAAATTACAGAAATGTCTGTTCATCTGCTTTTACATTAAAACTGACAGTCATGGAAATTTTTTTTCCAAACTTTAAGTCTGTCAATTCCATTTCAGTGATAAATGTCAACCTGTTTAACTTACACTTAAGTGACTTTATTAAGCACTAAAAAAAGCAAGAAAATATGGAAGTTCTAAGGACATGCTATCTTTACTTTTTGCTTGCCTGCCTGTAAGAAAATCCTACTGAATTACCTGTGTGAGGACTTGCAAATTTCATGTTAAGACATTTGTTCAATATTTTAAACCAGAGCATTTTAATAATTTGAAATTTGACAGAGAAATATAAACTAAAGGAATTTTAAAATAAAATTCCTCAAGCAATTTAAGTTATTTATGTCTCTTTTGATATGAAAGCACCCAAATATTTCTGAACAACCTGGTATCAGTAAAATATCAGAAGCTTAACAGCAGGACTGGAAATACAAATCTGTACCAAAAACCTGAGGTTTGAGGAGGTTGTTCCATCAGCAACATTTGAATTAAATCTTTCAGATGAGAAGCTCCTTTAGAACTTCAGTCAAATACTAAACAAGGACTGTAACAAAGCTGTGTAAGCACAAGAATTTTTCTTCTTTCCATTTCCCTGATGTGGAAAATGAAAACCAAGAACCTTTTCCTATAATAAGATAATTCCCTGGGTTATTTCCTTAAATGTTCCCTGAATTTGATTGTTGATTCTAATCTAACCTTATTTCGACTCCCAACAATCCTTAACTAAAATGTTTACAAGCTGGAGAGCATACATTGTTTCTAATTAATTTACAATTACTTAGTTGGAAGTTAATTACATCCTCAGTCAGGACAACCCAGTTCACTACTACCAATTTACCTCAATTATTCAAATGGATTTAATTGATTTTTAATGTATTACTCAAATGCAAACATAGACTGAGCCTGACGTTTTCCTTTTGCAAGAGAGACCCTTAGACTGCTTATGATTTGCATAACTTTGTGAAGACTTTTCTTCATTAAAAATAAGGACAATAAATTTTTAAATTAACTTGCTGTCAATAAAACACCCTCTTTTCACATTTCATTCAAAACCCAGCCTTGCAAAATAGCCAAGTGCTTTCAGCAAAGGGTGCAGCAGTCTCAGAGCACCAGCTTGGCTTCTTAATGTTTCTGCATGTTTTCTAATTTGTTTGGGGGTTTTGGGAGGTTTTGGGAAGGTTTTTTGGTGGTTGGTTGGTTGGTTGGTTGGTTGGTTTTTGGAGGGGTTTTGTGAGGGTTTTTTGTTTGTCTTTTTTGTTGTCGTTTTTTGGGGTTTGGCTTTTAGGTTGGTTTTGGTTTTTGTGGTTGTTTGTTTGTTTGGGTTTGTTTGGGGTTGGTTTTTTTTTGGTTTTTTTTTTTGTGTGTGTGGTTTTTTTTGTTGTTTTTTTTTTTGTTGTTGTTGTTGTTGTTGTTGTTGTTGTTGTTTTGTGGTTTTTTGGGGGGTTTTTTTGTGTTTTTTTGGTTTTTTTGTGGGGTTTTTTTGGTTGTTTTTTTTTTTGTGTGTGTGTGAAAAAGGATAGATTTTCCATTGGGACAAAAGTCTTTGTCTAGGCAATGCAAGTGTTCTGAGCATCAGTTATTGGGAATGACAATTCCTTGCAGCAGCCTGCAGAGCAGATCCAAAAGTACTCCCCAGGAGATCAGCAGGGCTGCAGATTTAAGTTTCTAACTCTTGGGAAATAAATAAAAAATGCTCAGGTGGAACCCAATCCCAATGTCCAGCTCTGCTGATGACTCAGATAAACCCCATTAAATTCGTTCTATTTTATTATGCCAAAATTCTCATTTGCAAATTGAGGATAATTTATGGAGCAGACTGAGATTCTGTGATAAACAGCCCTGAAGAAGAAGCAAGTGCTACTGCTGATGAATTAGGCATGGCAACACATCCTTTAAAAACAAAAAACAAACCCCCAAAAAAGTCTGAGTGACTCTAGATCCAGCACTGCATTCCCCAGAATTTGCATTAGCACTTTGATCCAACAAACTCTGCATTTCTTTAGAGGGAACAGAACAGCTTGTCTCCACACTCTATTGTAATTACCACTAAACTGCACTGGAAACTTGGCAATTCTGAATTTCATAACACCCATGACTGACGTTCCTAATTAATACTATTGTTTTTCTCCTCTGGCTGAGTTTCTTGAATACCAACCTCCATAGCATAGACTGAAAACAGACATTAAAGGAAATAACATCAATGTTAATCTCTAGCACAAATACATTAAATGCCTCAGTAACACACAGAGGAAAGGACAGCATTCCTATAAATAATGGATCATTGCAGCTTGATAATCTTTATCCTCCTTCACTAATAAGATGATAATCTTTCTCCTCCTGTGTCCTTGCCTTTGAATTTCAGTGCTGCAGTGGCTGAAGTGCATTACCAGCTCTCCCTCTCATCTGGCTTTGAAATCTGTAAATAAAAGACCCTTCCAAAAGAGGAAAGCAAAAGCAGCCTAATGAAGATACAATGCAGAACGCTCTGCTGCATTAGGCCCTGATTAATTCTTTTTACTTTCTGTCATCTGAGTGCAGATCTGAGGCCAGGAGAACTCATAAAGTTATGTATTTGGTTCATGCTGCCTGGCTGGGGAGACAGCTCTAATGTGCAGCAGAGATCACAGATCTCCAGGGGATCCCAGCCTTCCTTGCAGAGGCACAATCAGCATATTCAAAGCTGACATCTCTGCACACTTCACTCAGGAGCAGAGCTGGGCTTTATTTCTGCATCTCTCTGTGCTGGAGAGGGTCTGTAAGAATAGCAACTGCTCCTGGTTTCATGGCCAGACTGTGTGTGGCAGGAGAAAAATATTTAATATATTAAAAGTTCCTCTAATTTTTGAAATACTAACCTGGCTTTTTATCTTTCATTTGAAATAAGAGTCTTGATGCAGGCAGTGGGGGAAAAAATCATGGAAAGGAAGTGATTAGGATAATGTGAGAAGCAAATTGACTATTAGAGGTGCTCTGAAAACTATTTTATTTATAAATACTATTGTGATCTGGTCTCCCAAACAGCCCAAAACTCCAGAACATTTAAGTTGAACCCAAAGCATCCTACAAATCCATGATGTCTCACTTTGGCAGTTCTAAGGATGAATCAAACAATCACTTTGCTGAGATTGGGATGCAGAAAACAACTTTAACTTGGTGAGCCAAGATCAGTTGGAAATCAGCAAAGTTTTGCTTTAATTTCCCATACATTTCCAGCAGTCCAGATATTAACAGCTCTAAAATTTAGGTCCAAAATTTAGAATAATTGGTTTGGACAGAGTTAAGCCAAAATAAAATGAAAAAAAAAATCACAGTGGTGACTGTACCTTACATATTTCACATATTGATCAAAAATATTTGAAGTAGAATATTCTACACACAAAAACGTGGAGCTGATGTGCTAAACCCCTTGTATTTCTTTTCTAAATTGGGCAGATCAGCTCTGCCTTCACAGACCTCCCAGGAAAAGAAATCTGATGGAACTTTCACACCTGTCTCTCAGAACTCAAGTTATAAAGAGTTAAATGAACTCCTTGCTGCAGTGAGCTGGCAGGCACTGAGAAGCATTTAAAGAGAGTTAGGGATTCAGTCTAAATGTTGGAATTGTGTGTGGAAAGCTCAGTGTCTCCTGTTCCTAACTCTGCAGATTGCTTCCAAATGTCTCACTTGCCTGAGAACCAACACAACCCCAAAATAGAGCAGCAAGGTTTGGAAATGCCATTCAGCAGTGGCTGCAAGATTTGGGAGCCTGGTGTGCACTCAGAGCCCAGTGCACGTGTGATTGATTGCAAGGTCTGTTCTGTTGGAGCCTGAGCACAAAATGTGATTTTTTTTTTTTTCCTTTTTTCCATTTTAGCTCATGAACATGTTAAAGGTACCAATGTGTGTTTGCCTACTGAGTTCCAGGAAAACCTCACGAATTTCAATGCGCTCAAATTTCAGTTTAAGTCAATCGTGCTTTGTTAAATAGTTGTGATATGCTTTTGGCTTATATTTTCACTTCTAAATGTGTATCTAAATTGAACTGAAGTTTCAAAACAGAATAATTAAATCAACTTGGGGGGGAAAAAATGTGCCAGTTTGAAAATACACAGACTAAAGCAGGTGCTTTCTTGACTTTTAAACTTTAAAGCATTCTGAGTTGGAAGTGTCCCTGTGGCAAGTTCCCTATTGCTTGTGGTTTCAAATTCTGCAGACTGTTATTTCCTGTTAAAATGGCTTTACAAAATTTCTTAAATGTCCTTTTGCTTCATTTTCAAACCATGTAAGCAGGAAATGCCAAATGCACTTAAAGTCCTAGTAAATGCCTTACCCACAACCTTGCAAATATCAAGCAGAGCATCCACCTACAGATCTTGTTTTGAACACTTCCCTTTTTTCACAAGGTCATTCAGTCAGCACAACACTCAAAGACCAAAAGCCTCAGCGTGTCAGAATCCTTTATTTTTTCTTGTCTGCAATGTCATCTCCATCAAAGTCTGCAAAGAGCTTGGAAGAGGCTCCAGTCCCTTTGCAGCCCAGCATTTTGTGGTGTGTGGTTTGAGAGAAGCTTTTATCAGGAAAAGTGTCACAAAAAATTTCTTTCTGAGCCCCATCAAGTTCTGTGCTTCACTATGGATACGTTCCTGGAATACTGAATATTCCCCTTGCAAAGCTTTGACAGGCTGGAGCATGTGGCATTTCTAATGATCTTTGTCTTCTACCCTTCACCTCGTGACATGTTTTATCCTCCCATTCCTCTCCTGATATCCCACACCAGGCTCCCTGTGCTGTGAATTCCTCTGCAGAGCTCAGGGCAGCTGACAGCAGCCTCTCTCCTCATCCTTGGGGCTGTGCTGTGGGAGCTGCACTCCATGGCAGAGACAGCCCGTCCCTGCAGACCCTCTGGTGACCAGATCACAGCAAGACTGACAGACGTGACACCAGGGACAAACACATCTATCTACTGTCATTGGCTTCTGGAGAAAATGTTTATGATTCAAAAGTCGTCTTTTTTTTATTATTATTTGGGTCTGAGACAGATGCCAGACCCTGTGCCCCAGATTTTATTGGCTAAAAAGGACTTCAAGGCAGTGAAAAGCCAAATTAAAAAAAAAAAAAAAAAAAAAAAAAAAAAAAAAAAAAAGAACATAATTAAATGATTGAAGGAACTATTAACAACAAAAATACTAAACCACCACTGTTTCAGCATGTTACTTTTGCCCTTTCTGCTTTTCTCTGCTCTTCTCCTGGTTTTTTTGTTTTTTTTTTCTCATTGCATCTAATACTTCTGACATGATTCCTCTTACTTATTCCAGCAAGACTTTTAGTGCATTTAATCAAAGTTATATGAAGTATAGGCACTTTATTTATTTAATCTTTTGTAATTTGTCTTCTCTTTATAAAAAGGACCGTGACTGCATTTATGAAAATGTCTGTAGTTGAGTGCACAATGTTTTCACTGCTGGTTTGGGAAATGTCCAGGGGAAAAGCTTCAAAACTTAGGGAAAGGATATCAATGTGCAAGGAAGGGAAACTCTAACCCAGGCCAGTGTTATACAAGAGAAAAGACATTCAGCAAAATAAGGAACTATTCTGGAAATGCAGCAAATCCTCCAGGAGAGTTTCACCAAGGGATGAAACACAAGAGGAGTAAGAGAAGATTTCAATTTTCACAGAAAACAATTGTTTCTCAATATTGCAGTGCTGGCTGGAGAGAAAAGAGACCAGGCCCCAGGTAAACCTGCTCTAACTCCAGGAAGACTTACAGTGACATGGAGATGGCAAGAAGTTTTTTACTTAAATAACATAATAAAGCATCTCCAGCTGATAAACTGATAGTGAAGAAGAAACACAGCAGAAACACAGTAAAAGGAATTCTTTTTCCCAAGGATTCATGAGAAATAAAACAATCAAGGGAGAAGGAATATAGAACCTGCAGGAGATGACCAATACACACCTAAATTACAAAGGAGCACTGCCAAGTAACAAAAGAATCCCAGTAAATATCTGAACTTATTCTTATTCTTCATGCTTCATGAGGGGGGGAAAAAAAGGAGGAGAGAGAGTATAAAACCCTGCTTATTTCCAATTAGAAATCAGGATTTCGAAGGCCAAATCTTTTTCTCAGCAAATGCATATAAATCTGTGGTTAATCTGCCTGCCAGACAGACATTTTAACAGCACACTTCCCCAAACAGCAATCATGGCACAGTAACTGGCACCTCTTCTCAGAGACACTGCAGATTACCTCAGAAATCACCAGCACAAAGCAATGAAGCATGAAATATATGACCCTCCAGGTGAACATTGCCCTATCTCAGAGCCTCGTTTGTAAGCTGAAAATGTACCATATAGGCTTTTTTATGGAGACTAACATTTAAAATGCTAATGCAAATGGCATGCAAGGAAACAGGCACTTTGAACACACAAGGGCATCCTCAAAATGCAGGGACATCACTGCCAGTCCTTTTGGGAGGTGTGTGATGAACCTGGGGTATGTGTTAAACCAGGAGCTGGTGCACAAAGTCATGTTGAGCTTTGTTCAGCTCCAGCCAAACCCTCTGATTTCTTACCTGCTGTACTTTAGACATTTCTAGAGGAGGTTTTAAGCTGCTTTTTTCTCTGCAGAATGCCAGCCTGGGCTTCAAGTGAGCAACACCTGATCATCTTTGTATCTCTCCTATTGTATGCAATTAATCAATATCCTCATTGTTGTAGATATAGCTCAGCCTCATCCCCCCTTTCTGGCACTGTTTGCATCCCAGGGCATCATTGTGACAATTAACAGCTGCTTGTTTTATCAACTTGGCTTCAAATCGTTATTTTGAACATGTTCTCTGCATTGTGTATGTAAAGAAGTGATGAACCATGGTAAAAAAAAATGTATGTTAACTCTGAATAGAGCAAAGACTTGAGAATACAAGTGTGCTCAGAGCTTCTGGGGAATTGGAAAACACTAAAGAAATATAACATTACTCAGAACTGAACATGGTGAAGCTCAACTGTGCTGAATTTTATCAGCACTTAATTTGTATCAGATGAAAATAGAACTGCAAATTAGTATCAGTCGAATCTGGCAAAAGTAAAATTTGACTGTGTCTTTAAAAGTTTTAGATGTGGTAAAATTTAACCTCTTCTGGCTCCATTATTACAAAAAAGGCCAACTGAAAATTTGATATATAACAGATGGACATAATATAGCAGCAACACGGATAAGACAATGAGAGCAAAAAGCTTTGTACCATTAAAACAACAGCTTGAATAAAGGAATGAGGTTTAAAGATTACCTCTCCCAGCATCTGAAAATACAGAGATAATTGAGTCTGATCTTCTTCAAAGATTTCCACCCTCCTAATGAGGTCTGATGGATTCAGCATTGAGGATTTAACAACAGGTGCCTTTACATGTTGTGGCCACACTGCACAAACAGCACCTGTGAGTGTCCTCACACCTCAGGAGTGCTAAAGGAGGCCTCACTCTGCTCCCTGCAGCAACAGCTGCCCTGCTAAAGAAAGAAATAAATTCTCTTGTCTAATATTTACAGCTCGCCCAGGCTCTGGCCTCGACCCCAAAGCAGGAGTTTGTTTCTATCCCAGTAATTGATTTATTCTCTTCCCAGTTTGGGGGTTCAGCCTGCACTGTTTGCTGCAGGTTGGTGGGAAAATCAACCCTTTCTCAATCCAAACCAGCACATCAAGAGATGCTAATCAATAGTAAAAAGTCTCAGCTCAGTGACTGTCAGCACTACCCATCACTGTTTATTTTCATGGGTTTAAAGAGGAAACACCTACATGGTGAATTACATGATCTGGAGTTTGTTAATAGGTGATCCAATAAACTGCATTACACTTAACCAGCCAAAACTTACAAAAATCTATCCTTTGATTTAATAAACACGCTCTAAATCATAGATAATGCTCCTATAAATCCTTTAATAAAATATTTTGCCCAGTTGAATTATAAATGACACATCCAAAAAGTGTTAAATACACTCAATTTTCCTAAGAAAAAATACATCCACAACTCCTAAAACCCAAGTGAGACCTTGCTCAGGCTGCCCAGGAGCAGTGTCTGTGTGGGGTGTTTTTTGGGGAGCTGTGACAGTGGAGCTGCAGGGGCTGAGCACCATCAATCAGAGCCCTCTTGCTGCAGGAGGCAGAGCAAGGAACAGTGCTAAGCATTTTTCAAAAAATGAATAATAACCCAGGTACCTGGCACCTGCGTGTGACGTGAAGCATTACAAACAAATGAGGAGTAATAGAGCTTACTGGGCATAAAACGTTACTGTTTGATAAAAAAAAAAAGTGCAGAATAAGCAAACTAGAAGTAATCACCCTGAGCACTTCCACCAACTAAACAACCTTTAAACTTTCTGAGGTCCTACAAAATAACATGATGGATTAGCATCTGCAGGAGGCTATAAAGGGAAATGAGACAGAGATGCTTTGAAACGATCCCAGAATTTTTAGTCTTACCTTTGCTCTGTTACTGTTCAAATACTAAAACATTGAGTTAACTATTTTAATGGTCCAGATCTTCCTATTGTGTTCCCCAGGCTTTTAAAGTGCTTGGAGAAATGTTATTCAGGCTTGAGGCAATTGCCAAATTAATGTCTGGAGACTGCCAGGCATTTTAAAAAGCAGTGCCAATTAAATATTTCCTTATATTGCATATTATTGAATATACCTTGCTAGAGATACATCTTGCTAACAGTCCCCCTGCTTAGAACTTTAAAGAGAAAAAAAAAAGGGGGGAAAAAAAGACTTTTTAAAGGAAGAACAGGCTGATACATGTGCAGATGGAAGGTGTGCAGCTGGATACTCTTCAGAAAGGTGAGTAGTTGCTGCATTTGCTGGGAAAAATGTTGCCAGTTTGCTGAGAGCTTCACTGCAGAGAGTTGGAAACCCCATTTTGCCATAGAACTGTATTAATTCTGCCTTAGAAATCAAAATTGAACTTGGATTCACCATTGCCAGTTCCTCGATTTTAGCAGACAGCAATTGCTGCCATCATATTTTACAATTTGTTGGTTTGAGGGTTTTTCATCTGCTTTAGGTTCTTGCTGAAAATTCTTTATACCTGTTTTGTCTTTCCAGAAAAAATCCTGCTCATATGTCCCAATGGATTGAGAGAATTTAGGGTCCCTTCAGTGGAAATACTCCCTATTTACAGTAATAACCAGAATAAATCTCTTGGTCACTAATTCCAGTCACTACGTAATAAATTCCACTTGGAAAGGAGAAATAATTCACCATATCCATGGACCAGCATCTGAAAAGAAAGATCCCTGAAAAAGCATTTGGATTCCCCAACTACATCATCTTTAATTTAAATCCAAGGACTTGGATTTTATCGTGGGTTTATATTCCATATTCAGGCTTAGAAGAACGAGCAGAGTAAAGAGAACTTGAGCAAACACTATTTGCTCATCTTCCGGAATGTTTGAAGTTCCAAAAGCTGAAAAAATTGAAATTTGGGTAGACAGCCACTGCCATATCCTTTTGCTTTCATAAATCACAAGCTGTGGGGAAAGAAACCAAATAAAGGCAAACTTATCTTACTTTATTTTGCCCTGAAAAAGGTAAAAGAACAAAAGTTCTGCCATTCCTAGAGGACAAGAATATTGAATAAGGCAGGGCAGGTACACAGAGCAGAATTGGCCCTGCATCTACAACTGACTGGTATCAAAATTGGCTGTCTTATTTCCCCTGAAATTAAAGTGCATTTCGAAATGCTCCTTAGAAAACAATACAGTGCCAGTCTGTTCCGAGAGAAGTGAAGGATTTAG